>NC_142064.1:80901250-81610000 GCF_059756535.1 Pantherophis guttatus
TCCGTCACCCCATCTGAAACTACCCAATCGGAGTCTAAGCCTTCCCGAATCTGAGTGACTTTATCATGCAGGAATTGCACAAAATCCTCAGCCCTACCCTGCAAGGGGTCTTCCCTCGCTCCCAATTGAAGAAGGGAGCGGGTCACCTTAAACAGGGCTGCTGGGCGGTTCTCTGCAGACGTAATAAGAGCAGAAAAATAATTTGATTTTGCTGCTCTTATCGCCACTAAGTAGGTCTTAATATGAGACCTCACTAGTATTTGGTCAGATTTGGAGCGGCTGGACCTCCAATCGCTCTCCAGGCGTCTTTTCCAGCACTTCATCTCCCTCAGCTCCTCGGAAAACCAGGGAGCCAATTGAGATCGGCACCGAGTCAGAGGCCACAAAGGCACGATGCGGTCCAAAGCTCCAGCAGCCGCCCTATACCAGGCGGCCACCAGTTCTTCAGTCGAGTCGTGAGCCAGAGCCTCAGGGAATGGCCCAAGCTCCGTCAGGAACCTATCCGGATCCATCAGGCACCTGGGATGGAACCACCTGGTCGGTTCCGACTCCCTGCGGCGGAGGTTAGAGGCTCGAAAGTCTAGTCGAAGGAGTGAATGACTGACCATGACAAGGGCTTGGTAACTAATTACCAGCTGTGATTCATGGGGAGCACACAAATGCCATTTATGAACATTTAAGATATACTTTACCCATTCAAGGCATATTTTGCCTTCCCTTAATGTGGCCTTCTCGTTTAATGAGGAATAAATGGCTAGCCTCATTAAGGACATGAATTCCTGAACAACAACAACAACAACAACAACAATAATAATTTTATTTCTATACCGCCCTTCTCCCGAAGGACTCAGGGCGGTGTACAGCCTATTTAAAAACACAGACAAAACAGCAATTAAAATTTAAAATAATTAAATAAATTGGCTCAGATTTAAAACCCCCAAAAATTTAAATACCCCAATTTAAAACTATTATGTTGATAGTCCAGCCTGGCGGAACAACAGGGTCTTCAGTGCGCAGCGAAACACCCGGAGGTCGGAGATCTTACGTATTTCCGGGGGCAGTTCGTTCGACAGGGCTGGGGCTCCCAGAGAGAAGGCCCTCCCCCTGGGTGTCGCCAGCCGACATAACTTGGCCGATGGCACCCGGAGGAGACCCTCTCTGTGGGAGCGAACTGGTCAAACAATGAGCATTTTACTTTGTTTTCATGAGGATTAGAGTACAGGTAGTCCTCAAATTACAGCCACAATTGAGCCCAAAATATCTGTTGTTAAGTGAGACATTTGTTAAATGAGTTTTGCTTTTGCTCCATTTTATGACCTTTTTGCCACAGTTAAGTGAATCATAGCAGTTGATAAGTTAGTAGCATGGCTGACAAGTCAATCTGGTTTCGCCACTGATTTTGCTTGTCAAAAGGTGATCATATGACCTAGGAACACAGAAACGGTCATTAAGTATGAACCAGTTGTCAATCATCTGAATTTTGATCAGGTAACCATGGGGATACTACAAAGGTCTTAAGTGTGAAAAATGGTCATAAGTCACTTTTTTCAGTGTCATCATAACTTTGAATGGTCAGTAAATGAACTATTGTACGTTGAGGAGTACCTGTACTTGCATCTGATGTTTCACCGATATATCACTATTCACTCTTGCCTAAGTAAAGAATCTATTGTACCAATCAAATTCATTCAATATCTTTTTTTAAAAAAAATGTGCAAAAAGCAGTAACTCAAAAAAATCCACATTTATTACCTCAGAAGAAGGAAAATATAGCCGGGTATGATTTCAGATACCAATGCGAGGATGATCTAACTCTCCCCATACCTTTTTCACTTAAAATCTACAGTATATCTCAAATGACAAGAAAATCAATGTATTATTTTAGGAAAGTGGAGAACAGTTGTGGCTCATAGGCTAGAAGTCTCCCCAAGCACCCCATTTGTCACCTCCAAACCTCTCTCACTGCAACAAACACATTTCAATGACTATTCCAAAGACATAATCAGCTGTGCCTCCTGCAGCCCTCAGGCAAGGCAAAAAATGAATTTATTTAGAACTCTTCTGTCTATGAAAACCATGAGACAATGCACAAGGGAATTCAAAGAAGGAAAATTCAGCTGCTGGGAACATTTATCAGGGAAGTCGTTTTCTGTTTATATTATTATCAATATTAATACAGTATCACATAACTTGATAGATACTGGGATTTTCTTTTGATATGATTGCAAATAGATGCAAACTACCTGTGTAAGCTCCAGCAAACAAAGGCAATAATTTTTGAACAAATTATAATTAGTTCCCAAACTATATAGCTTCTGGAAATACCCAGGACAGGTTACTCAAGCTATTTTATTCTAGCATTAATTTTAATCGCAAAGGTTTACATACTTTTATAGTTTTGGTTTGAAGTCTCAATCCGTTCAGAGTATTGATTGCCTTTTCAGCATCCTTAGGGTCAATGTAATTCACAAATCCATATCCCAAACTCTGTCCTGGAGATTAAGAAAAGATAAGAAAAAAAAGTTACATGAGTACATTAAGAACTCACATTCGCGTTTGAATTCTGTATTAATAAAAAATCATTTAAAGGTACTATATGAGAAAAAACAACTTCAACAATTTGGGGAGCACGCTCAATTGAGACAGGAAAAAATGAAAACACATTTAAAAGATGTTAACTATAGTGTTATATTTAACAATTAGTAAGCATGTTTATGAACAAGTTAAGATATTGCTTATATTTCTATTTTTCATTCTTCCAATTCATCCAAAATCCACAATTTGCTATCCAGAATTTGCTGAAGCAGTAGCTATCAACAAACCAAGAAAAGGACTGACAAAAAAGGAACACTATTTCACCTCCTGCCTATAAGAAGATTCTGAGGGGTCTATGACAACTCACCACGGCCAACTTGCTGTGGCCAACTCACCACGGCCAACTCACCACGGCCAACTTGCCATGGTCAACTTGCTCCAAGACAACTTGCCATGGCCAACTCGCCATGGGAGAAGAGTTACACTAATATCAAAGAAATGATGGAATAGAATAATTAAAGAAAGGCTGCAAAAGGAGGGACCAAATGAAATGTGAATGACAAAAATTAAAATAAGTTTTTATTTATTTTAAATAATTAAATTGAATTGTTAAATTGTCCTGCAGTGAGGTGTCCCCCAGGTGAGTTGGCCATGGCAAGTTGTCTCACAGTGAATTGACCAATGTGAGTTGGTTGTGGCAAGTTGTCCCATTCCGATTCTGAGGACCAGAGACCCCTACTGCCATAGACAAACAGATCAGGAATATAGCCAGTAGAGGTAGTCCTTGACTTACAACAGTTCATTTAGTGATCGTTCAAATTTACGACAACACTGAAAAATGTGACTTATGACCATTTTTCACAGTTACGACCTTTACAGCATCCCCACGATCATGTGATCAAAATTGAGATGCTTAGCAGCTGGTTCATATTTATGATCAATGCTGTGTCCCAAGATCATGTGATCCCCTTTTGCAACCTTCTGACAAGCAAAGTCAATGGGGAAGCCAGATTCACTTAACAACTGGGCTACTAACTAATCAATTGAAGTGATTCACTTAACAACTGTGAAAAGAAAGGTCATAAAATGGGGCAAAACCCACTTAACAAATGTTTCACTTAACAATAGAAAATTTGGACTCAATTGGACTCAAATTTGGTCATAAGTCAGGGACTATCTATATCTAAATTTTGTGAGTAATGAAACACAATCCATTAGAAAAGGCAGATAAAATATTTTAATAGCAAGAATCAGCAAACCTTTTCAAGTAGTGGGCAATATCACATTATTGATTTTGTTTGCTGTATGGTCATAGACCCCAAAAAATCAGGGTAAAATTAAAAAAAGCTGCTTGAAAGTAACAAAAAATAACAATCACAAGCAATCACACTTCCAAGTTAGCATGTAGAGCAAAAACTGCTACTATATAGAGATCAAATCTAACATCTTCTGCAATGGCTGAAGTTGAATCTCAATAAACTGCAGTGGCACAAAATCTCACTATTTTCACATGGATCACTTAGCAGGAAAGTCATTCTTAAAATTACACGATTTCACATAATTTCATAGGGACAAAGTAACAACTTTAAAAATGATTTCATTTCAAAATGCCCAGAATTTCATGGGATAGCAGGTGAAATCATGTATATGGTTGAGTGAACTAGATTCCTCATAAAGTTTTGATCCTTTAAAAATAAAGTAAACATTGCTAGCTCTGAGAAATTCTTCAAGTTGTGAACAAAGTCATATTTGATTCCGTGAAAAGTAAAAGTAAAGTAAAGGTAAAGGTTCCCCTTGCACATATGTGCTAGTCGTTCCCGACTCTAGGGGGCGGTGCTCATCTCTGTTTCAAAACCAAAGAGCCAACACTGTCCGAAGACATCTCCATGGTCATGTGGCCGCCATGATTAAATGCCAAAGGCGCACGGAACGCTGTTACCTTCCCACCAAATATGGTCCCTATTTTTCTACTTGCATTTTTTACGTGATTTCGAACTGCTAGGTTGGCTGAAGCTGGGACAAGTAATGGGAGCTCACCCTGTTACGTGGCACTGGGGATTCGAACCGCTGAACTGCCGACCTTTCAATCGACAAGCTCAGCATCTTAGCCACTAAGCCACCATCCATAAAGGAAAAGTACCATGACTGAAAACCTGCAGAAATTACTGAAACAAGGCTATTTCCGTATCATGAAGTTTGATAAAACATATGGTTTTTAGATTTGCATTCTACATTTCCAACAAATGGTGGCAGACAAGAATAATACATTTAAATATAAATCAAAGGCAGAGTAAACTAAAGCAAGCTAAGGAAAGATTCATGAAAGAAAACAACAATCCTAGGTACAAATTGCATTATATTTCTGCATCACCTCAGGAAGCAAAGAGCTACTCTGGGCATCTAGCATTGTCTAGCTACTTAGGCCTCTTCTACAAAGGATTCATCGACTCCTACTCTTATGTTTTAGATGTTTAGTGAGGAATATATAAACCTCCCCAAAACATCTCAGAAAAAAATCCGAAAGCCTGCATAGAACTTAATGGGGAAAATATGGACTTTGCTAAACCAAAACCCAATGCTTGAATAAAATAGTATCTAGTAAAGTTGCTGTTTTATCCTTTTTAATAATCCCTGCAGTTTTCTAAATAACCTATGAAAACATATTCACACAGAAGAGAATGCTAACACAGAATGTTAGAGTTTTTGAAATCTTTCTGATCTGGAAACTTTCAGATGTGTGAACTCAACTTTCAATCTTCTCAATAATGGAAAATTACAGGCCACCTAGGCACAAGCAAACCGTTAAATAATATTACCGTGTTTCCCCCAAAATAAGACCCTGTCTTATATATTTTTTGAACCCCAAAATAAGTGCATGGCCTTATTTTCAGGGAGGACTTATTATTTTGGGGTGTGGAGCAAGATGGGGCTCCTCTTGCCATCTTACCTAGCTCTGTCTCCCTAACCCTAACCAGGAAATGGCGGGGACCAGCTGTGCATGCAGTTAAATATTTTCAGGGAGGGCTTATTTTCGGGGGAGGACTTATTATCAGGGACTGTCTTATTTTCGGGGAAACACGGTATCAGAAACCTGTAATTTCATTACTTTATGATTCCATTTTGAATCATTTTCCCTTTCTCTTTTAAAAGATAATGCTTCAAGGATTTAACAAAACGGATTATAGTCACTGAAAGGCAACCTCATAATAAATAAGCTAATCTTTAAAGGATCAGAGGAACTCTACTTTGGTGCAATATACTACTATTCTCACTGCGGTGGAAGCTGTTTATAAGCAGACAGAATTAAGACATATGTGATTCACACCTATAATTGAAAAAAGATGGCACAATATGTAAATAAGATGCAAGAATAATGTATAGAAAGCAGAAGCAAAAGCTATAATCTAAAAAATAACGAGCATATGCATTGTCTAATGATAAGTAATAATAGCAAAGATATAATATCCAAGAGAATAGTAGGTGTTGTAAGCAGAATTCAATTAAGGAAACAACAAAGCAAGAATACAATCCATAATACAAGCTCCAGGCAGACATCAAAGCATTAAAACAAGGAAGCTGTTGATACATCAAGGTATCAGTGACACTGGAGGTTCTTGAAAGAATAAAATATTGGGTCCTTGGACTCCCAGATTTCATTACTCTGATGATTAAACCTTGGAAGATCAACAAGGGGCAGATATTTTAGAAATGAGTCATCCATTTTTGTGTGAACTGAACACATGCCATATTACTGAAACAGATCAAAATTAGAACTACGCTGACAGAAAGCTGATACATTCTCCTCAGCAGCTGGCTTGACAAGTTCCTAAAGAATCTATACAAGTAGAAAAACCTCAAATAACCATTTCAATAGCTTGCTACAAGCAAAATAGAAACGGAAATAAATTTAATAATTTATTGAACAGGATTTACATCCTCCCCCAACTCATGGTGAAGGAAGCCCCTACTCACACTTAGGTATTAGGTAAACTGGTCCTCGACTTATGACCATAATTGAGCCCAACATTACTGTTGCTAAGCGAGACAGTTGTTAAGTGAATTTTGCCCCATTTTACAATGATCTTGCCACAGTTGTTAAGTGAATCACTGCAGTTGTTACGTTAGTAACACGGTTGTTAAGTGAATCTGGCTTCCCAATTGACTTTGCTTTTCAGAAGGTCGCAAAAGGTGATCACATGACCCCGGGACACAGCATTCATCATAAATGTGAGTCAGTTGTCAAGCATCTGAATTCTGATCATGTGACCATGGAGATGCTGCAACAGTTGTGTGAAAAACGGTCGTATCACTTTTTTCAGTGCCGTTGTAACTTTGCACAGTCACTAAATGAACTGTTGTAAGCCTAGAACTATTCATACATTTTACACAGGGAGGCTTATTTCCCCATATATTCAGGCTGAAAATAAAGATGCAGGACAAGTAATATAGGATACACACACAGAGGAAGAAATAATTACAAAAAACAGCCAAAAATAATTATAGTTAAGTATGCCTCAGAAAGGACCCAAGAGACTTCTGATTCACAGATGACAATATGAGAACTGCTAACAAGCAAAACCGGGGAAATGCAGTGTGCCCTTATTACAGGCCGGATGTTTGTCTAGCTCTAGACTGTTTTGCTTTTCAGCAGGGAAATATTTGAACATGTTAAAGAAAGCGTATGATAAAGTAAATAGGCTTCAGTTGCAAAATGGCTTACATTAATATGGAGTTTCTGGATGCAAGAAGAACGTTTGTGAGAATACCTATTATGTTTAGCCAATGGTTTGATTCTGAGCAGGGAATTAAACAAGAATCTAGGATAATCTCCTCGGTTCTTCATTGCATTTTTGATTACACAGAATCAGGATCATATTGCAAACAAATATACAAAGGAAGAATGACTGGGTTGAAAGGGAGGGGAAGATGGAGACAATCGTAAATGGATGAAAATGATGGATTTTCAAAAATATGCCTGTGAATTGTTTAAAGAACAAAGCCAATAGATGAAGCAAGGTACGGATGTGGTAAGAATAATGGTGGGCTCCAAAAACATACAAAAACATCTTCTTGTAGCTTTCTGATTTGGTAACCATGTAAGTCTAACAAATAGGCATTGAGAAATACACTAAAAGGTATATATTTGATTTAGCTGCACTTTCTTCTCTCCCATCCTCTGTCTCATGCTTTTAATTCGGCTATTATTTTTTTACACTTTTTCTGTGCTTTACATGATATTGCTTACTCTGAAAAGGAGCAGAGTTGACGGCTACGTACCATATTTTTCAGAGTATAAGACGTACCGGAGTATAAGACACAGCTTAGTTTTTGTGGAGGAAAATAGGAAAAAAAAAATCTGTCTACCAGGTATTCATCTGGCTAGCGTCCTTAGTCTGGTCAGCTTCAGCACATTCGTTTGTTGGTTTTTATCCCCTGCTTGGGGATAAAAAACAGCTTCTAAAGCACAACTGATCTTTGGAGAGAGAAGCAATGAGAAAAGCAGGCAAACCACGGAGATTGCTTCACGCGTTTCACTGCTAGCACCTGTTAAGACTGAAAAAAAAGCTTCACAGTTGAGAGCAGGCAAAGCAAGGAAGCGGAGATCGCTTCACTTGCTAGTGCCTCATTAGGGCTGAAAAAAAGCTTCAAAAAAGCTACATTTGGAGTATAAGACGCAGCCAAATTTTCAGCCTCTTTTAGGAGGGAAAAAAGTGCGTCTTAAAGTCCAAAAAATACGGTAAGTATGTCTAATCATCAAAAAAAAATACAGAGGTATACAGATTTAAAAATCAGAAGAACATTAAAATAATCCAAAGTAGAAAGGAAAATACAAATACCTAATAGATTAATCTAAGATTAAAGCCTAGAACTGGTAAACCCAAGCACACTTTATAAAGAAAGACATTTCACTGTTCTGTTAGCATTCCTGAATTAGTCCTGTTCTTTTTCCCAAATAACACTGTCTCAAAGCACAGTGAGAATAAGCCCTCAGTTGACCATGGTAAAGGATGGATTTGTTCATGAAACACAAAATGTTATGGGGAAGCCAGTTCTCCTGTTTTTCTGTATGTAACTGGAAAACTACTCCACAGAGTTGGTGCACTGCTTACTCTGAGCAATATGAATGAGGCAAAGTATAAGGCTACTAAATGAAACAGATAACAGAAGTATGGGAACCTGAAGGAAAATGATTGCTTCATCCTGTCTAGACTAGATGGTCAGGCCCTTCCATAAAATGTTTTATTTAGATCAAAATAACCTGAATAGTAACATAGCTATTAGAAAACCAAGGTGGACCTGTGATGAACCTTTGGAAATGAAGACAACTTTCCAAGAGTTGACACAAAATATTTGTAAGTCTTTAGAAGATTGAAACATTAGTTACGTATCGCCCGCCAATATGCAATCTGAGCATGAAATGCCTTCCTTTAGTTAAGGTTTCAAAACATTAAAAAGGGCATCTAGCAACCATTTTGTCATCTTATGTCAATTGAAACAAATAAAATAGTAATGTTGCACAAATGCAGTTTCATCAACTCCTGACAACCTCAGTAAAATCTACCATCTCTATAAAGATAGTACATACAAGAGCTTCCAAGACCACCCTTATTATCTGCTCAGAAATATCCTAGTTGTTTTTCATCAAATACATACTTTTCTTGATCTCAATCTAACTGCTTGTATTATATTTTGGGCCTGCAAGATGCAGTGTTTATTCTATGATTGAATCTCATGATTCATCAAGATAATCTCTATCTTTCCTAATAAAACAACGTATTAAAATAGATTTGTCTATTTCACGCTGACCAACGAATACTGTCTGGGAAGGAGATTAGCACCTCCGTTGATTAAGCTTCTCTAGATACTGTCGCTTAAGTACAGCATCACTGATGAAAAATTTAAACTCCCCTTAATTTAAATTTAAACCATCTTACCCAATATGTTTAGATCTTATTATTTCTATTACATTATTCTATTTCTATCTTACCTATTAATAAGAGATTTCTAATGTGTTTTTCCTTTTTCCTGCAAGATGCATTTTATCATAGTCTTGACTTTGAAATAACTCATTTAGTTTGTGTATTCTTTGCTTACATAAATTATTCAGCAAGGTGGTTCTCATATCAATTAAACAAAATATGATAGACAATAAAAATAAATGTTAAAATATGGATATTATACAAAGTGGAATCTATTCTTAGAGAATTATAGTAATGAGATTTATTCCTAAGAGCTATAGCTGTGATAAAGTGATATGTTATAATGGAAGCTCAGAGTCCATTATGCCTACTAACTAAAAATTGTGACATGACATAGCTACTACATTTCAGAGGGTTTAGTAATTTTGAAGTGACAGTACAAAGATCAGGTTATATTGCAACTGTAATAAGCACTGCTGCTACAGATCAAAGCAATCTCTTAATCATGTTTTTTTAAAAAAAAAAAATTATAGATGCCCATCTCACAAAACATATGAATTTGGTTTGTCTGCTACAAAGTTAAAAACCAATAGTTAGCAAATTATAGGAGGTGAGTAGGCAGAGCTGGGGATAGAGTTAAGTGTGTCATCAGTTTAGAGTTGTTACGTTCACACAAATGACCTTAATTTAGCCCCTCTTAAATTATGTTGACCCTTATTTCACACCAATTTAATCCTGGATTTTAGTTGATTAGATTCTTGTGTATAGGCTTTAGCAATAAATCTTTTGAACAGCAACTTACTATGGTCCTGATCCTTCGTGCCTGACACAAATACCAATTATTATAATTATTATAAAAACAATAAAACACAGGTAAATGATAATAGGCAAAGGGATGTTAATAATACCCTGTTTCCCTGAAAATAAGACATCCCCTGATAATAAGCCCAATCGGATTTCTGAGTGCATGCGCTAAAATAAGCCTCCTCCTGAAAATAAGCCCTCCCCAAAAATATTTAAACGCAGAGCTAGAAATCAGGTAAGATGGCAAGAGGAGCCCCATCTTGCTCCACATGCCCCAAAATAATAAGACCTCCCTAAAAATAAGGCCAAGCGCTTATTTCGGGGTTCAAAAAATATAAGTGTTATTTTCGGGGAAACATGGTATTGGAACCATATTTTTGAACAGCGTTCTAATGTTTAGGAAATTCCACAGAACTATTTACACTGTCCAACCCAGTGAAAAGTTATCTAAATCAGGGTTCCCCCACCCCCAGGCCGGTGGCCCATTGGGAACCGGACCATGCAAGCAGTGAGGGAGTGTGCAAAGCTTCATTTACACATGCACAGAATTAGGTTGAGCACACGAACCTACCCCCCCTCCCGGTCTGTGCAGTCAAAAAGGTTGGGGACCGCTGGTCTAGATAAGATGGAGGCATGCATCCCTACATTAAGAGAAAAACTGAATTAATGTCATTAACAGTTCCTTGTTCAGCATAGCAGCAGACCTTACAGCTATTCCTACAAGCTAAACTCAAATTTAAAAATACGTAAGGTCATACTGAAGTTACTGTTATGATGTAGTTCAAATATTCCTGAAGGGGCTTTACAAAATTGCTAAGGCCTAAAAATCAACCTTGGCAATGACAGGCAAATGCCATTAGTAAAAACCAATTTTTATAATGTCAGATTAGTTTACAAAAGAGTATAACAACCCAGGAAGGAAAAAAAAAGATTTATTCAATTAATTAAAAAAAGTGCAGGATATGTAATCTACAAGGCACTAAGTATTACAAGCAAGACCCCAAATCCAGATTTCGCTACCCAAAAAACAAAGGAAGTGAAAGCAACTGAGTAGAGGATATTTCCACAAGGGATCAGATAATTTTATAGCAGTTTCATACTGAGGACATTTAGTTCCTATTTTGCAAGACAAAAATGGAATAAGGATTTCCTGAAGAGACAAAAATCAGATGTCTCAAATTAGATCTGAATTACCCATGAAAATGCAAAAATCTTGTTTTTTCAGTTTTACATTTCAAGGACAGAAGGATAATTCAGCATCTCTGCTCACCACTTCTAGAATTTCACTGCTTTAAGAAAAAAACTGTACATGCACAAGTTATCTGACATATGTTCATTTGTGAATATGCGCGCCACATTATATACAACCTCATGCCAATTATTTCAGAGTAATAATTATAAAAATATCAAACTTTGACAACTAAAAGATAGGGACATCACTAGGAATGTCAGCTGTCATGAGTCAAACATGATTGCTGTACACCAGAATTTGAACACAATATAAAAGTTCAGACATGGCTAAAGTCACCATTGGCAAACTATTTGAACTTTAATGCTGAATTGTCACGTTCATGAACAAGACTTTGAAATTGAACTACTGAATCCAACAAAGTTATGTACATCTTAGAACACCTCTTAGTATTGTGTTAATGTCTAAGGCAATGAATTTTTATTCTAAGGCAGGGTAGATTTGATTTAAATCACAATTTAAATCATGATTTAAATCACTAGTAAAAAGGCTTGATTTAAAATAACTCGATTTAAATCATAATTTTTAAAGAGCAACTGTCATCTCTGTCCCGCAGCAGCTCTTCCTCTGATCTGCTGTTGACTCACTGACAGTCCCAATATTGAAGAATATACAGCCTCATGCTACATAACTAAGCTCCATTTCATGCTGAATAAACTAAATTATTAATGTATTTTAAATAGAAAATTATCTTTAGATAGATTTTTACTCCAAAACATTTTATTAAAATAAATTTAATAAAAAGAAAAAAAAATCTGATTTAAATAAAAAAAATCTGATTTTTTAATTTATTTTTAAAAAAAATCATAGATTTTTATCCACCCTGTCTAAGGCTAAGCAGAAAACAATCTGGATACGACCCACAGAATCAAGGCGTTAAAAATCTACAAGCAAGAAGTAAGTTAGTAGAATGATCCAACTATCTTCCTGCTTCTATGCTTCTTCTATGAATAAAAGACATTCACAAAGGAAATACAAATTAAGAAAATAACAGTGTAAATGTAGTGAGGTCAAGGAAAAACTGATGTCGCCACCAGTCATGTTTCTCAAATGTCCAATGGTCTTGAGTCGTTCATGTAATCTTCCTATGCTTCTTCTAAGCTTAGAAAGCAAAACCTTTTCCTAATAAAGACATAAAAGCCAAGCTAATCATACTCATCTTTTCAATTTAAATTAAAAAGCATTCAAGTTTCTGACTTTATAGTCAGAAACCAAAATAACATTAAGAGTCTAACTGGTTTTTAAAGAAAGGCTGAAAGCAAATCTTCTTCTTTATTAATATCTTTAAGGATGGATGTTTAAATTTTTTTTAAAACAAAACTGTGTTTCTTAGAATTTTTTAAATATTCTAGCCACTGAACTATCCATACTTACATTAACAACTTTTAGAAAAGAAGGAATTATACTATACGAAATCCACAGAAAATTATAATGCAATACTATGATATGGTAAAAATCAATGAAGCTATTATTAATCTATTACTGAAGTTATTATATGGTGTTTGAACAAAGGAATGATCCTGTCTTCCAAAATGAACAGTTATTCACTGAAATAAAGTTTTTCATTATACAATCATCATGCCTTGTTCATGAAATGTCAGATGTGATGAGTCAGGATAACATGTTAAGTTCCAGTTAAGCTGCTTTATTGCTCATGCCTATACAAGAAAATCTAGTCAACTCAGCACTAAATTGGTGCTAGATAAAGAAATTCAAGAGGAGTTGGACTTAGACCGTTTGTGGAAGCATAACAGACCGATTCCTCTCTTGACTCTACCTCTACTTTCTGCAACTCCTTCTTCTACGTGAACTTATATTTGGAAAAGAGAGGTTAAGTGGCTGCACTTTACTTTCTACTAATAACCTTCTGATGTTTTGCCACTGTTGATCATCTTTGTGTTACTACTTATAGGAAAAAGTCAAGAAAAAATATGCAGAGTTGGAGCTGTATTTTCATTAGTAACTTTACTAGCTATCTAAGCCTCCTTATATTTAAGAGTAGCATGTGTATGTCAATGGGTGGCCAGTGCAAAATTAAATCTGATATAATTTAAAAGTGAGCCAACTTGCATTAAATACAGTCCGTATCAATGTTTCCCATGTATAATTTCCCTTTTTTATCCCATTAAAAACTACAACTCATTAGCCAACGTTCTGGCTTAACCCCGAGAACACAAGTTGTGCATGATATGCATGAGAGTCTAGTCCAAGGGTGTCAAACTCGATTTCATTGAGGACTGCAGCAGCATTGGGTTTGACTTCAGGAGGCCCGGGTGGGCGTGGCCAGGGTGGTCATGGCCAGCTTGAAGTCACTCCTGTCGGGGTCGCCTGTGGCGGCCCAAGCACTCTGCCAGAGAAAACGGGTTCCCGAGCTCCGTTTTTGGCTGCCACGGCTTCCTTCAGCCCTCTGCCAGTGAAAACAGAGCTCGGGAGGGCCGCACTGGCAGAAGCACTGCAGGCCGGTCCTTTGCCGTTTCTTTTGAGTTTGACACCCCTGGTCTAGTCAATGATTGTTTCAATAGCAATACCACTTTTTAAAAATATGGTTTGGATTCTAAGCCCATTTCAAGGAAATATGGTACCAGCCCTACGGAAGGCTGTTAAGACCTTTCTCACCAGGCCTTATATTAAACCCCAGTATAAGTGTGTCTGGTTTACAAGCTTGTTATATAGTGCCTTAGGGTTTCTGTCCTCTTTCTGGAATATATTAGCATTGGTTATTGGGTTCTTTTATGCTGCTGTTTGCAAATGGGTTCTTCACTGTTTAGAATTAACTATTTAAGACAGGTAGCCACATAAATGTTTGAAATTAATGAACTGATGTATTTGAAGTAGCAAATAGCCAAGAACATCTTTATCTCTCTTTGACTATAGGTAAGATATTTACTAAATTTGAGAGAAATGTAGAAAAAAATGTACAGATTTGATAAAGTAACAACAATTGTTATAAACTATTTTTACCACTATAAAGAGCATGGAATACTAATTTACAACTTAACAGTTGGTGAGGGAAATAGGACTATGCCTTTAAATCTGTTACTATTCTGGTGACTTGGGATGAACATGAAGCTATTTAAGGAAAGTTGATATTTAAGTGTTCTCTGTTCTTGCTGGAACACTTATACCTGGGAATTGTTTGGGATGCTATTTTAAATATTTCAAAAGAAAAATATATGTTTACTGACGTTATCATCAAGTGACAAAAAGCTTGGTATTAAGATATGAAGGATTTTAAGGATCACCCTGCATTTCTTTTTTAAACAGCTTCCTCTCTGCCTTCCTATAATTAAAATCACTTAATCTGTCATTCAATATTCACTTAAGAGAGAAGAAAAGTCAGCAGATAAGTATAGAAAAACTATTGGCAGTATTACAGCATTTCCTTCCATCTTGTGCTACTATAGCTTTTTATTTATTTTTTTAACCTTGGTTCAAATGTTTCCAGTTAGTAATGAAAAATTTAAGACACACCAACACTGTAGCAGACAATGAGAGACTAGTAATATACTACAGATATTATTCTGTAGTTCAGCAGTTCTTAAAATATGCTCTAGGGACCATTGAGAACCCCAAGATCATTTCAGGGCCTCCATGAAGTCAATTTTTAAAAAGATTTGCTGTTTTAATTTCTATTACGTATCGAGACTAAAATGTTTGAGAACTATTGCTTTTGATCAGTGGTTCTCAACCTTTCCTTCACTACAGACTCTCTTTTACATAGCTTTTGTGGCCACGGACTCCCAAGACTTAAGATTCAAATCATAACACATTGCTCTGAGACAGTGATGGCTAACCTTTTTGCCATCGCGTGCCAAAAGCGGAGGGACCGCAGGGGGTTGTGCGTGCGCGTGCCCACACCTATAACTCAATGTGCCCCATCCCCCCCCGAACTCCCCCTGCTTTTGGCACGCGATGGCACGGTGGGCCTGGTAGGCCCATTTTTCTCCCTCCCCAGGTTCCAGAGCCTTTCTAGGAGCCTGAGGAGGGCGAAAACAGCCTTCCCCACGCCCTGAAGGCCCTCCGGAGGCCAGAAACAGCCTGTTTCCCGACTTCCAGTGGGCCCAGAAGGCCCGAAAATCAGCTGGCCAGGGCGCGCATGCGCGGAGGACCTGAGCTCACGTGCCCACCAATATGGCTCTGCGTGCCACCTGTGGCACACGTGCCATAGGTTCGCCATCATGGCTCTAAGATGTTAACCAAGAGCCTTGGTAGTACAGTGGTCTAAAGCACCCTGTTATTAAGACCAGCTGCCTGCAATTACTGCAGGTTCGAATCTCGCCAGGCTCAAGGTTGACTCAGCCTTCCATCCTTTCTAAGGTAGGTAAATTGAGGACCCAGTTGTGGGGGTAATAAGCTGACTTTGTATAAATATACAAAAGGATGAAGGCTATTGCTTAGCACATTGTAAGTCTCCGGAGAAGGGCGGCATATAAATCAAATTTAAAACAAAACAAAACATGCGAACACACAAAGTTATCTTGAACTGATTTACGATCTACCAAGGCTAGTTACTCTATTAGAGAAGTGATCATCCAAGGTTGGTTCAAGTTCTGTTATCCCAATCCTTTTTTAACTGAAATGACATAGACCTAGAATATGTGTGATTGTAATTTTTCTTTATTTTCCCACCCCAAAAGCAGAAGGAACTAGATGTATTATAAAAATCCAAATTCTTATGCTGAAGGCATAAGGTACTTCATGAAAAATAGGAGATTACTCTGCCTTATTTATCCCTAGCTGCCATACAAGGGGTTAATGAGTCCAATGAAGGAAGCACAGAAATTAGTATGCATTAGAACAATGTAGGAGAACGGTCATGATTTTTGATTCTTGGACTTTGCAACTTATGGCAAAAGATTTGCTTGGTAAATCTTTGGGGAAGATCAATCACTGCCATCCTTCAACCAGAGAATGTAAGATGGCCATCATTTTCAGAGGATTAACCCCTAAGCAGAACCTTTTGAAGGAAAGGGACAATTCTGTACATTACATTATGCCATTTGTCTATCAATCTAGGATGGACTACTCTAATTAAGGGCTGATCTCCCAACTCTTTTAAAACAAGAGTTGGAAGGCTATAGTCAACTGAAGGGGTTATCATACACTGAAAGACTATATTCAGACAACACTTATGTAACTCAGAGGTGTCAAACTCAATTTCATTGAGGGCTGCATCAGGGTTGTGTTTGACCTCAGCGGGCCGGGGTGGGCATGGCCAGCTTGACATCACTCATTGGGGGGTGCCTGTGGTGGCCTGTGTGCTCTGCCAGTGAAAACGGGCTCTAGATCTCCGGATGGCCTCCTGCAACCCTCTGCCAGCAAAAACGGAGCTTGTGAGAGCTGTGTGCAGCCCCCGCGAACTCTGTTTTTGCTGGCAGAGGTACCATAGGCCAGTCCTTTGCTGTTTCCAGGGCAGCTCTGAGGGCCAGACATAAGCACCCCACGGGCCAGTTATGGCCCACAAGCCTTGAGTTTGACACCCCTGATGTGGCCCATTAAGCAGAACATCAAGCTCCACTGATAATTTCTCTAGAAAAAAAATGCCTAAAATAGACTCTTTCATAAAATGGAATGAAAACCAATAGGGGAGAAATGCAAAATAAGCTTTGGAGAATTCAGCAACAACATCCTTCAACTATTCTAACCGAAGAAAAGCTGAGCCATCAAGGCTGACTTGAATCTCTCAAAAGTCCTGTTCCAGTAACCTCATCACTAAGAAGCCCGACCTTGCCAGTTGTTGTTCTCTTCATTGAAATTCCTGATTTTTCATGCCCGTTCCGATTTCTTCAAACAGCCTCATACAGATAACAAAATGACTGGACAGCATTCTGCAGTTATAACGTATGAGATTAATAGAAGCAAAGATTTTTCCAGAAGGGAAAAATACTATAGAACAAGTTAAAATAAGGCACAATCGTGATATAAATTGCTAAGAATTTGAAGAAGGAAGAGAATAAAGTGAAGTGAAGCAAATTTTTACTGGTATAAAGGGGCTTCAATTTACCGGTATAAAGGGGCTCCAAAGACAGCAAGAAAAACAGGGATAATTTAGGATCATAGGGCTGGAAGGGATATCAGAGGTCTTCTACTCCACACACACACACACACACCACACCCAAGGCAGGCATCTTTATTTAATAAATGTTTAATTCATTTTTTTAAATTTTAATTTATTTAATAAATGTTCATTGGACAAACATTTCTCACTCAAGCCAGGAGTTTCAAAATACCTAAGCTGCACACCAGCAAGACTGCTCTTTCAAAATCCAGGTTGCTCTCCGCAGCTTTAGCCTTCTAGAAATTTTGAGAAAACAGACTTATTTTGAGATGAATGACAAGGTCCTCATGTATGCCTTTTACGTTTAGCCTCTACTGTACTTTAAAAATGTGAATGCTTTAATTCTGAGTGCCTTGCCTGGTTGCTCTTAATTACCACAATCCACTGAGAGCCCTCTTTTGATTGCGGCAGGCACAAATGTGATAAACAAGTAAGAGCAGTTAAAGTCTCCAAGACAGAGGCAACCAATTGGTAGGAAAATAAGAATTTATTTCTCTGGGCTATGTGGGGAATGCTCAAGGTAGTCTATTTCCCTGTTAAATGGAAGGTCATACAACTACTGACAGCTCTTCACAACCCACCTGATCTATTGTACAATACTATCCTGACTGAAAGTGACGCGGTGGCTCAGTGGCTAAAACGCTGAGCTTGTCGATCGAAAGGTTGGCAGTTCAGCGGTTCGAATCCCTAGTGCCGCGTAACAGGGTCAGCTCCCGTTACTTGTCCCAGCTTCTGCCAACCGAGCAGTTCGAAAGTACGTAAAAAATGCAAGTAGAAAAATAGGGACCACCTTTGGTGGGAAGGTAACAGTGTTCCGTGCGCTTTTGGCATTTAGTCATGCTGGCCACATGACCACAGAGACGTCTTTGGACAGCGCTGGCTCTTCGGCTTTGAAATGGAGATGAGCACCGCCCTCTTAGAGTCGGAAACAACTAGATATATGTGCGAGGGGAACCTTTGCCTTTATCTTTATCCTGACTGAATTAAGAAAAGACTGGCCTTTAGTAAATTCCAGATTTCCAAGTCCAGATTAGAACATAATATATCTAATTTCTACAGGATTGCACAAGCAGTGGTAACTTCACTTCTTAGCCTATTCTGCTGTATTCCAGTTGAAAAAAGCTAACTAGTTAGCTGACCCTTCTCTTTTCCATGTTAATTCCAAATATAATTCAATTTTAAGACATTCCAGAGAATCATGTCGAAAAGCTCATGAAGCAAAGAAAGACCATGCCACCACATTTTGTTTTTAATTTGGTCCTACTTATCTCTGCACTTTGAAAACATTTTATGAACATAATAGATATCTTTGAGAGAAGCGGTACCTTAGTGGAGTAAGGCCTATGCAATTAAGAGACCAAAGTCAAATCAGATCATTACTTTCCACGTGGAATCCCTAGCAATCCAAGGAGTTACTATAATGTGTCCGTAATGAGCTAGTTACATTTCAAGATAGGCTATGACTTTGCCCATTAAGTCACTGCTACAACTTTAATAAAAGCAAAGTCAGGAAACGAATCTACTCTTACATCTAGCACTATTCATGCTATTCTCGTAAGTTTTTACATTAGCCTGTACCTGCTGAATCCCAGCCAATGGAACTCAATGAAACTCCAGTAACAAATACGAAATGTTAAGTGTTATTTGGACTTTCATCCATTTACATCTATTAGGACTATTCAATGGGATTTCGAGGTAGAAGAAAAGGCACATTCAAGGGAGTCATCCTTAATTATACTAAAAGAACAAAAGTTGGTCCTGTTAACAAAAACCTCCACTGAATAAAACAGCTTCAATAAAGGAAAAGATAAAAGGCATATAGGACATCATATCATAGCACAGGGGTGTCAAACTTGCATTGTCACAGCGACGTCATGTGACATATCGAGACTTTTGCTAAACCAGATGGGGGTGGGGCCAGCATGTGATGCATCCGGCCCGCGGGCCGTAAGTTTGACACCCCTGACATAGCATCTTTGAGATTCTGCCATTATATTGCCCAATGCTTATGAGTATTTTGGTAAATGCCCAGTGTTTACATCAATATAATATAGGTGTTTTGCATCAGAGAAAGCTATAATATGCATTTTTGGTTTTTATTGGTTTTGTTTTGGGGATGTGTGTATGTGCACATTTATATTCCCTGATCTCTTCCAACTTGAAATACACAGCTATGATTGGAACTATTTAACAGATGTTAAATTTTGAAGAAACTGGTTAATAACCAAAAAAAAAAAAAAAAAAAAATCCTGTTTTTTAACAGAACCAACTTAATACTTTGTTCATCTTGTTGAAACACTTGAAATCTATGACAGTCTTGATAACATTTTTTATTTCAGATCATCATTAAAAATGGAAAAGAACAGGGAGTCAAAATTGGAAGGTGCTTTGAATAGCTTTCTTTACAAAGTACTCTAATAAAATCTTATTTTTCTGAAATTGAAAAAGTCAAAACTAGTGAAGTTTATAATTTTGAGTTTTAAGTCTGACCTATTAACTCAAAGCCAATTTTATGTGGCACATAATTAAAAACCAGAACAAAGCCTGAAACAATATGAGAAAGAACATCATGTGGCAGGGAAAAATGCATATCGCAAACATCATAAGGGGAAATTTTAACTTTCTTGCTCCAAGTCTCCAGCTATAACACAGTGAAAAGCAGGAAGGTTAAAAAAAAAAAAAAAAAAACCCGATCAAGCCAAGCATTTATTGTTTTTTATTTATTGGTTCGATTTGAAAGAAATGCTTCATAAAGTTTCTTCATAAACTGTGTGGAAGCTCTAAAGCTTCACTTCTCTTTTGCAGCTTTAAAGCAACTGCATCCTCTGGAATTCTTACTGACTGCTTCAAATGTTGTCTGCAAGCACTATATATATGGTTACACCAGTGGTAGGTTGCTCCCAATTCTGTCTGGTTCTATAGAACCGGTAGTAAAATCAGCGGGAGGCTCCGCCCACCTGCCTGGATATCATAAATGACGACCTGTGCATACGCAGAAGCTTCTGCGCATGTGCAGAAGTGCACATGCGGCCCCGTTGCGAACCAGTAGTAAAGGTAAGTAGAACCCACCCCTGGATTACACTTATTGTTCCAGCCCAATTTGCACTGCATACCTGGTAGAAGAAGCTGCTTTAATACTTAAAGGGGGCACAGCTGTTCTGCTAGTACTAAAATGCTTGGAGGTAAAGCACTTCTTTCAAATATTTTTCATGACCCCAGAAAAATAACAGCTTGGATTCTTAAGAGATGCCACCTTGATAAAAATAATCACAATCATGTTGATGCCAGAGATTCCTTTACAGCCTAGTATATAGTAAGATGGTGCTGAAATTCCTTTGAGAATGCATCAGCCTTCAAAATCTGCTCTAGAAAATTCTGGAGAGAAGATGATGTGTCACCTTCTCAAGATAGGCCTGAGCAAGAAGAAGAAACTAAATCTTTACTGTAATTCAGAAACGGCCACCATTACAGCCAGCAATTCAGGTTGTAGTGGTCTCTTTTTCCAGGCCTTCCCCTAAGTAACAAAGCTTTGACTTCCCTTTTATCATGTTCATTTGTTGATCTCCACTGCATGGATACATGCTCTGCATTGCGGCTCTGAGGATTTTTTTCTAATGGACTACTATAATAAAGCTCTAAGTGGAACTGCTGATCTTAGCAATAGCACATAGACTTACAGTATATACCACTACACAATGCTTTACAGTACTCTCTAAGCAGTTTACAGAGTCACCATATTGTCCCCAACAATCTGGGTGCTCATTTTACCGACCTTGTAAGGATGGAAGGCTGAGTCAACCTTGAGCTGGTGAGACTCAAACTGCTGGTAGTCGGCAGTCAGCAAAATTAGCCTGCACTACTGCATTCTAACCACTGCGCCACCATGGCTCCATCCAATTGTAATCTTGCAATTACATAGGATGGAACCAGGGGTGGGTTCTACTTACCTTTACCACCGGTTTGCAATGGGGCCACGCATGAGAGCAAATTGAGTACGCACGCTTTTCTGCGCATGCGATGCATTTTGGTGACGTCGGGGACGGTGGGTGGGGCCTCCTGCCGGTTTTACTACCGGTTCTATAGAACTGGTGCGAACCGGGAGCAACCCACCACTGGATGGAACTTTGGCAATTTCCAGGTGTCTGAACTTCAAATCTCAGAATTCCACAGCCAACATGATAACAACAGCTGTGGCACCAGACCCACTGCATGTGATTGAATGTATGAATGGTACACCACTGAAGAGTTTCTATTCATACAATGAATAGCATTAACTGAGCATTAATTTGCTCAGTGCATAAAAGGCCACGATTCCACAAGCAATCAAGAAAACATCAAGAAAAATCCCTAGAGAGTGATTGGTTTAGTAATAATTCTGTGAAGAATGAACATGTATGGTACTTCCATTTTTCCACTATTATAATAATAGCCAGCAGATGACTAGGCTGAAGGAATTACGGTGGGTGGGTGTGGAGGCAAGAAACAACCCCAAACCTTCATGTTAGCTTTTGTATTTGTGAAAAATACTACACCTTGTTTGTATTTGCAACTCGAAGTTCAAACAACTGCTAGAAGACTGGCAGTCTTCAGTACTGTACCATTCACCATTACTAAACCAGTCTTGCAAAGACGTATCCCATAGTTATCAAGGAAAACACACATCTACCTGTTCCTCAGCAGGTAAGAACAGTGAACTGTGAAGAATCTTCTAGTAGACAGTAGGAAGCAAGTCTTACAATCAGCAACTTATCACACAGTAGTCTGCTTTAATTAGTTATGGTTTGTTAATAGTTAGATAGCATGCCATATAAGGATTAAATCATATGCTGCACTAAACTATGGTTTATTTCCAAGTAAAGGCATTGTTCAGTGCTTAAAGGTTAATATATTAGTATTTACAAGAGCAGCATGGAGAAAGAAGAAACTTAGTTATCCAATTTTATTAATCCTCTGCATGAAAAAAGCATGACAAATAAAATTTAAGATGGCTATATGTTGCATATTAACCAAACAGGTTATTGTCAAAGTATTGATATCCTCTGTAGAGGGAAAAAAGATTTCACCCAAGATGTATGGTACCAGAACTTGAAATGAGAGAGAAAAAAGACACTTTAAACAACAGAGTTGAGTTTTCCCCTTGTCATATTATTTACTTAAGAAATGGTTGTGCCAATTTATTAACACCACCATCAAATCAACCAATCAACAAATCCAAAACACAGTGAAAGCTTACTAATCTTTTCTAGCAGATAACTATACTGGGTAGTAAATTAGCTCCCTCTAGTGGTTTATGTAAGTAACCCATTCAAAACAGAAATTGACACATTACTCTTTACAACAGAGATGGAGACTTCTTGTTACATAAAATTTAGACTCGTGTGTTTTGGAGAAAATGTAAAAACACGTTTTACAAAGAGACAAATATTTTGAAACAATTTATAACACTTAGCTTATTTATAGCACTCCATTCCCTTCATATCTTTTATAAATATAAAGATAAAACTTATTTTACAAATCAGCAGTTTCTGACTATTCTAAGACAGTGCTTCCTAAACTTTTTCCTTCAGTATCCAAAACCATTTTCAGGGTTCAGCAAACAGTTGTGTTCTTTGTAAAGGTAAGACTGGAAAATCCTACTTCCACATGTAGGTGTTTGCAAATAACCACCCCATTTCCCACAGGATGTTCCTTGTGAATTGTTAATCAAAAAGATTCCACAGGATTCTTCTTTTCTTCAAATAATACCTTTTGCAGTTCTGTAAAAGTTCTGTAAAAGCATTAATGGTTTGTGTGTTGTTACCCAAAGAAAAACCACTTTTATCCAATTCTGGATCATTTTATTACCCAGGTTTGAGAAGCACTGAACTAAAAAGTTTATAATATTTTTAAAACCTAGAAGAAAAGGAAGAGATCCTATTTACAAAGTTAAGAATGTCTCAGGGACTGAACAGTATCTAAATGTATCTAAACAAAATGTCAACATGGACATAAAGCTGTTTACATGGAACCAGAGAAGTTTATACAAACATTGAGTAAACATTTGAAAAGGACAGAAAGGCTGCAAAAAATAATAAGCCGAAGAAATTAAAGCTCTGGAAGATAAGAAAAACAGCTAAATTTGGTTTACATGAACAATATCTACAATCAACATACACCTTTGTATTTCTACGAACCATTCTTTCCTCCACATTTCTAGGCCACTTCTTACAATGCCTTCCCTTCCTTTTTGTCATTTTAAGAATCTTATCTAGGCACAATTTTTCCTCTTCTACGTGATCCATTCATTCTTTCATATATTTGTTTTCTGATTTGTGACATTCATTCTCTCTGTATGACTAAACCATTTCAACTTACTTTGCATTCAATCACATTCATTCAGCATCTAGTTGTGGCCCGACCAAAACACCAGTGTAATGTAACTACAAGCATTCCTTGTACACCGATGAGTAAATAGAATGCATAATCTAGTAGACGTCACTTATTTTTGTCTTACTCTTTGGTCAATGTTGAACTACTCATTAAGCATTCTGTTTTTTCCCATGCATGCTTTACTTTCTTCATTCATATCCTATCTTTCTCAAATTTTTCAAGTGCATTTTCATATAAAACACATTACAGTACAAGTCGATTCACTGTGTCTATCATATGCTTCCTCTACATCATTAAATGTACAATAAACTTGATTTCTCACATTCATACATTTTTCAATGATCTGCAGAAGAATAACATCTGGTCTCTACTTTTCTTTATTACTTTGCATCATTTTTTAAAAAAAGTGAATTCCATCTGGATAGCTCTCTTCACAAACTTTGACAACAATAAATCATTCTGCATTTTCTTTCTGTCTTTTAATCTTCACCATTCCTTGATCTCTTTGACTACATTCTTTACCATTATCTTCTATGATACCACTTAGAATACAATCTTATCTTCCTTGTTAGCAGCCACTATTCTCTTGCATACATTTTCTCATCCACAGCTTCTTTCATTTCATCATTGTCCATGCATCCTGTTTCACACTTCCCATTAGCATAGTTTCCCACACCATGATTTTGCTTGGTAATTCTTTCCACTGTGTGTTTTCTTCCACATGCTTTTTTTTTCTTACATCCACTTTCCATTCATTGTCCTTGGGACGATGGACAAAGACTGATCTATCTTTTAATATTTTTTTCTATACACAACTCACAAATTCTATTCCTTCAGTATTACTCTTTTCACCTAGAACACGG
The DNA here is from genome assembly GCF_059756535.1 of Pantherophis guttatus. Classification (NCBI taxonomy): domain Eukaryota; kingdom Metazoa; phylum Chordata; class Lepidosauria; order Squamata; family Colubridae; genus Pantherophis; species Pantherophis guttatus. The sequence goes on from NC_142064.1 coordinate 80,926,049, forward strand.
CTGTCAAACTTGCGGCATCACACTGTCGTCACGTGATGTATCACAATTCCCCCCCTTCACTAAACCAGGGTTGGGCGTGGCCAGCTTGTGACTCATCTGGGCTGCGGGTCGCAAGTTTGACATCCCTGACCTAGAATAGGTCATTATTTTTATTTTTACTTTTCTTCCATGTCCATTTTTCCAAGCTCCACTCTTCATCATACTATCAACAAATGTTATCTCTTACACTCATCACCTATCACCCCCGTGTCCTTCATTGTTTCTATCCATTTTATCATAAAATAAAATCAATCATGCATTTAACTTGATATTCATTTCTTTACCTTGTATATATGCATGAATAGCCGAATGCTTAAAATATACATTCAAAACAAAGATAACTTTTTCTGCATAGATATTTACCACTCACCATTCTCATTCATACTTGGATTTCCAAATGATTCAATCACTGTTTATGAACTCTCTCATCTTATTGTCATTTAACAGAATCCCTTTCTCTTCCCTGATCACATTCTTATTGTACATTTTCCTCGAAAATGTATCTCATTCTTCCTTTATCAACATTCGGTGGAATCATCATTTTAGCCATTGTCTATACACTGCAGGATGAAGGATGAAGTGGAATATAATATGCATTTACAAACAATGTACAGATTTCTATATTAAAAGGCCCTCACATTAATCTGTATTATACCAATTCATGTCTTCTAACATACTTTTTATTCATTGATTCATAATTAAACTTAGCCTTTCAATTCTGTGCATATATTAACTCCACTCCATCTTCATTCAGCATTATTAAATCTTTCCCATTTCTGTTAACTTCAGACATACAGCATAACATTTGGGGTTTTCTTGCTTTAGCTTATTTCCTACACTTTATCATTTATTCCTCTTATATGTCACATAATAATCTTTCATACGATTGTCATGAAATGTGCCTAGAGTATTGACTTCCACCACTAACACTTTACAGTAGGGGGTAGAGTAGGTTACTAGCCATAGTTGTACCTATGTCATGTCGCATTTCTTGCTAAGAGAATGGTCAGTTATGACACATTCTCGCCAATATGCCACAAGCATAACCAAAGCTCAGTGTTATTCCAAGCATGTTTGTCTTGTTCTTTGTAAGCAGTGTCTCTAATCCTGCAGCATAGCATGTGTGAATGACTTTCGGAGACAAGAGTGAGACCCAGCCAATGAAATGGTCAAATAAAAGGCAATTTAGCTTGCAGTAAAAATATGGACAAGGCAAGAGATTCAGAAGAGACCCTCCCTAGTTTCTTGGGCTGTAAAGGGAATGGGGAAAAGAAATACTTTCAGAATGTTAATGCAACTTTACAATAAAGCAGAACTAGCTCATCTAGTCATATTTCCTGTCTGGCCTACATAGCAATTACGCTTAGATTTATATAGCAACAGCAATAGCACTTAGACTTATATACCACTTCATAGTGCTTTACAGCCCTCTCCAAGCAGTTTACAGAGTCAGCATATTGCCCCCAGCAATCTGGGTCCTCATTTTACCCACCTCGGAAGGATGGAAGGCTGAGTCAACCTTGAGCCGGTGAGATTTGAACTGCTGAACTGCAGCTAGCAGTCAACTGAAGTAGCCTGCAGTACTGCACTCTAACCACTACGCCACCTCAGCGCTTGCTTCATTGCAAAAATCTGGGTCCTTATTTTATCGACCTTTGAAGGATGGAAGACTGAGTCAACCTTGAGCCACTCAGAATCGAAATCAAGGCTGTGGGCAGAGTCAGCTTGCAATACTGCATTCTAACCACAGCGCCAACACGGCTACTACATACTAAGGCTAACAAATCTAGAAATTATTTTTCTAATTTATACAGTGTGTCTTGTTGGAAATATACTTAGTGGAAAGCAGAGTTTTTCCTTTTATTAAACATTTCATCCAGAATTAACTTTGATAATTCTCTAAATTAAATGGCCCAAAATGTGACATTCATGAATACGATATTCCTTAATGTAGCCTCTTTGACTATTGGAAAAATAAAAGATCGATCTCTATAGACTCTGCATTTTAATATTCATAATCATAGTGGAAAACATGATTCCACGCTAAATAGACTAAAACCTAAGTTATTATTATTAAATATTCTTCTATTATGGACCCAGGATTATGAAACAGACTCCCTGTAGATACTAGAGTTGCATACAGTCTGACAGCCTTTCAGAAGCATTGAAAATCAAATTATTCCAGAGGGCCTTTGGTGTGTGAATGTTTTCTTACTGGTGATTGCTATTGTAAGATTGATATAATTATGACTTTTATATTAATCATCCATTCTGGATGTTATAGGTTGTTCACCACCGACATTTTATTCTAATAGCCATAGATACTGTTCCTAGTTTTTATATATACATTCATACATACATACATAATGTACACACATACATATATACATATATATATACACACACACACGTGTGTGTGTGTGTGTGTGTGTCTGTATATATGTGTGTCTGTGTATAATATGTGTGTGTGTGTGTGTGTGTGTGTGTGTGTGTACACTGCTCAAAAAAATAAAGGGAACACAAGCAGAAGACATCCGAGATCTGAATGAATGAAATAGCCTTATTAAATACTTTGTTCGTTATATACAGTACTTTTGTGTTTCCTTTAGTTGTTTGAGCAGTGTATAAACTACTGTATGTAAAGAACAAAGTATTTAATAAGACTACTTCATTCTGAAATAGAAGCACGAAGCCGAAAACACCAGCCTGAAGATGACGAATGAGACTTCGTCGAAACGTCGCCAAGACACTTCCAATTTTACGTGGGCCAAGCTCCACCCCCAGCCAAGCTCCCACCCCCACTAGCAGTTAAGAGGAAGAAACAGCTGCGATCACACATTGCTCCTAGAAGCACGAAGCCGAAAACACAGCCTGAAGATGACGAATGAGACTTTGTCGAAATGTCGCCAAGACACTTCCAATTTTCCAATATATATATATATATATATATATATATATATATATATATATATATATATATATATATATTTCTATTTCTGTCTTACTGAGAACATTTTGAACTGTTACCCATAAGCCATCATGAATCTAAAAAAGCAGTGACATTTTTAAGAAGTTGGCATAGCATCCCTTCACTTCCTCTGTGTAAATATATAAGAGACTAGCAAAAAATTAAATTATATTGTTATACCCATTTATCCCCTATTCAGAACACATTGTATTTACTTACTCATTGCCCTGGTTATTAATACACACACACAAAAAAAATCAAAACTGCTCACTTCCTACATTCAGACCTGAAAATTTCCAGAAATGTTGCCATGTTTCTCCTAAATCCCTATTAGCATTACCATTTACTTTAAAAAGATCTTAATTTCAACTACGCTGGCTAATTTTTCAACTTTTCTTCATTACATTGCTTCGTTATGCATTCTATTTTTAATTTATTTTATTATTTCTTCTTTTTTAAAGTAAGCAGAATAAGTACTTCATTGTAGTACACTATAAAATGAATCCTCCTAGCTGGAGACTAGCATCAATTATTCTGCCCCAATACAGGTAGTCTTTGATTTACAACAGTTTGTTTAGTGACCATTCAAAGTTACAACGGTACTGAAAAAAAGTGACTTATGGACATTTTTCACTCTCATGACCATTGCAGCATCCCCATGGTCACATAATCAAAATTCAGACACTTGGCAATTGATTCATATTTATGACAATTGCACTGTCCCAAGGTCATGTGATCAACTTTTACGACTTTCTGGCAATGGGGAAGCCAGATTCATTTAACAACCTTGTTACTAAATTAACAACTGAAGTGATTCACTTAACAAATGTGGCAAGAAAGGTTGTAAAATGGGGCAAAACTCACTTAACTACTGTCTCGCTCAGGGTCAGAAATTTTCCACTCAATTGTGGTCGTAAGTCAAGGAGTTTCTGTACAACGAAGCCAGTAAAGAGAACACCACAGAAATGGGCAAACTAAAGCTTATATGTTTCTCAAACCTATTTTGCAGCTGCCCAGAGGGGTCTCTGGTGTGAGCACCTCCAACTTGTTATTCAGGGATTGAGGGGCTAAGGGGGGAAAAATTATGCCCAAGAATTCCCTCAACGACAGTCATTTTCCCCATTAAAAGGCTTTAAGAACAAGATGGAAGACTTTTGATTATACAAAAGAAATAGAACAAAGCTATGCAGACAGCAACTCAATTATCCATAAAAAGATCCCCATCTCAGGCCTTGTTCTTCCTACTGATCTTCAAATTTGTTAGGATTACAATATTCAGAAAACTGGTTGGAATTTCTGGAAGATAGAACCCAAAATATACAAAGGGTGCCAGGTTAATGAAGGATATTTTAAAGCTCAGAGCAATCTCCATGATTCGAATCCTGAAACAAGATCTTTCAGGACAGATGTTCTACTATGATATTATGAAATATACTTTTCTGGAATTAAAAAAAAATACCCATAATAAAGTGAGCATGCTTAAGAACATTAAAGAGAACCATAAAACAATTAATCATGCTTATCTTAATTACAAAAAACAAAAAGGTTCTAAGCCAATTACATGTTATTCCTATTCCTGTTGCTAATAAAGTTTTTTTTAAACTAGACCAATTATTCCTTGAAGAGCTGTCAACATTGTGTTGATTGAAAGGAGATATTTTGATCTCTGATTAATATTAATGTAACGTATCAACCATCATGTATTTTTTTTAGGTTGAGGGGATCTTAAAATGATGTATCAAGATAAAGAATCAAGCTTGGTGGACTTAGTGGAGGAAGGTAATCACTCCGATTTTCAAAGTCTTCCCCACTTCAAAAACATGTCATAGGGAGACTGATGTAGAATAGAGACCACCATGCTATCAACTTCAATGTAGCTGCTAAAACAATTATCTCCTACCAAAAAAAAAGGAGTTATTTGGGGATTAAATTTAGATGTCAGGCTAGAGGTAGACCAGATAGGAAACACGACCAGATAAGCTTTTTTTTTTTTTTAAAGATTGCATTAACAAAATCTTGCAGGTCTGAAAGTACTTGTCTCCGTCACATTCCCTTTAAAGCCCCCAAACTCTACCCTATCCACATTGGTTTTCCAGGTTAAGCTGCCTTTTATCTAGATCAGCGGTCACCAACCGGTGGCCTGTGGACCACTGGTGGTCCATGAGAAAATTTTGGTGGTCCACAGAAAAATTATTTGCATTTTTTATATTGCACTAAATACTATTTATCTTTTTAAAAAAATCATATTAGTGGTCCACGGGATTTAAAATTATGAATTTAGTGGTCCCCGAGGTCCGAAAGGTTGGTGACCCAATTTAGATCAGTAGTGTCAAACTCGCGCCGTCATGTTGTAGTATGTATCACAGCTTTTTCCCCCTTCACTAAACAGGGCTGGGCATGCCCAGCACGTGATGCATCTGGCCCACAGGTGTTGTGACCTAGGCCCAAGTAGTTATTACCAGACACAATCAGTCCTAAACAAACATATTTTATTAGAACAGCTGAGAATTACTTCATTCTCAGCTTAGTCCAAATTAATTCGAAAACAAGTCCTTCAGAAAAAGTCCTTTGGCCTTATCATAAACCTTTGTCTTCTTTGGCACCCTGCCAAAGGCTTTTCTTGGCAAAGCCTCACGAAGTTCAGAAAAAAGAGATGCCGACAAGAAAGAAATGTAGCAACGTTGCTTTCCTACAAAGAGCCCAAGAGCCGTTGCTGCTCTTTTAAGCCTTCTGGGAGGGGCCAATCATCTCCTGGCCTTACTCCCGAGTCGTCCTTTTTGCTTTAGTTGCTCTTGCCTTCTGGCAGCTCTTCGCATGTGTGCAGTAGGAACAGGCTCCTCCTGTTCTTCTGCCTCTCTGCTGTCCACCTCTGGAGCCTCTGGAGTCCGCGCATCGCTCCCAGATGGCCCTGGCCCCATCTCTGCCTCCAACGCAGAGCCCTCATCCGGGCCTTCCCCTGACTCCAGGATGGCCCATTGTCCTCCCCAGCCTCCTCACTGTCTGTTGTGACCCAGGCCCAAGTAGTTAATATTAAATGCAAAACAGTTCCAAACACAGATTTTATTAAAACAGCTGAGAATTAACTCATTCTCAGCTTATTCCCAATTAAATGAAAGCAAAGTTCTCAAAACACCTTCAGTTTATCTCTGACCTTGGGATAATTAGGCAAACTGCCAAAAGCTTTTCTTGGCAACAGTTCAGGAACAGAAGACACTGACAAGAAAGAAATACATCCAAACACGAAGCAAATCTCTCAACATTTGTTTTCCGGCAAAGACGCCAAGAGCCGTTGCTGGTCTTTTAAGCCTTATGGGAGGGGCCAATCATCTCTTAGCCCTACTCCGGAGTCGTCCTCTCTGCTTTAGCTGCTCTTGCCTTTTGGCAGCTCTTCTCATATGTGCACTAGGAACAGGCTCCTCCTGTTCCTCTGCCTCTCTACTGTCAGCCTCTGGAGGCTCTGAAGTCTGCGCATCACTCCCCGATGGCCCTGGCCCGATCTCTGCCTCCGACACAGAGCCCTCGTCCAGGCCTTTCCCAGCCTCCAGGACTGGCCCATTGTCCTCCCCAGCCTCCTTACTGTCCGACTCCGCAGCCAGCTCCACAGGCTGCTGGCGGACCATAACAATGAGTTTGATACCCCTGATCTAGATGTTCTTATGGTTATATTTCATTGTCCCGTTTCCCCAGGTCATTGCCACATACCATTACACTTGTAGAACATCCTCTCTCCTCTCACAGGCCCTCCACTTTTTTAGCTTTCTGGAAGGCCATCAAGACCTGCCTTTTTAAATCAAGTATTGGGATAAAGGGCTGTGAGGGCTGTGGATGTATCCCAGGGAAATGAGTTAGTGCTGGATGTTTGTTTCTCTGTTGTTGTGAAACACCCAGAATTGAACTGTAAAAACTGATATGGAAATATTTTAAATAAATGAATAAATATTACCATATATACTGGGAGGTAAGCCAAGGATTTTAAGGACAAAAATACACCATCAATATTGGATTTGGCTTATCTATGAATATACATACCTTAGATTTTTCCCTAAGCCTTTTCAAAATACCTATAAATGCTTATATATATTGAAGGATAAGCAACATCCCAATAAGCCAACCCATAAAATGGTCATGTTTTAATTTTCACAAATTTTCATATTTTAGTTAACATTTTTGAAGGTTGGCTTATCCACAGATGGGCTTATATACAAGTGTATATGATATCTTAAACTCCTGTAGGAAAAGCGGGATATAGATCTAGCAAACAAGTAACTAAGATAATACCAGAGTGGCTAATAAGTTGCATATGGATAAGCTAAGACACTTTTAAAACATCAAATACCGTATTTTTTTGGAGTATAAGACACACCAGAGTATAAGATGCACCTTAGTTTTTGGGAAGGAAAATAGGGGAAAAAAAGCTAGCCTGGTCAGCTTCAGCACATTAGTTCGCTCGCTGTTTTGAGGTTGGGGCAGGTTGGAGCTAAAAAACACCTTCTAAAGCACAGCTGATCGTCGAAGGGAGCTCCAGTGACTAAAGCAAGCAAAGCGTGGAAAGGGTAAGAGAAGGCATCAGCTGTTCCAGGTAACCATTTTGGGCACTGCGCGCTGCATTTTCAGCCTCCAAACGCGTCATGTTTTCGGGTGGTGATCGGCGGCGATGTGCTTTGGGGACCCCCCACAGCCTTGAAGGTCTCTCAAACGGAGTGTTTGGAGGCTGAAAACGCAACACGTGGAGCCCAAAAAACACAAGCCACATTGTCGGTGGCAATCTCTGCAGCCAGGAAGAGAACACACAGAGACCGAAGGGTGGGGGCCGGTGGGTGGGCGGGGTCACATTTGGAGTATAATATGCACCCAAATTTTCAGCCTCTTTTAGAAGGGAAAAAAGTGTGTCTTATACTCCAAAAAATACAGTAATTTGTTTCTCAATGTTACCTTGGAGTTGAGCAATAGAATAATAGCAATGAAGATGGCAACAAAAACCACAATCCTATATCTAAGGAAAAACACCACTGAATTTAATGAGCAGCTCTGTAGGATTATATTAAGAATGAAGGAGTCTTGGGGGACAGAATAAATTTGTCCAGCATTTTATTCCTACCATGCCCAACCAATGGAACCAATATGCAGAACTCTCCCACTTGTGCTAATTTGAGAGCAAACTACAATAAGAAACGTAACACATTTCAAATATCCTTTCTGATTCTTCTTTCCTCTAGATTTGAGTTTCAGAACACTTTACAAGCAGGGTGATTTTTTTTTTAAAAAAAACCACAATTTTAATTTAATCAAGAAAGTTGAAATTAATTAAAACAATAAGTTATAATTAAATCCCTCCATAAATATTTAACACTAATAGTCACATAAAAACAAATTAATGGTTCTATCACATATGCGTAGGTAACATGCAAATTACCTATCAAATCCCTAAATTCATCAGTTTTTCATCTCATGAAAATGTTCTTTTTTCATCTTAGTTGTCTGCTGTTGCTTCAACCAGAAGTTCTGAGCTTTCCAAGTCTGCTAAATCTGAGTGTGGTTTACATGTGCAAAATGGGGTTTTGTTAAAAAAAAATCTGTCCTTATGTGGGAGAGCAGCATGTGAAGCAAAACAAGAGGGGAGATTCTTATGGCACTACATCTAGTAAAAAATGGCTATTGGTATTCCCACAATTTAAAAAATTACACTCAAGTCCCACTTTAGTGTGAAATGTTTGCTCATTGTAAATTAATGTGTTTTCATTATTAAACTTTCAGCCTGCAAGAAATGTCAGAAATGTGAACAAATCTCAGTGGCTCACTTTATTTAAGTCAGGGATGAGCAACGTATTGCCTGCAGGCATCAGTATGTTACCAAGTATGTTGCTTGCTGCTAACCAGGTTCCTATCTCACGCAACCTTTCAATTAAATAAATATATATAACTTTAATTTTTTTTAAAAAGTACAGGAAACCACAATGCTCCCAGAAGTACAGCTATGAGGCAATACTTAGGGGGCCTCCAGAAATCTTCCATTAGAATGAGAAAGAACAACTGGGGAAGGGTATTGAGGGAGTAAGTTCACCTTTTAGAAAATGGATTAAGTGTATAGGTTGAAACCTTTTTGCAAACTCCTATCTGAAACTGCATATATGTAGTTCTTTCTTAGGAACCTTCTGAAGTCAAGACAGACCTTTTCAGAGCTATTTACAACCTGATTTCTAAGTTCTGAAGAACTTAGCTATATCCACTCCCGCAGTCATGTGACTGCATTTTGGGTGCTTGGCAACCTGTTTGCATTTACACTCATTTGCAACATCCCACCATCATGTGACTGTGATTTTTGGAAAAACTGCCAGTTCCAAGCAACCACTGGGCATAATGGCTTTGTTTAATGACTGCATTCGTTTAATGACCAGTGTGTGTGTATTGTGTTAAATTTATATTTACTGACAAAGAAATAAAGGGAGACTAGTATAGATCTATTTCAAGCTATTTAGCTCCTTCTGGATTCGAACCTGGGCTTCCTTGCATATGCAAGCATATGCAAGCATAGCATATGCAAGTATATGCAAGCATAGCATATGCATATGCTAAATAGCTTGAAATAGATCTATACTAGTCTCCCTTTATTTCTTTGTCAGTAAATATAAATTTAACGCAAAATAGTTTGTCGTGAAAGCAGCTGCCTGAGGGCTCCTAGATTGGGGCTGAAAGGCAAAAAGGAAGCAGTATGCTCCTTCCCATATTTGAGTAGACCAGGTTGCTTCGATAGAAAACCAGTGTGTGTGTGTATGTGTGTGTGTGTGTGTGTTTGTTCAATGACCACCATAATTTACAACTGTACTTCCAGATCAATTATGGTTGTAAATTGAAGACTATCTGTACAGGGTATATAATGTTGCCCTAATATAGAATACCCCTACCTACAAAGATGTAAAACAAGGTGTGTCTTGGTATTGATGTTCTTCAAATTCTATGGAATGCCATTCCAGAATTCCATTTTTTTCTTGGTATTGTGTGTCTTGGTATTGATGTTGTTCAAATTTTATAGTATTCTTGGTATTGATGTTCTTCAAATTCTATGGAATGCCATTCCAGAATTCCATTTTTTCTTCAGTGTCCATATGCCTAAAATTTCTAATAAAGCTCTTAACATTCCTTCATACACAGTGATGACATGGTTCTGAAGGCAACTTCTCATGGTTGGCCTAAGAAGGCTTCTCCTAAAACTATCTAATGATTGAGTTGTTAAAATATGACCAAGTTCACAATGGTAGTATAGGGCAAGAGGTATACAAAATATGCTGAGCATCTAGATTGAGACTCTATAAGTTACATCCTTTTTCATACATTGGTATGATTTCTACTGACATGGGATCGCAGGTAAGCATTAAACATACTGGCTTTCTGACTCTATATCAAATATACATAACATCACAATCTTTGCTTGTACTATCCTGTGCAGCAGAGTTGTGGGACCTATGAAAAGCCTCCCTGTTTGTACAGAAACAGCTTTTCTTAAGACGTAATGTAGAAACTGATAAAAATACTCTAGCTTCTGGATGTATTCTTTTCAATGACAAGTCCTAATCAAAACCTCTAATTATGAGTATAAGACCTATCAATGGATCCCAAGTTATCCTAATTCTTACTAGAAGATCAGCTAAGCATGTTTCTGTGCTGCGCTTAGGTAAACCACCTTTTTAAAGTTATGACATTGCATGGGTCAAGAGCCGTGGTGGCGTAGTGGTTTGAATACAGTATTGCAGGCTAATTCTGCTGACTGCCAGCAGTTTGATTCTCACCGGCTCATGGTTGATTCAGCCTTCCATCCTTCCGAAGCTGGTAAAATGAGGAGCCAGATGGTTGGGGGTAATATGCTGATTCTGTAAACCGCTTACGGAGGGCTGTAAAGCACTGTGAAGTGGTATATAATCTAGGTGTTATTGCTATTGCTAAGATGGACAGTTTCATTTAATGCTTTATTCTAGTATTCCATTAGAAAAAAATCCTCAGAGCAGCAGTGTAGAGAATGTATCCATGCAAGTGCTATTGCTATTAGAAACCACTGTGGCTTCCAAAAGGCAATTACACTGAGCATGAGATTGTACTCATAATTATCCATGCTGCTGTTTCCTAGACGAACTAGAGCTTCAGGATGGTCTTCAAAGAAAGCCTTGTGCATAGCACATTGCAATAGTCTAAGTAGAAGGTGACCAAGGTATGAGTATGAATTCTTCCAGATTGTTCAGATCAGGAAACAGACTCCATCAGAAGATTGGAATTAGTCTTTATATTAGAATTTAGGGGGTCCATTTGCGTTTTTCCTTGCCTTCCTTTTTTCTCTCTAACAGTTTCTGAATATTTCCCTCAAGACCATCTCCACTGCTCTTGATATGTGTAGAAATCATGAAGTGCCCAAAATTGTCTAGGCTACTGCATTCTAGATCAGTTACAGCTTCTAAATGTCCATCAAGGATAGACAGCACACCACAGTAATCCAGATAGGTGGTGACTAGGGCATGAGTAATCAAGGGTAGTGCCCCCCCACATCAGTAGTGGGTTCCTCTTACCTTCGCTACCGGTTCGGAACTGGGAGCGTGCTCGCTTCGTTTGCGTGTGGGCCTTCTGCACACGAGCAGAGCGTCTGTGATGATGTCCGAGCAGGTGGGTGGAGCCTCCTGCTGCCGCCACTACCGGTTTGCGTGAACCGGGGGGAACCCACCATTGCCCCCCCCATCCAGAAATGGGCACAACTGGTACAAAAGATGAACCCATGTAAAGACCCATGTTTTTCAAGCAGGAGCTGTGAACAAAGAAGTATCCCACATTTGGCACCAACTTTGGAGTGTTAGAGATAAAGATGAAAACTCATTGGATGCGGTGGGTGGTCAAAATTCAAGAGCGATCAAATCTTACCAAGGTAAAGTTGAAGTCTGTTCTTTCCCATCCCGATCCCCACAGGCTCCAGATATCTAGGCAGAACCTCAACAACATGGGTCAGTCCAGAGGTGGGTTTCAGCAGGTTCTGACCAGTTCTGGAGAACCGGTAGCGGAAATTTTGAGTAGTTCGGAGAACCGATAGTAAAAATTCTGACTGGCTCCGCCCCCATCTATTCTCTACCTCCCAAGTCACAGCTGATTGGTAGGAAATGGGGATTTTGTAGTATCCTTCCCCTGGAGGGGGAGAGAATGGAGATTTAACAGCATCCTTCCTCTGCCACGCCCACCAAGCCATGCTCACCAAGCCATGCCATACCCACCAAGCCACACCCACAGAACCGGTAGTAAAAAATTTTGAACTGAGTCAGTCTAGGGCAGAGATGCACACCTATGTATACTGATGATGTGTTGCCCCAGGTCAAATGGATAAAGCTTCAGAGATTTATATAGATGTTAAACAGAAATAAGGAAAGAAAGAGACCTGAGGAATCTTGTAAAGCAGAGGCCTCAGGCATAATTACTCCACACCAACCAATACTGATAAGAACTGAAGGAAGAAGGAAAACCACTGCAGCACCATGTGTCCTCCACTTAACCTTCTGAGCCAGTCCAGAAGAATACCATAACTGATGCAAAGAGGTCAAGGAAGGCCAGGATGGATGTGCTACTTCTATCCTGCACCTGCCAAAGGTTAATAAGTCAATCAGTGCTGCCTCAGTGCTGTAAGAAAGTCTCGAACGTGACAGAAAATAGTCCAGATAAAAGAATTTGGCTACTCACACATGCAATCTACCTAGTCAAGGTAGGGAAGAAAGTTATCCAAAGCAGAATAAGATATTCTACCTTTTAAAAAAAATGGGATTTCAAAAGAAGGCTCTGCTACGCTTTCATTCTGCTGACCCAACTGTTTACCTATTTAAACCATCACTTAAGCGAATTCCATGCCCCGATTTAGAGTTCATTTCTGAAATAAAGGTACAATTAAGAGCTCAACATGACTCTAAATGAAGTGAAAGAAAGCAAAGAAAATTGTGCATCTAAAGAACAAAATTACCTCTCTGTAAAAAGAAATAAAACTCAAAGCACCGGTCTGAACTTATTTTGCAGAGAAGAAAGAAAAAAAAAGCCCATTTTAGAAGGTAAGGTCTAAATAGACAAGAAGTAGCTATATGCAGAAACAAGCCAGCAATCCAGTGTAGATTTCAAAGTCCTCTTTTTTCCGCCTGCCATGTTTGAGAAATAGCTTTAATTTCCATACTATTGTCAAGAAAACAACATGAATATGTTCATATAATCACCAGAAGCTTGACCTGTTTACTTTCTATTTAAAATTGTAAATAGCATTTAAGAAATAAAATAAAAAGGGGGCAAGAAGAGAAGAGACTTTAAAGACTAAAAAATATATCAGATTCAGACCCTTAGACCCTTTTAGCCTTGCAAAATTTAGTCTAAAACTCAAGTGCGGGGGATCTCTGAAAAATTAAACCAGACAGAACGTGGTCATGCAACATAGCGAACAGTTTGGCATAGAAATACAATGCATAAAACATGGTATCTCTGGAATGACACTTTTTATACCTCACTATGGATTGCCTGCCTCGCATACATACAGGCGACTTCCATCCAAGATTGTGCAGATTTAACTTGTAATTTAGCAGGTACCAGACATTTATTTTATTTGTTTGTCAAATATGTACAAGATGACAAGTACAGGTATGAGCATAAACATAAACAAAGGAAGTCCCTAAATAAATGGGGACAGTAAGACAAGTACGGTAGGTACGCTGGTGCGCTTATGCACATCCCCTTTACGGACCTCTTAAGAAGGGAGTGAGGTCCAGGGTAAACAGTTTGAAGTTGAAACTATGAGGGTTTCATTATTTACCTTAAGCCAGGTAAAAATAAAATGAACATTGGGATGAAAAATAAAGCTGATAAGAGAAAGAACCTTTGTTCTAACCAATGGATGGTCAGATTAACCAGTCTTTATTAGGTTCTCAGTCCAACTTCCTTGGTGTAATGCATAGCAGTACACAAGGCGAGCTAGGAAAAAAATGGGGTTTTCCTCATTGAAAACCATGGGACAAGACAGAAAGCCAGGCAATTAAAGTATCAATACAGGTGGTCCTCATTCAAAGTTACAACGGCACTGAAAAAAGTGGCTAATGGCTGTTTTTCACAATTGCAACCATTGCAGCATCCTTGTGGTCACGTGATGAAAATTCAGGACGGTTGGGAACTGGTTCGAACAGGATGCAGTGTCCTAGAGTCATGTGATCACTTTTTGAGACCCTCTGACAAGCAAAGTCAATGCTTAACAACCGTGTTAGAACCGCCTTCTACCGCATAACTCCCAACGACCGGTAAGATCCCACAGAGTTGGTCTCCTCCGGATCTCGTCAGCTAAACAATGCCGGCTGGGGGGGCCCGCGGGGGAGGGCCTTCTCTGTGGCTGCCCCAGCTCTCTGGAACCAGTTACCTCCTGAGGTCCGGACCATCCCCACCCTATCGGCCTTCCGAAAAGCGGTGAAGACCTGGCTTTTCCGGCAGGCCTGGGGGCCGTTGATCTTCCTCTTACGATCCAGCGAGATCCGGCTATGAATGGTGTGAATGAGTTTTAATGTTTTTAATGTTTTTAATGTTTAAATGTTTTTTATAATGATTTTAAATGCATTGTGAGCTGTGCTGAATCTTCGGAGAGGGGCGGCATACAAATTGAATTAATAGTAGTTGTTAATAGTAACTTAACAACTGCCGTTATTCACTTAACAACCATGGCAAGAAATGTCATAAAACTGGGGCACAACTCACTGTCTCGCTTAGCAACGGAAATTTCGTCTCAATTGTGGTCGTACATTGAGGATTACCTGTATATTTCATGTAAAATGTGCAGACAATATCTGATCATCTATATCTGATCATTTTTGCTACTTTATGGTGATTATTGGGACTGGGTCCTGTGTATGATAGCAGTATGTCTGAAATCCTTTTTTATCTACTCTGGTATTTGAATGGCAGCAGCATTTTATTTGGGGCATCTTTTAAACATTTATGTCTTCACACAATGTCTTCAACATTATGTCTTAGTTACGAATGAGTCCACAGAAGGGTGGAAAGTTAAATGTTTAAGTGCCTTTAAACATTTAAAGCATTACAAGTAAATCTATATCATACTAAAACTTTCCTGTCTATTTGTCACCTTCAATTGGAAGGTAAACAAATAAAGAACAAGCAAATTATGTAGGAACAAATTCAATTGCTCTAGGGTCTTTGTTCTATTTTCTGCTCTATGTTATGTATTGCCTGACCTCCTATTTTGAATGGGTAACACAAGGTCAACATCACTATATTAAAAACTTTAATTATTAAGAGAGAAATCCGTATCATCATATTAAAGCAAGGGATTTAGGCCAGAATGAAATGGAGTGGGCAAACAGATTTGCATTATTTCTAGACTTAAACAAAACAATGCTTTTAAAGCATCACCTAATTAGAAAAGCCACCAGTTTATTCAAGCCAATTTTCAATTATAAAGTGTATGATTTATGAAGTATTAGATTTTTGCAACGTATCAGATTCCTAGATTGACTCTTGAGTCTGAAATTTCAGGAGATTTGCCAAAATAAAAAATAAAATAAAACCAAAGTATTGTCTCGCCAAGATTCCAATGTGGAAATGAGTGAGAATAAATACTGGACAAAATGAAATGCAGTTCTAGAAGGTGCCAAGAAAATTCTGCAAATTCAGAACACTGAAGCTAAGAGAGGTATCTTACTCCTTGTTACTCTGAAACACAACATTCAAAATTTGAGAAAATGACCCAGATGAACAGTACAACAATGGTAAACTATGGCCAACTGGAAACCACACAGAGAATTTGATAGAAAAGAGATTATGTAGGATTTGGAGGCTTAAGAATTCGTGGATTTCACAATATGAAATCACATGAACAACCTAAACGTATGTCCAGAATAAAGTTAAAAGTGAAAGGGAGGGAGGGATAGCAACTAACAGAGATATTGCAGTAGGAGTACGCAAAATATTTCAATTTTTCCAGTGATGAAGTATTGACCATTCAGAGCTCAAATCAAAATGTACAAACAAAACTTTCAGTGATGTCCCTTACAGTATATTAAAGAGTATTACAGTATTGATTTGCGGCTTTTAACTAGATTGCTTTTTCTCCCATTTTTCCAGCTTAGCTATTATAGTAAAAGGGAACAATCATGTTATAGATACTATTAGTTTAGACTGGATAGGGAATGCTTGATATCAAAAACTAATCGTACAATGCTGATTTGATGGCCCGGGCTGTGTCTCCTCTCAGGACGTGACTCTCAGGACTGAGTCTCTCAGATAGGCTCAAGATCTTGACAATTTGAACACTGGGTCCTATCTAACAAAATGAAATTCAATGGGGAAAAAAGTAAAGTTCTACATTTAGGCGAGAAAAACCAAATGCAAAGGTATAGAATAGGTGGTATCTGACTCCATAGTAGTAACTGTTAGAAGGATCTTTGAGTCCTAGTGGACAAGAGCCTTGATGGTACAGTGGTCTAAGCACACTGTTATTAACACAGCTGCCTGCAATTACTGCTGGTTCGAATCTCTCCAAGGCTCAAGGTTGACTCAGCCTTCCATCCTTTCTAAGGTAGGTAAAATGAGGACCCAGTTTGTGGGGGCAATAAGCTGACTTTGTATAAAAATATACAAAAGTATGAAGGCTATTGCTTAACGCATTGTAAGCCGCCCTGAGTCTCCGGAGAAGGGCGGCATATAAATCAAATTAAAAAAAAAAATCACTTAAATATGAGCCAGCAGTTTGCTGCAGCTGTCCAAAAAACCAACACGATCCTAAGCTGCATTAACAAAGGTATAGAATCAAGATCACATGAAGTGTTTAGTACCACTTTATAAGGCTACACTTGGAAAACTGCATCCAGTTTTGGTCACCACAATATAAAAAAAAATTGAGACTCTGGAAAGAGTACAGAGAAAACCGACAAAGATGGTTAGGGGATTGGAGGCCTATGAAACTATAATGAAAACCGGTTGCAGGAATTGGGTATGCCTAGTTTAATGAAAAGAAGGATTAGGGCTGACATAACAATGTTCAAATATCTAAGAGGCTGGGAGCATCTGTTACTCCCAAATGCACATTAAAATGCAAATTATGTCATTCACAATTTACAACATTTGTGTAATGACATCATTACACAAATTACGTAATGTGTAATGTGCATCAATCTGCATAATGATGTCATTACTATCTCATCAACACAACTTCAAAGAAAATGTATTTATCCATTATTGGGGGGGGGGGTGTCAGGGAGGAGGATGTCTAAATTTTGTCTGGGTCTAAATGTTACAAGTTCAATTGCTGTTATCTTTTTGTGTAGCAAATTTAATTTAACAATGCTGACAAAGATGGAAGATAATCAACCAGTATAGAGACGTGGGTGGCATGTAAATTTAGTAAATAAATGAAATGTCTTCTTAACCAATTCACCTCAACTATATAAAAAATCATCTATATGCAGGCAATTTTATACGCCTTTATTTCCTATTCCTTTAAGAAGCAGACAAATAGCATGTTGTCTTTGCAACTAAGTAATTTTATGCAAAAGACACTGTCAGCCCATACAACTATTTTTTGAATATATTTTTAAGCTCATTTCTCATATTGTAGCTCACAAGAGATATTAATCCATCTTCTAAGGGAATGTGACACTGTTCTGCCATTCACAAGTAATGCTATTAGAAATGTTCAATAGAGGGCATATATTATGTAAAATTGCAAACGCCTGTTGTTTACATACCTGTGATTTTGTCCCTTACAAGTTTGCAGGATTCTATTTCACCAATGCTCCCAAACAGACTTTTGAGCTCTTCTTGTGTCATATTCTGAGGGAGATAGTTGACTATTAAATTGGTTTTGCTGTCCTCTGTGTTCCCAGAATCAACTGGTGATGAGCAGTTGTTGTTTATGGTAGTAGGGCCATTGGCTGTGTTATTGCAAGTTGGCCCATTAGACAGTTGTGTTTCCATGGCAGCAATTACCTGCTAAAAACAGAGAAAATAGGAACTGTCAGAATTCATATTTCACCATCTATTAGTGATTCTAGCTATGAATTTAAAGCTTTGACATTATGCAAGAGTGCCCAATTGTCAAGACTGCAATTATCGTTCTATAATAAAAACAAAGCTGTTGTAATTCTCTCACAATAAAGCCGATTTAGAAAAAATAAAGCTACAAAGGTTTACTGAAACGTTTTTTCTAAGCCAAAGCTAATTCAGTAAACCCCAAGAAATAACTGGTTAAGTATTAAATTCTGATAAAGTTTCAACGCTGTTCAAATAAATGTCTCATAAAGCTTTCAATAATTATTGCAAATGATGAACTGACAATGACAATCAATAGTAGACTTCATAAAAGACATTATTAAAAACAAATGTACTGTTTTGGTTACTTTTCAAATATTAAACTGGATTGGCCACATTAGTTATATTGCTGGCAAAATAAGAGTTTTCTCTTCCAAACTTTGTGATTGACAAGGATTAAGAAGTACCAAATGCTGGAATAACCACATGAACACTTCCTTGCTTCATCACCAATTATTATCAACTACTTTTGACCTCTATTGCTTCTCGCAGTGCCCCCCAAAGCAGTGAATTCAGACCTGTATAACTATGTCTTCAGTTAAAGTGAGCTAATAGAAAACTGAAGTTATTGACAGAAGCGTAAAAGATTTTGTCATTTGAAGCAAGAGCTTTCCTAAATATAGAAAAACTTTTATTTTAGGAATGCTACTGTAGAAAACCTATTAGCTATTATTTCCAGATAAGAATGGAATTTAAATTTTAATCAAATCTGAAAAGACAGAACTCATTTTAGAAGTCAAGAACTAGTTTAGTGTGCCCATAATATTGCTTCAAGAAGGAACTCAGCCTCATATTCTCCTCAGCTGGCCTTTTGATAATCCATTATTTTCAATCTTAGGTAGTTTAATAAAGTCCAAATTATTATCTCGGTAAAAAAAAATGGAACAACAATACTTGGAAATTATAAATATTACCCTTGAAAAAGGGAAGGTAGGAGATTATGAGCTATCAACCCGAGAATGACCAATTCCGGGATAATGAGGCATGCCTTCAATGTTTGTTTTAAGAGGTCCAAATATCTTCTAATGAACACTCCTTTCAGTTCCTCTAACATATGCTCCCTTATGAACCTCTTTCCTCTGATTTCAAAACAGAACTGAATTGTTCGTGTACAAACTATCCAAGGATATTTTAAGCAGTTTGTTATTCAAATGTTCCTACTGTATCATGCAGAACATATGGGCCACAATATTGCAGACTGAAGCTTTCTAGAAAGTTATTTTAAGCATTATTAAACTGATCTTTTCTTAAAGGATAACTAACCATCTTCACATATCTGCATATTTATTTTTGTGCTTAGATGGCAAGAATGAAATCCTAAAGCAACATTCAAATGAACAGCTGTAATACCCTATATAATCTGAAATTACGGTGTCTCAGTTACAGAACCATCTGCTACTCAAAATAAAACATACCAATATTCTATCTTTTAAAGAAATATACCCTATCCGTAAATAAAGTTTTCACCTGTTGGAAAAATAGGTTTTTCAGCAGCTTTGAATTTTAGTTTTTTATTTCCAGCCAAGAAAATTTATGATTCAAATGGAACTCTATAATTTCTTTAGTAACCAAAAAAATACACAATGTAAAGTCATTTCCAGAGTTATGGTTATTCAGCATTCAGACCATACCAAAGCAGATTTAATACAAACTCTGTTCTTTTTATTAGAAAATTGTACTGGAGCAAAACTCAAGTTATTATGAAGAAAGGTAGCATTAGAAAAAGTTGTATCTATATTTACAAGTTTCAAGTATGCCATGAACCTTGCCCCAAGCCAGAATATAGTCTAATAGCTATGCCAGAACTTGTAAGAGAGCGTACAAAATTAATTCAAATATAATTTAAAGTGTTTGGTATGGCCTCAGCACTAGTGCAACATGTTAATAATAGCCTACAGAATTTAAGAAAAATCCCACAGACCCCAGTCCAAGGCTCTGCTGCCCACGAACCACTTCTAAGCAGAGAAGCCACATCACACAGTCTGACTGCCATGTTAGTTTGGAGTTGCCGTCTGCAATATGGACACAAAAAGTACCATATGTTAGATTAGCAAGATAATGCAACAAATCAGTTCGTACAAATTTACATTAATTGTATTGATATTCCCAGCACGTCCATGCAGTGTGGCTTAATAGAATTTCAGGCAATTCCAATCTAATCTTTTCAAATTCATTCAAAGTCTTTTTCTTTCAGGAATTAAGATATTTTTAGAAGCCGGGTTTAAAAGAGCAGAACAAACTAATTACTTTGCATCCATCTTTAAACCTATATACTGACATATGGCTACAAGAACTCTATCTCAGCTAAACAAAGATCTGGTGCTGAAAAACAAATCGGTTGGGTGAGGTAGAAATAATGGCAAAAATATACAGCTGGATTATTTAATTTTTTGTGCCAGAGATTGCTTTCATAGTAACCTTTTATGAAGTTTGTGAGATTACATCAATTGCTGTCCAGCTCTGTAGACTAACCTGTTTGCACAGTTATGCCATAAATATCATTGATTGTATGAATTCAATTGATGTTGCAACTGAAAGTTTAATTCAGTATTTATTTACAGACAAAGTTTAAAGACTCAAGCAGTATTACTGAAATAATTGAGCTGATAAAATATAGAAACGTCTTCAATAATATGCTGTCCCACACAAATTATAAAACCAGACATCTGAATTTTGCACAGCTAGAAAGGGACTAATGCATCAGCATGCCACTTACATAACATGTCATGATTTTAACATAACCTTGTAAGATGGAAAGCTAACACTGATATCTATGTTAATTCCCTGAGGTTTCTGAGGCACCATTGTTCTGAAAACCAGTCACTGGGCCACACCTTAAATTCACATGGCTCATTTGATGGTTTTATAAATTTATATGGTTATTTATAATAAGTAGGTTATTTGTAGGAAGAAATAAAATGACTGATTAAGACAGGCCTTCTTATGGATCCACCCAAAAAATATTACCCATTTTCTTTGGCCAAAACAAAATCTGCCAGATCCAAAGTTTGAATAATGTTTACTTCCATTGCAAATTTATTTTAAAATTAAAGCATTACTTGCAACAGAACTACATACTGATTCATTCAAGCAGTTAGATATTAGCAAAAGGGTTTTTTTTCACCCCTTCTAAATGCAGAAATGCATACACACTACTGTAAAACAGTGAATCTCTAAGGACAGAAGTTCCACGTAGAATATGAATTAGATAAACTGAGAAAAATCCAGCATG
This sequence comes from Pantherophis guttatus, assembly GCF_059756535.1. NCBI lineage: Eukaryota > Metazoa > Chordata > Lepidosauria > Squamata > Colubridae > Pantherophis > Pantherophis guttatus. Next base: position 80,947,372 of record NC_142064.1, read on the forward strand.
AAATGGAATACATTCCAACCAAAATTGAATTTATTAGTTGACTGTATAATACCTTGACAAACTCTAATAAAACAGCAGTACATTTTGTGTTCTATCATTGGCGATATTATCTGGTCAATATATCTGTATCATCACGTCCTCTCATTCCTCCAAAGAAGTAAAAGTTATTGCCAATTTTCTTTGTCAACATGGGCCTCAGTGTTACAGCAAGAAAAGTTTAGATTTAGCACATCATAGCAGTTCAAAGACATAAATGGGTAATCAACTGCCGAGTATTTTATCTCATTAAGAATGTCAATCAGTTTTGTTTTGTGGCTTTCAAGTCAGTTTTTGACTCCTGGTGACTGCCTGGGCAAGTTCCTGGATATTTCTTGGCAAAGATTTTTGGGAAGTGATTTGCCATTGCTTCTTTCCCAGGCCTGAGTGTGTGTGACTGGCGAAAGGGCACCCATCTGGCTTTGTGCCCACTACAGGATTATAACTCAGAGTCTCCCAGTTTCTAGCATGGTGACTGAAACATCACATCAAACCAGGGTTATACCCAGTGGTGGTATTCAGCCAGTTCTATCCGGTTCAAGTAAACCGGAAGCAGGATCATGTCCCGTTTTTGACGCTCTGCGCATGTGTGGAAGGCCCTCACATTTGCGAACCAGTAGCAAAGGTAAGTGAATACCACCCCTGATTATACCTATGTTACCCCGGTAAAATCCACTAATAATTAACCAGGGGGGGGGGAGGGCAGAAGATTAAAAATAGTTCACATGATTCACTATGGAAGAAAAAGAAAGCAAGCTTTTATAATTGGAAAAATACCAATAAATATTGGTAAGATTCTGCATTAGACCAATTTGCAACACCTTCTGTTACGTTGGTGCCATATAATTCTTTCCTTTAAATGTAAATATAATATACTTGAAAAGCAGCATGGTTCTTTAAGCATGCTCCCTTTTTAAAGAAAGCCTAATCCTTGAAAAACTGCAGGGAAAGTTTCCTAGAACAACAGAAGAGAATGCAAAACATTAATAGGCCTAATCTTAAATTCTGTCAATATGCATAGAAGCAACACTAGTTATAACTTAAGACTAAAAAAAATACATCTGGGCAATTAGCTGCTTTCAAAAAATACATTCTTTCACAACTAATCATTACACAAACACACACAGACACGCAACTAACTAAGAACTAAAGAGTTTAAATTTGACTGTAGTTACTGAACTGGAATATATAGTTGGGAGAAAATGGGAGATATACCCAACATCTATAAAAGAAAGGATAAAAATGCCAACACCAAATAAAGATTTCTTCTTGAAATCAGCATGACAGTTACTTCTTACATCCTGGAAACCTGGATCACAAACTGTTAACTCTCCCTTTGAAATCTGATAAACATTTAGGAAACAAAAATATATTAGAACTATAGTAGAAATACAATAACATGTTAGGCAAAGTCAAGAATTCTAAAAATATATATATAGTTTTGTTCAGAATGGTAGAAATGGGGATTTGGTAGGATTTCCGAGATAGAGAAGAAGAAAAGCTGGCACTGTCATTTGGGTGATATATTTTAGTATTTGAAAACATCTATAATATCAACTTTATCATCCTATTTATAAAAGCTTTAGTACCAAAGTAGGGAAGGATGGATTTTATCCAAATAGAAATTTAACTGGATAGGAAATTAATACTATAACCACTCTCATAAATAAAAACCAAATTAAATATTTTGCAACTAGCATACAAACTAAGGTTTTGGATTAAGAGTGAGACTCAGGACTCGCTCTTAGCCCAAACTAAAGAAGCTCTATTTAGGAAACCTTGAACTCCTGGATATCAACCCAATAAATAAATAAACTAGACAATAATCTAAATCTTATGCAGTTTCTGACCATTTTATATATCTGTGTATTTGCTTGAGGCACCTAAACAAAATGAAATTCAAAACTTAAAGGCACATTAATCTTCAAGTCAGCATTAAAAGACCCACCAGAGTCAAAGTTAATTTATGATTGGTAAGTCTTCAACTTGTAATATATTTCATTTATCTGCATTGTTGAAGCTCAGGGGTAAAGCTCATACTTCCAGCAGAAAAACTGAATCCTTAATATGTGCAGATGTGGCTAAAAAACAGGTTAGAAATCCAGGAAAATTATATATAATACTAAGCAAGTTGGATCAAACATGTCAGCCTTACAATGGCTATGAATACTGGCAAACTTATAATAGCTACCAAGAACATGTATGTAGGACTACAAGAATGCTGGGGTTTATCACTATCATCATAATCACCATAAATCAGAAATGGAAAACAATGTCTGGTTTCATATATAGGTATGCATGATTAGACCAAAAATTTCAGCACAATATTCTATCATAGATACTATGCCCAGTTTTGAGAAATTCACAGGCCACAAATATGCTGTGAAACAGCAATCTTTACCATTACGTTGCATTGGGTATCTCCATATTTTAATGTTTTTTTAGAAAGATATTCATCCTCTACATAGTAATTTTATCCACATTTCTCTCATGTGTCATTTCACTTTCTATTTGCCATTTCCTCTTCTAACTTAGAATCTCAAACACTGTAATCCTTTTTAGCATGCAAAAGTGACTTAAGCGCCTTAATAAATCTGATTCTCCATTTCAATATATTTTCCAGCTCTACACTATCCTTTGAGGTATGAGAGGAACATACTGCATTGCAAAGGTGGGTGTTATATGCATTTTAATGTAGATAACAGTTTCATTTGCAATAAATGACTTTTTATTTTTAATGATTCCCCATATGGAACTAAAATGTCTTCAGTCACTAAACACTGAGTGGCTGTTTCACAGAGATATGCTACAAAACATTTCAAGTCAGTCATCAACAGCCCTTACCATTAAGATTTGTTTTTCACATCAATAAACATCTATTTATATATGTCCTTGGAAAACTTTCAAAACCGTTGCTTTGTTTGTTTCCTCCTCATTCCTCCCCTCTATATATTTGAGAACATTAGCAGATTTGAACCCCTTATTGCTCAATCTAACACAAAGTCATTTATCAAACAGCAATCCCAGTAACAAGTTGCTGTTTATAATCTTTTATAAAACTGTAGTTATTCCACCTTTATTTTCTGTTAAACAATTAGAATTCAGTTAAGAATACCATCACCTGTTGCCCTTGGCTACCAGCATTTTTCAACAATTCTTGAAAAGCAATAACCAAAGCCCTTTTGAAAAATCCAGATAAATAAATGACTAGAGGACATTATTTTTATTCACTGCATGCTGCCATATTCAAAGAATATTTTTTAAAAATTACTTAAGCAAGCCTTACATTTGCAGAAGCACATGTTTCTTCTGCATTCTTCAACAAGACATGTTATATACAGTATGTGCTATAATTGGAAAAGCTAGTGTTTTACAATACCTGCATATCTCCATTTTAAAATCAGCATTTATATAGGGAAATCCTCATTTCTCTAATAAAAAAACCTTCATTGCATTGGGAAGAAAGTTTTCTCACTTTTTAATTAAGAAATTTCAGAAGGGTACCATTTAGACTTGGTGAATTGCGAACAATTTGTTAGCAAGATCCAGAAAGAGGATCTCTTTTCATTATTACTACCTCAGTTTAGTCCAATTTTATTCAGTATTTCCCTCAGGCTGTCTTCTTACTATTCTTTCCTACCCTGTAAGATCCGGAATGAAAACAGAACCAGAGATTTCTCTGAAGTCTTCTTTAAAATCCAAGAGATCAACATTATTGCTTTCGTTTCCATTCACTGAATATATTTTAAGGTTCTAGATGTTAATATTATTTGCAACTGCTTCCTTGCACTTTTTTTTTTTTTTTTACTTTTTAAATTCCCTGTGTTAAGTCTATGTTACTGTTTGTTCTCTTTGAGGAATATTTTATTTTTCTTCTAACAAAATCCTTGATTAGAATCATGAGTAGAATCATATTGATGATTCCTGGGTTTCCTGAAACCTATTTATTGTATACATTCTAATTCAGGGGTCTCCAACCTTGTCAACTTTCAGACTTGTGGACTTCAACTCCCAGAATTCCTCAGCCAGCTCTGTTCTAATTGATCATCCATTGTTGGGCATGTCTCCCTACTTTTCAATTAATCCCTCATTTCTTTTTGAGTTAAATGCGACTTTCTTGATCATTCTACCTATGCTTAAATTTATCAGTACCACAGTTATGTAACAAATCACTACAGGAGCAAACATCTTGCACAATGTGTTTTGAAGTCACAGAAAAGCAACCTGAGATTTAACTCTGTTGAATTTTGGACATATTACTGCTGATAACAGACAGTACATTTTTCTGCACTTTGAAACATTAGATGTAAAAACTGTAATGTACACTCTAAGACCAAGATGGCGAATCTATGGCATGTGTGCCCAAAGTGGCATGTGAAGCCATGTTGCCCAGCATGCGCTGCCTTGCCTGTTTGTCTTCTGGGTTTCTGGTGTGCATGCACGTACGATGATCACCTGTCCTTCGCGTACGTGGCAGCGCTGAAAACTAGTCTGCACATGCATGCCAGCCAGCTGATTGTTGGGTGCGCATGCACACCAGAACCCAGAAGTTCGGCTTTTCCAGAGTGCAACCCCTTTACATGCACGGCAGTGCCGAAAACCGGCCTGCTCATGCGTGCTGGCCGGCTGATCATTGGGCACGCATGCACGCTATGACCTGGAAGTTCGGCTTTTCTGGAGCGCAGCCCCGATGAGCGCACATGCACGCACACGTTTCAACGTGACCTTTTTGGCATTCGTGCCGAAAAGGTTCTCTATCACTGCTCTAAGACATGTTTCATGATAGAAACATTCTTTAGAGGGGAAAAATTTTGAATTCAATCCCTAGCCTGCTAAAGTAAGGAGTCAGCTACTAAGACTACTCATTACTGATTTAGGGCACCTAGAAATGTAATCCTTTTAACTGTGACCAGATTACATATTGGTAATTCAACTGGAAGGTGCATGGTAATGGTAATTTAAGAATATAAATTAATTCATTTTGTCCTCGTGATTTCTTCTTTGATTTTATTCACAATCTTAAATTCACCCTGAACATTCTGTCAGGATGTCTAAAGCATATCCTCAGCAGTAGCCTCTCTGTGAGCCTCTTTTTAAAAGAATTATGCGGAGGAGTGTTTTTAAGCCTTTAGGTTTTTTTTATTATTATTATTGATCATCGCACAGTCAGCCAGATGTTCAGACTGGGTTTGGCATTTTTGTCTACCTATGGAGTCCTTACCAAGGACCTGGGATAGGCAAATCTGGTGTTACAGATATCATCACAGGATAGAAGCTGTTCCAAGTAAAGCTGCCTTCTGCAATTGACTGATGGCAAATTTGTAAATGCCTATGGTGTTCATGGTCAAGAGTGCGTATAGTCAAGGCTATGGTTTTCCGAGTTGCAATGTATGCCTGTGAAAGTTGGACCATAAGAAAGGCTGAGTGCCGAAGAATTGAGGCCTTTGAACTATGGTGCTGGAGAAGACTCCTGCGAGTCCCTTGGACCGCAAGACAATCAAACCGGTCAGTCCTAGAGGAGATCAACCCTGACTGCTCTTTAGAAGGCCAGACACTGAAGATGAAACTCAAATATTTTGGCCACCTAATGAGAAGGAAGGACTCACTGGAGAAGAGCCTAATGCTGGGAAAGATTGAGGGCAAAAGAAGAAGGGGACGACAGAGAATGAGGTGGCTGGATGGAGTCACTGAAGCAGTAGGCGTGATCTTAAATGGACTCCAGAGGATGGTAGACGACAGGAAGGCCTGGAGGAACATTGTCCATGGGGTTGCGATAGGTCGGACACGACTTCGCAACTGACAACAACAAAAATGGTGTTCAAGCGATGCTCCAGTTGTTTTGGAATTACACCCAAGGCGTCTATTACTATTTGTACTACCCTTGCTTGCCTTTGCCATAGTTGTTCTATTTCTGTTTGTAGGTCTTTGTATTTTGTTATCTTCTCCAGTTCTTTCTCTTCTATTCTGCTGTCTCCAGGCACTGCCATATTCACTATTCAGACTTTTTGTCTTTCTTATCGACAACTGTTAAGTACGGGGTGTTATGCGGCAGGTTGTTGTTGTTATTGTACCTGATGGCAAATGCTTTTTCATGCACTCTTACAAAAGTAATATAAAGAAATTATAACCCACTGTATCTTTTTATTTCACTGTATTATAGATTTATATGCCCATTCTCACATTACTACAAATTTCTACTCCATTGACAATAGATGAACAATCCCAAAAAAGAATAAAACATATTTTAAAAAGATAAATACAATATGAAATTAAAAAAATAAAACAATTAATATACCATATGTTTAGAACCATAAACCATGTTAAAGTTCTACAACACAGGACATCGGGAGGAAAAAGAACAGAAGGCACAACAGCACAGACTTAACCACAGTTATGGGTGAACAGATACATCATAAGCTGGCACCAAACATTCACAAGGCTTGATGCCAACTAAAACTAAACAGAGAAAAAAAATTGTTTCACTTGGTGTTTCGACAAAGAATACCTTCTGGCTACCATATAGCCAAAGCTTGGAAAACTTAGTATGCTCAAGAAGGAATCTCCACTAGAATGTACTTGCAAATCAGGCGCACGGAGAAAATTTATATAATCCCAATCTGAAGTTGCATCATTTTACTATATCGTTACAAGGAGTTACAGCAGGGCTGAAATCCAGCAGGTTCTGACAGGTTCTGGAGAACCGGTAGCGAAAATTTTGAACAGTTCGGAGAACCGGTAGTGGAAATTTTGAGTAGTTCAGTGAACTGGCAAATGCCACCTCTGGCTGGCCCCAGAGTGGGATGGGAATGGGGATTTTGCAGTATTCTTCTCGCGCCACACCCACCAAGCCACGCCCACAGAATTGGTAGTAAAAAAATTTGGATTTCACCACTGAGTTACAGGCATTCTAAGGAGGGGAAGGACCAGTGGTCATGCATGGGTTAATGACCAGATCACGCCGATCGAGTCAGACAGGAGATAAGCTCCTCCTGTTGCTGCTGCTTCCCAGCTTACTGACTCGATCTGCTAGTGATCAGACGCACCCTCCATTGCTCCTTTAGAATCAAATTCAAAAATAATTCATTATAATTTAAAAAATTGTTAATTGAACACTCATAGTTTAAACCACAATTGTTTCGTTCTCTTTTACATAAGGCTAAGCTGAACACCCGGCTGGGTGCATCACAACCTTCTTCCAGAGAGACTGATCCCTCAGTTCCCCTTTTTGAAGAACCAGTGGTAGAGACGGAGGAAATCCCAGGACCTAAATTGTTCAGGGAAGTATTAAAGAAACAGTGGGCAAGTCCAGCCTCGGGGCCTAACCCCAATCAATTGGATAGGCGTATGTATAATCTTGCCCCGGAATTGGCTAACCTGCTCCAAATTCCTACTGTGGACCCACCTGTAGCTGCTCTGTCCTCTTCTTCCAATCTAGCTGACCTCCCGAGGATAGCCTCCGGCCAGAGGATAAACGCCTTGAACATTCGTTGGTCAAGGCACATCAGGCTTCAGCCTGGGCAGCCAAATCCTCTCTGGCATCATCATTTTTTAACAGGGCTGCCATCCTGTGGGTAAAGCAATTACAGCATAGACTTCCAGTCTCAGACACTAGATCCCATCAGGATATTAACAAAATTCTGGCAGCCCTGGAATTTTCTGCGGACGCGACACTTAACTCGTCCCGTTTCACGGCCAAGTTGATTGGTTCCTCTGTGACCTCTCGACGTTTGTTATGGCTCCGTAATTGGCAGGCGGACGCCAAATACAAGTGGTGTTTGGCCACTTCCAAATTTGACGGTCCTTCCCTTTTTGGGGCTCCCTTGGAACCATTGTTAGTCGAGACCAAAGACAAGTGACATATCCTTCCCTCTGTGTCTAGAAGATCGGAGCACCGGAATTCCTCTACCTCGTTTCGTTCCTTCAATTCCTATTCGGGGGCTCGCTCTTCCAGGTCCTTTCCGGCCCGCTTCCGACCTCCAGACCGCCAGGGCCCGCAGAATCAGAGAGGAAATCCAGGCGTTCTTTCCGGGGTGGCCGGGGGTGCCCGTATAACAGGTCCCGCTAACTGCACGTCTGATCCTCCCATTGGGGGCCGCCTGGCTCTCTTCACCAGCCAATGGGAGTCCACCTCCTCGGACGCTTGGGTCAGGGAGACAGTCAGGTGGGGCCTCTCCCTGGAATTTCTCTCCACCCCTCCCGACAGGTTTCTCCGATTCCCTCTTTCTAGGGATCGGCAGAATTGGCTCCTGCTGGCAACAGCCATCCAACATCTTCTAGATATTCGAGCCATTGAACTTGTTCCTCAGGAGCAGCATGGACAGGGTTTTTATTCTCGTCTGTTCATCGTTCAGAAATCTTTGGAGGGCTGGAGAGCTATTCTAGACCTCAAGTCTTTGAACCGCTGGATTCCCTAACGGCGGTTCAAGATGCAGTCTCTCCAATCCATCCTGGAGGGCATTAGGAAAGGGGACTTCCTCTTGTCTATCGACTTGAAGCATACTTACATGTTCCTATCCATCTGGCTTAGTCTAAATTTCTCAGGTTTTGTCATGCGGGTCGCCACTATCAGTACTGTGCCCTTTCATTTGGCCTTTCCTCGGCTCCCCGAGTTTTCACCAAATTAATGGCCGCCATAGCGGCCCACCTCCGAGCTCGACCGGTCCGTATCCAATGTTATTTGGATGACCTTCTCATTCTCTCGAGCTTGGAGGTCCGGGCACGGCAAAATCTGGACTCCACCATCCAGGTCTTGACGGCTCATGGTTTTTCCATCAATAAAACCAAGAGTCATACTGTACCAACCACTCGCATTCAACACCTTGGGGCTGTTATTGATACGGTTGAGAGCAGGGTCTTCCTCTCTGAGGAGCGTCTGGCCAGCCTGCGGTCCCTGGTCCGTTCCGTCGCTCAGGGATCTCCCTTATCCCTGGCGACTCTTTCTCAACTCTTGGGGAAGATGGTCTCATGCATCGGCATCGTGCCATGGGCCCGTCTTCACTGCAGAGCCCTGCAGTGGTTTCTTCTCCCGTATCAAAAGTCCCGTATTTCGGCTTCTAAAAGACTTGTTCGCCTTAACTCGAGTGTGCTTCAATCCCTCCGATGGTGGTCATCCCAAGCCCTTCTCAAGGGGAGGGAGTTCAGGGAATCCGACCCCATCATTCTGACTACCGACGCCAGTCTACAAGGCTGGGGGGCCCATGTCCAGTCCCATATGGCCCAGGGGTTCTGGTCTTCAGAGGACAGGGCTCACAACATAAACTGGTTAGAACTCCGGCCCATTCATCTGGCCCTACGAGTCTTCAAAGACACGGTCAAGGACCGCCATGTACTTGTCCGCACAGACAACTAGCCGCCAAGGCTCATGTAAACCGCCTAGGGGGGACCCGCTCTCGCCAACTTATGGAGGAGGCCAAGAGGTTGGGAGCCTGGGCGGAGGACAACTTGAGATCCCTTCGGGCATCTCATATCTCCGGACTGAACAACACGCAAGCGGACTGGTTGAGCCGGTCAACCATGGACCATGGCGAATGGCAACTGGACCCGGCTCTTTTCCTGCGCATCACTCATCTGTTCGGATCTCCAGCAGTAGACCTGTTCGCGACGAACAAGAATCGCCAATCAGGTTCTTTTCCAGGTTCCCGGATCCACAGGCGGAGGCGACAGATGCTCTTCACTGCACGTGGCCAAACGATCTCCTCTACGCCTACCCTCCCCTTCCCCTCCTACCCAGAGTCATTCAGAAGCTCCTGGAGGAACGGGCGGAGTTGATCCTGATCGCCCCTCATTGGCCGCGTCGGCCTTGGTTTGCCAACCTCCAGGCTCTGTCAGTCCGTCCTCCCTGGCATCTACCTCCCGACGATGTGATTCTCCGCCAGGGAGCTCTTCGTCACCCGGACACCGCTTGGCTTCAACTGACCGCCTGGCGGTTGAGCGGCAACTTTTAACTGGAACCAACTTGCCCGGACACGTGGTGGATACCATCTTGGCTGCTTGTCGTCCAGCAACGATACGGATTTACGGAGCGACTTGGCATTCCTTCAGCAGATGGTGCACATCGCAAGGTTTGGAACCCCGATCAGCGTCCACCGAACAGGTACTGGTTTTCCTCCAGAAAGGGTTGGATGCAGGGCTTGGCCCCAACACCTTACGCAGGCAAGTAGCTGCTTTGTCTTCTATCCTTTGCTGGGGTTCTAGGCAGTCCCTCGCCCATCGTCCTTTAATTCAACTTTTCCTGAGGGAAGCCTCTAACCTTAGACCCCAACCTGTTCACCGGTTTCCCACGTGGAATCTATCCAAGGTTTTGGATGCTCTTACTATTTGAGCCCCTTCGTACGGTGGGACTTCGGTTCCTTTCATACAAGGTCTCCTTTTTAATAGCCATTACGTCAGCTAGGCGCATATCTGAGTTGGCGGCCCTGTCTACAAGGGAGGACCTATGTGTATTCCATCCAGATAGGGTAGTTCTCCGTTTGGACCCTACATTTATCCCGAAGATAAACTCTCCCTTCCACAGGTCTCAGGAGTTGATTCTCCCTGATTTTTGTCCTCATCCCTCCCACCCCAGGGAACGGGTTTGGCACTCACTGGATGTTTGCCGGGCATTACGCATTTACATACGGCGGACTTCCTCCTTCCGTAGGTCTGAGGCCCTTTTCGTTTCCTTTCAGCCTTCCTCCCTGGGCCTTAAGGTCTCCTCACCTACCATAGGCCGGTGGCTGAGGGCAACTATCGCCTCAGCTTATGAGATCCTGTCCATGCCAGTCCCCAGGAGGATCACAGCGCACTCCACTCGGAGTGCAGCAACTTCTGCGGCCTGGGCCACCCAGGCGTCTCTTCTAGACGTTTGTCGGGCGGCCACATGGACGTCCCCAACACCGTTCATCCGCCATTACAAGATAGACCGTTTTGCTTCAGCGGAGGCGGCATTTAGACGTCGAGTGCTACAGCAAGTGTGCGCGGACCATCCAGATTCATCACGGACAGATCCCCCCCAATAGTTTTGGGCTTTGGCATGTCCCATGCATGACCACTGGTCCTTCCCCTCCTTAGAAAGGGCTTTGTCTTACCTGAAAGCCCGTTCTGAGGACGGAAGGACCAGTGGTCATTCCCACCTCTTCATCCGCTAGTCCGCTTGTCCGAAGCACTCCTACTTTCCTTAATTTCTCTTTAGTTTCAGGATGGCGGGCGCGTCGTCAGACATCGCATTCCTCGTCCGAAAGCTGGGAAGCAGCAGGAGGAGGAGCTTATCTCCTGTCTGACTCGATCAGCGTGATCTGGTCATTAACCCATGCATGACCACTGGTCCTTCCGTCCTCAGAACGGGCTTTCAGGTAAGACAAAGCCCTTTTTCCTCTTTTTAGGACATGTCTCTAAATCTGTCAATTTGGAGCACTTCAAATGTAGTCTGTTTTGGCTTGGGGGTATCTAACATCTACCCAAATACTTAAAACAATTTATTCCTTTCTGAAGTTCTTCTCCATGTGCATTATCCACCTTGAATCTTCCACCTTGTTCTATACCTTACCTTCTTGGACAATCAAACAGATTTCCTTGAATCCCTTTCACCTTAAATATGTTTACTGGTTTCTATCAGTATGTCAAGGATTCATTTTAAAGAGTCTCCACTATTGTTTTCATTGGAAAGGCCAACAGTGTTATTCAACAGTAAATTATATAGACATCGTTTACTACTATTTGTTGCTAAGTAAGACATCTGTTAAGTGAGTTTTGCCCCATTTTACGACCTTCCCTGTCACAGTGGTTAAGTGAATCACTGCAGTGAAATTAGTCTCAAAGGTTGTTGAATGAATCTGGCTTCCCCACTGACTTCGCTTGTCAGGTCAAAAAAGGTGGTCACATGACCCACTACAACCAATCATAAATATGAGTCAATTTGCCATGCATCTAAATTTTGATCACGTGACCATGGGGAGGCTGTAACAGTCGTAAGTGTGAAAAACAATCATAACATAGTTTTTTCATTGAACTTGTAACTTTGAACGATCACTAAACAAATTGTTGTAAGTCAAGGACTACTTGTATCAGATTCCTGTGCCCAGTGACATACAGATGAACTCTCCTCCTTATACCAAGATGTTGAGACTCTAGAAAAATTGCAGAGAAGAGCAACAAAGATGATTAGGGGACTGGAGGCTAAAACATATAAAGAACGGTTGCTGGAATTGGGTATGTCTAGCTTAATGAAAAGAAGGACTAGGTGACATGATAGCAGTCTTCCAATATCTCAGGGGTTGCCACAAAGAAGCAGGAGTCAAACTATTCTCCAAAGCACCTGAAGGCAGGACAAGAAGCAATGGGTGGAAACTAATCAAGGAGAAGCAACCTAGAACTAAGAAGAAATTTCCTGACAGTTAGAACAATTAACCGGTAGAACAACTTGCCTCCAGAAGTTGTGAATTCTCCAACACTGGAAGTTTTTAAGAAGAGATTGGACAACCATTTGTCTGAAATGATATAGGGTTTCCTGCTTGAGCAAGAGGTGGGACTAAAAGACCTCCAAGATCCCTTCCCTTCCCTTGTCCTGTCATGTCCAGCACCAGGCTTATTTTCATCTGTGCAAATGACCAAGCTGCATTTCAAAAATATTATTTAATGACACTGAATGGTTGAATGACTGGTTAACTCTGCTTCCAAGTTTCCAAAGGCTGACATCAAGAATGAGGGTTAGTGAGTTCCTTTCTATACTAAGACATTCCATGTATATGCTATATATCTGGAAAAAGATTTATAGCAATGTCCAGAAATAAAGTTAGCCAAGGCTTATGAATCTCTATTAAAGTTGCTATTGATTTTGCAACTCTATAAAGGAATGTGCATCCACTTTATTTCAATGAGTTTTTTTGTGATAATATATATATATATATATTTCTACCTTGCTAAAACAAAAGTATCACTTAGCACAACTTACATTTAAAATGTAAGAAAAACAAGATTTTTGGGCAAGATTTAAATCCAATTTATAAAATTTAGATATTTATCTAAGTCCGACTTAAGAGAAAAATATACATATGTATGTAGGTAGTCCTTGACCTACAACCACAATGAAGATCAAAATTTTTGTTTCTAAGTGAGACATTTGTTAAATGAATTTTTCCCCCATTTTATGAGCTTTCTTGCCACAGTTGTTAAGTGAATCATTGCAGTTATACAATTGTTAAGTGAATCTGGCTTCCCTGTTGACTTTGCTTGTCAGAAGGTCGCCAAAGGTGATTACATGATTCCAGGACACTGCAACCATCATAAATATGAGTCAGTTGCCAAGCGTCTGGATTTTGACCACTTGACTATGGAGATACTGCAACAGTAATCGGTGTGAAAAATGCTCATAAGTCACTTTTTTCAGGGCCATTGTAAGTTTCGTCACTAAATGAACTGTTGTAAGTCAAGGACTACTTGTACATAAATTGCATATGCCACTCAAGTGATACTTTTCTAAAAACAAAAGGCTTGATCCTTAACCAATCATCAGAGAAATTTTTAGTGTTTATGTTTCAATTTAAAACACCCTGTTTCAACTGAAAAATGCCCCTTCTACAACTTGAAACAGCTATTTCATATGCAAAACAAGATGTTTTAAGCACTTTAGTAATGTACTACCCTGTTTCCCCAAAAATAAGACCCAACTGGAAAATAAGACCTAGCATGATTTTTCCGGATATAAGCCCTACCCCAAAAATAAGCCCCTGTTCAGATGGTTAGCAATTAGAGGCCTTTAGTACTAAGACCTAGCTAGAAAATAAGCCATAATGTGTATTTTGGAGCAAAAATTAATATAAGACCCCGTCTTATTTGGGGGGAAACATGGTATGCTTAGAGTAGCTTGTTCCAAGTAGAGTACATCATATTGTTTTGAGCTCAGAACACTTCTAAGATGTTCATAATACTCCATTTCCCACTCAAAACAACACTTTCAAAATAGGGCATTTTGTATTTAGGGCATTTAAAAAATGCTGAGTGATTCTGTTTTAAATATTCTGCACATCTTCAGTACAGCCACTGAAACCAACAATTTCTACAGTCTTTTGAGAACAGCTTGTGTTTTTATTCCAAGTAAATATATCTCCATCACAATGGAGACATAAAGGACATTCTTTGAGATCATATGAAATGATAGCATTTCATAATTAGTACACCTCCAGAAAAGAGAGAGATCACCTCAGTCATATCGCTACAGTACAAGCGGGATCTCAACATTAGCTTTGGATAAATAATTAAATTATCTCTGTGTTTTACATCTAAATTCTATCAATAAAATTTCTGTCTCGAATTACACCAACATGTACTGTACTGTTACATTACGATCTACTGGGGAAGCGCAAATGAACTTAGCTAAATTTAACCTACTGAATCACACCTAGCTTCTTGGCAAATTTCAGAAAACTGCAGTAGAGAGAAAGTTTAAAAAAAATATAAGAAATTGCAAATTTTCAACAAACAACAAAACAAACAAAATACAGGATCAAATCAAGGAAAATGTCTATTTTATTCTTAGGATAACAGAGAGGAACCTTGAAAGTAGGGTTTTTTTTTTCATCAAGTTAAATGAGAGAAGGAAAAAAAATAAATGTTTAACAAGGCAGTTCCTGAACTTATGACCACAACTGAGCCAAAAATTTATGTTGCTAAGTGAGACGGTTGTTGAGTGAATTTTGCCCATTTTACGACTTTTCTTGCCAAGATTGTTATTTGAATCACTACAGTTAATTAAGTTGTTAACATGGTTGTTAAGTGAAGCTTCCCCACTGAATTTGCTTGTTGGAAGGTAGCAAAAGGTATCAGATGACCCCATAACACTGCAACAATCATAAATATGAGTCAGTTGCTAAAACGTCTGAATTTTGATCATGTGACCATCAGGATGCTGCAATGTTTGTTAAGTGTGAAAAACTCTCACTTTTTTCAGTGCCGCTGTAATTTCAAATGGTCACTAAATAAACTGTTGTAGGTCGAGAACTACCTGTACTACTCCAACAGAATAGGAAATGTCACAAACATATACAAGGTTTTATTCTCCACCAATTAAGCTCCAGAGATGTTGGCATCTCCCATATTCATACTAAACTGAGTTATGTTGAGCCAAATAAATATTTTTTAAAAAAAATATAAATTATTAAAGCTATATAGGGTTACAATCCAAAAATAAATTGACATTGTTAGGCTAGAAGAAGCTGTTGTAATATAATTGGACTCTTTTTTTTCCTCTACACTGATTATGTAACTGCAATATGCTTTTGAAGTACCAAGTACTCCTTTGATAGAATGGGCTTTTAAATGCATCCCTAAAAAAATAACAAGTCATCAAGCATTTCACATACAATGTGCTCGCTCAGCCTAATTATGGGGGGGGAAAAATCTTTCAAATTCTTCATCTACTATCCCTTGTCATCTCCTCTATTTAAGAACCAGATCCAGTTTTTCCTATCTCTTTTTTGCAGATATAAGCCATATCTCTTTTTTCCCTTTAAGCCAGAGTGCATCAATAAATAAAATGCCTTTGAATTGATAGAAACTAAAATGCAAACCGTTCGTAATAGAACTTATGAGCAACATTCACAATAAGATATTCTTTTAGCTTTCCAAGAAAAGCCTTTTGACTGCTATGACAAATAGTTCAAAGCATCTGGCCGCTATATGGGAATAAAAGGTTTTCAAAAGCCTGACAGAATTCTGTTAATACTAAAATGAAACAACATAAGCCTCTGAATGAAAGAACTCTCTTCCCAGCAGGGGAAAAAAATGCAAATTGCATCATTTTTCCATTGGGAATCCTGCAACTAGTACATCAAATCGCAAAGCCAGCAGGAAAAAGGGTCATTTGTCAAATACCTTGGAATACCTGACATGTTATTCTCCAAGCTTTTGGATAAGCAGCAGCAAACAGTTCATAAAGGATTCAAGTGGAGTACTTCTAAGAGACCACTTTCTTTCCGAGATAACAGTAAGACACCTGTGTAACTTTAAACTGGTGAGCAGCGATTAAAAAAATGCAAAAAAGTGGTTGAAGATTAAAAAATAGGCAAGATATTTTATCACTGAAAAGCTGCAATCTTCCTAGCAACTTCCCCCTCCAGCATTCTACTATTTAGAGACTACTTGTATAAGCAATTAAATAAACCAGAACACTAGCTGTCGTAATTATGCATCAATTCAGAGCCAAGAGAAACAAAAATATGAGGCCTACTCATCAGAAGGCAGGAGAGGAAAAACATGAAAATATATTGCGTATTATTGTTTGGAGGGACTCACCAAAAAAAGGTTCCAAATTTACATTTACAAATGTGAATTGTCACAACAAGTAATTAGTATTTCCAAAAGTACATCTGTACATTTCATTTTATATACACAAGGAGCTTACTTGTAACTGAAGAAAATCGGTCTACTAGTTTCCAGGTTGTAAAGTTATAAAGCTTCAACTTTAAAAGGTATCAATAGTTTAAGAATAATGTGCCAATCACAGCCTTCCTAATCCAAATCCTATGCTTTGGGTTTGACAATGAAATATTGGCTAAAATGCAGGAAAAAATACTATGTTACAAAGAAACCATAATAGCCTCTGGATTTTTCAGACTACAGGTCCCATAAATTGCAATGCTTGGACTGCGAGACCTATAAAATAAACAGCTAACGTAACTTAGATGAATGCGGAAATCAGTAGCATTTGGATTAATCGAATTCCCTCATTAAAAAAATGGCACGTAACTATTGAATATCAACTTGCAGAGTTGATTTAGTATGTATATATATATATCAAGAAAAAAGGAACATCAAGTAATGATGAAGTTTTCACTTGTAATTGAAAATTAGTGGTCGTACTTCAGTCAAGATCTCATTTAGAGGTCTATGCTTATGTCAGAGTTCCAAAAAGTGTAACAGAGACATTAAGAACTCCAAGAGCAAACTGTGCAAACTGTTCTATCTCTAACTATCCCATATGCCAGGGATAATTCTTTTAAGTTTTCTACCATTTTGCAATTCTCTTTATATTAAAACAATATAAACAGACATTGAATGAAGTATGGAACTGAAAATAATGATCAAATAAAAATACCATCCTATTATCCTCAAATCATTTACTTAAGAGTTATTTCTGACTTACATATAAACCTAGTTTATAGTTAAGGCAGTTGATTGAAAAACTCATTATATATCAAACAGATTGGAGTATCCAGTAATTATCTGAATTTATCTGAATGATGTATTTATCTGAATGTTGATTTACCATATGTATTACTATGTTTCCTTTTACCTATTTTACCCATCCTTATATCCTGCATTTTATTTATTTTCTATTTTGGATATAGTTGTAAGACTAATCAATCAATAAACTACCTATATATATATATACCTAGAAAATATATAACAGGTATTTTGTTGAATATTTGAACAAAATTTAATAATCAAGTATGCAATTCCCAAAAAAGGCCTACTGCAGAAAAACATGAATAACCAACATCAATGAGACACCGTATAGTTGTATAATTCTGTTCTTTGACACCTTCTGAGCTTTCAAGAATCACACACGCCCAATTAAGAAGGGACTGTTTATACCCATGATGGTGAACCTAAGACACGCGTACCAAAGGTGGCACACAGAGTCCTCTCTGCTGGCACGCATGCCGTTGTCCCAAGTCAGATCTCCATGGCGTTTCTTTCGTGAGCTTCTGTTTCCCTGCAAATGACGAAACAGAAGCTCAAGAAAGAAAAAGATCTTATCTCTTGCCACGCTGCCGGTGTTGGGATGCCCTGCCTCTTGCCGGCCAGCTGGTGTTGGGGTCTCTGCTGCGCATGCGTGCATGTTCATGTGCATGTGCATATTCACACATATACACATGTACACGCATGGCTGCGCACACCTTTCAGTTTGGGCATGCGCACACACGCAATTTGGGAACTAGGTGTCTAAAAAGTTCGCCATCACTGGTTTATACTATGTGGAGATCATGTTTGCAGTATTATTTATCTGCTCAAGATAGTAGGTGTTGTTAAGGTACCTGGAAGGGTTTCTCTCACAGGTTTAAAAAATCATTATTCGGGTCAATCCGATTTCAATAGTTTTGCGCAAATCTCTTAGTCACTATTTCCCATTTTATCCACTTTAGATTTCTGATAGTCTTTTATATAAACAAGTAGTGATGTCACCTATTACAATGAGCATCAATTTAACAAAATACAGGGGCTACATTTCACATAACATAACCATTTATAGCTTGTGTCACTAAATTGACATAGGCAAGAGCTACTTCACTTTTGTACCAGTTAAATGCAGTAATACAGATCTACTACTGGAACCAACTCTTTAATTTTTTTTAAAAAAACTATTGGTTTATTGAAACTGATCAGTCCCAAAAATTATTTAGATGTTAATAATAATGCATTAAAGTATGCACTTAAAAGGATGACAAATATTCCAAACCAGTTGAGGGAAAGAGTAGATGGCAGTGAGGAAGAATCAATTAGATTCATTATCAGAGAATCAAAATTACCCTGTGGCAGAATACTCAAAATGTTTCAAGTTTTGTTCTTCTGGGACATGAAATATTTAGAGAACTCAAAAATAATTTGAGTATAGATGTTTGGTTCTTTTAGAAGTCTTTTTTTTTTAAAAAAAAATCAAGCATATCTTTAGCAAACAAGATAGGGACATTATCCACTCCACAGAAGCCTAGATACTGATTCTGCAAATCTTTGGAAAACTTTTCATAGCTATTCAGTGCCAAAAATAAAAGCACAAATAATTTATAGGTTTTGATGTCACTATAGCTATCAAAACTTAGGGCTGGATTTGACAATCATTAAAATCATATGAATAGGGGGAAAAAATGAGGGACACAATATACACCACCTCTCCCATTTTTCTGTCTGGATGAAGCCATGTCTTTTACAGGAAGATTCCATCTGAGACAGAATGGATTCCTCCTTGACTAATGTTTGAGTTTCTTCAAATAGCAACCAGGATTATATTTAACACCTACCTTAAATTAAAGCCACACGTGTTGAACCACTTAAATCAGCATATGTGGATCTTAAAAGTTGTCTCTATTTGTATTCCATACCCAAATTCAAAAAGCAACAAAATAAGTAGTCAGTAATACCTCCATGAGATACCATAAAATGATCATTTCCCCAATCTTACTAATGCTGTATTTTTTAAATAACTAGGCCTTTGTTCTGGCAAGGATTAACATTTTGCTCTCTTTCTGGAAGATTCCACAAAATGCCAACTTCCCATTGTTTGTTGTTATGTGGGATAGGCACTGTGGACACTTTTAGGCATGTAGTAGTGTTTATCATTGGTTTTGGCCAATTCATCCTATTCTTCAGAATTTTTGATCAAGGGGCTAGGGTACAATTCTATACTATCACTATTCTCATATTACCTATAGAGTTAACTTGGTTTTGTGCCTCTGTATGCTATTAAGTTGCTCAGTGATCTGCAAAATCTCTATTATATGGTATTGTAGAATTTTAGTTTAATTGTATAAGCTGATTGTTTAGCATAATAAATTATCTGGCTATCAATCTGTTATCTAGTTTTTCACTATAAGGTTGTTCAAATTAAAGACAACTAAAAAAATCACAGAAAACTAAAAAAAAACCTTCAACAGAAGGACTTTGGATGCTAAACAGAATTGACAAAAAAACTGTGATAATGTTTTTTTAAAAATTACATATGCCTCAAACATGGGAAATCAACAAGATTTCAAGCCAAGCCTGACTTCAACACATATTAAATAATTTCTAGCTTTTAGAAGGTATTTGGGGGAAAAAAATCAAGATACTTTGATATAAAAGAACCCAATAAGTATGGAATGCTTCCTGAAAGCTAAGGAGCTGTGGGATATTGTTATTAATCCACCCCAGGTACCATTAGCAGCAGCAAAGGCAGCACGATAAGGGACTGGCCTACATCATCTTAAGTTTAGAAAATGAACAATTCCTGAATGTAGCTAATTTAAAAACTGCAAAGGAGGTTTGGCTGAATTGCAATACTGTGTAATTATTGAGACAATTGTACAGAGCCAGACTGTTACTACAAGAAAATGTGGAGAAACATTTGCTGTGAATTCAAACTTTATTTATTGAATTAGAAAAGCGTGGAATGCAGATTCCTGATTCTCAGAAGGTACTGTTGGTGTTAAATAGTCTTGATGAAACGTTGGACATTGTTTCAGCTGTTTTTGAGTGCAAACCAGAACAGGATTTAAGAATATTTTCTGAAGAAAACACCATTTTAGAAAAAGCCACGAGGAGAAATTCCTGAGATGGGGGTCCAAGGAGCAGAGAGAGAAAAGCAACAGACAGGATGTCTGCAGAGATTGGATTATAACCCAGCAATGGTTTTCTAAAAAGAAAGAAACAAGACAGCAAAACAAGGTTTTGAGACCACATTTGTAAATAGGAAGTGTCTCATAAAAAGAAATGGGAGTTTTATGCACAGGGCATAAAACAGGATAATCTTTGTGTGTTTTTCAGGAACAAAAGGTTCAATGTGCCCAAACATTTGGAAATGTGGCACATGATTCATGCATTTATCTCTTGCACAGAAAGCTTGGCCACGCCAGCTTCAGAGTTTTGCAAAAGATGCAACAGTTTGGAGAAGGGTTAAATTTAAAAGGGTGTAAGTCATACTTGGACTGTTCAGTATTTAAATCATCAAAATCCAAGATATTTGCTGTAAGCAAGAGTAGCACAAGGCAGACAACAAGAGCTCTAGAGCTGGTACATACAGATTTGGTTGGGGCAATGCAAGCCAGTTTGGGAGGAGCAAAGCTGGTCATTTTAGATGACTACAGCAGATTCCACTTAATGAGAAGGAAGGACTCAGTGGAGAAGAGCCTAATGCTGGGAAAAATTGAGGCAAAAGAAGGGGACAACAGGTGGCTGGATGGAGTTACTGAAGCAGTAGGTGTGAGCTTAAATGGACTCGAGGATGGTGGAAAACAGGAAGGCCTGGAGGAACGTTGTCCATGGGGTCACAATGGGTCGGACACGACTTCGCAACTAACAACAACCACACAGATTTGGTTTCTGCTATTTACTAAAGAGTAAAATAAAGGTGATACAGAAATTTAAGCAATGGGTAAAGTTCGTAGAAAGGAGATATAAACAACAGGTATGTCAGCTGCAATTGAAAGAGGTTCAGAATTCATGTCAGCAAGTTTTCAACAGTGGTTGGGATAGTTAGGTATAAAACACAAATCTGTACACAGCAGCTGAGAATGGAGTGGTTGAGAGACAGAATGGTGTCTTACAAACAATGAAGGCCTCACTACTGGAGGATTCTGGTCTGAGCAGGTCATACTGGGGCAAAGCCATGTTGACTGCTAATTATTTAATCAATAGGTTGTGGAGTTCCTCTATTAATGATACTCCATATCAGGGGTAAAATGCTCCTGGTTCGGACCAGATTGCCGGATCAGGTAGCGATGGAGGCGGATGGTTCGGAGAACTGGTAGCAAAAATCCCTGCCCCATGCTCAACTGAGCTGCGCAATCATCAGATTAATGCTTAAAATGCTTTTAAAAGCATTTTTTTCTATAATCTCTTCAGCCGAAAAAATGCTTTTAAAAGTAAAAAGAAAGCCTCTGATGATCACGCGTCAGAGGCTTTTAAAAGCATTTTTTCTACAACCTCTTCAGCCTAAGAGGTTGTAGAAAAAAATGCTTTTAAAAGGCTCTGAGATCCCAGCTGAGTTGCCTGATCAGCAGAGACTTTTAAAAGCATTTTTACAATCTCTTCGGCTGAAGAGGTTGTAGAATAAATGGTTTTAAAAATAAATTTTAAAAAGTTGGCCACGCCCACCTAGTCACATTACCCCCACTCCACCAAGCCACGCCCACAGAATCGGTAGTAACAAATTTTGCATTTCACTACTGCTCCGCTATATGGGAGAAAGCCATTTCCGGCACATTTAAGGGTGTTTGGAAGCAATGCATGAGTGCATATTCCAAAAGCAATTAGGAGAAAAGGTGAACCAAAGGCTAGAAAGCTCAGGTTTACAGGCTATGAGCTCACTTAGTGATGGTGACAGCATTCAGGGAGGAGAAACTGAAAGAGAGCAAGAAAAGGAAAAGATGATGACTTGGATATGAAACAAGAGAGGGTTGAAACACAAGAGCAGTCAATGCCATGCAGGTCAGTGTGATGGAACAAGGGGATTCCACCTAACAGGTATTCTGCTAATGAAATTTGAGTGAGGACAAAAGTGAAGCCTGTGTTCAAGAGATATACCAGTCAGCAATAGGGAACTTGTTATATCTGTCACAGTGGTCCAGACCAGACACAGCTTGTGCAGTAAGCATCTTAAGTCGTTTTACTGCTGCACCAATGCAATTGTATTGGATGGATATAAAGATGATTCTCAGGTATTTGAAGGGAACTGTGAACTTGGGTCTTCAAATACAGGTCTCTGAAGAATTGAAATTGAAATGTTATGTTGATAATGATTATGCCGATGATGTAAAAAACAGTAAATCCAATTCTGGGATTGTGGTATTGTTTGGAGGGGCTTTAATTCATTGGAAGTCCAGAAAAAAACAACTGTAGCCATTTCTACAGCAGAGGCAGAATTTATTGCTCTGTCTGAACTTTGCTCAAAGGTAACCTGGTACGTACAGGTGTTAAAGGATTTAAATGTAAAGGTAAGTGAAGCTGTTATGCTATGGTTTGAGGATAATGCTGCTTGCATTAAAATGGCAACAGGTGACAGAGTAAAGAATAGAAGCAAGCATGTGGATATTAAACATTATAATGTAAAAGAAGCCATCAAATGCAAATTAATTAGCTTGCTTCACTGTTCTTCAGAGGACAATCTGACAAATATAATGACCAAGCCATTGGGTAGAGTGCATCACGGGAAGAATATTAAGTTACTTGGTTTTATGTCTATTCCAGTCATGAAGGGAGGAGTGTCAGTATATAAGAGTTCATGAATTGGAATAGACATGGTAACAGGTCAGCCAGTGGGGACTGTTTGGTGACCCAGACAGCTCTGAGCATGAGTGGCTTAGCCTAACTGGTCTGTATAAAAGAGTTACTTTGTCCTTGCTGTTAGATCGTGGGAGGCAATGAAGAGGCAGGAGGACAGAAAGTAACTTCAGCTCTTTATTTAAGTAAATGACTTCTGCAAAGGCTTAGCTGGCAGCACTCCCTTTTAAAGGGAGCAGTCCCACCGATTCACCCACTGACAACACTTTACATTTCCCTCCATTTGAATCCACCAATCAGTGGTGGGCATGCAAATGTCCAGCTAAACCTGGACCTGAGGCCTACATCCCTGGCTTCACTTGCTATTTACATATGTAACACTCCTCCCCTCTGAAATAGTCTTACCCAATCATCAGTGTCTACAACACATAGTCACATAAGTAGGCAGGGCATTGATGGTTCCTACCTGACCTGCGTGGTTCATTCGACTTAGCGGCAGCGGCCTCGGTAGTCAGGCCTGCTGCTGCTCCCACTCCCTGGTATTGTTCTGTCCCCCTCCCACTCACGCACCCCCACAGATGGCCCAGAGTTAATAAGCCACACGACAAAACTCGATGATAAAGCTGGCAGCAACCCAGTGGCTAGCTGCCAATTCAGACTTTACTCACAGAAAACAAAGATTAGACTGCCAGCATTCCAATAAAACAGGCAGAGTGTCAATACAAGGATTAATCCAAATGCAGTCCGATAAAGCAGGCAAAGTCCAGTAACACAGAGATCATGGAGTATTTCCAGTTTTTGCTCGTCACAAACTGAACCGGCCACCACACCCACATTTATACCCTGTGGGGTGTGGTCCAGTGACTCAGCTAATCTCTGGCACACCTTCCCTTCTGTTGTGCACCCTTCTCCCTGCGCCTCTGTCGTGGGTCCAGCCAGCACTTATCTTCTTCATCACTGTCCACCTGTGGCTGCGGGGACGTGCTTGGCTCTGAGTCTATCGTTTGGCTTTCGGTGTCCTCTGGAGGCATTGCCAGAGAGGAGGGTCCTGGAGAGGGAGGCCTTGCCAACTCCTCCCCCTCACTCTCAGAGTCTGCATCTGTTGATAGCCCAGGCTCAGGCAACGGAGCCACAACAGGTATATAACTTCCTGGAAACTTTCTGTGGGTATGGCGGACCCAGCCTGGCTTACTTCCCCAGACCCTCATTGCCAGTTTAGATCATGGGAGGCAATGAAGAGGCAGGAAGACAGACAGTAACTTCAGCTCTTTATTTAAGTAAGTGACTTCTGCAAAGGCTTAGCCGGCAGCACTCCCTTTTAAAGGGAGCAGTCCCACCGATTCAGCTACTGACAACGCTTTACATTTCCCTCCGTTTGAATCCACCAATCAGTGGCGGGCCCTGTTTGAATCCACCAATCAGTGGTGGGCATGCAAATGTCCAGCTAAACCTGGACCTGAGTGAAGCCTAAATCCCTGGCTTCACTTGCTATTTACATATGTAACACTTGCAATATAGGTTCTGTATTATATTGCTTCTGTGATTATATTGATTCTGTGCTTCTGGATTCAGAGTTCTGCTGCATGGGTATTGTATACATGCATCATGCTTTATATTACTGTATATAAAGAAGTTTCTTTTATATATGAATCCTGCTGAATTATTTACTTGTGTGCTGGTTGAATTGCTGCAAACACTAACAAAATATTCACTAGAAGCTTTAGTAATATCAAATAAAAGGCATTTTTGGGGGGAAACTGAGGAAACTGTTAACACTTAACAAGTTTGAAACACATTACTTTCATGCCAGCAGATATATTATATAAGTTCTATTAATGTATAGTTTGGCGTTATTCATAATTATATTGTTTCCCAGATAAAAAGAATTACATCTACTTGTTAAAGAATGTCTACATATACCTTGACTGATTTAATATTGGCAGCACAGTACAAAAATAAATTAGCACAGAGTTCCCAAAAGGGGTAAGATTTGAAGATATCATACATTGTTCTAAAATACATTTACCGCAACAGCCCTAAATCTACAATAATCAGAAATCAAGTCTACAACCAAATGCCTACCAAACAGAAACTTTCTAAATTGACTCTATTCACTCTATTGACACACATAGATATAAAAAAGACAGGAGTGGCTCTTTTCCTTTTTCAGATTTTTTTCTCAATTATTTTTCAGCAGATACAAACATTTACAGAAAGATGAGTGAATGTTTTAATTAATGTATTCAAATAATATTATATTGCCCATTCTACTTTTGCATCTTTCTCTAAATTTAACATTTAAAGGTAAGAATGATTGTCATTAAGGTATCACTACACAAAAAGCCTGACTAAAAAAGGGAGAGTTAGAAAAATTGTCCTTGACTCCCAAACTGGAAGGGGCACCACTCAAAATATACCTGAAATGATCAGATGTATCTGAAATTATCAAATACACCACCTTTTTCATTCAAAAAAAATTGATTAGTAAAAATATAATGCAAAGAGTTATTTTAGTATTTTTCTGACATTCTCCCAATTTGCTTCAATAGATACAAATTAATGAAGGAAAACGATTACAGGCATTTCAGTCAGCAAGAGGAAGGTGTGCTTATAATATTTTGCCCATCAATATGTCTTGTGCATGAATTAAGGTGGGATATAAATTTAATAAATAGAAAAGATTAAAACAAGCAACTGAAATTATTGCCTTTTATTTATATTATTGTAACCTGCAATATTAGAACCTCACTAGACTATTTATTTTCAAGTAAAAAATGTCTTTGGTGTTTTACTTTCTGCAAATTTATCAAATCCAAAACAGCAACGACTCTTCAACACTTATAGCCCGGGAATAAGCAAAAGAACAGAGATGTTTCTATCTTCTCATCCATATTTCTATCTTCTCAAGATATATAATCTTAATTTCACTCACTGGTGTAAGAAAGATGATCTATTCCTGTGCTGTCTGTTTCCTTGGTTCTAGTTTTTCGTATAGTTTTTTATAATTTTAATTATTTTTCTCTTTATCTTTTTACTCTTTGCAAGCTACCCAGAACTACCTTATCAGTGAGATTAGCAGCATATAAATTTAATAAATAAATAAATTCAGATTCAATGGCTATGATACTATTTTAGGAAATGTAGTTGTTTGCCAAACTTCAAGAAAACACAAACCAAAACTTGCCTATCCAATTATGGTTTGCAATCAAAACAAAGGTTGGAAACTAGGTAATACAGGCAGTCCTTGATTTATTACTATAATGGAGCATGTCCATTATGGACATAAGCCATTACAGTCATAAAGTGGATCAACAGTAAATCATAGTCACATGACTTCAGAACAATGCAAACAGTCATAAATGCAGGCCAGTTGCCAAATATCCGAAATGCAGACACTGGGGAGGAGGGCGTGGAGTCATCAGAACTTCAAAATTGGGTTATAAGAATCTTTTGGGAGTCCATCATAACTTTAAACAGTCACTAAAGGACTACCTATCTTAAAATTGGCTGAGGGAATTTATCTGTGCATATTATACTTCAGAAACCTTTCTGCTGTGGCCCGCCGGTGGCCAGCAGAGCTGGCAGCAGAGTCAGACAGTGAGGAGGTTGGGGGGGGGGAACATGGGCCAGTCATGGGGGCTGGGGAAAACTCAGATGAGGACTCTGCATCGGAGTGAGCTAAACAGCAGTGAGGCAGAGGAACAGCTGGAGCCTGTTCCCAGTGTTCGCATGTGCAGAGCTGCCAGAAGACAAGAACAAGTAAGAAAGCAGGATCGACTTGGGAGTAAAGCCACACCTTGGAGGTGATTGGCCTCTCCCATAGGAAACAAAAGAGGAGCGAACGGGGAGTGGGCTTTTGCAGGAAAGGTACATTGGTCTTACCTGAGACGTTCCTTCTCTGTGGATAGTGGGAGGGTCCAATAATGGGGTTCAATGATGTCCTTTCTGCCCAGAGACTGAATTATAAATTGAAGCCACACCCAGTTGCCTCTCTCTGGCTCCAGTTTTCAATGAAGGCATAGTTGTGAATAAATCTGTCCGTGCCAGTAGTTTCCCTTGACTCTGGACCATACAGTTGCTTAGGATGGGTTTGGACCCTCCCACTATCCACAGAGAAGGAACGTCTCAGGTACGACCAATGTCCCTTCTTCAGTGTGATAGTGGGAGGGTCCAAGAATGGGATTTACCAAAGCCTACTGCTCTAAGGGTGGGAAGCCGTTTGATCCAGAGTCTCCCTGCGGAATGCATCTTCTGTAAGACCCTTCTCCCGAAGGCTGCATCGGCCGATGCAGAATTGTCTAACTTATATTGTCTAATAAATGGTGACGGGGAAGCTCACATCGCCGACCTGCAAATTTCCTCAATGGAGGAAATGGAAGCCTCCATTCCTCAATGGAGGCTTGGGTAGCCCAAGCTCCTAGTTGAGTGCGCCATTATCCATCCGGGTAGTGGCAGGGCCTAGATTGGTAGGCCATGGCTATGCAAGCTCTCAAACATCTGCCAACCATTGATAGGGTTACTCTAGAGCCCATAGAGGATGGTTGGAAAGAAACAAAGAGGGACTCTGTTTTCCTATCTTTGGCCATCCTCTTGATGTAGATCCAAGAGCCATCCGTACATCTAAGGTATGCCAATGTCTTTCTAGAGCATGATAAGGTCCTGGACAAAAGTTAGGCAAGACAATCCCCTGGGCTCAATGGAACCAGATGTTAATTTTTGGAATGAAAGAGGGATCTAATCTGAGGACCACCCTGTCTGAATGGAATATGTAGAGGTTGTTTCTAACTGACAGGGCCGCTAACTCTGAAATACGCTTGATCAATGTGATGGCCACTAGAAATACAACCTTCAGGGTCATAAAACGGAGTAGTAGTAGTCCCTAGCGGCTCGAAGGGTGCCGACATGAGCGCCTGCATTACCATAGGCAAATCCCAAGTGGGATATCTATGGACCACAGGAAGATGTAAGTTAACCGCCCCTCTGATGAATTGTTGGATCACCAGGTGATGAGATAGGGGGTCCCGTTCCCTGCCAGTCAACACCGTGGAGAGGGGCACCACTTGCCTGCAGATGGTGTTGTATGAGATACCCCTATCCAGACCATCCTGGAGGAACTTTAGGACTTGTGACACTGAAACCGGATTAGGATCAATGGTTTTCTTCAAACACCAAGTGGTGAACGCCTTCCAGGTGGCATTGAAAATCTGGGTAGTTGATGGCCTCCTGGAGGCCTGAATAGTCTGTATTTATTTATTGGTTCGATTTATATGCCACCCTTCTCTGGAGACTCACGGCAGCTTACAATGCGTTAAGCAATAGCCTTCATACTTTTGTATATACCTGCTTAGTAGGGCTTTTGCCCCCCCCTCCAAGCGGTGTTCTTTTTTATACAAAGTCATCTTATTGCTCCCACAATCCGGGTCCTCATTTTACCTACCTCGGAAGGATGGAAGCTGAGTCAACCTTGAGCTTGGTGAGATTTGAACTCGCAGTAATTGCAGGCAGCTAAGTGCTACTTGGTGGCTGCACCACCAAGGCTCTTTGTATGACCCTGGAGTAATATCTGTCCACCCTCAAGTGATTCCTTTCAAGTGCCAGACAGTCAACTGGAGCCATTAAGTTCCAGATGGACCAGAACCCACTGGCTGAGGGAAACCTTCTCCTGAGGGATCCTCCAAGGCTGTGACACCAATAGACTCACCAAGTCCACGTACCACGGATGCCTGGGCCAGTGAGGAGCCACCAGCAGCACCTCTGCCCTTTCCACTAGTACCTTCCTGATGACTGCGGGGATGAGGGGAAGGGGTGGAAAGGCATACAGAAGGTCCTTTGGCCAAGGACTGCACAGGGCATTGGTCCCTTTTGACCCCAGATTCGGGAATCTGGTGAAGAAGCGTGGTACTTGGGCATTTGCCGGGGAGGTGAACAGGTCCACAATTGGGTGACCGAACCTCCAGGACATCTCCTTGAAGATGTCTGGGTGAAGTCTTCATTTGGAGTCGTCGATCGTGTTCCTGCTCAAGGAGTCCGCCTGTACGTTCGTGGACCCAGCGATGTGCTCTGCTTTTAGGGAGAGGAGATGTGCCTCTGCTCAAGTACCCAAGTGACTCGCTTCGGTCATGAGCGCCCGTGAGTGGGTGCCCCCTTGCTGATTTATGTGGGCTTTTGCGGCCACGTTGTCGGTCATAATCAGGACGTGATGCCCCTGGACTAGTCAGAGCCCTGAGCTCCAGCCAATTTATGTTGTTGGCGAGCTCAGCTGGCATCCAAGAACCCTGTATCATATGGATCTGCAGGTGGGTGCCCCAGCTGAAGAGGCTGGTATCCGATGTAATCATCAACCTATCAGGCTCTTGGAAGAGACGGCCCTTGGCCAGAGCTGGCAATGTCCACCATCGAAATGAGAGGAGTACCAATGATGAAATTGGAATCCTGACCCGTGAGTTGCTGCTCCCAGACAGCTGGAATAGAAGCAGGAGTCACTGCAGGGGACGGGCGTGCAGCCGTCACCAAGGAAAAATGGAAATGCACAAAGCCATCTTCCCTATCAGCTGAGACAGTAGGGCCACAGACACCGTGTGCCTCTCCCGCACTTGATTCACCATGGCAGTCAAGTTGTCCCTGCGCTTTTGGGACAGATACTGCGCTCAGTGTGGTGTCGATCACAGCCCCGAGGTGCAGAATTCGCGTTGTTCGCACTAGATGGCTCTTTTTGAAATTTACAGAGAAGCCATGGGCTTGTAAGACTTGAATTGTTATACGTACATCCTCTGTCGCTCTTGATGGAGACAAGGCCTGGATGAGGATGTCGAGGTAGCACTGGAGCCTGAACGGGATGGATTTCAGGTGCGCTGCCAGTGCTGCCAGTACCTTGGTAAAACATCTGGGGGCCGAGCCAGCCCAAAGGGTAAGGTCCTGTACTGATAGTGACCCATCCCGTATTGAAATCTCAGGAACCGATGATGGGCCGGGTAGAATCAGAAAATGGAGGTAGGCCTCCGTGAGATCGATAGAGGCCAGGAAGTTGCCCACCCGTATGCCCTCCAAGATGGACTGCAGGGAGCTCATCTTGAATTTCCTGTAGACCAAATGAGTATTCAGATGTTTTAGATCCAGAATTGCTCTCCACCCACCCACCCACTTTGGAATGGTGAACAGGATGGAATAAAACCCCTGTCTCCTTTGGTCTGTGGGACCAGCTCAATAGCCTGAATATCCAACAAGTGTTGAATGGCCATTTCCATGAGGACATGTTTTTTGATGTTGCTGGAGACAGGGAACTGGACAAAGTGATTTGGGGGCGTGGAGAGAGGCCTAACCTCACTGTATTGAGTACCCAATTGTCTGTGGTGGTTTCCTCCCATTGGGGGGCAAAAAGAGCCAATCTGCCACCAATGGGAGGATTGGTCTGAAAGTCATTTAGCTCTACGGAATGGATGGCTTTCCTCTCCTTGAAAGGGCCAGCAGGACTGAAAGGCTTGATTGGGTCAGTCACAAAATCCAGACTTCTTTGGCTGTCGGTCCTGTTGCTGCAGCCCAAACCGTTGTTGAGCGGAGCTTGTTGTGGTCCGGTGGTAGCCTGTGGAGCTGGCAGCAGAGTCGGACAGTGAGGAAGCTGGGGAGGAACATGGGCCAGTCCTGGAGTCAGGGGAAGGCTCGGACAAGGGCTCTGCATCGGAGGCAGAGATGGGGCCAGGTCCGGACCCGGAACCTCCAGGGTCAGACATCAGTGAGGCAGAGGAACAGGGGGAACCTGTTCCCAGTGCACGCATGCGCAGAGCTGCCAGAAGGCAAGAACAGTTAAAGCAAAAGGGCCGACTCGGGAATAGGGCTTGGAGATGATTGGCCCCTTCCATAAGGCATAAAGGTGGGCCTTTGCAGGAAGCAACTTGTTCGTGCTGGCCTACAAGACTACAGCTCCATGTTGACTCTGTGTTCTGTGTGGCCTTGCAAAGGTAATTGCCAATTAGGTCTTGGCAGCGTGTCAAGGGAGATAAAGGTTGGTGTTTATCAGCCTTAACAGAAGAACTGTGGCAGACTTCTGTCGGACTCTTTACAACTATTTGGGACTCATCTGTGAATGAACAGATTGAAAATGAACAGGCTCTGAATGAGCAGAATTCACAGCCGTTGAAATAAAGAGGGTTTTTGGGACTCATTGTATGCTTTTATTGTATCAGGAAGCCTAGGTCAGAACAGAGCTGTCCATCTCGTGAGGCCAGAATGCAGGTGTGCAGTAGTAGGGGGAAGGTCTGCAGTCCGCCCTCCGGAACATGCCTGGCATAACCTTCCTCCTGTCTTTGTTCTCAATCAGTATTGGGTCAAGAGCCTCCCCAAATAGCATAGCCCCTTTGTAAGGGGCAGAGGCCAGGCTCCACTTTGACCTGGCATCCGCCTGCCAATTGTGAAGCCATAACAGTCTCCTTGAGGTGACAGAGGAGGAGACGGCGCAGGAGGCAAACTTTGCAGCATTTAAGGTAGCATCCGCTGAAAATTGGGTGGCGGCCACCAATTTGTTGATATCTTGGTGTAGATGCGCTTCCTGTGCTGGCACCTTCGCTTGCAACTGGCTGAGCCAGAGCAAGGAAGTGCAGTTAAAAAAGGAAGCAGTCGTGGTCGCCTTCATCGCCCATTCTGCAGCTTCGTAGGTCTTTCAAAGGACAAGTTCTGCTTTCTTGTCCTTGGCCCTCAGGTTGTCAGCCACGTCCCCAGCCACAATGGAGGATGATGCGGCGAGGTTTGCCACTGGACCGTCCAGTGTAGGCAGCTGCAGAAGGGCAGCTAGATCAGGCCCTGCATTGTAAAAACGCCTGTCATTGCCTGTTGAGGTGGGAAACGCCCCAGGATGATCCCATTGTTTCTGAATAACATCCAGAAATAGTCTTGGGGTAGGGATCTCCTCTTGCTCCGCCTTAGGCTCATGAAAGAGACTTTCAGTGGGATCTTGAGGAGCCTCAGGTGATGCTGTCTGCACTCCCAATTTGGTAGTAGATCTAGCCTTGTGTAGTAAAGGCTTAAATAGGGCTGGAGGGAAGAGCCCAGTAAATGGACGACATCTTCGAATCTCGCTGTTTGAGAAAGTTGCATAACATTCTCAGAGATTCTTCCCATCCTGCTTACAATCTTTTTGGACTGTTGCTTTCTAGCAGAAGATACAGAACAATTAAAACTCATACCACATGTTTTCTGAATAGCTTTTATCCCAGAGCTATACTTGTACTCAACAATGAACTAAAGGGCCACCATCAGTGAGCTGTTGGACAGTATTACTTGGTCTGTTGTGTGGATGTTTGGGTGGTTTAGGGGTGGGGAATTGTGGTGGGTGGGAGTGTGTTTAGGGATTGTTATATGTGTGTTGGACCTGATCTTTGGTGTTAAGTGACTTTCGCTGTATGAGTATACTGTGTATAATGTACAATGATAATAAAATTATTATTAAACGCTGGAAGGTCAGGGACCATGTTCACATCCTCAGAGAGATCTAGCTCCCTATGTCTCTCATCTCCCAAAAGGGATTCCTGACTCCCCACAGAAAGGCTGTGGGATCGAGGACCCTGGTAAACAGTCCTGCCAGCTGAAGGTGACGATGGCTGAGATAAATAAGGGGAAATTCCTGTGCCAAGGAGTTGGGGCAGTAGGTCTGCTGCAAGCCTGCAACAATACCTTGGGAAATGGCTTGAGAAATTATAAGCCACATGTCCTGAGAGATCTCAGGCCCCTGACTGTCCACTGGGTGGACAGCCCCGGATTTTCCACTGTCCAGTGGGTGTGAAGGTAGGTACAGGAGCTGACCTAATAGAAGATCCCTGCTGCCTCTCTGTTGCTATGCAAGCAAAGGGATCTGGGTATTTTTTCTCTGCTGTCAAGCTGAGGGGAGATAGGAGATACCTCCCTCGCTCCCTCTAGTGGTGATTCCAGCAGAACTGCAGCTTGTGGCTGGGCCAATGGCTCCATTTGAAAAGCGCACAAAATGCTTGAAGCTGTCAGTGGAGTCTCTGGCTGCTTGCCCTGTTTCTTTGCAGCCCTTGAAAACTGCTTTTCAAGGGCTTTGAAGTACCTCTTAGCATTCTTCTCCACAGCGATGCTGATCCTAGACTTTGAGGAGCGGATTGCTTTGGTTTTAATTTTGTCGGCTGCCCTCTTAGAAGCCAACCTAGATTTTGCCGATCCTTTGCTGGCAAGGAAGATGAGGATTGATTGTTAGCTTCGTTCCTGTCATCAGGGGACCAGTCCACCATTTTGACAGCTCAGCTCCTGACAGGAACAACGGAAAATGCCTGGGAGCCAAGGCAGAGGCTCCAACGGTGGTCAGCAAGGCTGATAGCGGGGGAAAAAAGGGTGGTGGCGGCTTTGTCGGCGGACCAAACTAGCCAGCACATTCACTGGCGGCTCAGAAGGCAGAATCTGGCGCCAGAGGCTGCTTTTGAAGCAGGCAGGGCGTGATCGCTGTAATTTTGTAGCTCGGTGGCTGTGCTAGATCGGACTGGTCTAGCCAGTACAATCCTCATGGCTTTCAGTTGAGGTGATAGTAGGTTAGCGGCATTGCCAGACAGCGTGGGCAATGGGCAGCGTGACCATTCAGTGCAGAGCTGAGTTCCATTGGCGGAAATGGAGGGTGAGACTTCCTGCTGCCTTCGCTTGCTCCGATACACCGCTAATCAAATAGAAACTTGTTTCTTTTTCCAGAGTCCAAGAATGGGTTTTTCAATTGCCCGATCTGACCAGATGCGTCTCTCTCAGGCTAGACTGAGTTGAAAACTGGAGCCAGAGAGAGAGGCAACTGAGCATGGCTTCAATTCATCACTCAGTCTCTGGGCAGAAAGGACATCATTGAACCCCGTTCTTGGACCCTCCCACTATCACACTGGAGAACAATCTGTTCGTTTCATTACTCTGAGAGACTCTGTGCCAAGTTTTGCCTTGTACTGCGTTTGGAAACTAGTTACCTGGCAGCTTTCCAAGCGAGATAAGGTCTGTGTTGATAAATATTCCTTTGAAAAACTGTTTGGACAGGACTTACTGACTGTGAATGAAAGGAATTCACAGTCGTGTAAATAGAAGAGGTTTTGCCAAGACCAAGACTCTGCTTCCTGCTTTTTAAGTTAGCCTAGGTCAGAATACTCTCTTTACCTGTTTAACAGCCTACACTGTTGTCAACATGCTTGCACTAACTGCATGGCAGGTACTAATTTAGGAACAGATTAAAATTCTTTTCAACAGAATCTAAATCAAGTTGAAAATATGAAGGAAAGTTACCTCTTTCAGTTCTATCCATTTGAATAGCAATTTCAAAAGCAGCTTTCAATACATAGAAATGTTCAGAAAACAGAACATTGCACAATATTCAGGCTGTATTTGAAAGAAATCACAACTTTAAAAAAATTCACTATGCGAAATGTCTACATACAAGTAGATGAATCCAGACTATATTTACATGTTCTAGATAGTAACCTGGTTGTTTATATACAGACATAACTGCTGTGGGCATGAAATCTGCACTATATAATCTATGGTGCTTCAGGCATTGTTTTTGGGGATTCCCAGGCAAGGATATAAGAAGGCCAAATTAAAACCAGGTGTGCTGTAATTCTTTCTGGAATATCTGCAAGCACAAATATAGGAACATTATCAAGAATCCAGAATTTCCTACTCCTATTTTACCCCAAAAATAGTAAACAAGGAATGGCACTTTTGCTGAGAACCTTGCACTAAATGGGACAACATGTTACCAACCATCACACCTAATGCAGAAAAATGTGCCTGGCCTTACTTTCCTAGTTTAACCTAACTTTTCAGCAAATAAATCTAACAAATACTTTACTGTCATCTAAATACATATGTTTTTAATCATCTAATATTTAAACCATAGACATAAGATGAATTTTTCAAAGCATTATTGACGTGACTGTGAAGCCCACCTTAAATCTCTGCATACCTGTGATATATATATATATATATATATATATATATATATATATATATATATATATAATTAGTGTTCTTAACAGAGATATGGGAATTGAAGCAACTGAAGTCATTTAAAATTTCTCTTTGCTAAATTAATTGTGAGTTGCAAGCAACTACACTCAGATTACTCAGGCTGACTTGCCCGGAGGCCAACACATTTAATACATACGCAAGCCATAAAGGTACATAACTAGCGATTACTAATTACATTTTAAGATGTTAACTGCAGCTGGTTGGAACACTTTCAGCATCACAGTAAATTGCAAAAGCACAATATTTGGAGAAAAAAAAATTAGGATTATTCAGAGGAAAAACTTTACTGGCATACTGGTATATTCAAGCATTCTACTATTTTAATGTTCTTAAGGCAGATCCAGTTAGTTTCTGCAAATTATGAAAAAAAAAGCAGGTATCTACTCCTTAACTCTAATCCTATTGCTTTAGAATAAAAAATTAAGGGCGCTACTAATCTGATTTCCATCAATTATTTCACCATTTTCTGAGTCTATAATAGGGTATGATTAGCTGGGCTTAATTATCTAGGAATATAAACAGCAAAACCACCTCAGCACAATTTATTCTATTTTTATTTGTAGATCAATTTATATGCTACTTTAACCACAAGTGTAGGCAGTTACATAACGGGATTAAAATATAACCAAAAAAGAAATAGGAAAAGGATAAAATCAACAGAAAAATGCACTGGGGAAGACTAACCCGCACAAGTATATTTCCAATCAATCCATGTTAGGCAGCTGAACCCACACAGAAAGACAATTAGATTGCAAGATAATCCTTTGGGATAATCTTTTGATAGGCTGAGTGTCAAAACCATTATGTTCCTGGCATGAAAACTCTGGACAGAAATTGTTTATGATTTCAACAAGGAGATGGGAATATAGTATTGTTCTTTTCCAGGAAAACCTAATGTGTTAGTGGAAAGCAAACTACATGTATTACTTTTTCAATTATGAGACAGCAATCAGAATACATCAGCTAGAGTTGGGTTCATACCTTAATTCATAATGCCCTGGTAATGCCCTCTCAAAACAAATAGAAATTCAGCCATAATGAGGGACTGCTGTTTAGTCTAGATTCATTGCCAGGAATAATTCCAAATACACGTAAGTCCTAAACTTACAACCACCATTGAGCCCAAAATTTATGTTATTAAGTGACACATTTGTTGAGTTTTCCCCAGTGGTGAAATCTTCCCCGGTTTGCCACCAGTTCGCACGCATGCAGAGTGCACCAAACGCACCCTGCATGCACGCACATGTGCACTGTGTGATGAATGCGTGCTTCATGCGGAAAAGGGAGGCTTGGGAAGGGAAGTAGAACAGCAAGGGGGGGAACAGCTCTGCCGCGCGATTTAGGTTCACTAGAAAGCATGATTTCCTGCTTTGTAGCAATTTTAAATTGCACGGCACAGCTGATTGTCGGAAATACCGGTTTGGAGAAACCCGTAGCTATTTTTTACTACCAGTTTTCACGAACCGGTAGTTTTTATCACTACCGGTTTGCCCGAACCAGTGCGAACCGGTAGCATTTCACCACTGGTTTTGCCCCATTTTACGACTTTTCTTGCCCCAATTATTAAGTGAATCACTGTAGTTGATAAATTAGTAATACGGTTGATAAGTGAATCTGGTTTCCCCATTAACTTTGCTTGTCAAAAGGTCACAATGGTCATAAGTATGAATCAGTTGCCAAACATCTGAATTTTGATCACATGGTCAGGAGGATGCTGCAAAGGTTGTAACTGTGAAAAATGGTCATAAGTCACTTTTTTCAATGCCACTGTAACTTTGAACAGTCACTGTTCAAAAGTTATACTGTTGTAAGTCGAGGACTACTTGTAATCTACAATAAATTAAAAAATAAGAGTATCTTTCCCTCTCAAGTTGAAGTCCTGAAGGGACAGAGCTTAGCTACATCCAATATTTCAGTTTTAGTTGTATTCTTTGATCTTTATTTATTGATTAGCCCTTGGACCATATCAAAGTGCAGAGTTCCAAAAACAAATTATTACTAAAATTTGATAAAAGCAATTTAAAAATTGTATTCAAAATATTGCTGATCTGGAATGTCAAGCAAAATTCCGATTCCCAATATTAAAATAGAAACACATGAACAAGTCAGCTCCTGAGAAGAAAAAAAATAATGAATCCTTTTATTACAGTACTTAATTGATTATTAATTGATTATTAATTTGTAGTTCACACAGAGTGAGGTAGGAAATAAATCCTCTAAGTGGGACATGTGATAACTTAACTATAATCTAATTCCAATCTAATTCCACACTACTTTTTAGTTGTATTTACAGTCACCAAATCAGCTCATATCAAAACAAAGTTGCTAAAACTCATCCTGCATTCATATCACATATCTTTGTTAGAGAAGGTCCTGCCTAGCTAGTAAACCCTAGCTAGTAAAATCCCCAAAAGACTATAAAAACACAAACAAAAAAGATAACAAAGGACAGTTCAGAATGCCTGAAAAGTTGGTTTGAATGAAAACAGGACATGAATATAAAGTTCAAAAAACAAAACTCATACGAAGTACACAAGATTTCAATATAAATGGTGCGGAAGTCCCACTGAATAGTGTAATCATGGTGGATTTGATTTAAATCAAGTTGATTTAAATCACAATTTAAATTATTAGTAAAAAGGCTTGATTACATCAACTCGATTTAAATCATAATTTTTAAAGAGCAACTGTCATCTCTGTCCTGCAGCAGCTCCTCCTCTGACCTGCTGTTGACTCACCGACAGTCCTAATATTGCAGAATATATAGCCTCATGCTACATAACTAAGCTCCATTTCATGCTGAATAAACTAAATTATTAATGTATCTTAAATAGAAAACTATCTTTAGATATTTACTCCAAAAGCATTTTATTAAAATAAATTTGATAAAAATCCGATTTAAATTAAAAAAAATCTGATTTTTTTCATTTTTTTAAAAAAATCATCTATTTTTATCAACACTGAGTTAATACAGGTAGTCCTTGACTTACAACAGTTCCTTTAATGACCGGCACTGAAAAAGGTGACTTATGACCATTTTTCACACTTGTGACTGTTGCAGCAGCCCCATGGTCACATGATTTTCATCCGGATGCTTGACAACTGACTCATGTTTATGACCGTTGCAGTGTCCGGAAGTCATATGCTCACCTTTTACAAACCTTCTGACAAGCAAAATCAGTGAGGAAACCAGATTCACTTAACAACCATGTTACTAATTTAACAACTGCAGTGATTCACTTAACAAATATGGCAAGGAAAGTCGTAAAATGAGGCAAAACTCACTTAACTCACTTAGCAGCATAAATTTTGAGCTCAATTGTGGTCGTTGAAGACTACCTATATATAATGTAAGGTAACCAAACACAACGTCCTTGGTGCTCTCTGAGCTTGGTTGTTTTTTGGCGGACATTTCATTACACAACTAGGTAAACATCTTGTATTGGGATCCCACAGTCCAACCCTGAGGTACCATTTCCTCGAAAATTAGACATCCCCTGATAATAAGCCCAATCAGGCTTTTGAGCGCAAGCGCTAAAATAAGCTTCCCCCGAAAATAAGCCCTCCCCAAAAATACTTAAACGCAGAGCTGGAAATCAGGTACGATGGCAAAAGGAGCCCCATCTTGCTCCATGTGCCCCAAAATAATAAGACCTCCCCGAAAATAAGGCCAAGCGCTTATTTCGGGGTTCAAAAAAATATAAAACAGGATCTTATTTTCGGGGAAACACGGTACAAGTATTCTAAAAAATGTACAGATCCTAAACTCATTCCTCCTCACTTTTGAAACCACTGTTTAGTTTTGATTTGTTTGAAAGAGACACTTATTTTTTTTCTCTTCCACTGAGAGCCAAAAAAGAGCAATTTAGATGCCTGCATTCACATTTACTTATTCATGACAAACCCACATTCTGTCTTATAGGAACTGTAAATGCAAGATGGTGAAACCCAGGACTGGATCTGATGGATGTTAAAAAATAATGGTGAAATAAATTAGCACTGAACTAACAAACATTAGGACTGTTTTTATAAAGTGTGTGTGAGGTGTGTGTATTATGCCTCATAAATAGCATAAACCAATATTGAATTATACTCAACCAGACATGATATCAGCTCAGTGTAGAATAAAAATGTCATTTTAAGCTAAAGATACTTGGCTTAGACCCCTGATGGCGAACCTATGGCACGCGTACCTAAAATAGGACACAGAGCCCTCTCTGCTGGCACGCGCACCGTCGCCCCAGGTCAGATCTCCATGGCGTTTCTTTCATGAGCTTCTGTTTCCCTGCAAATGAAGAAACAGAAGCTCACGAAAGAAAAAGATCTTACCTCTTGCCACGCTGCCGGTGTTGGAATGTCCCACCTCCCGCCAACCAGCTGGTCTTCAGGTCTCTGCTGCGCATACACTCATGTCCGTGTGCACATTTACATATACACACCTTTCAGTTTGGGCATGCGCACGCATGCAGTTTGGGCACTCGGTGTCTAAAAGGTTCACCATCACTGGCTTAGACATTCATTTGGGTCTGGACATTTTCTTCTATAATAATAATAATGATAATAAATAACAATAACAGTCCCAGACTGTGAATTGAATTGAAGATTAAATAATCATAATCAAAATATACAAAACCAAGCATTGGTTAAGTACTATATAAAATATGCAATGCCAGATCTAATGTGCTGGTTAGATCATAATTATATCTGTGAATGGTTTATATGATATAGTATATAACATGGTTACATCAAGAAGAGCAATTAAGATAATTAAAATCCTGGAGACTAAAACATATGAAGAATGGTTGCAGGAATTAGGTATGGCTAGTCTAGACAAAAGAAAGACTAGGGGTGACATGATAGCAGTATTCCAGTATTTGAGGGGCTGCCACAAAGAAGAGGGGGTCAACTTATTTTCCAAAGCACAAAAAGGCAAGACAAGAAACAATGGATGGAAACTAATCAAGGAGAGAACCAACTTAGAACAGGCTGCCACAGGCAGCATGCGGAGCCATATCTGTGGGCACGCAAATGTTGCCCTAAGCTCAGCTCCAGCGCGCATGCATGCGCCGACCAGCTGATTTTTAGGCCTTCCGGTCCCACCGGAAGTCGAGAAACAGGCCGTTTCCGGCCTCCAGAGGGCCTCCGGGGGGGAGCCGTTTTCGCCCTCAAGCTCCAAGAAAGCCTCTGGAACCTGGGGAGGATGAAAAACAGGCCTACCAGGCCCACAGTGCTATCACATGCCAAAAGCCTGGGGAGTGGGGGTGGGGGGGTTGCACGTGCATGCATGGGGCGCATTGAATTATGGGTGTGGGCACATGTGAACGCAACCCCCCCCTGCACTCCTCCACTTTTAGCACGCGATGGCAAAAAGGTTAGCCATCAGTGTTATACGGTCTCTGCTTGAGCAGGGGTTTGGACTAGAAGACCTCCAAGGTATCTTCGAGCTCTATTCTGATTAAATTAGATTAAGATATTAGCTATAGTTTATTCTAAATTTTAGAATTTAAAAGGTCTTTCTCTAATGTGCCCTTGAAGTGATGTCCCAGTGCCTGGAAGCTGTGCGGATCTGGATGGGGAGGAACAGGCTCAAGCTCAACTCTTCCAAGACTGAGTGGCTGTGGTTCCCGGCATCCCGATATAGTCAGTTGACTCCATCACTGACTATCGGGGGCGAGTCTTTGGCCCCCGCGGAGAGGGCACGCAATCTGGGAGTCCTCCTGGATACACAGCTGTCCTTGGAGGTACATCTGACGGCTGTAGCCAGGAGGACCTTCTGTCAGGTTCGCCTGATTCGCCAGTTGCGGCCCTTTCTTGATCGGGATTCCCTGTGCACAGTCACTCACACCCTCGTCACCTCACGCCTGGACTACTGCAACGCTCTCTACATGGGGCTCCCCTTGAGGAGCACCCGGAGGCTCCAACTGGTCCAGAATGCGGCCGCGCAGGTAATCATGGCGCTCCCACATAACACCGCTCCTGCGTGAGCTGCACTGGCTCCCAGTGGTCTTCCGGGTGCGCTTCAAGGTGTTGGTTATCACCTTTAAAGCGCTCCATGGCATAGGAGCTAGTTATCTTCTGCCTGCTGCTACCGATGACCTCCCACCGACCTGTGCGCTCCCACAGAGAGGGCCTCCTCGGGGTGCCATCAGCCAAACAATGTAGGCTGGTGACCCCCAGGGGGAGGGCTTCTCTGTGGGGGCACCTACCCTCTGGAATCAGCTGCCCCCAGAGATAAGGAGAATCCAAGACCTCAGTGCCTTCCGCCGTGCCCTTAAAACTTTCTTTTTTCAGCAAGCCGGGCTGGCTTAACATATTTTTTAACATATTTTTATTTTTTTAATTGGTTTGTTATCTTAAATTGGGGCCAAATTAATATATATCCTTTTAATTGTTTTTTTAATGTTTGTATTGTATGTTTTTATCTGGCTGTACACCGCCCTGAGTCTCTCGAGAGAAGGTGCGGTATATAAATTCGAAATAAAATAAAAATAAATAAAATAAATGTCTAAAAAAGCTATATGCAGCTGGAAATTCTGTGCAAATACTATAGTCCGTACCCAACATTATGCTATAAAGTGATTTATTTTG
Organism: Pantherophis guttatus; assembly: GCF_059756535.1. Classification (NCBI taxonomy): domain Eukaryota; kingdom Metazoa; phylum Chordata; class Lepidosauria; order Squamata; family Colubridae; genus Pantherophis; species Pantherophis guttatus. Next base: position 80,988,943 of record NC_142064.1, read on the forward strand.
GGGTTACATGCAAACCAGGACTTATAACCAATCATTCCATTTATGCATTAATGGGTTGCATGGTTTGAGTTCTATCTATAACACCTACATTGTAAAGGAACTGGGATGAAGAAGTTGTAAGAAGTAATTTTTATTCCTATCTTAGAGGAGATCTATCACCTCTTCAAAAGTGAAGATAGCAGAACACTGTTCATATTTTGACATAGTAAGGCATAGGTATCTGGAGTTCCTCTGCCTAGTCCATACACTTCCTGTGTTAAAGATGGACGTCACTGTTAGGGAAGCAGAATTTGACCAACCGTCCAATGCAGCCCTGGACTTTTATATATAAAATTGGTATAATGTCAGAAACGTTGACTTGTTCTTCAGTTTAATTTCTGGAAGAGAAATCTCATCTTCTCTCCTTTGGTACTTTTCTAGAGACCCACTTGAAAATTAAGAGTGGGTTTTTCACCAGCAGTCAAGCTCAGCTTGAAGCAATCATTATGTTCATGTTAGAAAATTATCTGGTTAAGATATAAAAAGGTAAAGGTTCCCCTCACACATATGTGCTAGTCGTTCCCAACTCTAGGGGGCGGTGCTCATCTCCGTTTCAAAGCCGAAGTGCTATCCAAAGACGTCTCTGTGGTCATGTGGCCAGCCAAAGGCGCACAGAACACTGTTACCTTCCCACCAAAGGTGATCCTTATTTTTCTACTTGCATTTTTACATGCTTTCAAACTGCTAGGGTGGCAGAAGCTGGGACAAGTAACAGGAGCTCACCCCGTTACGCGGCACTAGGGATTCAAACTGCTGAACTGCCGACCTTTTGATTGACAAGCTCAGCTCATAGGGATGTGGTGACTCAGTGGTTAAAATATGCATGCATATAAACAGCATAAAGAAATGTGATGGTGCAGTGGTTAAAATGCAGTATTGTAGGGTAACTCTGCTGACTGCCAGCAGTTCGATCCTGCCAGCTCAGGGTTGACTCAGCCTCCCATTTTTCCAAGGTTAGTAAAAGGACGACCCAGATTGTTGGGGGCAATATGCTAACTCTGTAAATTGCTTAGAGAGGGATGGAAAGCTCTGTGAAGCAGTATGTAAATCTAAGTGCTACTGCTATAATGCATGTTGCACTGACAGTGCATTCTTGATTGAGCAGTAGCAGAACTATTCTGTTTACTTTTCTGGCCCATCTTTCCCTTCCGCAAGAAAGGCTTTCATGTTTATCTAGGATTAATAACGAATCTTTTTTTTCTTGGCCTACTACAAAGATTCACTTCAATGAACCTAAAGAACACCCATGCACTATTCTGATCAAACATTTTTTCTTCTATACACTCGTCTTCCTGAGGCGGTTCTTCTGTGACAGTTTCCTTATCAGAAGAAGGCAGACATAACATATAATGTCTCTCCTGAAAAAAATCTGAGATAGATTTTTATTACAGGTAATAGCAAAAGGATTCGGCAAAAAGAACACTGTAGCAGCAAAAATTCCCCTTTGTTAAATTTGGCACTGTACAGGCAGTCCTCAACTTACAACCAAAATTGGGCCCAAAATTTCTGTTGCTAAGTGAGACATTCGTTAAGTGAATTTTGCCCCTTTTTATCACCTTTCGTCAACGTTAAATGACTCACTTCAGTTTTTAAGTTAGTGACGTGGTTGTTAAGTGAATCTGGCTTCCACTTTGACCTTGTTTGTCAGAAGGTCACAAAAGGTGAACACAAAATGATCCTGAGACCCTGCAACTGTCATAAATATGAAACAGTTGCCAAGCATCTGAATTTTGATCAGCTGACTATGGGGATGCTGAAACGGATGCAAGTGTGAAAAATGATCGTAAATCACTTTTTTAGTACTGCTGTAATTTTGAACAGTCACTGGGAGAGTCTGTACTGGGAGAGAAGATTAATTCTGGAGTTCTCTTCTACCTGAACATCTAGTATTAGGAGATCAGGAGATACAATGAATATCCTAAAACATAGAAGCAAAAAAACAAATAGGTAGGGCTGAGAAAGTCAGGAAGGTCAGACAAGACTTATTTAGAGACACAAGACATTCATTGAAAATGTAAGTAAAGAAGCAGCTCCGTAGGAAATCTGGTTGGTTGACAGAAAATAATAAATATTGCTTCTGGAAAGTCATTGTGTTTTGTTGTTCACTCTACACCACTGGTGGGTTCTACTTATCTTTACTAGAGGTTTGCAATGGGGCCACGTGCACGTGCTCGCTTCACTCGCGTGCACGCTTCTGCACATGCACAGAAGCTTCCTGATGATGTTGGGGTCGGTGGGTGGAGCCTCCTGCCGGTTTTACTACCGGTTCTATAGAACCGGTCCAAACCGGAGGCAACCTAACGCTGCTCTACAGTATGCACTATTTACCGAACAAGATGAAGTTTAGAAGGATGTCAGAAAATGCATCTTTCTTTAAGGAGGGAAATTCATTCTCTTCGGTTCCATTCCATTCCTGAGATGACACTTGAACCTTACAAGGGGAGATGGTATATACTATAGAGACTCGGAATCAGAATAGAGCTGGAAGGGACTCTGGAGGTCTTCTAGTCCAGCCCCCTGCTCAAGCAGGAGATCCTGTACAATTTCAGACAAGTGACTCGTCTCTTCTTAAAAACTTCAAGTGTTGAAGTACCCACAATGCCTGAAAGCAAGCTGTTCCACTGGTTACGGTAATTGTCCTCACTGTTAGGAAGTTTCTCCTTAATTCCAGGTTGCTTCTCTCCTTGATTAGTTTCCACCCATTGTTTCTTGTCCTGCCCTCTAGTGCTTTGGAAAATAAACTGACCCCTCCTCTTTGTGTCAGCCCTTCAAATACTGGAATATTGCTATCATGTCCCCCCTAGTCCTTCTTTTCTCTGGATTGGACAAACCCAAATCCTGCAACCGTTCTTCGTATGTTTTAGTCTCCAGGCCTTTAATCATCTTAGTTGCTCTTCTCTGCACTTCAAAGACTCAACATCTTTTTTTATAATGTGGTGACCAAAACTGTTTTAATAATAGAGTCTCCTGCAATTTTAAGCTGCCTTTTCAAGATTTGTATCTGCAGCCTCAAAAAAGACTTACAATATTTTTCGGAGTATAAGACGCACCGGAGTATAAGACGCACCTTAATTTTGGGGGAGGAAAACAAGAAAAAAAGAATTCTGCCTCTGCCTATCAGCATCAGGATCACCGGCATCCTCACTTCCATTTGGATTTTGATAATGAGTAGCAGAGATATTTTTATCAGTTTAAAACAAATCCTATCTATTTAACTGGACTGGGTAGGGTGGGGTGGGGGATGATTTTCATGGGGGCAGAAATCTCAGGAGGTTCAGGAGAAGTCTCCTGCTATAGGGAGTGGGGATCTCCAGTCCTCGCACAAGTTGTGAAGGCAGAACTGCTGGAGCTGCTATCAGGCAGACCCTGGGAGAACTCGGAGCTCTCAGTGGCTAAAGGGGAAGAAGAAAATTTTGGGCACATTGAGAACACACACACTCCTGTTGCTGGAAGAAGGGGAAAAGGGCTGCTTCTCCTGCAGTTTCCCCCAACCCCCACCGCCGTCCTTGCGCCTACACTCCTCCCTCCTCAGCCACCTTCTCCTCCCAAATGGTCTTCATGCTCAGAGGGACACCATCCGCAGTCAAGGTTGGTTCCCGCCCCCCTTGTTCTCTTAAACTGAACTCACTGAGCAGCTGGGGGAGGCGGTGTGAAGGAGAAATGTCTCAGCTCCCCACAGCCACTTGGCATTTTGACCACCAGAAATGGATCAGTGCCGGCTGCTGCTTTCTCCCAGGATCATTTATCAACAAGTCAGAAAAGCAGTGCAGTTCAGTTTAAGAAAGCAAGGGGGAGGGGAACCAACTTCGACCTTCTTCCAGCAACAGGAGAGTGTGCTTTCTTAACGTGCCCAGAGTTTTCTTCTTCCCCTTTAGTCACCAAGAAGGAGGGTGCGTGGCTCTGCAAATTGCATTGGAGAATCAGGGAGGAAAACGCCGGAAAATGCGATGCATGGAGGCAATGCTCTTGCAAAGCGGATGCTTCTGCGTGGAGAGGTGTAAGGCAAGGTGCTTGCTGCCCTGTCTACCCCTTCTCCAGACTACCCAGATTGAGGGTGGTCAGCTTCTGTTCCTGGCCTGGGAGACAGATCTGGCCAAGAGGGAAGAGAAAGTGAGACTGCAGAAAAGGAGGAGGAGGGTGCATGGCTTTGCGAATTGCTTCGGGGAATTGGGGAGGAAAAAGAGCATTGCCTCCATGCATTGCGTTTTCCGGCATTTTTCTCCCCAATTCCCTGAAGCAATTTGCAAAGCCGCGCATCCTCCTCTTCCTTTTCTGCAGCCTCACTTTCTCTTTCTTCCCTCCTGGCCAAATCTGTCTCCTGGGCCAGGAGCGGAAGTTGACCACCCTCAGCCTGGGTTGTCTGGAGAAGGGGCAGGCTGGGCGGTGAGCCACCTTGCCTTACACCTCTCACGCAGAAGCACCCACTTCGCAAGAGCATTGCCTCCATGCATTGCATTTTCTGGCGTTTTCCTCCCCGATTCCCCAATGCAATTCACACAGCTGTGCACCGTCATGAAAATGCGGTGGCGGCAGTTTTCAGCCAGTTCCAAGCAGCACCCTAACTGTTTCGCCACCTATTTCCCAGCATGTGGAGACCGAAAATGTGATGCTCATTTTTGGCCATGTGAGGATCCCCACCACCTGAAACCACCGGAAAATGCGACGCACGGAGGCCGACAACTTCCCAAGGGTGGGAGCCAGTGGGTGAGTGGGGCTACATTTGGAGTGTAAGATGCACCCATATTTTCACCCCCTTTTTGGGGGTAAAAAGGTGTGTCTTATACTCCGAAAAATACGGTACATAGCTTCAGTAACATTTCCAGAATCAATGTCCCAAACCAGCGTTTCAACTTGCTATATAGACAGCTAGGTGTCTGTTTTAATTTCATCCCAGGTTCCCAGAACAGCTTTAAGCATTCCATATTTGTGAACTGTTTGCAAAACAGACTTTTTCAAACCCTCTTACTTTATTTTCTTTCTTTTTCTTTCCAACCAACAATGCTTATAATTCTGCCCACTTCTACTTTTACTGCTGCGTATATGACAGTACCACAAGATACTCTTTGGGGACATCCTCTTCCCAGGTGCTAATGAACCAAACAGAAAACAAAAGACACTTTTCCTAAACAGGTTAACAGAAGGCAGGAAAGTATATGAGGCGACCCAGATCTCATCAATAGAGCTTCCGACAAAGTAATCTTAGGAAGCTAAAATAACAAATGAACAAGTAAACAGCTAGCTAATGTTATTGTTTGCATAAGGAAAAATATGGCCTATGAAATGGCAATCTATTTTATAATCAATATTTGAACAGACATTTCCAAGTTGAAAATATAGTTTCTATATACTTTGCATGAGGACTCAGAATTACTAACAACATGAAGCCATTTTATAAAATGATGGCTAGTCTTTTTAGATTTTTAGTAGATTGTTATAAAATATTCCTAATTTGGGACAAGTTTTAAAGGCAAAAAAGAATTGAAAAATACCCCTAGAATGCTTAGAGCAAGAATCTCAGATATTTCCAATATATGCGGACTTTCCAACAAAATCTCTAGGATAAGCCTTTAATTTAACAGTTTACATTAGAATGTGGGAGGAAATTGCTAAAAAGGAAACTTGGAATATGATCCCTTAATTATTCATTGTTGCTGCTTTTATTTGTCCTTCATTATGCATGTCACTTTGCCAAGTGCAAGAGAACATAATCTAAAATTGAAGACAAAAAAGACTGAAGAAAAGAAGTAAAATCACGATAAACAAAAAGCAGTATATGGCTATTTCAGATGTATGCTTGATTAGCGATATAGCTTCAATCCAGAATGAAAAAAAATAAGAAAGCTTGATGGAAAAGCTGAACAGAAGGCTTCAAAATAAAGGTTGAGTAAAAGTTATTGCAGTATGCACCCCATTATTTTAGCAAGCAGGACTGGTGAAACAGTAGCATTATTCAATTCAGATTTCCTACCAGGATTTCAATCAAGTTTGTAGCAGCTGAGAAAGTCTTATTTTTCTTTCAATTGTTTTTGAATTAACAATTAAGACTTATCTTTACCACTGGTGAGCTACTTTGCACTACAGAGATCTCTAGAGCTTGCTACTGATGACCTAGGTCAGTGACAGCAAACCTTTTTGGCACAGAGTGCCAAAACTGGAACTTGTGTGTGCGCCAGAGCCCAGAAACCCAAAGACCAGCTGGTCGGCGAGCATGCACACGCCAGCCAGCTGGTCTTCAGATTTCTGGCACATGCTAAGATCAGCTAGCCAGCATGCGCCGGAAACCGGAAGAGCAGCTGGCGACAGCCCGCATGCCCACAGAGAGGGCTCTGTGTGCCACCTCTGGCACGCGTGTCACAGGTTTACCATCACGGACCTAGGTGTACCTCTTTTTTCCTAAAAAAAGAAAAACAAATCTATATAGACATTAGGAGAAAGTTGATGCTACTATCATGATCTCCATTTGTAGGGAAATAATATAAGCATTCCTTTCCATTCTATACCATTCTGTGAAATTTGGTAATTATTGATGGAAACTGCCTATTATAGTTGAATAGGACAGTTGGACAATGGAATTAAGCTGTTTTCTTTCCTTGTTTTGGGGGTCCTTGAGTCTCATATCTGCTGCATCGACCAAGTAAAACATGGTTTATTTCGAAGTGAATATGAACAAAAGGATCAGGATTTGAAATATTGAAAATAGCAAGTTCCACATACTTGACCTAATATTAACATATTTTTAGATCCACTTAGACATTCCTATTTATATTCATTTTTTTTTTTAAATATGATCCTTAGAAATTTGAAGAATATTCCATTTGACTGATGCATTAAGAATCTCTTGTCAGGAAACATTATATAATTGCCATGGCTTCTGAGCACCAAAAACAGTGCTTAAATCAGGGTTACCCAGTAATGAAGTTTGTAAATAATGAGTCTCTAAGATGGATTTTCACTTTACATCATATGAATTTTTATGTACGAATTGAGTGATCTTACCCTAAACTTTTATCTCATAATTTCCTGAATGAAATACATAGTGCCAGTGATTGTTGTTGCAGCCTAAAATGGCTTAGATTTGGGTCATTTACAGGAAGTTTGACTTACGTATATTATCAATAATTGTTCTTCATGGTTAGAGGTCAGATATTTTCAGTTGCTACCTCGAAGTTTTGAAATCTGCGTTCTTTCTTTGGGAATTTGGGCAGTTTAGAAAAGTGTATGAAAACTATTCCCCATTACAATAATTTTTTAAATAAGAAATTTGACTGGTTTAAATGGTTTCACTGTTTTATTTACTTATGACATACAACTCCTTGAGAGATCTTTGGAAATTGGTTTAGAAATACTTCAAAGGATTGCTTATTAAATTTATATGCTATCCATCTGACTATTGAAGCAACCCTGGGTGGCTCACAAAATTATATATATATATATAAAATTCAAATCTTTATTGTCAGTGCACAACATATGTACAATGAGATTGGTTGAGCTCCCTCAGTGCACCCACCCCAACACAATACAACTCAGAGTGAAGACAGAAAATCCCTAACCCAATAAATCATATTAACCAAACACCCAGTCTTATTGCAGCTATTGCACCAAACAACTAATAAGAATTAAATAGGAGCTAAAAGGCAAGGGAACGGGCAGTATGCAGTGGGATCTTCTTTCTACCCTGCCAGCCTTCTCCAGCATCCACCATGGGGTCCCAGGGCAGCCAGCAGAGCCAAGTTTTAAGGCCCTTCTTTCCAGAAGATGGAGAAAGTAGGAATGAGTGGATCTCACCTCCAGCAACAGAGTATTCCAATGGGCAGGGGACGCAACAGGACCAGGTCCACAGCCTCTTCTGCTGGGATGGGCCAATCTCACTGAGGCAAGAGAGATCCTCAGTTGCTTTCAACCTATGCCACACAAGCCCTTAAAGGTAATAACACCTTGAATTGGATTCAGAAACAGAATTTAAACCTGATAACTAACACCTTAAATTGGTTTCGGAACCAAACTGTTTGCTTAGTCTAACTGTAAAATAATATGCAAAGGTGGACACTTATGGTGAAAAACTAGCATTTCTTTTTGAAGGTTATATTTTGTAACATGTAACAGTAACAGAGTTGGAAGGGTCCTTGGAGTTCATCTAGTCCAACCCCCTGCTCACGCAGGAGACCTGTACTAGAGATTCAAACCGCCAAACTGCCAACCTTTCTGATCAACAAGCTCAGTGTCTTAGCCACTGAGCCACCTAGTCAGGCTATAGATTTTCATATCTCCATTATTCAGAATCTTTTGTTCTCTCTTGTAGCTTCCCACTAACACAGTGGTTCCCAAACTTTTTCCTTCATTACCGATCAAAACCATCTATCACAAAGTCCTTTTTACCCAGTGTAGGAAAAACACTTTAAATGTGCCTGTTGTAATTGGGAAATTGGGTTATGTTGTTACCCAAAGAAAAAGAAAAAAATTCTGCCGAATTTTGGTAATTTATTTGGGTTTAGGAAGTATTGCACTAACATCTCCAGGTCTCCTAGAAGCCCATCAGGCCCCACTTCCAGGGGTGAAATCCAGCAGGTTCTGACAGGTTCTGAAGAACCGGTAGCGGAATTTTTGAGCAGTTTGGAGAACCAGTAGTGGAAATTTTGAGTAGTTCAGAGAACTGGCAAATACCTCTGGCTGGCCCCAGAGTGGGGTGGGAATGGAAATTTTGCAGTATCCTTCCCCTGCCACACCCACCAAGCTATGCCCACAGAACCAGTAGTAAAAAAATTTGGATTTCACCACTGCCCACTTCCACATGGCAGGGAATACAGGCAAATGAAAGATTCATACTCCTGGAATAGGGGCTACTTCAAGATGGAGATCTAACACTATAGCCTTCGTACAAAAACCTGCAATTTGGAAACAAGAATTTCTGGTGCACAATGAAAGGAAGTTTGAACAATGAAAACGGCCAAAGCTGTCCCATTCTACATTGTTCAAGAGTCAATGGAAGAATTTACTCGCATCAAACTATTACAACCCAGTTTAAAAAACAACAAATGGAAGCAGTGATTTCCTCAATTGTCCACAATCACTTGTGGAGGAAGTTCATAAGATCAGCTGAGGTGCTAAGAAATTGTTTGGCTTTACATGTTACTAGTCAAAAAGTTCCCATTTCATAAGGTAGCACATATAATAAATACAGGTAGTCCTCGACTTACGACCACAATTGAGCCCCAAATTTCTGTTAAGTGACACATGTGTTAAGTGGGTTTTGCCCCATTTTACAACCTTTCTTGCCACAGTTGTTAAGTGAATCACTTCAGTTGAGAAGTTAGTAACCCAGTTGTTAAGTGAGTCTGGCTTCCCCGTTGACTTTGCTTGTCAGTAGGATGCAAAAGGTAAACTTGGGACACAGCAAAGTTTGTAAATATGAGCCAGTTGCCAAGCATCTGAATTTTGATCACATGATCATGGGGATGCTGCAAAGATCGTAATTATGAAAAATGATTGTAAGTCACATTTTTCAGTGCCGTTGTAACTTTGAACGGTCACTAAACAAACTGTTGTAAGTCAAGGACTACCTGTACAGCCTTGTGGAAAACACCGATGTCACCTAAGTCATTCTGATTTAAGACGCCAAATATAAATTCAGCTTATAGTCTTACCTCAAAGGTTAACTGTCTAGTAAAGGTGCATACTTGATTTAGCCTGGGATAAAATTGGTAGTGGAAAAAAACTTGTGCTCATTATTTTAAAAAAATCTGAAAGAACCATTAACAATAGTTGGGGCTTTTATGGCCATATCAAACTATCAACAGACATTTCTGTTTTGGGCTATAGATTTCGTCCTCTATTATTGGTTTACTTTCTTGATGTTTTGTGTTTATGCTCCCTGAATTAGGCTCTCACATGTCAGGTGGTCCATGAATATAAATATTTTTTTGCCGTGTTACATCTCTCTTACTTAGTTTTTAGGAGGCTAGGTAATAAGTTTTAATTACCGTATTAAAATCTGATCTGCAGGTGGATCAGTCTCTTGGAATACCCCCAATCAGCTGTTCCCAGAAGTGAATTTCAGCAACAGGTTCCTTGGTTGTGAGCTCTGTGCATTGGTTTTTTTTTTTTTTTTGCTTTTTTTGCTTTTTCTTCTACCTCTGAAACTTCTGAAACTGTTTCAGAAAAAACTTTTTTTTCTGCTTCTGAAACAGCTTCAGAAAAAAAGCCTCTGGAGCTCTGTTTGGGGGCTTCTTTTTTGAAGCTCTGTTTGGGAGCTTCTTTTCTGAAGCTTCGTTTCTGATGCTTTTTTCAGCCTCTGAAACTACCATTTGAGAAGCTGGGCCGAGCTATCTTCGAAATATAAGATGCACCCAGATTTTCACCCTCTTTTTGGGGGGAAAAAGGTGCTTCTTATACTCCGAAAAATACGGTACTATATAACAGCTTGGAAAAAGAAAAGTTCCATTTTGATCTGTTGATACAAGACAGCCTATGGACATATTTAGTGCTAGAACACTATAGAAACACAACTTTATTTATTATTAATTTGTTTTATAGCCACTATTTTCCAAGTGGTTTACAGAGGAAACTCCCTTCCACAATAGCAAATCTTATGAAGCAAGTTGGTCTGAAAATGACTGATTTAAAATTACCTAGTGAACTTTCCATCGCTAATGGTGAGCCTAAATCTGAGTTTTCACATTTTACTACATATTAACCAATATGCCATATAGGCTAATAATGGTTTGTTTTTACCATGTTATCTGGTCAACCAGAAATGTAACTGTGTGAACCAAAAACAAAAGCTTGGGAAGTAAAACAAGGAATATAAACTACAAGGGTTCAACTTACTGAGAAAAAACAGACATGATTTAAATAGTTTAAGGATTCCTAGTTATTTCTAGACTGGATTGGTGTTGTTATGCTTTCTATCTGGAGCTGCCTTTACAGGAATTGTGATAAGTCCAGAAACAGTCCTTGCTATTTACTAGGGAAGCATATCTAATTATAAAATTTGTTTCATTTACATTGATTTCCAAATTCGAACCAAAATTATGTTTCTGCCTTAAATGCTCTGAATAGCCTTATGCTAATAATATCTTAATCGTCTAAAAATTACTTACCATTATCACAGAACTTTTTCTATCTTATGAACCACCTTCACCCATGTTAAATCTGCTAAAACTTTATAATTCTTACTGAAGTCCTGTTCTAGGCTTATCTTCAGAGGCAGCAGTTCTACATAACAAATGTACAAATAGATTAACATTAACCAATAAGATCAGGTGAAAAAGCAGAAGCACAACAGTTCTTGGGGTGGGGTAACTATCCCATTTTAGCCACAAATATTTCCACATTAACTGGAAGAGCTTCTTTAATAACTTCATCTGATTTACTCCATGATTTATACACACTTTCTATATTAACCATCATATTCAATGAAGCCAAGAACAAAGTTAGTATCCTACAAATCCTAAAAATACAGTCCAAAACTTGATTCTACACTCAATGCAAATATATTAGCTTGCAAAATGATAAACTCATCTTAGTTATGTTACAGATATTTTAAAATTTTACAAGGAGCTCTTTGTACCATCTGTATTATCTTATCCGGAACATATAAGACAATAGTCATGGTTGTCTGTCACCTGATATTTACCCCTTAAAGCAATGGTGAAATCCAATTTTTTTTTACTACCGGTTCTGTGGATGTGGCTTGGTGGGCATGGTGTGACTTGGTGGGTGTGGCAGGGAAGGATACTGCAAAATCTCCATTCCCGCCCCACTCCAGGGGAAGGACACTGCAAAATCTCCATTCCCTCCCCACTCCTGGGGGAAGGATATTGCAAAATTTCCATTCCCACCGCACTCCAGGGAAAGGATACTGCAAAATCTCCATTCCCACCCCACTCTGGGGCCAGCCAGAGGTAGTATTTGCCGGTTCTCCAAACTACTCAAAATTTCCGCTAACGGTTCTCCAGAACCTGTCAGAACCTGCTGGATTTCACCCCTGCCTTAAAGCTTACATTTTTAAAAAGATTTCTGCTGTGATCTGGGCAAACTAGAATTGCAGCTGCAAAGTCCTTTAAAACAGATGTAAAGAACTTATTCCTGCTCCAGCCTAATCAGATTATTGAATTGCAGAGGCAACTTTTCACAAGCTTTATTAAAGATATTCTATGGCAACCATGACACTATCTCTGTAAGGTATGTATTATCTCTGTAGGGCACATACTATATTTCTTACTGAAAGCAAGTCTTTAATGAAAAGAAGAAACTATTTGAACATTTGACATCCATACTCTTGCTAGAGTTTTCTAAGTTCTACTATTATAATAACAATCACTAGCTAATGAAGCTAATGAAGATGAATCTGAATCTGAACAATCTTACAGTGCAGTTGCATTGGTATAACTAAGCCCAAACAGCAGTAATTCTGATGTTAATACGCTCTGTTTCAACAACATTTAATGGGGTCAGCAGAGAGTTATATAGATAACCAGAGTAATCAATAATAATTTACACAGAAGCTACCAAGTGTTCTTAGTGGAGGAAGAAAGCAAAAACTCTAAGCTATTTGAGATTCTTTCTCCATAGCAAGCAGTCTGACCCTGAATTGAAATATTTACTACATCAGAAAAAGTATGATATAACTTAAATCTTGAAGACACTCTATTTTGGTTGTGGTTGTTTAGCACTCAGTGTCTAAGATCAGCAGGACAATAATAGAATGAGCTCTCTATGTGTGTGTATACATACATACATACATACGTAAAGGTAAAGATTCCCCTCGCACATATGTGCTAGTTGTTCCCGACTCTAGGGGGCAGTGCTCATCTCCGTTTCAAAACTGAAGAGCCAGCGCTGTCCGAAGACGTCTCCGTGGTCATGTGGCTGGCATCACTAAACGCCAAAGGCGCACGGAACGCTGATACCTTCGCACCGAAGGTGGTCCCTATTTTTTCTACTTGCATTTTTTACGTGCTTTCGAACTGCTAGGTTGGCAGAAGCTGGGACAAGTAACGAGAGCTCACCCCGTTACGCGGCACTAGGGATTCGAACCGCTGAACTGCCAACCTTTCGATCGACAAGCTCAGCATCTTGGCCACCACATCCCACATACATACATACAAACTTGTCATTCGCCAAAGAGCTTCTTCACAAACTATTCACAAACTAAGTGCTGTTCTTCCTGTAAGAGACTAATACAAATAAATTGTACTTTTTTAACATGTACATTTTAAACAAATTATTCTACGTTCTATTGTACTATATCACCATTCTTCACCAAACTAGTTTTCTATCTTCAAACAAAAGGAACACAATTCACATTGCCCTTATTTATTCAATCACAGTTCAACTTTACCAGCCCATGACTGAAACACTCGGATGTCCTAACGACAACACTATGGACAAAAATGCATAGCTTGTCTGTGAATATTCTGAGTCTACTATCAGAACAATTAATTCTTGTAACATCATTACTCTGCTCCAAGGCACAGTAAGAGGACACATCAAATCAAAGCAAATAAGGCAAAGCAACTTGAGGACTTTTCAATAAAATCAAAAAAACTGTTTCTCACAATGCAGTTATATATTTGCCATTGATGCAGTGAAAGTCTTAACTGGCAATGTGTGTAGAAAAATAAAACTTCCCACCAAAAATATCTCTGAAACGTACTGTACACCATTCTAAATTGGTCAACAACAAAATAATTACTCAAAATACATCTGGTAATCATTGTTCTCCAATGTTTAGAGATTTTAAGTGGGGAATCCAAGGCAACCAAGGTATATTAGGCATACTGAAATAAGCAGGTCACCTCATATTTACTGATGGTTAAAAACTAGAACTATAAAATTCCCAGATATTTATTTTGAAGCAACATAGAAAATTTTGAAGACAGAGAACAGTAAAAACTGAGAAAATCGAAATACAGTTAATATTTTAGAACATTTTATAGAAATAAAATCACTATGTTAATTTGGTTGAAATTAACAAGGATACCCAATATTTATACAAATTATTCAATTACTAATTATTCATTTGAGCAAATTTATTATAAATGAAGCAAAAAGCTGCTGATCTAAAATATAATTTCTTTCAATTTTGCCTGTTTAGGAAAATTAAACAAAATGATAACACTAAAACCAAAATAAGCCTCCAAAACTGAAGCCTGTTAGCAGTTACTAATGCTTCTGAATTCTTTTAATAATTTCCATGGAATTCAGAACATTTTAATTTTTCAGAATGAAGATGACTTTAGCATGCTGTTCCTTTTCTTAATTTAGTATGAGTATTTTAATAGATTATGCTGCTTAATAGATTTTGTGATACTATTTCTTTTATTTCTTTTAAAAAATTGGAAATATTTTAGCAGCTTTTTTCAACTTAAAAAAAAGGGAGGGGGATAATGCTTTTTCTAGACGTTTCCATTTTCCGTATAATTTTAATCCTACAGTTGTTAATATTAAGTGGAACAGCGAACCCAACAGCAAAATCATTCTCTTCCCCAAAAATGTAATAGGTGCCAATCACTGAATTTCCAAACCTTATTCCTGAAACTTTTAATTTTTTCCTGAAGCTAGATAAAATGGAATAATATGATTTTTATATAGCTATAAGAAGGGTTCAAGTGTTAGAGAAAAAGTACATCTGCTCTTATATTTGACTTCATTACATATCTCAGAAGCCTTGCGTTCTTTTCCTTGTGTCTTTCCCACACATGCAGAGTGCACTATCCAGATCAACTGAATGTTGAACCTTTGGTTGTGACAGGAACTGACTGACAAGCTTGTTGCTTGAACCTGACATCATGAGTTGAGTGAGTGGCTCAAACTCACCCAGCCGGCTTTCTTGCCTAAGATAGAACTAGAACTCACAGTCTCCTGGTTTCTAGCCTGGTGCCTTAACTACTGGACCAATTATTTACAAAAGGCTTACATTTTCTATGCATTGTATAATATGTTTAATAGTTTAATGAAGTGGCCCCCAATCTTTTGGGCACCAGGGACTGGTTCCGTGGAGAAAGGTTTTTCCACAGACCAGAGGGGGGCATGGTTTTGTGTGCTGCCTGCATCCCTGGGGCTTCACTTGTTTGCGCAGTCCGGTTGCTGGTCCGCGAACTGGGGATTGGGGACCCCTGGTTTAACAGACACATAATAGAATTCTATTCATTTAGGCAGTTACTAAGTTAGTCCATTAAAGTGCTTGAGAAGTACATTTTAGTAATTAAAGCTTGCTTTCAAACAAATTAGTATGAATGCTTCATTGAAGCTTTTGTTTTATTAGGTGGTTTAAGCCTACAAGTACACCTATGACAATAAAAGCAGCCCAAATATAGTCACTGTTTAACTTCAGTTTGCCACTGAATAATCTGCTTATGCTAAAACAAATTTAGCACACATAAAAGTGATACTGCTTTCCACTGAGGACAGCCAAATCCAGAAGGATGAACCCAACTGCATACATATCCTAACTGGGCTACATAAGCACTTACGTTGCCCCTGCCAATTCACCTCACAATGTCCTTTAATCAGGGGTGAAATGCTCCCAGATCGGACCAGATCACCTGATCCGGTAGCAATCTTGGCCGGTGGTTCGGCGATCCGGTAGCGATGGCAGTCCGCCCGGGTGTCATTACTTCCTGGTTTTAACCAGAAAGTAATGTGTTTTTTACCTTCTGCGCTTGTTCAGGTTTTGCACATGCGCAGAAGGTATGCAGGCACACGGGACGTACATGCGCGCACGAGCGAAGCAAGCACATGCACGCGGTGCATGCGCTTCTGAACCAGATTTCACCCCTGCCTTTAATGTTACAAACTTGTGAGGAATATTAATATCTTTTTTTAAAAAATGCCATCAAGCTAGAAATCAAAAGACTGGGAGTTCTAGTTCTGCCTTAGGTATGAAAGCCGGTTGGGTGATTTTGGGTCAGTCCCTCTCTCTCAGCCCAATCTACCTCACAGGGTGGTTGCTATAGGGAACATAGGAGGAGGAGGAGGGAGTATTAGATAAGTTCACACTTGAGTTATTTATAAAAAATAATAAAGGCAGGATAAAAACAAATAAATTAGTACAAAATAAAATAAACTTCTGATGTCACAGAAATCACAGCCTTCAAAACAGTAGCAAAAAAGAAAACAAGCACTTTCCAATTTTCATACTGTTGTAACATTGAAGACCATTTTACAGTAAGTAAGCCATTCCAGGCAAATATCTAACGTGTCATTTGTTGGCACAGAGAATAGTCTGGATAATAAAGAGAGACCAACATGATTACTGTCAGAAATAATTTTAGCAGAGTTTGGAGAGCCCTAATTGTTTACTTTTTTTTATTAATTACTAATTTTTTATGCCACCTATCACCCCTACAAGATGATTCTGTGTGGGTTTCACCTTACTTTGCATAGACATAGTCAAACCCAAACAAGCAACATGTCCAGTTATGACTTGTGAAATCCATTCCAGGAAAATATACACTAGTTAATTATTAATCCTACAATAATACAGATCAGTTTGATTTCACTTCTAATGATGAAATAGTAGCTACACAAAGAATACGTAGAAAATGGAGAAATAATCTAAACAGCACTCTGAATTAATACTCTTATTTGCTACACTAAAGTATACCTGTTCTCAACTTTGCCTTCAATAATCAATGCTATATTTCCGTAATGGCGAACCTATGGCACACGTGCCGGAAGTGGCATGCAGAGCCATCTCTCCGGGCACGCTAGCCATTGCCTGTTGCTCTTCCGTGTTCTGCTAGATTGTCTTTGTGCGTGCATGTGTGCCAGAAACCGGAAGACCAAATGACCTATGCGCATGCGCTCGCCGGAAGCTCAGCTCTTCCAGTTTTCAGGGCTCCCCCGCATGTGCATGCCAGGGACTGCTCTTCTGGTTTCTGGCGCTCCCCACGCACGCGCTCCTGTTTCAGCACTCAATGCCGAAAAGGTTTGCCAACACTGCTATATTTCATTCTGAAAGTGTTATAAACAGGTTTAAATAAATTGAGATTTTCTAGAATCACCCAAATTATGGCTCAGGAGAGTCCCTGTGGTCAGCTCCAAAATAAAAATATACCTTGAATGACCAAAATTTGGAGGGCATTGTCTTCTTGTACAATATCTCACAATATTTCAAATATGAATACCAAAAGCTGAAAATAAATTTTGATGTTGCAATCTCACAAATGCTATCTAGAAGATTGGTATTATAATAATACTCACACATCTCATATTAGCAACACGGCCTATATAGGGTGCTGAAGGTGGGATCCTCAAAAGCTTTTGATCATATTGAGGCCCACATAAAAAGGTTGGGAAACAGTGGCCTAAAATTTGAATATGTGTATAAATAAGGTATAACTAAAATTAAGCAGCTCTAAAATATAGAATTCATCACCTAGGTTGGTCACCCAAACGCTACCAAGATCCTAAGTGTATCAACTGGAAGGTTAAATTCATATTTCACATAGAGAAATAGCATGCAGAAACACGTTTAATCATGATTTTTAGAATAAACCACAATATCAGATTTCACTATCAGCTGTGGTTTTCAACTGGGCTCACTAAAAACATGTTAACCCCCAGCTACTTACAAACAAACAAACAAGCATGCTTTAGTGCAGTGTTACTCAACTTTGGCAAGTTTAAGAGAGGAGGACTTCAATTCCCAGAAATCCCCAGGCAGCAAGGCTGGCTGGGGATTTCTGGGAGTTGAAGTCCACCTGTCCTAAATTTGTTATCCAAACCACTCAATGCAAATATCTGCAGAAATGTAACAGAGAACTTCAAACATGTGTAGTGGCACAAGAAATGGGCCAATTTCATTTCAATTTTTGCACCCACTTCATGTGAGCATGCCAAAGCATGTTTCAGTCATATCATTTATTTTGAGAGGGCTGTACATATTTTAAAATTCAATCGGATTCTCCTAAAGTCGCAGAACCAAGAAAAATCAACAAATGCCTCCACTTACAGATAAGCCACACACAACCATTACACTAAGCAGAAGTGGGTTTCAACAGGTTCTGACCAGTTCTGGAGAACCGGTAGCGGAAATTTTGAGTAGTTCGGAGAACTGGTAAATACCACCTCTGACTGGCCCCGCCCCTATCTATTCTCTGCCTCCCGAGTCCCAGGAGGATTGGGGGATTTTGCAGTAACCTTCCCCTGGATTGGGGAAGGAATGGAGATTTTACAGTATCCTTCCCCTGGAGTGGGGTGGGAATGGAGATTTTACAGTATCCTTTCCCTGCCATGCCCACCAAGCCATGCCATGCCCACCAAGCCACGCCCACAGAACTGGTAGTAAAAAATTTTGAAACCCACCACTGACACTAAGGGCTGTATTTCCAGTGCAGCCACCATTAACTATCCATCCTTTAGACCTCTGATATGCCTGCCATTGTAATTTGATTAGAAAATGCCTAAAAGCATTCAAGAATTTGCCAAAAAGGTGAAATTGGCACATGAATATCAAACTAACTGGAAAACAAGTGTAGCCATATACTGTCTCCCACCCTTTCACAAAATATCTTGTATCCTTCCAACTGTTTTGTAGCAACAGATAGAACCAAATGGCACCTTGAAATGTGCAAAAATAAGGGTCATTTTTCAGAGACGTTCATTGAGACCCAAAATGTTAGACTGCCACCGAAATGATTTTACTTCAATTCAGCTAGGTCAATGTAGGTGCTATTAGGGTGGTCATGGTTTGCTGGTGCTGCCACCTAGCTTCCATGTAAATAAAAGTTTTCAAACGTTTTTCTGTATTGGCGTTTAGATTAAGAGCTTTACAAGCTTTTATTCCATGCAGGAAAGGAGAATCAGCAGTGTCATCAACAAACAGAGATATTATATTATTATTATTATTGTATTGTATTGTATTGTATTGTATTGTACTGTACTGTACTATACTATTATTATATTATTATATTATATTATTATATTATATTATATTATATTATATTATAATATAATATAATATAATATAATATTATATTATATTATATTATATTATATTATATTATATTATATTATATTATTATATTATATTATATTATTATATATTATATATATTATAACATATCATAAGGTGTTTCCTTCAGCTCTATAACAGCCTATGGGCATAGCACCTTAGAAGACAGGGAGAAGACTGTAGCCAGGACAATGATCAGATAAGCAGCAGCTTGTTGTGGCCTGTCGGCCACTGGCCTCTCCGGCAGCCAAATCAGATGAGGCGGCGGCGTGGGAGTCAGGGCCAGCATCAAGGCAATCTGAGAGCTCTGAAGGGGAAGAGGGAATGGAGCTGTCAGAGATAGAGATGGAGCCTGGGCCATCCATCAGCCCTCAGATGGAGAGTCAACAGCCCCCAGGTCTGGAGGTGGCTGATGAGGAAGAGGAGGGTCCAGTGCCTGACGCGTGGATGCGCAGAAGGCAGAGGAGAGTAGTGAAAATCTATGGGACGGTCCTTGGGACGGAAGAGCCACCGCTGCTAGCGAAGCCCCAACCTAGCTCTGGGGATAAAACACAGGGGGTGGAGATGAATAGGTGGGGCAGACAACTATTCATCTCCCTGCCAGGCAGATTTGTTAGCCTGCTGTGTGAGAGAGAAAAAGACTTTTTGCCGGGGCTGCTGGCACCCCTAGTAAAGGGAACAATTAGGTTACTAGAGAGGGTTTGTTGTGTTTGGGAGCCGGGTAAGAACACAATTTATAGCTTGCAGTAGGCATGTGGGTAGATATGGCAAACATCTCAGGAGAGACCCTCTCTAGTTTCTTAGATTTTTTTTTTTTATTTTATTTATATGCCGCCCTTCTCCGGAGACTCAGGGCGGCTTACAATGTGCTCAGCACTAGCCTTCATCCTTTTGTATATTTATACAAAGTCAGCTTATTGCCCCCACAACTGGGTCCTCAATTTACCTACCTTAGAAAGGATGAAAGGCTGAGTCAACCTTGAGCCTTGGCGAGATTCGAACCTGCAGTAATTGCAGGCAGCTGGTCTTAATAACCAGCTTAATAACAGGATGCCTTAGACCACTGTACTACCAAGATTGCAAAAACAGCAAGGGAGGAATATACTTTCAAATTTGCAACGTTCTGTTAACATGGCCTTATAATAAAGTAGTTCTTCTATTATATCTGCGTGTCCTACTACCTCAACAAGGTTGATATCAATCTTAAATGTCTAAAAGTACGTCTCTCTCCTGTCACCTTTCTAATCCAGGAAAATGGGGAGGGTCCCTTCTGAGATGTTTCTCATGCCCATATTCCTACTGAGGGATAAGCTGCCCCTTATCTGACTGGCACTCTGGCTCTTCCCTAGTTCCAAGGTCCCGGGCCAAATTATTTAATGTGGTTTTAAATTTTGTAATCTATGTGTTTTATTTTTTGGCTGTTCACCGCCCCGAGTCCTTCGGGAGTAGAGCAGTATATAAATTTAATAAAATAAATAAATAAAATAAAATAAATAAATTCTCACATGCTATTACAACCTTTTACCAACACAAGTGGGTAGCCGCATACACCCAATTTAAGCCATGCACACAATATAAACTGAAACAGCCAACAATTATGCCTCCCTTTCTCCTTCTGCATCAAAAGATATTAGTGGATGGAACAGAAAGGCTCAAATTTGGATTGAGGGAATAAATTTTCTTTTCTGATGACAGCAATTACTTAATAAATTGGGCTGCCACAAAAGCTGTGGAAATGTTTAGTATTTATTATGACATATAACTATTATATAATGTCTGTAGGCAAACGTAGACTTTATTTTTGTGGGTTGTCTTCATGATAAAGGGGAGGTTTTGGTTATAAGTAGTCCTCAACTTCCACCAAAACTGGGATTGGAACTTCTGTCACTAAGCAATTGGTCACATGGCTGTTAAGTAAATCTCGCTTTGATTGACAGAACCCCCTCCCTCCGGGAAGGTCACAAATAATGATCATATGATCTTGGGAAGCTGCAATCATCATAAATACATTCTGGTTGCCAAATTCCAAATCACAATCATGTGAACATAGAGATGCTGCAAACGTCATAAATGAAAGCACTGGTCATAAGTCACTTTTTTCAGTCACTAAAACGACTGTCTTTGAACAGTCACTTTGAACAGTCACTAAAACGAAGGGACACAAACTCACGGCTAACTGCATTTTAAATTTTTGTTATTATTCTAAGCAATGTATAGTTAATATTATGTAAGGTTCATTGAAACAAGCTAACGGTAAAAATAACTAGAACTTATTTCAGTAAGCCACCATTAACACTCATTTGTTCAGTTTAAAGCCAACAGAAAATCAGAGTTACCAACAAAAGGTTTCTTTGCAACCGTGCCACAGGAGAAAAAACAAGGGACTATCAGCTAATTCACTAATCCCATCTTTTTTAAACCACTTGCCTTCCAAATCTATTTAAGCATACCCATTTTAGCCTTCAATCATTTTTGCTGAGGTTGATAGTAATTGTAGTCTAATGGCTCTGGAAAGAACAAATTTTGGAGAGACCATGCTAATTATGACTTTAAGATTAGAAAAAAAGTACAAAAAGGGGCCAGGAACAAGGGCTGTGTCAGCTTCTCCTATAAGGAGAGCCTATAGTAATCAGGACTCTAGTTTAGAGTGAAGAAGGGTAAAAGAGGCATGATTAAAGGCCTAGAAAATTATGCCCCATTCAATAACAAAGAACCTTTTTTTGGTCTCTCTCATGATACTAGAATTTGAGGTCATCCACTGCAACTAAATGCAGGGAGATTCAGAACTAAGAAGTATTTTTTTTCACATAGCTATACTATGGAGTTTGCTGCCAGCAACTATGGTAAACATAAAGAACTGGATTAGGCTTAAAACAGAATTGTCCAAATTAATGAAAGACCAGCCAATCAAAAGCTATTATGCAGGGGTGAAATCCAGGTTCTCACAGGTTCTGAAGAACCGGTAGCGGAAATTTTGAGTAGTTCGGAGAACCAGCAAATACCACCTCTGGCTGGCCCCAGACTGGGGAGGGAATGGGGATTTTGCAGTATCCTTCCCCTGCCACACTCACCAAGCCACGCCCACAGAACCAATAGTAAAAAAATTTGGATTTGGATTTCACCACTGCTATTACGGCAAAGAAAGGTTTACTGTCAAGGAGGAAGCCAGATTCACTTAACAGCCGTATTACTAACTTAACAACTGCAGTAACTCACTTAACAACTGTGGCTAGAAAAGTTGTAAAATGAGGCTAAACTCACTTAACTGTCTTGCTTAGCAATGGAAATTTTGGGCTCAATTGCGGTCGTAAGTTGAGGTCTACATGCACTGTCATGGAAAATGTGGCATGGAAAATACGATAATCTAGCTTTTAAAGGAAATAGTTACATGTCTTTACTATAAACACAGCTTGTAAACCTGTTTTAGATACACAGGACCAACTTTGTGGTAGCATGCATTAGAAACAAAACCACAACTCAAGGTGCTGAATTAGGACACAGAAGACTCAGGTTC
This sequence comes from Pantherophis guttatus, assembly GCF_059756535.1. Lineage (NCBI taxonomy): Eukaryota > Metazoa > Chordata > Lepidosauria > Squamata > Colubridae > Pantherophis > Pantherophis guttatus. Next base: position 81,011,454 of record NC_142064.1, read on the forward strand.
AAGTCCACTCTCGGCCATGAAAACTTGGTGACCTTTTGACAATCATTCTGCCTTAACCCACTTTACACTTCAGAAAGTGATTGTTATTGTCATGATTAAAAATTACAGGAGTGTGTGTTATTTATGCCAACATGAGCTGTTGGGGATAAAAACAGGATCGATATTGAACAAACAAATCACAACAGTTTATAATAGCAAGCTCCTTCTTTTACATTCTCCCCACTATTCTCATGACCAAGATTGGACTCCAATGCCATTAACCTTGATCACTTTTGGATGGGGCTGCCGAGAATTGCAATTTCAATGGTTAGAAAAGCAGCAAAATAAATTGGGGAACTCTAGGACAGGGGTCCCTAACTCCTGGTCCATTGACTGGCAACAGTCCACACATGCCAGAAATCGGGCCCAAGCAAACAAGCGAAGCCCTTCTGGTTCACGAAAAAACCTCTCTCCACGGAACCGGTCCCTAGTGCCCAAAAGGTTGGGGGGGCACTGCTCTAGGAAACAGAACCCCACAAAGCAACACTACAGAAAACATTTTATTTCTACAACCTGCAAAGTAAATATTTTAACAGCACATTAATATTTATTGGGTTACTACACAGAATTTTGAGTTCGGAGAACCGGCAAATACCACCTCTGGCTGGCCCCAGAGTGCGGTGGGAATGGAGATTTTGCAATATCCTTCGCCTGCCATGCCCACCAAGCCACACCCACTAAGTCACGCCCACAGAACCGGTAGTAAAAAAATTTGGATTTCATCACTGAGTTCAAGTAGTTTTCTTGATGGTATTATGAAACTGGCTTATCATGATCTTCTTTTCTGGGATATTTTTTCTATTTTCCAAGCTAGTCTAGACCCTTAACATTCCAGATTTTATCTGGAAAATATTTTCCAGATAAAAATATTTAACTTGCACACTATCAAACTTGTACAAGTCTGCAAATAAATCACCCCGATTTCTCTTATTTTGCACCACCTCCATAAAGCGAGGGCTATTTGGGGACTTCTTTCAATATTTAGATTTGATTGCAAAGAGTCAACCTAATTTGGGGAATAAGGAGATAACAGGAGTTATTCCAGAATTTTAAAAAATGGCTAAACATTTTTTTAAAAAAAAACTTGGGGAAGATAACTGATTTCTGATGTTGTCTGAACAGACCAGGGAACAATAAAATCATGGACACAAGATATCAACCTCAAGTATAGTGGATGGATCATATTCTATGCTGGAGATAAATAGGCGAGAGTGTGATAGATACTGGTATTTGGATAAAATCCTTCTGATACTGTCCATTATATTTTTATTCCCATTAGAAATACTGTATAGTTCTTGTCCCATATCTCAGAAAAGGTGGAATTGCAAAAGATACATGTTATTACTAAAATAATCCATCCAATCCAATGTAGAATGTCCTCTCTAAACAAAGATATAGAGTTTAGGCCTTTTCAATTTAGAAAAAAAAAATACAATATTAATGGAATAGGTTTTGTCTCCTCTACCAATCAGACTTAGTCAAAGAAGCTGGATAGTAGGCAAGGATATAGATACACCAGTGTACTTTAGACACTTTTATTTAACATATGGAATTTACTACATGAATTGTTCTGCTGATTTTTAAATGTTGATCAATCTGTGATCAATTTTAATCTGTGTTTCGGCCAAAATATTTAATAATTTTAAGGGATTTTTAATATTTGTATTATCTGTATTTTATCTTGGCTGTTCACCGCCCTGAGTCCTTCGGGAGTAGGGCGGTATAGAAATTTGATTAATAAATAAATAAATAAATCTAAGTTTGATGATTAGCAAGTAACCACAACACACTTTCACTTCAATGTGTCTCAACAAAGAGAATTTAACACTTCTAAGCAAACCAACCGAAAATGCAATAAACATGTTAATTTTTAAAATGCCACTTGATGATGAGTCAGAAGCAGGCAGCTCTGGGGGAGAAGGTGACATACTTGAAATTACGAAGACAGGTAAGTACACTTATCAAGTATTTTAAAGATGGATTTGTCACAATCAGCACATTGGGATAGAAGGCACCACATTAACAGAAGTTAAACTTAGCCTCTGCCATCGCTTCCTTCTACCATACTGGAGTATTTGTGGGGGCCAAACTCCATGTTGCAAATAAAGCCTAGACATTAGTGATCTACCGAATGTCACTTACTCATTTTATTTTTATTATAGGAATATTTCAAAAATACAGCTGGGGAAGGAGCAAAGTTTCTTAGTTCACTATGTTACCTACTGTAGGTCTGAGTTGATTTTCACTCAATGTATTTTTGAGACATTAGCTACTTTATGTTACTATAGCTCCACACAGCAAAAGAGCAAGACATAGCCATAAAGTTGCATGCTTCATTCATTCATGTTTCTATGCCGCCCACTCTCCGAAGACTCTGGGTGGCTTACACCAAAGACAGCATACTAAATAGCATATTGCCCCCTAACAATCTGGGTCCTCATTTTACCCACCTCGGAAGGATGGAAGACTGAGTCAACCTTGAGCCAGTGAGATTTGATCCGCTGATCTGCTGAACTAGAAGCCAGCTGAAGTAGCTGCAGTACTGCACTCTAACCACTGCGCCACCTCGACTCATCCTATAGCCCAGCTTCAAAAGAATCTTATTCGCTTTAAAACTCTAATGCCAAAGTCTAGAATCTATATTATACAAGCACATCTACATTAAATGGTCCTATTTTCAACAATTTAAAAAAAATAATATTTACTGAAGATTAATTGCAATTTAGGATTCAAATATGATGCTGAAAGGCAGCTAAAAAAACTTGAAACATAACATTTATAATTTCTCCCCAGATATGTTAGGAGAGGTTGGTCAAGTAAAGACAAATACTTCTGAGCTTTGCAAAGGCCCTTTCATTTTCTATAGTTTGTTACTTCTGAATGTGTTTCCTACACTTAAATATAAATGCTCCAAAATAAAACCTGTCAACCAACTCCTTGTTTCTCCAATGGAGCCCAAGAAAAGCAATATGAGGAGGGGTCCTAGGTGTTCTGAGTTTGGTTGTTTTCTTGCAGAAGTTTCATGACCCAAACTACACCACATCATCAGTGCCAATGATGATGCTGTCTAGTACTGGAGCCTTGGTGGCGCAGCGGACTAAAGTGCTGTTAAGTAGCACTTAGCTACCAGCTGCCTGCAATTACTGCAAGTTCAAATCTCACCAGGCTCAAGGTTGACTCAGCCTTCCATCCTTCTGAGGTAGGTAAAATGAGGACCCAGTTTGTGGGGGCAATAAGCTGACTTTGTATAAAAAAAAGAACACCGCTTAGGGCGACCCTAAAGTTCTACTAAGCAGGTATATACAAAAGTATGAAGGCTATTGCTTAACACATTGTAAGCCGCCCTGAGTCTCCGGAGAAGGGCGGCATATAAATCGAACCAATAAATAAATAAATAAATAAATGTCAACTCTGAGCTACAAATATTCTACTTTATTGAAAGCAATGTAGTATAAATCTTATTTTTCTTGCAAAAAATTAATGGATTTTTCAATTGGACATCTGCTCATTACCATATATGCAAAGTGTAAATTAATTACACTACAAAACCAAATCAGTTTCTCTAACATTTTCAACGAGGCAATCATGTTTGTATCATTTGATTTGTTTTTTTTAGAAAAACAAAAGCACTACAGCCAAAGTGTTGACAAGTTTTTAGTATTATATGGCCTATAATATCCAAACTCTTCCATCCATAAAAACACTTCCACAAAGCAGCAATTTCAAACCATTCCATCTAATAGAAACTCAGTCTCCACTATGATTTTGCCTGAGCTTTATGGTTTTCATTAAGGGCCTTTTATATACCCTGCCAACAATCCAAATACATTTCATGGAAATATAACCGGAATCCTCTCAGAGCTGTTATGTTGGTTATGTAATTTGTACAAAAGTATTTACCATGTTCTTAGCATGGTGGCAGCATATTTTCTTTATATTTAGTCAGCTTTTGCTACTTAGTATTTTCTTCTCTTCCTAAATCAAGAAAATGTAATTGAAAGTTAACTATTTGGGCACAGAATAAGTGTAAAGTAAATGTGAGTGGGAGAGTTGAGGAATTTTGCTGCTTCTTTCCTTCTTAAAACTTTTAGGGCATTAAAATTGTTGGGGTTTGTTTTCAAAATATGAACTCATATTACAGTTCATATTACAGAGATAGAGCTATACAGAGATAGAGTTTGTCTCATCAAAATAACAGAAAAGAACAAAATAGCAGAAAAGAACTCTGTAAATCACAGAATTTAAATTCAGCAATAAGATTGCAGGGGGCTTTTGGAAAAATAAAACAATTCCAGAGCAAATCTGGAGTATTTTAGCCTTGGGGCCACAGAGTAATCACACACATACCAGTTCTCCTGATTGAGACTGGAACATCCATTGCTAAATGATGCCTTTGGTAAATCACGCCCGATTCTATGACTTCTGTCGCAATCATTAAGTGAATTACACAGCAATCACACAATCATTAAGCAAATCCAGTTTGGTCACTAATGGTGATCATGTGACCCCGGTACACTGAAATTGTAGTAAACACATGCCAGTTGTCACGTGCCCAAATTTTTAATCACATGACCATGATGGCAATACTGTTGACATTTGTAAGTGCAAAGACCAGTTGTAAGTAACTTTTTTTCAGTGTTGTTGTAACTTTAGTCATTAAACCAATACTTGTAAGTCAAAGACTACCTTACTTACAAATCCATTCTCATACACTGCAGACCTATCTCTTACGTTAAAAGCGTAATTCTAAATTTACAAATCCGATACACCTGATGGTGTTTACATTATATCTGCATATACAACATTTTAACCATAATGCCTACTGCTGTTGCTTTTACTTTATTTGGTAAAGCAATACCAACAATAAAGGACAACAATAATGGCCAGTATCAATAATACATTTAGGAGAAAAACAACCTACCTTTCCAGTACTGTAACAAACTGTTTTTGGAGTGATTTTCCAAAACAAGTTAAGTATGATGCTAAAAAAATGTAGATGTTTGTGATATGAATAAGAATATTTTGGCTTTATTATGGGCTTGGTTATACTATTCTGACCTGCATTTTTAATTTACACAACACACTTATCAGGCATATTTAATGAATTTCTTAATATAGACAGGTTATAAAAAACAATACCTATAACTCTTTTCATGTTTCTCAGATCAAAAATATAGCTGATTATTTATTATGGGAAAGCAGAGGGACCTTTAGAATGTCTAATGGATGTTTTTAGACATGTGTCTACACTACTAATTAGTAGAGCATCCAAAATAGCACTTCCTATCATTGGGGTTCAAGAAAACAGCAAAGGAATATATTGTCATATAATACTTGTAAATTAATAGCAGATATAAACTATTAATTTGATCCCACTGTGATTTTAAGACTCAAGGAAAACAATCTAGTTAGAGAAACGATAACAGTGCTTGCCTCCTACCTTTTAATTGGTTATGTTTGCAGATTCAAGATTGGAAGTGAGTGGTACATACAGAAATGCAAGTCAGTCTCAAAAATCCTGCTCAGAGTTGTAACTGGAGCATATGGAACGTTCTGCTATTAAATGAACAAACAAATCAGATTATTAGTCTAGTTTGTTTTTTAACAGAAAATTATTAATACAGGGGCCACGCTGGTTATACTAACGTAAACCTTGTGCAAATATGTACAGCAACCAGTTCTTCTGTAAAACCACCATACGGTACACAATTCAACTGCAACAGCAATTAATTCTACAATTCTTAATTTTGAAGTCAAGTTCAACTAAACTTAGCTTCCAAGAAAACATCAGATTCCTGACCAAACAAGACACATTTTGACCCAACTATTAATGTCTCAATTTTCTTAGCCAGAATTTCAGTTTGTTTTTTATGTTTTTCTTTTTTACTATAGTTGAGCAAGCAACCAAACAACATCCAACACAGCAACCATGCAAAACTTTATCACACTCTAAATCTTTCCAGAGTTCAAGTACATTGATAAGCATTTGAATGATTTCCCGAGAATAGCATATACCGGTATGTAATTCACATTCATCAGAACAGAGGTCCTATCCAACTGATTTAAGAGTTGCAAAATTAAATTTTACATATTAAAATACTTCTTTCAAAGCATGCACATATAAGAATGCTAACGTTACTGAAGCAAGTATTTGGGCCTAAAGCTATTATGGGGTGCATTCTTATTTCAGGAAAAAGAGCTATTTTAAACCATGACACTGATGTTCATGGCTGTTTGGCTTCTTGGGAGGGCAGCAAAATTGAAATAAAAAGGTAGTTTGAACAGTTCAGTTGACCACAAACTTTGGCAGGAAATAAGATGTATTATTTAGAAGGATTCTTCTACTACAGTCCGGTGATAGGTTTGACAGCACCAGATATATAAGACTTAAGACAGATGTGAATCTAATATTCCATCATGTGGGAGACAACTGGGAAGCTATATAAAATCATATATGATTTAAATTCTGAGTATGTATGACAATTTAAAAGTTAAAATCATTCCTCTACTAAAGAATCCCCAGTTAAGTTTGATTAAACTCAGAAATAAAACATTTTGGAAGCGAACATTAGCACTTTACAAAATCCTCGCATACATCAATCTACTTTCCCCAACTTGTCACAATCCAGATGTACAGGGATTGCACTCCCAAAATTACCTGCCAAAGCAGCTATTTGTAAAAGAGAGCACTTCGTTTATACAGATGTTTTTAGAACTGGCATCTTTTTTAGCCTTTCCTATTATATTCACTCAATATATACCTTCTCACAATAACACCTAGCATAATACTACGTGGGATTTTGCAACACTTCTTAACAAGTTTAATCTTAACACCAATTATAACTTTCACAAGCTCAAGTGTTAAACTGCTTTTAACACCTCTACAATCCTGTACTTGATATGACAAGGGAAAGGAGACAGCAGTGGAATGAGGGGTTATCTAGGTATTTAAGAAAAATATCATTTTGAAAAAGCAACATTCAGAAGTACCTTTTACACATTTAGCCACTTCTAGAACTACTTCAGTTTTATATTAGATACTATAAGTTTCTATCATCTATCTAAAGTCATTCACCCAACAAAATTTCCTACTTCATCTGTTCAGACTCATACAACAAATTAAGGGATTTGTGTTTGGACCTAAATATTTATTAATCTACAACAGGTGACAAAATAAAATAAACAAGCCACTTGCCTTAGTGCTTTTTCCAGGTAAATTAGCAAAAAGAATTTAAGATAACATTATGAAAAGGTAAAAAGGACTATCCCAATTTCTGGAAAGGTAAACATTAGGTCAATAACCTTTGTAGGTTTTAAGAATGTCCACAAACAAGGATTTAGATGTCAGCACAGCTATTTATTTACAGTATTCCCAAAATACTGTATTCTTTTTAAAAAATCCCAGTAATGGGACAAGTACACAGTTAAAACACAGGAAACATAGGCTCTAAAAACCATCTGTATGTGGACTGATGTTAGCTTGCTCATAAATGGCCTATGCCAGAAGGGTGTAAGTTTGCCAGTGACATCCTATTATTTAAAGTAGTTAAAAACAAAAAGGGGAGGGTACAGAAAAGCTATAAAATGTTCTTTACAGATGGAGGAATGCAACTAAAATTATAGTTCAAGGAAAGAGAAAACACACTAAGTAAAAAAATTGTAACTTCACACATGACTTGATGGGTTCCAAGCTTCTATTGATAGACAACAGAAGGAACTTTAGAAGGATGGGGTTTAGAAAGTTAAAATGCTTAGTTCAAATCTTCAATAGTGGGTGCTAATTGCTAAGTAATGAAATAAAGAAATAGTTTCTAGCAGTTTGCTATTACAAAAACAGATTCCTAAATTGTTCTTACAATTGTCAAGCTCAATACTAGTTATTTGCTTCTGATCAGATCCCTAGAAAAATAAAATTCTGTAAGTCTCTATTCCAAGCCTCAAAGATTTTAGCTAGGTACCATAACCCAATTGTCATTATTATGACACAGCAGATGCCATGTGAACTTGAAAAGCATTTTTGATTATTAAAAAAACTAAGGTGGCATTCCCAAATGTTTCACTACAAAGAAATTCTGAATATTGTAAAAATGGATTGTTGTCTTAGTAGGAATACACTTAGAAAAACACAGAAACCAAAGCATCAGATTTGAGGTTATTTTCTTCTTTCCCAATCTCCCACCATGTAAACTAACTATAATCTGTTTAGACATAGACCTATTTACATCAGCAAAACACCATCCACCTTACTGTAGCACTAAGTAATAATCACCTCTTTAGTAGGCCTACAAAACTAAGTTCTAACATTTACCAAACATAAACTGTACTATTTATCATCAGAAGATCTTTTTAAATCTAACTTTATTTACATTAGTCTTATAAAACACTAGTAGTTCTCTTTAACTAGATTTTGATTGCAAAGTGGAAAAGCTTCCACTAAACCAGCTTATATTCCTCTTTGAAGAGAGGATTTTGATAACATTTCTTCTGCAGGTCCTATATAAACCAAACTGACTAATTGCTAACAAATTATAATCCCTGTTGTATTGCAATTAAATACAACATATGCAGAAGTGTTATCAAGCATTTTTTAAAAAACCTGCAAATAAGAGAACATGCTTGGAATCCCCAAAATATTTGTAATGCTTCATGGCTCACCAGCTCCCCCCACCATTCCTGGGCTGATAGTGCAATTCTAATGGAATATTTATCAAGAATAAAGCCCTGCTGAGTTCAATGGGGCTTATTCCAAATATGCATTCTTCAAATTGCAGTCCAAATCTCAGCAGCCCTTGCTAAAAAAAAAAATCAGCCGAATCAAGCAAGGCAGCACTGTTAAGTCTACAGTCTCTTTCTATCTGTATAATTTGGCACATAATATAGAAACACAGCTCTAGTTGTAATCCATTAGATGTTGGAATCCCCACAATTTGACAACAAAGCCTGCTGAGCTAGTAACATAGGCTGATCTTCAAATACTGGCAGCATTTTTCAGTTCTTTTCTCTGCAGAAAGGGATAAAACACCTGCTGCATTCTACATTCTCTTTTGTTTGGTATTTTATTTCACATGCTCGGTTACTTTTTAAGAAAAAAAATTAAAAAGAGGCTTTTGCTTTCTAAAAGGTGTTTCTTATTCTTCTTTGCAATAATATCATCAGCAGCGCTGTGGAGTCGGAGTCGAGGAGTCGGAGGAAATTTTGGGTACCTGGAGTCGGAGTCGGAAGTACAAAAACTGAGGAGTCGGAGTCGGAACATTTATCTCCCGACTCCAGAGCCCTGATCATCAGTCACAAGTTTTAACTTAAAGTAATGTGGGACATAACCAGTGGTGGGATTCAGCCAGTTTGCACCACTTCAGGAGAACCGGTTGTTAACTTTCTGAGCAGTTTGGCAAACTGGTTGTTGGAAGAAATCATTAAGGCAGAGAATCAGTTGTTAAATTACTTGAATCCCATCACTGGACATAACCCAGTGCATGGAAGAGTATAATCTAGATACTAACTTTCATAAACCAAATTCAGAATGCACATTTTGAGACCCGTCCTCCATATATACATAATTAAACCCAAAATAGAAAGATTCAGTACCTAGACTTTTAAGCAACAAGCATTAAAAAAAACCACAAGAAATAATCTTCACATTTAAAAGGCTGAACTATTTGGCTCAAAATAAAATATTGAGAAATTCCATGTATGTGCATTAACATGAAAGCAAGATCAAAAATTCTTTCCCCCACCAGCATAGACCAACAGGGTGAAAAAAAAATCAGCAGCAGATAAGCAGCAAACCACTTAGCCTTATATACCGCTTCACAGTGCTTTACAGCCCTCTCTAAGCGGTTTAAAGCATCATTTTATCTGCATGCTTTATTTTAGCAAAGTGATGGATAGTGCAGAATGTGTGGCTAACTACGAAGGAATAAACAAAACTATCATTAGCTCTGATGGCTTGGTAAGCATTTTAGGTGTGACAAAAAGCCTCTGGCTTATCAGTCAACATACAGTATTCTTGCTCAGAGCCAAACACCGGGAAGAAAACAGACGAATAAGAAAGAAGTCTCTCAATTCATCTGGCAATTAAATGTCTGGGGCAATGCTTCACTACAAAGGAATGGAATCAATGTTCATCCAGAAGCCAGAACCTAATAATATATACAGAATGTAAAACGTGACATCTGATTTTGTTCAGTCATTTACAAGGGACAAATTCTGCAGAGGTGGAACAAGCAACTGGCCCACTTTTCCATTGCTAAGGACTATTCCCAAAATGCTCCCTGACTTAAAAATGTAATACTGAAGTATTTCAGTTTATCCTAATGGGAAGCACAAACCAGCATTCTTCATCTGGTGGTCTGTAACAAAAATGGACCTAATGAAAACTATCCTTTTCAAATGCAGCTCTATTTTTATACAAGACAATTTCCATCTTTGTTCACCATCAATGCAATAAGCTGCCTTCTGTGATTCATGTCTCTAAAACCAAGGCTGTAGGAGCATTTGAAAGTAATGACTCAGTATATATTAACCAAGTTGAGGCACAACCGTTTTAGTCAAGTAATAGGCAAAATATGCTTTTCAGATAAAGATTTCTTCCCCCCCCCTTTGCAATTTAGAATCATTACCTACATGCATGTTCATTCTCATGTTCATTTTGGAATTCTAATTTCATACAAACATTCATAAGGTTCTGCTTAAGCAGTTTTTAATCATAACGTTCAGCATTTCTTATGCTACACTTACAGAGTCCAGATGGCTCGTTTCTTATAACCTTTTACATTAGGTCTCTACAATTTTTGCTACCTCAAACCAAATGTAGACCAATAACTTTATATTTTAGCTTTTCAGATCAATGTCCGTTTTAGATCCAGAATCAACCATTTCTACTACTCTGATAACTGTATTTTGCTCATACATCATAATGCAGGCTCAATGTTGAATATGGTAGACTCCATTTGAAAGTATACCTTTACCACACTCAGCAAAACATGAAATTTCAAGATTAATTAAGGAGCAATAATTACTATAATTACCAGTTCAGGATGCAGGACAGAGTCTAATCTTGTGCTGAAATTTTATTTAAGGATGCACAAGGTACAGAGGTCTTAGCTTTTCCTGAGCCCCAAAATAGGTCAATGAGTTAAAGAAGAAAAAGGGACTAATAAGAGAATATTTTTTTTTACTAAAAACAGTTAGAAATGACAGGGAAGCAAAGCAATATAGTAAGAAAAGCAGTTTTCAGTTGTTAGGTTGCATAGAACATTGTTTTAAATAAGCATTACAGAGCAAGAATCTGGTCAATGGCCCAATCCAGCTTGTGTAATTGCCATTCATTTAATGAGATGAAAACATCTCTGCCAATTCAAATCAAAAGGCCTTAGATATAGCCATAATTTATATTTACCTAATTTAGAAAATGCAATGGTGTCAATGCTTTTAATATTTATGTATGCACTACAGATTATTTCTGAGATGCTTGCATGTATATGCACCTAGATGTCTATGCATACAGATCATACATCAATAATTGCTGGCTCTGGCCTGCCTCACTTTTTCCTTACTGTATTCAATTTGCTGCATCTGCATTTAGCTTTCAATTACACTGAATGCTATTATACTTCACTGAGAGTAATCGCCACTCCATCTAATCCACCACGTTGAGAAATTCCCCTCCAGCCCACTTATAAGAACTCATGGTCCCGGACTTTCACTATTTTCAACTACAGTCATTTTTTCCCCCTCCTAAAAAATGCAATAAGACTCATCAACTCCATTTGTGGCCTTCAGCAACTCAGATTCCTTCAAGCATTAATTTGGTCGGAAAACCAATTTGGATTCTACAGTAATTTAGCAAAATGGTATACAGGGAATAAAATAGCACACACTTGTATTCCCAAAAGTAATTGTGCATACTCATAAGAACCCCTCAGGGGTATTATCACAGGGGGCTGCTTTAGGGGGAGTCCTCTATAACTCCTTCCCCTAGGTTCAATTTTTATTTAAGAAAAGAATCACTAACCTAACTGAATTGGCAGAATTCAAGTTTGTTTCCAATATTCCAACTAACAAACATAAAAGTAACCACTGTGACTAAGGGTATTGATTTTAAAAAGCTTCAGTTAACTATATGGGGTTTACTCCAACATAAGACTGCAATGGTTTGCAGTTTTAATGTCATTAGTGTCAACATATTAATATAAAGAATTATTTAACTGGAAGTGCTACATCCACAATTGCAGAACCTAATCAAAGAACTGCTTTGAAATCTACCTGGCTTCTTCCCCCCTCCCCCCAAATCTATCAAGTCTTCCAGATTTTAGAATTTCCTTAACTCTGCTCAGTGCTTTTTTTGGAAACTCATTCATTTCCTTGTTCTAGAGCAGGAGACTCCAAACTCTCTTAAGTCTTGTGGACTCCAAACTAACTTAAGTCTTGTGGACTTCAACTCCCAGAATTCCCCAGCCAGCCATGATGGCCAAGGAATTATGGGAGTTGAAGTCCACAAGTCTTAAAAGTTGCTGAGTTTGGAGACCTCTTGTTCTAGAGCAGTGTTTCTCAAACCTTGGCAACTTTAACGCTCATGGACTTCAACTCCCATAAATCCCCAGCCACTTTGGCTGGGAAGTCTGTAAACTGAAGTCCACGGAGTTTGAAGTAGCCAAGATTGAGAAACACTGCTTTATAACCTGTCCTATTCCAAACTAGTGGTTAGAATGCAGTACTGCAGGCTACTTCTGCTGACTTATTGGCTGCCAGGAGTTCAGGGGTTCAAGGTTGACTCAGCCTTCCATCCTTCCCAAGTCAGTAAAATGAGAACCCAGCTTGTTTGTTTTTTGTTTTTTTTGGGGGGGGGGGAAAGGGGGGCAATATGCTGACTCTGTAAACCACTTAGAGAGGAATGTAAAGCGGTATATAAGCCTAAGTGCTATTGCTATTGTATCCCAGCCCCTCAAATTGTGCAGCTGCTAGTCAAACCAACTATGGCCTGCGAGAGTTACAACCCAGTTTAAAACCGGGAAAAGCCCTAGAGTGAAGGCGGCGATTCAGCTACAATACAAACAGCATTTTTCAAATCCAACAGGCAGCATGGCTGTGCATATGGCTCTACTTACACACCACACCCAAATACCGCTACGGTCCTCGCTTTCAGCACAAGAGAACCCCTTAGGTTTTTACCTACACAACCCCTACATTTTAAGTTGTTTTATATTTACTGGAAGCTTGGGGGAAAAAAGTATTAAAAAGTCGAACTATAACCTACTTCAAGGCGGTGGCAACCCGGTCCCCTCACCCCACCCCTTCCACCCACTTCTCACCTCCCCCACCTCGACGAGGCTTCTAACCTGATAAAAGCCCCAAACCAAAGCTTGAACTCGGCAGAGTCCCAGGCGATCCAAGCCTACACCTTACGAGCGAGCGAAGGCAAAGTAGCCGCTCCCGCGCACGCCTTTTTCAACTCCACCCCGTGATGGTCCGGCAATCGCGCCACACCTGCGCTCCTCGCACCTGCGCGTGAGCGGGGCCGGGAATTAAGAGGCACGCGGCACACCTGGCCGGCTGGGCGCTCGCTCGCTCGGCTCTTCCCCGCCCACGGAACCCACCCACCCCTTGCCGGTGGCGCGCAAGCCGAGCCAAGCGCTTCCTCCCGGGTGCAAAAATGATCGCGGCGGCTTGCAAGGAGCCGGCCTTCTGCCGACCGAGCCATCTTGGGTGGGCTTTTTTTGTGTGTGTGTATGTGCTTTTTTTTTTCCCCCTAGCAAATTGCATTTGATTTTGCAAACCCCTCAAAAGTCTCCTGGATTTTTTTTATTATTATTTTTTTAATACAACTCAAGGAAAAAAAAAAAAACCCTGCTCCTACTAAACTACCCCTGGATGAGCGCTGTTTGCAAATTGCATATGTCCATCTCTCCGTCCCTCCCTCCCTGGGGCCTCTCCACACCTAACCGCCGAAGCGAGTCTTGCCCCTTTCCTGCCCGATGCTTCAGATTTTGTCCCGCGCCCCGAATTAGCTGCGCTTCTGGGCATCGTCCTTAGGCTGCCATTCCAACGAGGTGTGAGCTCTGTGCAACTCGGTATTTCTACAGCTGGGCTTCGAGCAGCTTTTGGAGCTCCAAAAAAAAAAAAAAAAGCGCTTTTGCTTAGGAGAAGCCTGCCTGGGAATTTCTTAATCTGGCTAAAAGGAAAAGCGCCGGTTAGGAGAGGCACTTACTTGGTTTTAAACTTTTTACTTTGCCCTACTCGAGTGGAAGGCGTCATAGCGCTACGTCTAATATATCAACCGATAGTCTCCCCCCCACAAAAAAAAACTTTCAGGGCAATCCCCGATAGGTTCAATGGTAATTCTAAATAGTAACGTAGACCTCTGTCTTACACTTAGTACGTGAGTACTGCAACGGAGAGAGTAAGTACCAGGACGTACCGTCTTTTAAAAAAGCACCTTGAAATGCCGACTATCCTTTTTTGGCATATGTATAAACGAATTGCAAAGGACCTCGCTTGTATGTGCTCTTTTTTTTGAGGGGGGGTGAGGAGTGGGGAACGCTAATATTTTTTTTAAAAAAAATCACTGGTGGGTTTGCAACAGCCGTATATGGCTAAAATATCCAGTTCTGTCCGCCCTCCCCCTTGCAGAAAAATCATATCTGACCTCTTCTCTTTTGTTTTTTTGCAATTTTCAGTGCAAAAATTACTCTTGGCGTAGCCTTATGCACAGAACGTTATGCAGGCACTGGCGGGAAAAAAAAAACGGCCCCTCCAACTCTTCACCAAAAGGTGGCAGCCCTGAAATGCGCCTGCGCCGAAATGGCGGAGTCAACCAAGAATTTTTTAAAAAAAACAACTCATGGGTTCCTATCAAACCCACCTGCATCGAGGTTTTCTTTGCATCCTGCGGTAATAAGTTTTAAATCCCAGAAGTCTTCGCTTTCAATCTCCGGTTTTTTTTTTGTTTTTTTTTTAAACAGCTTTACTATCCAATGGGGTTTCCTCAAACATTGATTTGCGCGAAGCTTTCATTTATATTGCTGCTTATTTTTCTAACTACGTTTGTGCGATGTACTGGGTTTTAGGCATGCGAATCTTTGCCGCGAGTACTTCTTTTGAACCCATGGTGTTAAGTGCCCCCTTATTGGGGAGGGACGCATCCCTGCTCTTCGTAGTAAATCCAAAAAGTGATTAGAGGAGCAGTTACTTCCAATTGTATGAAGGCCACGCGTATTGTGGGTACTTCTTAAGAAGCAAAATCAACTCTATTTACATTAATGGGGTTAATTCAGCCTATAGAGTAGGTCTCGACCAGAATAATCTCCCTCGTTTTCGCCAGAATTTCCTTCAAAGGGAACAAGAGCGAACAGGGTTGCCAATAGGCCCGTGTCAAAACATGGGATTTTTATCTCCTAGCTAGAGGCAGGGTGTTTGAGGCAGTGTAAAGTCACAGGTCTCTCTCCTTGAGTATTTTCTAAGAACAGAGGATTGTGAAATTATAGCAGGCTTGCCCTTTAGTTATAGGTGCCTAGGATTACATCTACAAACCGAAGTGCATGCTTACTAAGAAGTTAATCCTAGTAAATTAACAATTTTGCATGAAATGAGCATGCAAGCTCGGTTCTAAACCTGCCCAACCATGAGGGCACATATTTGGAAGTAGATCCCTTTCAGCTCAGTAGTTCCTGACTGTACCTAATGAGTAGAATGGAGCTGTGCCTTGATGTTTACCAAAAATTCAGTGTCATTTACATTTTAAAAAAGGGGGAACCTGTATGCAGTGAAAAGTCCCTCTTGTTTTCCCCACTTACTTCAAAGTAACCTTAGAAAGTGAGCAAGCAGATCAGGCTGTAATCTACTTTAAAATAATTCTACGGGTCAGCTGGATGACTATGGAATAAAGTCTTTCGAATTAGCAATCTTTTGGCTGTAATCCATAAAGCCTCTTAACTCTGCAGCGCATATCGTTAAAGATTAATGTTCGGCTATGGAGCTCCGTGAGGGAAATCATTTGTGGCTCCCATCCATAAAGCACTTAAGCCGTCATGCCAAGGGTAATGGTGGTGGTTTTCAGATTTGAACAGAAAGTCCTGTTCTCTAAATGAACAAGGAGGAGAGGGCTGCTTGGCCAAAAATCCCATTGGATCCAAACTGACTTAAATGCTTTCCAGATAGCTGTACTTTTGGTTGTGGAGGGCCAGAGCTAGTTTTGTTCCCAGCATCTCTTAAGGAGTTGGGGAATGCACTTATGGTATTTTTCCATAGGAGCTCGGTCTTGTGTCCAGTCTCTGGCATCTCTCAAATCCTGAAAAGCACAATTACAGCCTGGCCACCTTGAAGCTCTTCACCAGTTGACCAGATGAACTAGGATTACAACTTCCCAAAACCTGAGAGTCATAGCCCCACCAATTGGAAAGAGTTCCAATACTCATTCTTTCTACAGGAAGTCCCAACTGATCTGTGTGGGACTTACAACTAGGTAAAGATTGCTGGCATTCCTCATCATGCCAATGCTGGCATGGTTCCTTTTAGCTCCAAGGGGCCTAAAGCCCTTGGAAAGGGAAGATGTCTGGATAGAAGTGGCTTTGGGACCATGGTTTTCCTGCCAGCTAGATGAGATTTGCAACCCTTCACTCCCAACATAGGGAGGTAAGGAAAGCGGTAAAGAATGCAATCTCAAACTGAAAGCTTGAAGGTCATCCATAAAGGGGAAACAGCTCAAAGTCTACCTTCGAGCTTTCTCACCTGAGCCTTGTCCGTAAATCCTATCATCCACAGCTCCGGTTTCTGTTCTGGCTCTTGGCTAAGGTGCCCTACGTGTGACCTTCGCCAGATCAATCTGGTGGCATCCTTCTCTGCTTCCCTAAAGTCTGTCACTAGGAAGCTCTTTGCAGGCAACCTTGTGGGGAGAATCTGGCTGAGTTCACGGTTCCTTCCAGGGGGCCTTTACATTCCCTGCCGCAGGGTGGTCCCTTAAAGGATTCTTAAGTGGGGCTTTGCACAGGCCTGCAACCTTTTTAAATTCATAGGCTGACCCAGCAAGGTAGTTTCAGAAACAATGTTCCGCATCACCTTGGCCATATTTGCTTGGCAAGCGTCTCAACAGCCCGCTTTGTTGAATAGGGAGGACATACAAGGTCAGGGCACTGATAAGGCATATTTTATTATGGCTTAACAATATTGCGAGACTAGCAATATTTGATAGAACTCATTGGCTATCTCTCTCCCCACCTAAAATAGTAGAGGTACCTAACCCACTTCAGGGGACAACCGTTTGGGGCTATACCCCTTTCACAAACAGCTGTATTGGCTTGCTGCACTCCTCAATACTCCCCATATGAAATACATTAGGTTGTAAGTGTGGTGCAGGTTGAGTTTGCTGCTCCTCTTAAGTGGGCCCTCCACTGAGAGAGTAGCTTAACTTTCCAGCATTTAATCACCTGACCTCCCCTGGTTGACAACATGGCCTGGAAAAGCCAAAATTCAAACAATTCCTATCTAGTAAGTAGCCTGTAAAGATGGAAACCAAGCCATGTTTCCACTCGTTTAGCTAAAGGCTCATTAAGTAGCACCACCACGTGCAAAGTGAAAATGGGCTTGGCTCTTGAAGGGTGTGTGTGTGTGTGTGTGTTTGTATGAAGATGAAATAAATCCTTGCCCTCCAGAGGATCCCACAAACACCTCTCCCATCCTATAGGCGTCTTTCATATACTTGAATGCAGCTGGATAGCAGAACTTATTAACACGGTCCTATTTTATTCACACCTGCACATCGGGCACGATGGATGCTTAGCCTATAAAGAGCAAGCCCTCAGATGTCTAACATTCAGCCTAGTTCGGAATATGTAGGTTGTATTGGTAAGCCACCTGCCCCCCAGCCAATTGAAATCCTACATGGTTAATTCAATCACAACTACTTGCTCCTATGCTCCCTCTTATTTTCTTAAAGAAACTCGAGAGGAAAACCAACTAAGGACCCGGACTAAGCACTCACTAACGCTCTTCCTGTGAAAGAGAGATGGCTGTATGCATGCATTGCACAGTAACGTGCTGGGCATAAATTAAGCGACAACAGCATAGCCTGAGGCTGGTCCTTGATAGAACCGCAACCTCCGTAATTTCAGCCACAAGAGACGGCAGATCTCTTCCTTTCAAGCCATCTTGTTCAAATGCCTGGCTTGCTACCTAGCCAGATCACCGTCTTCCTCCGCCACCAACTTCTTTCTTACAAACCACGTCCGAGTCAGGAGCGGGGCGACGGGGGTTGGGGGGGGGGGTGAGACAGAGAGGGTTTTTGTGTGACATCTTTCTTTATTAAACAACAGGAGGCGATGCTTTTTTTTTTTTTTCTCCTCCCGAGATGCTGACACCAGGCGAAATGAAAGCAGGGTTTGGAACCGGGAACGCCTCGCATACTCTCTCTCTCCGGCATGGTGTCAATTTCACAACCGAAGCATTCACGGGTCGGTATTGGGCTGACTCTACCGACTTTCGCTTTTTAAAAAATTATTATTCCCAGGGAATGCCTTTGTTATCCCCAGGCTGGAACGCAGCCGCCCTGGCCGCACCCCCCTCCCCAATCAGGACCAAGGACAGCGGCTAGAAGAAATGGCTTGCCCGCACCTAACGAGGAATACACACCAGCAAAGCTCCCGAGCAAAACGCCTTTCGGCTGTATCCAGAACTGAAACGGGTCTCTTCCCCCCCCCCCAACCTTCTTCAGAACAAAGAAAATCGTGGCTCCCGGATATAAAAGCTGAACCCTCCCTACAGAGCGCTGTAATTGACATTAGAGGGGTTTTAAAGAGCCTGGTTCTCCCATCCAGTCCCTTTATACCCGCACATGCATATATATTTCACATGCGCACACACATACACGCACACAACCTGGCATATCTCGAGGCATCCGCTTTGACAGCTAACACACCAAGGTCTGCAGATTTTTTTCCCCTCCCCGTTTCAAGTCCCTGCTCCACGCATCCTTTCTCCGTCTCTCTCTCTCTCCTCCTTTCCCAGCCAAGTCAATGCTATTCGGCTAATACAATTAGAGTTGGACGCTTAATCCCGTCTGATCTGCAAACGCCGGTTTAAGCTCTTCACAGCGATACTCCTTCCTTCCTTCCATTCATTCATTCAGTCAGTCACTTACTCACACCCCAGCCGAGCGTTGAGCACTTTCCGCTGATCCAACGGGAAGGTCAGCGGTTCTGTTATGAGGCAACTTCACACCTCCAAGCTAGCGAGCTACACAGTTTCTGCGTGCGAGTTCCTAAATGTATGCACACAACACAAAATGTAACACAAAATTGTACATCGTCTACCCCTTTTGCCACTCTAAATGATATGGAGTAGCTAACCCTGTTCAACTGATGCTGCTGAAGCTGCTAGAAACCAAGCGGAAGCGTGTGAGCAATAAACTTAATTGGATCTCATGCACTTTTATCCTCTCTCAAGGCAGCCTAGCCAACCTGACACCTCCAAAACTTAAAATCGTCGCTATCTGGCAATAATAATGTGAATAAAATAAAGCACAACTTACCTTTTTTCGCTTCAGGTTTTTTTTTTTAAAAAAAAGGTAATACTGTAAGGTCTCCCAATTTAAAAAAAAAAAAAATCAAATGGGTAGGTCTCAAGACAACACCCAAAACCTAAATTGCGGACAGTTGCAAACAGAAGATTTTTTTAAAAATGGAGGATTTTTTTTTTTAAATCAAAGCTTCTTTTTTTTTTCCACTCCCAGAACACGAAAAGAAATTGGGAGGGGGGGGTTAAAAAAAAGAAAGGGGGAACTTAAAAAAAAAGGAGCGTGGCAAAATCGAATGGTTTCCTGTTACAACACAACTAAACAAAAAAAAGGGGGAGGGGAGGAGAAATAAAAGGTAAGAACAAAGGAAAGAAGGGATGAAAAGGAGGGTTTCTTAAAATACAGCCTCCCTCTCTCTTCCTCCTTCTTTCTAGCAGCTCCCAATCGAAGTAAGCTGCAGCATCTCTTATCTGAGAACAGGCTGAAGGGGGGAGGTCGCCTTAAATGGGAGGTGGACTACAGCACAGATTTATAGGAACCGTATCACCCGGCGCTCCTCTGCTTCCGCACGAGTGTGCGCGTGTATGTGTCTCTGCAGCCGTGCCAGGCTCTCCCACCTATCCCGAGTGCCACGCGCGGAAGTATACGCCGAATCCAGAGACAACGGAACTTGCTCGCAGGGTCTCTTTTGCCTCCGATTGGTCCGAGCGGCTGCATCTGGCGCCGCCCCCGGCCAGGGGCCGATCGGATTGGCTGTCGCTCGGTGCCACTCCGGCGGGCTCGATGGAGTCCCGTTTCAAGGTGCGTTGTACTGAGCGATAGATACCCCTGCTCGGCGTCAGGGCGAACGGGCGGCGAAGCAATCGAACGCGTCTTTTGCGTTTGTCCTTCTCGCTCTTTTTTTTTTTTTCCTCCCCCACTTTCCATTCTCCCTCCCCCCCCTTTTCCTCCCCTAAACGAGACAATTGCAAGCCTGAGGAATCCTTGCACCATCTTCTTCCCACCCGCCCCCCCCCTTTTTTTTGAGTGAGGGGTGGGAGCTTGGTATGTTTGGACCCTGAACGGCTCCGCTAGGATGTTTCACAAGCTTCAGGCACACAAACCTGTTGTCACTAGCGTTCCAAGCGCGTGGCGCGTGGGCTGAGATTCCCACTGAATGAAAGAAGTCGCGCCTTCCACATACACACCTCTCTAGCCCTTTTTCTTTCCTCCCTGTCAAGAGTACTGAGCTGCCAAAGGTTGTGAGGAAAGAAAAAAAACTTTTAAGAAGCCCCCCCAAAAAAGAAAGAAAGAACTGGGCGGGCTCTACTTCCCTCTCCGAACTTGTCCATAAAATAGGAACCACGTCCGATTTTTAAAAAAAAAAAAAAAAAAAAAAAACACGGCAACTTCTCAAACCAAAGGAAAACAAAAGCTGGGCCTGCTTCTTCCTTTGTTGAAAAAGATCGCGGGGAGGGTTAATTTAGCTTATTTGACTAACTTTGCGGCTGCCACAAGTGCTCGGTTCTCCATGAACTTGCCTCAAAAATCACGGCACGTTTTCGCGACTTAAACTTGGAGGGGCTGTTGGAAGAGCGAAGTATGGGGAAGAAAATACTTTCACGTACCCCCCCTTACGGGGAGAGAGAGAGGGAGAGAGGGGGGGAGATTGATATCCCCTATACTTAAGCCCATTCTCCCAATTATTTACAGTTAATTCTCACTGAGGATTTTGTTTCTTTGGTGGTCATCAACAAAACAGAGGGGGTATTTTCACGCCTCTGCCCTTCCGCGCGTCCTTCTCCCTAAGTCAACCCGTTTCCTCTCCAAGAGGAGCAGCTTTCTAGATAGCCCACATCTGCTGAGAGAAAAGACGGGGGCGGGTGGGGCGGGGCAGGGTGGGGGTGGGGATGGCGTGACTTGCCTAGCGTACTTAGAGTTGCACAGATCAAGCACTGCGTGTCCTTTGGAGAGTGATCCGCAACACACACACGCGCGCGCACACGCGCTTCCCTTATCTCTTTAGTCCAACCGAAACCTTTGCATGGGAGAGATTTAAGGGAAGACTGGGAAGAGCGGGGCCACGCAAGTTAGTGTTCCGTGATAGCATGCCCTTGAATGTTCAGCAGAGAGGAATGCCACGGATGAGAGCTTGCGAGGACCTGACTGTTTGGCCGACACACTCTGAAGAGAGGGAAGCTTTGCTCTTTTTTTTCTTTTTCTTTTTCTTTTACTTCAAGTAGCAACATATAGATGCAACCAAAGCTACCCTTCCCATCCACGTAAGGCTAACCGAATGCTAGCTCCAGCACCAACTCCTTGAAAGTTGAATCCTAGCGGGCAGCCATAGCAGCAGGGAGTTGGCATCAGAGAAAAATCGACACCCCCCTCTCCCAAATTAGAGCAATCGAAGATCAGGGACGTCACTTTCCTAAGAAGTCCTGCAGTTCTTTAAAACCAATATCCACCTTAAGGAAAGGTGTGGGTTAGATTTCCAAGCTTGATACCCTATATGTATTGGGGGGGTGGGTGAAAAAGAGAGATGGTGCTTGCCTTTATTTATTCTACTTGAAACTTTTGATGTTAGGAGGGCATGAAAAAGATATCCACAAGCTATCCTTTTGGATTCGGTCATGCCCAACAATGCCAACGTTTTGAAGAAAAGCACAGCAACTTCGGTTTGTGTTTTTTTGAAACAGTGTATCCTTGCATAAAGACACGCCCCTCGTTCCTTATTGTCCCTTTGATGAAGCCCGACCATTGTCTGGGAAAATCGGCATTTGAAGAATGAGTTAGAAGAGAAGAGAAGGTAAGAGGCTCCTCACCCTGGGCTATCAATAGGCAAAACCAAGGCAATTATCTTGCTAGTTCTAACCCGAAGTCAGGACTCCGGAGATATATTAACAAAAGTAGCAATGCTATAGAAGCAGTAAAAGGAATGTAGCATTCTGTGATGCTAGCAACGGTTAGAATGCTTACTAAGCTGATATTCTATCTTCGGTTCAGCCCATGAAAAAATTCTGAACAGCAACACTTTGCTAAGTTTTCAAAATCAAGTTTCAGAAGCTTCAGAAGCATCTCCTCCTCCTGCTCTCCTCCTCCTCGTCTTCTCCCACCCGCCCATCCCCACCCCACCCCACCCCATCTCTTCCTCCTCATTATTTTACGTAAGAAATGAGATTTTGCCAAACTTCCCCCAGGATTATTAAATGAGGTTTATAGAAGAAGGGCCACAACCCACACACAGGACAAGTGCTATGGTACTCATTTGTCAATTACCTGGATCGAATTTTTCTTTTATATAAAAAACTTTTTAGCGTGTATGAACTTGACAGTGCAGCAAATAATATTAAGCAGGAATAAAAATGATAGAAAGACCAGTATCACTCTAGTTTTTATCCTTTTTTTAATTACTATTTTTTAATGTGTACTTGGCCTTGTGCAAAAATCACTTTCCAAAAGAAATTAGTTTTCCAACATCAAACCTTCACACATACAAATGAAGGGAAAGTCTATCCCACACACTAACTAAATCTCAAAATGCACACACACACACACACATGCACAGACACAAAAACACACTTCTTCTTGACAAACAACAGTGTCTTCTGATCATGGGCATCTTTTGTTTAAAGCAGAATATTTCCTCTCTTCTTTTAGGTGCACATGAACCGGTAAGAAGCATATTTTGGACAGCAATAACAACATAACCGAACTCAAGAATTCAAGATAAGTGTGATGGGAAAACAATCTCGCTATCACAACTGCGAAAGATTTAGCAGCAAAAGAATATACTATGTACTGGGTGAGAATGGAGGGGAATCTCAAAGCCAGCTTCCAATGCTTTCCCATCTTAAACTTCGGGGTGTTGTTTTCAGGACCATGGAGAGAGGTGGCGCGTGGTTCAATTCCTCGCTAAACCGCACCGTTCTCGCCTGCCACGATCGGTGCTGAAGGAAGTGAAAACAGGGGCTCAAAGAAGAAAAGCAATAATTTTCAAAGGTGCTAAGAGTCAAAAGCAACACGGTTGCTTTGTGGGGTTTTTTGTTTGTTTCTTGTTTTGTTTTTTAAGCTTCCTTTTGGAGAGGCATTGTTCTATACAAGTCGTAACACACGAGGGGGGGGAGAGAAAGAGAGAGAGAGAGAGAAATAAATAATTTCAATTAAATATCAAAGAATGTATTATGCTTAAGGCCAAGTTATCACAGAAAGTGGGTGGATGCACGCAGCTTTTAGAGTACTTTATTTTTCAATGGGAGCCTTTCACGTTTATCACCAGGAGAGATCCAACAGCACACGGGCACATCCAGAAGGGCCACAGTCCTTAAGTGTAGCGTCGCGTAATAACATCCCATCTACAATAACTTTTTCAACTTTTCTCCTCCTTTTTCTTTCCCTGCTTTTGATTTAAACGTTCGGCCATCGTTCGGCTTGCGCGTTCTTCTTAGTTGGTTCCTTCCGGTTTCTCGCCACAGAAGCACACCGTAGTAGTTCCCAGAGAATGCATTTAGGAGTAATTACAACAGCCGAACTGCAAGCCGGACGATGACTTGGAAGAAAAGCCTTCTTAAAACAAACTAAAGCTTCTCGCTATAAGGACCGGGATCTCTGAATGAACTGTGGGAAGGTTTCTTCCGCCGAAACAACGCCCAAGATCGCAGCTGCACGTGTTGAAATCAAACTGAGAGGTTGAGGCTTTCAGCAAGTTACTTCCTTTCCCTTCTCTCGCCACGCATACATGCACGCTCACACACACCCTTTACGCGCGCAAATTCAAGGCAACCTCAATAGTACCAAGCCTCGTTTTGCTCGCACCGCTGAAGAAACTACCAACGAAGAGTCTTACGTGTGTGTTTCTGTGCGAGTTGGGAGTGGGAGGCATTTAAATTATTCGTTCCAGGCAAGGACACCAGCAACCCTTTAAACTTCGTGAAAGGTAAGATAAATGATGGTTATTTGGATTCAGCTTGGAGGAAGCCATCTGCTTGCACTCAGCGCGAGAGAAGTCGCCTTACTTCTCTTCCAGCTGCTGAAAATAAAAGGAGAAGGAAGCAGCTCGGAGCTAAACTGTTTTAGGTGCTCTGAGTCTTCCTTTCCCGTGGCTTCTATGCCATTTGGGTGCCATGCATGTTTAAGTGGAGGAGGAGGAGGAGGAGGCCACGACTATCAACCAGACAATCAGCTCCACAGCCGCCTCCCCACCCTACCCCACCCCCTTTTGTGCTCGGATCAAACGCCTGCACAACAGAGAAAGTGACAGCACCAGGCCATGGTAACAAAGCCAGAGTTTGTACCGAAAGACAGACCGAGGCCCAGGGAGACACGGCGGCAGAGAAGCAGCTGCCTTATCAGCACGCTGCAGAGATGAGGATGGGTCCAGAGGTCTTCGATAGATAATCACTTTAATATGGGGGCGGGAGGAGGGGGAAGGAGGAAGCTTTGCAACGAGCCAAACTTTAGCTTCAATGAAACTATCCCAGTATGAATGGAGTGGAAGTAATCAGACCTGTATCCATCTTTGCTCAGCTCTGTTTTTGTTTTTGTTTTTTGTTTGTTTGTTTGTTTTTTGAAATAATCATTGCTGTTGTTTTGATTGTAAATTCTCAAAGTTGCATGGAAGGCTGCAAAGCTTTGAAAAGCGTATGCAATTGCATTTTTTGTAGATTGGATGCTTAATGATGCCTCTCTTATAAGGCTTTCTAAGTATGAGTAGGGAAGAAATGACTTATATGGTTATAAAGTAAGAACTTCAATACCAAGCTGAGTTCTATTATTTTGGCAACAATACCTGCCACTACCTTCTTCCAACCTTATCTCAACTCAGAAGCTAACAGAATCCAGCTTGTTAATTCTGGGAGGGGGTCTACCATATACTAGCAGGGCAGGAAGCTAGAATGCTTGATATGGGGGGTGGGAAATCTCAGAAGGAGATAATGGCAAATGACTTCCGTAGTGTTTCAAAACAAGCTACAGGGATACATCTTTGAACTGAGCTCAAATATTACCTGACCTCTCTATGTGTACATATGTAAATATGTCTGGGTGGGGGAAGGGAGAGAAAGTGAGCGACAGAGGCAGAGACTCTGTCCCTTAGGGATCATAAATTAGCAAAGTCATTTCTGAAAGGGGAAGAGGGAGCCAGACTAATGAGTTTTGGAAGAATGAATGGGTATACAAAAAAAAAAAAAAAAAGAGCCATATGTTTGTGTAAGCAACAAATCCTGCCCAAAAGGCTAATGGTGTCAGGGGCCAGGATCGTATCTCCTTCAATAAGGAGATCCTGGCTCTGGTGGAAATCAGATTTTGTTTAGCTGAAGACAGAACGGTTCTTGGAAAAATTCTTGGACCTTTTAAGTATATTCATATCCCTTGTGGTTCAAACCAGATTCTACAAGCTTGGCAACATGGGCAGTCAATGTTGATTCATTTAACATATATTTATATACTGCCTTTCTTCCCAAACAGCTCCAAGTAGCAACTAACAGTGGTTAAATCAACTAGGATAAAAGATAATGACTTTAATTTTCATAAAACAACAAAAAGTACATACATACATACATACATACATACATACATACATACAGTGATTGGGAGCTAGCAATAAATATAGCTTAATGGGTCAAATTAATATTTAAAAAGCATTTTAATTTAGCAATTTAAAACATTCACTGTCTCAGAACACTTTTGTAAATAGAAAGGCAAGCATCCTTCAAGTGAACGTTTCAAGTTGAAATGGCCAATTCATTGATCCCGAGGAGGCCATGTTATTGATTTAATCAATATTTTTGTGGCTTTAGAAATACATGAATCTGACATGGGTCATGTAACTTCTGGCTTTGCAACTATGGTTTACTGGCACGTAGGATCTTGTTATCAAAAATATGGATTTTATAATGGCTATTGGCATCAGCTGGCTGTAGGCTTATGCTCAGACAATTACCCTAATTCCAACCATCTGATTCACCATTGCAGTTAGCACTCAGAATTCTAGTTAGCATTGTGGAGAGTGGTATAGAAATAAAGTAAATTAAAATGTCACTCTGGATCACAATCTAGAACAATAAGGGAGGTAGCCATTATATTCTCTACAGTATATCTATAGCCATAGCTCTTTTCCTTGTTGGAGCTGCATGTTCTCTAGATATTGTTCCCATCATCACAGACCATTAGCCATGTTGGCTGGACTTGATAAAAAGAGGTGGCTCAAAATACCTGAGGAATACCAGATTGGATCACTAACAGAGGGATAAGAAGAACGATAATAATCCATCACTTTGAAAGAGAAGCATTTGTAATACCAGTACTTGTTTACAATGGGCTGACAGTACCAAATAACATTATACCATTTGCTTTCTTGTTCATTTGATTTTTGCTATTAACTCATTTGTAACCCAAGAGTGATATAGTTATACTCTGGGCTAGTTTTCATAAAGCTGTTGTCTTATGGAAGAAACCCACATCCTGGATTTAAAGAGATAATCCTTAAGAGATTGCTGAATTTTGGGGGAAGTGCAGCTTATCTCTGTTCATCAGAAGCTATAACTTTGGGGGTGGGAGGTTGGGAAGCCTGAACGTGGGTGGTTGCATTTGAGCTGCATATGTGGTAAGGACCAGGAGAAAAACTAAATTGAATTCAAAAGTGAAAGGCAGTTCACCTTAAATGAAATAAATGGGCATGCATTTGCTAAGATACTTCTCTATGCATGTAATACTTCCCCCTTTTATTACATTCAATATAGCAGCAGTTATGAAGTTACTTAGCGGGCTCACCTCAAAGCTTTCAGAAGCTGAATATAGTCCTGGAGTCTTAGATTGGGCACCCTTATTGCACAGGCAGTGCAATTATTTAAGATCAGTGCAGCTCTCTGACTCCTTTCCCCCTTTTTCCTGACTTTTCGGCACTTCCATGAAGTATCCTTTCTACTTTCTTGCCAAAATATGTTGAAGTCAGTCTTACAATTACCTTCACTCCTGCTGACCTTGGAAAGCTGAAAGCAGGCAGGAACACTTGAGCAATCAGTGTGCTCTCCAGCTAATTAATAGAAGAATGCAAAAAATAATACTTTTCCCCATGCAAATCCTACCCCTTTTGGTGTAACAAACCTTCATCGCCCAAATACTACACAGTAAGGGTGGGGGGCAAAATGACTGGCTCCTACCCAATTTTTTTCAATACATGTTATGTGCACTTTGCAAAAAACACAAAAAAAAAAACCCCAAACCCACAAAAATTGAACTATTGGTACAAGGGGAAAGCTGTCTGGTTGTCAAGCCATCATTCTTAATCCATGGTGGATGACTCTGGTTTTGCAGCCAGGCACTTCCCTGACATTCTCAACCACAGTTGAGGGTTGCAGTTGATAATCACTAGAGCTAGGTCTGTGCAGGGTTCACACAAAAGGGATCCCTTGAGTCCAGGGGCTGGGAAGGGCGTTGAGGAAGGAGAGTTAGAGTTAGTTAAGCCCGTTACTTATTATAAACAGGGAATATTAAGGCTGGCAGTTTTTTAGAAGGTTTATGAACATGACTAGAAACTGAATAGGAGGATAAAATCTGGCTCATTGATAAATCTACCGGGTAGTTTTAAATTCAAGCGATTAGGAAGTGAAAGGAGGCAAGAGTTCTCAAGGAGGGGAAAATGAAGGACTCCAAAGTCTGCCATTTTTTTTCAATCTGAGCTGTACTTTATAAAATTAGTTTCAATTGCCCAAGTTGGGTATGAAAACACAGTGGCCCAACTGATATGGGATGCAAATGCCAGATATGGAAGGACTTTGAGAAAATAGAATCAATCTATCTATCATCTATCTATCTATCTATCTATCTATCTATCTATCTATCTATCTAAATATATATAGCTAACTATGACATAAACTGCTTTACACACGCACACACAAACACACACATATGACAAGCAATACGGTGCATAATATATACAGTATTAACTAGGGAATATATTTGCCATTTTTGAATGCATACATATATACGTACATTCAAAAATGGCAAATATATTCCCTAGTTAATAATGCATGTTATGCATTACTTCTTTAAGAGAATGTCAGGTAAATTCCTTCCAAACTCTTTAGGCATTCCAACAAGTAAGATCTACGTACTGTATCTTAACCGCTTTTATGAACTTTGAAAAGCTCCTTTGAGAAGAAGGAAATACCAGCTAATTTAATGATGAGTGTGCACCTACTGTATGACAAGTTAAAATAAGCTACAAATGAATTCTGCTTTCAGGAACAGGGGTTTTATGTTTTCATGCAATTAGCTAAGGCAGGAAAAAAAAAAGGCGGATGCATTGCACTAAAATATCTCTCTTCTACAGTAATTGTTCTGCTAATGATATAGTGCTGTAAAATAATGGCTATTGCCCATTACCAGTTACTACCTTTTTTTTAAAGGGGGGGATTTCTATATTCTTGATGGTTAGAGTACTATATAATTAGATCTTCAGATAATAAGATCACATGTACAAGAGACAGATTTGTACCATGGATGGAGGCATATTTAAAACACATCTAAAGTAATGTGAGGAACTGACTAAATTAACGGGCCTACATTCTGATACGAGAAAACGAAGCCCTAGAATCCAGTGGTTACTTACTCCCAAGTGTTAAATTCAGGACTATAACCGGTGTCATTTAGGATACAACATATGACATTTATATTATTTTATTATCCCTTGTTCTGTCTGAAAACTGTAGGTTTTCTCTGATTATAGCAGTAAAGGTACTTGTGTAGCAGCTATATGACCTTTTGGAAGCAAATACCCTTGTCTGGGTAAATATACGTACAAACACTAGCAATACCTGCTATTTACTGATGCATGTATAATGTACAGAGTGCTTCACACTCATGTTATCTCTGTTATTTTTACAAAACGTTGGTAAAATAGACTGCTGTCCTCATTTTTATTTTTATTTTTCCTAAACAGGAAAAGGAAAGAAATCGCAGCACGCACAAAATCTCAGGCTCGGAAAGCCTTAAGTTACATTCCCGAGAGTTCCTCTAAATATGTTATCAAAGATGATTTTTAATTAGGCAGAATGGAAGGAACGATTAAATACATTGGGAGTACTTAAGTATTATCAGTAGTTAATAATTGAAATGTAAAGTTAAATTAAATCAAACTTCATTTTGGTCCAGGCCATGCCTATTTTTAGAATAACCTTTCCCTCTTTCGCATCATTCAATTAAACCAGTCTGATAATCCACCGATTAGGGCCAATGCTGAAGGTGGGATATGGTGTTCATTTATTTGGGTGTAAGTCTCACTGAATTCCAAGAGGCTTAATTCTTAGCAGTCACATATAGGATCGCACCAATAATGTAAACTATAAATCTGTGCCTTTCTATAGGGTTTCTTTTCTTAAAAAAAAAAATGGTGCACACTACTATTTCTTAATATACCTCCTGATCCTATTCAGGACTAAACTGCCTTGCATTTTGTAAAATTTCACCTCTGGATTTGCAAAGATCAGTTGAAATCCAGAGACTGCGGTGCAAAACTCCATTAATTAAAAAAGGGTTATGATTGTGTTAAGGCCCTTTTGCAATTATTACATGCTTGTTTCTTCTTCTCTCCCCGTTGATTGCTGCGATTAGGCAATTCTATTTAATTCTAAGATTGCCACAGGAAATATTGTGTTCTCTCTTCTACAGCTTACATTGTAACTCCAGCCCAAACCCTATCAAAAGTGGAGGACTTCAAAAATAGAACGCCGCGTATCTGCTTAGTTCTCAATATAGCTTTGAGAACTATATTTGAGAAATTTATGGCTATTTATTGGGACTGTTAACCACATCTGAAGAAATCTTTCTAGATCAAATGTCCCTGTTTACAATGATGATTCTTTCTGAACATAAAATCTACCCATAACATCATGGTCATTAAAGCCCATATGTTGTTGATTGACACAAAGCTGATAATGTCTTAGCAAAAATGTTTGGGGTGCCATTTCTCTAAAATGTCTATTTTTGCAATGACATATTTCATCATATTGCTTCGGTGAACTGAAGGCACAGGAAACTTAACCCCAAGACTGGCAACCTTGCCTCTAGCTCAGTAGTGCAATAAGGATTCTAAATATTTAATGAGATCCACAAAATGGCCTTGCTTTGACTCATCCTTATCGGATATCTTTGTAGATGGACAGCAGCACCGCTGACACTTTATAGATGAAACTTCCTAAAAGCAGCATCGATAAACCTCTTAAGGACAAATTTCACATTTTCCTTTCTAGGAAACAACGTTCCACTGTCCTATAATAAGACATTCATCCACTGACAGCATCTTTGAAAAATCTAAGCCAATCTTGCAAATCTTCTAAGGGCAACATTATAAAAAAAAAGTTCTTGCTTCAACCCACTATCATTTATATCCCCAGCCTTCTCTTGCACGTGTGTGTGTGTGTGTGTGTGTGTGTGTGTAGGCCACAATAAGACACTATTTTCTTAATCATCAGTCAAGATTAGTGACTTCACATGATAAAACAAACCATCATTTATCACTTGCATATTATGTTCACCAACAAGAGTAGTTGGGTTCATAAAAGTAAGAGCCTTGGTGGTGCAGCAGACTAAAACGCTGTTAAGTAGCACCAGCTGCCTGCAATTACTGCAAGTTCAAATCTCACCAGGCTCAAGGTTGACTCAGCCTTCCATCTTTTTGAGGTAGGTAAAATGAGGACCCGGATTGTGGGGGCAATAAGCTGACTTTGTATAAAAAAAGAACACCGCTTAGTGGGGGGCCGAAAGCCCTACTAAGCAGGTATATACAAAAGTATGAAGGCTATTGCTTGATGCATTTTAAGCCGCCCTGAGTCTCCGGAGAAGGGCGGCATATAAATTGAACCAATAAATAAACAATAAATAAATAAAAGTGTGCTAGATCAAATGTAAACAACTGCAGCACGTGAACTTGGCCAACGTAAGCAGGAAAGACATGGAGCTATATGGGAAGTCCTCTAGAACAGGGGTCTTCAATTTGGCAACTTTAAGACTTGTAGATTTCAACTCCAGGAATCCCACAGAAGGCTGGACCTGATGGGATTAACAGTTTACATTCCCCCATCCAAATTCAAAGGACAGGACAGGGCCTTTAGGACATAATCGGATGTACCCACCACCATTAGAATAGCAAAAGACACAAGGCTCGCTACATTACAAAACCCCCTGGAGCATCTCAATCACCAAACCCCAGAACTCTATAAAAATCCATCCACTCACACAACCATTTTGTCAGCCACCCCAGAAACATGTTGCTGTCACTGAAGTTTCTGGAAACCAAATAAACAGAGACCTTCCTTCCTTCCTTCCTTACAACAAGCCTCCATTTTATTTCCAGGATCTTTCTGTCAGTTTGGAACCGGACCAGCTTTTTCTTCCTACAATAGGCATGTTGAATTCCTACATGGTGATTTGTTGGCTTGCTATATTGTGTGAATTCAGCCATTAAAGTTTGTAGAACATGTTTTATGACAGTGTAATAAGTGACTAAACATAAACATGGCTTTGTGCAAAATGGGAACCAGGCCCAATGCTCAGAACATTTAAAGATATGTGGGAATGACCTTGGAAGACAGGTGGAAGAGCCACAGACTAGACAATAGTCAGACAAGTCACAGCTGAGCCTGCAGAAGGAATCCTGGTGTGGCAAATATCTCAGAAAGGACTCTCCCTAGTTTCTTGGACTGTAAAGACCTCTGAGTGGGGGAGTACTTTCAGAGTTGCAAGATTCTGTTAATGTAAACTTACAACAAACATAGAATTAATATTTTAACAGAACAGAATAACAGAGTTGGAAGAGACCTTGTAGGTCATCTAGTCCAACCCCCCACCCAAGCAGGAGACCCTACACCATTTCTGACAGATGGCAGTCCAGTTTCTTCTTGAAAGCTTCCAGTGATGAAGCTCCCATAGCTTCTGAAGGCAACTACTGTTCCATTGGTTGATTGTTATCACTGTCAGAAGATTTCTCCTTATTCCTAGGTTGAATCTCTCCTTGATCAGTTTCCATCCATTTCCACTCTTAAATGAGTTTCTTCAAGCCTCCCCTCCCCTTGATTACAGGGCAATAACTACAGGTAGTCCTCAACTTACGATGATAATCGAGTCCATAAATCATGATGGTTGTTAAATGGGTCATCATATGACTGCCCATTTCTAGGAGTGCTTCTTATCTGGACTACCTTACAAGGCTGACAGAACTTGTGAGTTTACCAAAGCCAAAGAGACCAAAGAAGTATAGAATCAGAAACCCTCCCCGAGAAGGTGGAAATGATCCATTCTCCTTCATCTAAATGGTGCTCTTGTTCTGAATTGTTGACCAACTATCTCATCTTGTAAAAATCATACCTTTTGCCCAACTCGACAGGTCAATTTTTGTATGGATATTGCCATGCAAGAGAGGACAGCCTTGGAATAAATCCTTCCTTGACAAAATGGGAAAGCAGCCTTGTCACACAACTAATACAGCTTGTCTCCCAGAAAAATCCGCTGACAGCCCTACTTTTATAGATCTCCTTGACAGGCAATCTTGGACTTATGAAAAGGTAATGCAGCATTAGCCAGCCTGAAGGAGGAAGATGTAAGATAAATGGCAATACTGGTGTAACTGGTCTAGAGGATAGAAGGAGGCAGTTTAAAGAGCGATAGGTGCTTTGCATGTTAGCAAAGAGGGACACAAAACTGTAGGCTGTTTAAAATACAATGTACAGCAAATATTTGAAAAGCTGCAGCATTCCAAAAGGTATCCAGGGCTCTGCTACCATGTACTTATTCAATTTAACATCATGTATAATCCTTGTTTAATGCTGATTGGCAATCAGAAATTCGGTCATTAAGTGACTTGGTCATAAGTAAAAAAAAAAAAAAAAAAATTCGGCCGCGCTGCTTAGTGACAGCAGTTCTAGTAGTTCTGGTTGCTGTTTTTGTTATGTGAGGACTATGTGGGTCATTAAGCAAGCACACAGTGGTAAAATCCAATTTTTTTTACTACCAGTTCTGAGGGTGTGGCTTTGTGGGCATGGTGTGGCTTTGTGAGTGTAGCTTTGTGAGCGTGGTAGGGGAAGGATACTGCAAAATCTCCATTCCCACCCCACTCCAGGAGAAGGATACTGCAAAATCCCCATTCCCTCCCCACTCCTGGGGGAAGGATATTGCAAAATCTCCATTCCCACCCCACTCTGGGTCAGCCAGAGGTGGTATTTAGTGGTTCTCCAAACTACTCAAAATTCCGCTACCGGTTCTCCAAACTGCACAAAATTTCCGCTACCAGTTCTCCAGAACCTGTCAGAACCTGCTGGATTTCACCCCTGGCTTCACATGACTATGGCGTCCAACTTGACTTTGGCTGGCTCCCCTATTGACTTTGCTTGTGGGAAGGAGGCAGGTTAGGATGCAGATCACAATGGGATGTGACAACATCTGAAAGTTCGAGGGCTTGTCATAATGACCACTCATTCAACATTATCGTTAACTTCGAATGGCCACTAAATAAGTGGTCATTAAACAAGGACCACTGTAAAAAGAGCTCTGGTCTTTTGCTGTCCTCTAATGGTCATTTGGATTTTTGCAACACAGAGGGGATAGCTCCAACTATTCCTGATCTGGTTGCAGATGATAGCTGTTCCAGCCTCACACACCTGGAGATAATACCCATTAGGAAAGACTGCCCTGTTTTGATTCAGCCTTTATTTCCAGTATGAGCTATGTAGTCCACAAGCTCATAACCAGATATTTCATTGTGAAGAAAGCCTATATGTCATAATAAAAATTTATTTAAAAGAAAAAAGAAAGCCAAGGAGAAAAGTAGCCAGGCATAATAGCGGTAACAATAGCACTTAGATTTATTTACCGCTTCACAGTCCTCTTTTACAGCCCTCTCTAAGCGGTTTACAGAGTCAGCATATTGCCCCCAACAATCTGGGTTCTCATTTTACCGACCTCGGAAGGATGGAAGGCTGAGTCAACCTTGAGCCTGGTGAGATTCGATCTGCCAAATTGCAGGCAGCAGAAGTATCTTGTAGTACTGCATTCTAACCACTGCACAGTTAATAAAGTGGTTAATAAACTCAAGCAAGCCAAATAGATAAAAAAAGTTATCAGCGGTATAATCTGATGAGCAATGGTTTGATGCGCTATAAACTGAAGGACGAGAGAGGTGGAAGTCCGTATGTATCAACTGTATTCAAATACAACTGGAAGCCCATCATTCACTATGTGCCTTGCTGGCCAAATCTGTTGGGGCCAGTGATGGTATTCAGCCGGTTCATGTGAACTGGTAATGGCAATCGCAGCTGGGCCTGCCCACACGCCCAGGCGCTATGCCGTCCTATTTAGCCACATTTTCGAGGCCGGGCACATGTGCGGGAGGAGCGTGCATGAGCAAAACACATGTGCGGAAGGCCGGGCGCATGCGTGAAAGGTGCGTGCGCAAAGCGAACAGGTGGTAAAAAATATGTGAAACCCGCCTCCGTTTGGGAGATGTAAGCCAACATTTCTGGAGAGACCAGAATCCTAGTAGAGGCTGACAGATAGGACTGTGGATTTAACTTTTTAAACTAAAGTGTAACATCTAGTGTGAAAGTTTACTGGAACAGTACAGATGTGTGCTGGTCTCAGTGGGATTTCCTGTGGCAACAGCAATTTATCATCCTGCTCTCGGGAGGCTGCTAAGCTACAAAAGATGCCAAGTTTTTGTATACAGGTGGAATATGCCTCTAGCTTCCACCCATGGAAATACGTTCCATTGAGTTCCACTGATCTGGAGACTCTGTAGCGTCAGCACTTAGTAGCCTAAAGCAATGGTTTTGATTGCAGCAGGATACATAGATACTCCCACTAGTCCCCCGTCTCTTGGTCCAGGTAGTAGCAGCTCACTCTTAAAAGTGGTTGTGTGGGGTGTCACCTAAAGTAGGTACTGAAGTTCTATCCTTGGAGTTTGGGGGCACTGGTTTGATAATTTGCCATTTGGGGGCACTGATTTGATAATCTGTCATTTAGGGACACTGATTTGATAATTTGCCATGACCTTGTTGGCTGATAATTTATCTAGGCTGCCTATTGGTACTATACAGCCACTCTGCCAGGTGCTTCTGGAATGTGACTAAGTTAAATATTCTCTGGCGTTTGGATAAATTAAAAGTCCACCTTTATCCATCCATTCTTCCTTCCTTCCTTCCTTCCTTCCTTCCTTCCTTCCTTCCTTCCTTCCTTCCTTCCCATTAAAAAGCATAGTGTATCTAAAACTAACTGTTTCAGCCTAATTGTTTGGGTTCACCCCCTCAACTCATGGGGGGGCTGAGGGGAGGAGGAGGGATCAGTCCTAGATTTCAACCTGTTAATACACCAGAACAGAGAGGGATGAAAATGGCATCAATCATACCTT
This sequence comes from Pantherophis guttatus, assembly GCF_059756535.1. Classification (NCBI taxonomy): domain Eukaryota; kingdom Metazoa; phylum Chordata; class Lepidosauria; order Squamata; family Colubridae; genus Pantherophis; species Pantherophis guttatus. Next base: position 81,047,372 of record NC_142064.1, read on the forward strand.
TCTAAGGTTCAGTGCAATTAATAATCTGTTTATTTAATGTGCTATTTTTACTGTCCCCCTTTTTTACTAATAGCACTCAAAGCAGCTACCCAAATAATTAAAGCAACGTTTCAGTTCAACATCCTTCCCAAAGATCAGCAACACTGCTAAAATCATCTGGATCAATTAGGCACAGCCATTTATTTTATTCCATATCTGAAAAAGGAGGAAAATTGATGCCAAATGGGTTTTATTCCACAGCACGTGGATAGCCAGATATAGACAGATAATCCAGGAAACTGTGTGCTATTGATATGGATTCTTTTCAGCTTCTAGATCTTGAGGATGTGGAAAGAGTATCTGAACCACAATTGGCTTGTTTGACCCTTTTGGCTAATTAAATCCTGGCCCAAGATTAAGAGAGGAATCCATTCCTCCCAAAATATATGAAGTCTTTCTTTTTCTAAATCTATCTGGACTCATTTCATCAGGATTTCATTTATGATGTGGTACCAGGGTGGATAAAAATGATTTTTTTAAAAAAATCAAAAAATCAGATTTTTTTGATTTAAATCGGATTTTTTTGATTTAAATCGGATTTTTTTTATTTTTATCGAATTTACTTTAATAAAGAACTTGGGGTAAAAATCTATCGTAAAATAGTTTTCTATTTAAGATAAATAAATAATTTAGTTTATTCAGCATGAAATGGAGCTTAGTTATGTAGCATTAGGCTGTATATTCTGCAACACTGGGACTATCGGTGAGTCAACAGTGGGTCAAAGGAGTAGCAGAGATGACAGTTGCTCTTTAAAAATTATGATTTAAATCGAGTTGATTTAAATCAAGCCTTTTTACTAGTGATTTAAATCATGATTTAAATCAAATCCACCCTGTGTGGTACTAAGATTGCGTTGCCTTGACGAGTAATTTATGCAACAAACTAGGTGTAGGAATTTTCAGTTTCTGTACACTGTCCATCAGGAGGCACCATGTAACTTGTTTCATCCCTCCTGGGTATCATCAAACATGGAGCTAATGTAACATCTGTATCTCTCTGCTTTAAGAGACTAAGGGAGGATAGATCCTGTATAAAATTCTGTTATACTAGAAGTAGGAATATGACAACTAATTCTCTTGGACATCACAGCAGCTCTCAGTACCATCAACCATGATATCCTCCCTGTGCTTACGGATGGAGTTAGGCCATAAAAGCCCTGTTTCACAGTGGTTCCAGCCTTTATTCGTAAAGTTTGTCCACAAGGTGGATTTGGGGATTACTGCTTGAAATCTAAGTCATTGGCCTATGGCAGTGATGGCTAATGTTTTTGCCGTCGCGTGCCAAAAGCGGGGGGAGTGTGGGAGGGTCACGCATGTGCTTGCCCACACCCATAATTCAATGCGCCCTGCCCTACGCGCATGCGCACGCAACTCCCCCTGTGCTCCCCCCGCTTTTGGCACACGATGGCACAATGGGCCCAGTAGGCCTGTTTTTCACCCTCCCCAGGCTCCAGAGGTTTTCTAGGAGCCTGGGGAGCGCAAAAACGGCCTTCCTCACCCTCCTGAAGGCCCTCCGGAGGCTGGAAATGGCCCGTTTCCTGACTTCCGGTGGGCCCGAAAATTAGCTGGCCGGCGCACACATGCGCGCTGGATCTCAACTAGGGCAATGCTCGTGTGCCCACCGATATGGCTCCGTGTGCCCCCTGTGGCACGCGTGCCATAGGTTCACCATCACGGGCCTATGGTTTCCCATGCAGTTCTTTGTTGTACTCTATGCCAGTGACCCCCAACCTTTCCGGCTTGGTGGCCCAGCGGCGGGGGAGGGGATGGTTCCATGTGAGCAGCAGGATTGGGTGTTCATGCACGCAGTTCGATTTGTATAAGCAACAGGCAAGCGCGTGCCCACCAATCACACAAATGGAGTTTCGCGCATGATCTTCGGGCACTTGCATGGCCCGGTTCTGAACAGGAGAGGATCAGGTCCCAGGGATTGGAGCCCCTTGCTCTATGCCATTTCACATCGGTATGAAACTGATGGAGATCATTCAGAGCAGTGGTGAAATTCAGCGGGATCTATCCGGCTTGCGCAATCCGGTAGGACTGGTGGCGGGAGGCTCCACCCACCCACCCGGATGTCATCATGTCCTGTTTTTGACCCTCTGTACATGCATGGAGGAGGCATGTGCGCTCACATTTGCGATCCGGTAGTGAAGGTAAGTGCATTTTACCCCTGATTCAGAGCTTTGGAGTGGAATGCCCTCAATATCCTGATGTCATCCAGTTCTATGGTATCCTATCATCCAACTTCAAATAAGCAACTTGAAACTTTGCCTAATTTCAATAGCAGGCTAGATATGAGGGGGGGAAAAACGGGAATTAAATCCAGATCGGATGGAAGAGTATTATTCAAAGGGAGAACTTCAGGATTCAGATAAAATCTGTTTTGAACGGGATTGTATCCCCGGAAAGAGCAACGGTGCTTTTTTCAAGAGGCAACTGGACTTTCTGGTTTTTCTTTGAAGACATTTCACTTCTCATCCAAGAAGCTTCTCCCACTCCGGAAAGAGCAAGATTCATAATTTAGGAATGCTCTCTGGCCCTACCTTGGATTCATAGCAGCAGCTACTGTATAGCAAGAAGTGCAAGAACTATAGCTAATACATCAAAAATCTGATACTTTGCAAACAGTTCAGACTTGACGGCGGTTATTTACGCTTTAGTTATAACCTGTCACAACTACTGCAATGTACTCGGTGTCGTGCTGCCTTTGAAAAGTGTCCAGAAATTGCAATTGGTACAAAATGTGGTGGTCAGGTTTTTAAACAGTACATTGTATGCCTGCAATGAAAGATATACACTAGCTGTCAATTGACTACTGGATATAATTTAAGGTGTTTATGCTGACCTTTAAAACCTTCAGCAGCTTAGGGTCTGGCTAGCTGAGAGTCTGCCTTTCGCTTAGTGAATCTGCCCTGTTCCTTCAATCAGCAGGAGAGATCCATTTAAAGACATCGCCCTGCAGCTAAAGAGACAAATGGTTCTTTTGGCTGTTGTTATTATTATTATTATTATTATTTTAAAAATTACAGGAAATTCACGATAGAGAACAGCAGAAGACCAGAGAATGTTTCTCTTCCACATTATAGAAATTAAGAACAAAAACCACAATACCCATCATCTGAAAAAGGAGGCTTCGGTTTGCTGACTGGCTGCTCTGTTTCCTCTTCTGCACCCTGCCTCCCCGCCCCCCAACATCCCAAATCTTTGGAAGACATATTGACAAGATGGATGAAGCTGGCTTTCTCTTCCACTTCCCCTGGCTCCTCTTTGCCTGCGTCTTATCCCATATTTCCTCTAATTACCACCATGAGTAGTTTTCTGTAGTATTCATTTCCAACAGATATTTTGGGAAATAATTATCAGATTGCCATTATAAGCATGTTTACCAGAATAGTCTTCCCTTCCCTTCCCTTCCCCAGAGATGCTGAAATTAAAACTGCCCTGCAGTCCTCAAATTACGACCACAATTGACCCCAAAATGTATGTTGCTCAGTGGTGGGTTCCTCCCTGTTCGGCCTGGTTCCGCCGAGCCGGTAGCGGTGACGATATGACGTCACCGAACCGATTCTGTCCCCCCCCGCCACGTTATTCTTACCTTTTATTTGGCCCCACCCCCAATCCATTGCTGACTCCTGAGTCCCAGCTGAGCAGTTAGAAGGAAAAAAATTGTTTAAACTCTTGCCACCGGGCTTCAAAGGGCCGCCCTACAGCTGATCAGTGTTAAAAGACAGTGTGATGGTAGACCGGTGCCTCCAAAAACAAATGAGTAGACCGGTGCCTGCAAAAATAAATGGGTAGACCAGTGCCTGCAAAATTAAAAAATAGACCAGTGCCTCTAAAAACAAGTGAGTAGATCAGTACAGCTCTGCAAGCAGTTAAAAGCCTGGTAGACCAGTACCTCTGCTAAATCCTAAAGAATTGTCACATGACCATCAAGCCATGCCCACAAAATAAGCCACACCCACAGAACCGGTAGTAAAAAAATTTAGAACCCACCCCTGATGTTGCTAACTGATAAATTTATTAAGTAAGTTTTGCCCCATTCGTCAAGCAAATCGCTGCCATTGTTAAATTAGTAACACGGATTATTAAGTGGATCTTAATAATCTGTGCTCGTCCGAAGGTCGCAAAAGGGGATCGCGCGACCACAGGGCATGGCAACCGTCATAAAGGTGAGTCCATTGTCAAGCATCCCAATGTAAATCACGTGACTGTGGAGATGCTGCAACGGGCATAAGTGTGAAAAATGTATTCACGCTTTTCATAAGTCACTTTTTTTCAGGGCCGTTGTAACTTTGAACGGACACTAAAGAAACTGTTGTAAGTGGAGGACTTCCTGCAGTCATAGTTGGCCTGCATTGCTTGCCGGTTTAGGATTTCTGGATTTCCAGAGGAATGGTAAGTAGAGTATCACCTAGAATTCCACCTTCTGAATAGCGTCAATATCCACTCCCACCCCCCTTTAACACCTTCTGTTAGATCAATGAAAGCAGTGTTTAAATAACCAGGCTGCCTTCAGTGAACCATACATGCCACTCCTCACACCCACCCCCTTCTTAGCCAAATAAAATAGGGGTAATTATGAAGAGGATGAGCAGGTTTAATGAAAGCCAGTTTTCTTTTTGGTGTATTCCTGAAGCAGCAATCATCATCTGTTTGGCTTTTGAAGAGCAACAATTATAATCACTTAAAAACTGCGAGGGGAACAAAAATAGAATTTAGATTAGCATATAAAATATACAGCTGGGTTGGGCAAGCCTGTTTTAAAAAAAAAAAAAAAAAACCTGGGAAGATCATTCTCATTTGAGCACTATTCAATAGCATACAAACAAAACAAGTTCAACAGCATTGTATGTGCTTCTTTCTCCTTTTTAATAATAATTTTAAAAGGACATAACATTTTAGAGGATTTTCTGTTTTTCTTTTTCTTTTTTTAAAGCAGACAACATAACCAGGTGATAGTGGTGGGGGGAAAAAAATATCCGAAGGCTTAAGCAGCCTAGCAAAGTAACAGGTATTTGGCTGCAGAAAGATCCTGGATCTGACCATCATTATATTCAGATCAGTAGTGGGTTTCAAATCGCTATTGGTTTGCTCATGGGCTTCTGCGCATGCGCAGAGACATTTGGGCGGGTGGGCGGAGTCTCCCACCGCTGCCACTACCGATTCGTCCAATCCGGGGCAAACCGGTAGCAGCCCATCACTGATTCAGATATGATATAATTCACATTATATTCACATATGATCAGTAAAGTATTTCTTTTCAAACTTGTTTTGTAGGTTTTGGCCCAGGTGGTCCCTCAGGTACTGCTGAACTCTGTCGCAGGTAGCACGGTAGGGATGATGGAAATGACAGTGTCACAATATGAGGTTAACCAGATACCGTTATGAATATCAGAGATGGGATTCAGTTTTATGGCTTCTACCAAACAAATAAATAGAGAAAGAGAAGGGGTCCCCAGATAGAGGCTTAGACTGAAATGCTTTCAAGATTCAAGATTTCTGGATTAAGGTTCAAACTTGCACTATTTTTGGCTATTCCCCATATTGGTTCTGTACAGTGGTGAAATTCAATTTTTTTTTACTACCGGTTCTGTGAGCGTGGCTTGGTGGGCGTGGTGTGGCTTGGTGGGCGTGATGTGGCTTGGTGGGCGTGGCTTGGTGGGCGTGGCAAGGGAAGGATACTGCAAAATCTCCATTCCCACCCCACTCCAGGAGAAGGATACTGCAAAATCCCCATTCCCTCCCCACTCCTGCGGGAAGGATACTCCATTCCCATCCCACTCTGGGGCCAGTCAGAGATGGGATTTGCCGGTTCTCCGAACTACTCAAAATTTCCACTACCGGTTCTCCAGAATCTGTCAGAACCTGCTGGATTTCACCCCTGGTTCTGCCTATGAGGAGTTGCAACCCAGAACATGTGGATGCCATAAACTAGTGGAAATTGGTATAGACCCGTTATGGTGAACCTATGGCACACGTGCCCAAAGTGGCACACGGAGCCATGTTGCCTGGCACGCATGGCATCGCCTGTTCCTCTTCCGGGTTTCTTGCACGCCAAAACCCAGAACTTCATTTTTGGCCGCACGCATGCGCCCTGGACAGTTCCTCTTCCAGGTTGTGCCCAGACGAGAGCGTGCAGGGTGCCAAAAAGGTTCGCCATCCCTGGTATATAGGCAATGGCCAAAGTGATACTGACTTTAAAGGAAAAGATACACAACCAGATGTGACACTATATTAACTCATGATGTGGTTTGGTTGGTTGTGGTTTCAAGCGCTCTGTGAAGCCAACCACTGTCATTTGTAAACCATGTTATATCTCTGAACCCAGCCATTGGACCTTTATAAACAACCAATAGTTAGTAAAGCATGGCTTAGCACAACTGTAAAGTCAGCAAGTGTATGCAATATGTTGTATGAGTATATCACAAAAGTGCTGGGTCTTTTGAATTAGAAAGAATGTTGTTGTTATTGTTGTTCTTATTATTATTATATTTTTGACTCAGCACTGACTCCTGGTGACTACCTGGTCAAGTCCCTATAGTTTTTTATAGGCAAGATTTTTTTCTGGATGTGTTTGCCATTGTGTCCTTCCTAGGGTTGCGAGAGAGTGCCTATTGACTCTGTTGCCTAAGGTGGGACAAGAATTAGTAGTCTTCCAGTTTCTATCCAGGTGCCTTAACTACTTCAAGTGGCTCTCTAGTAAAGTATTACCAACAATGACAGTTCTTCTGAACTACAAAAGATGTGATGTGTACATTCCTACGTAGTCAGCAACAAATTCTGCCCCATAGTTATTTTGTAAGAAAAGAGGATACATTAGCCAAATTGATGTACTTAGTCCTCCAACAGAGAGATCCATTACCCAATCTGTTGTCAGAAATACTGATCAACACTGCCTTTGTGATCACCAGGATATGGAGGGGATAAAATGCTACCAATCCAAGAGCTAGATCTGGTTTATGGGTTGTAGAATATAATTTGATCTTCTAAGAATCAGCCAAAATTGCTGATCCAATAGAAGCTACTGAGAACTTATGAGTTAGACACACATAATAAAAAATGAATTTTATATTTTTAAATATTGTGCATTTTTTTCCCCCATCTCAGCGTCTTTTCTAGATAGAACAAAAAAATCATCACTTTGAGAGATGAACATGAATACGGGCAATTTCATTCCATATTTGTTTTAAGACCACGTTTGGTCTTTTCTGCTGCCTTCCTCCTTTTTAAAAAAAAAAAAATATTTACCATTTTGTCTTAAGATTTCTGGGAAACACAAAGAAGCGTCTATATTTCTTTCTGATTTTCTAGTTAATGATACATTGACCCTATTATAGGTTTTCTTATAGCCAACATGGGCTTCTCTGCTGCATGTCTGTGTATCCTAAACATATGATAATTCCCTGTTTACTAAGGCATCAATATTTTATTGGACGATAATATTAAATTTTGTTTACTAAACAAAGCATACGTGAAAAAGGTGAAGCTATGTTAAATGTGGCAAATATTGAAACATATTTCTGAGCTATCTTCATGTAGATCCGTTGAATGCAAAACCAACTCCACAGACATACTTATTGTCTCTGAATAGATACAGTACTTATCTATCACGATTAAGATGGCTTTGCACGTCCCCAGAATTTTTATAATATTGTCAAGTTTCTCAGTTATCCGTTCAATAACTATTCACACTGAAAAGGAAGTGATGGACCTGCCTTCCCCCTAATATTTAAATTGACTTTTCCAAGCTTGTGGAAGAAGAAAAATCTTAGCCCAGACAGGTTTGTTCTATTTTGAAATTCTACTACAGTGGTACCTCAGTATTCATCATTAATTGATTCCGGGAGTCGCAATGAGTACCAAAAAACAATGAGTACCAAACATATTTTTCCCATAAGGAATAATGTAGTGAGTCACTGACACCAACTGACAACTGACACCAAGTTCTAGCTTGTGTGTTGACTACCAAATGATGAGTACCGGGACAAAATTTTTGCATCAAAATGCATTGAGTACCCAATGAGTTTCAAAGCAGCTGAGTACCAAGGTACCACCTCCTTGATTTATGTACAACCATGTGAAAACTATACTTAACCATAATCGGCTCAGTAAACCACAACTGGATGAGTTTTGCTCAAACCAGCAAATGCATTAATTACAATGCACTCACCTTTTGTAATTGTCCCCACACTGAGAATTTATTTTATATATTCTTTGGATCTTAGCTGGGGGAAGTTTATCCTTAACAGAAAAGAGCAGCTGTTGTCCACCATATTAGTCCTGGTTCTTATATCTTTTCTATTTAATAGGGTGGCTTTTTTTCCTTAGCCTACAAATCGCACTTGAGTTGAATGGAAGGTCTGCATATAATCCTTCTTTGGACATTCTGCTATTTCACTTCCTGCAGTTATATCCTTTGTAATGTACAGGTGATTAATTTCCTTCGGTGCACTATTTGCATCACTTATTTTGTCAGCGCTGTACATCAGTGATTTAATAACCAATGTTTTTTTTTTTTTTTATTGAGGATGCAGCATTGAAGTAAGTCTGCATGAGATCTCCTTCCTGTACACTTCCTGGTTTAGATGTGTCTCATCACATCATTTCATTATAATATCCAAGAATGGGAATCTATTCTTATTTTTAATGAATTTTATAGCCTCATGTTGTCCATATGAGTAGTTTACAAATTTCAACAGCTCTTTTCCATGGTGTCAGACAATACAAGCACATTAATATATCTAAGCCAGCACAGATTTAAAGCTGTCTGCTTAGAGCCTTCTAGAATAATATCGGTAACAACTATTAACAGCAATGACTACCTAGCTCTTACAGAATTATGTTTATAATGTTCTCTTTTCTAAAGGAAATGAGAAATTTTATCAGATATGTAATATCTTTAGGCAGTCCTTCTGATATTTGGCTGATCGAGGACATTGATTCTTCTAGTGATACATTGGTAAACAATGATGAAGCATCAAACCTCAACAAGATGTTATCCTCGACCTCCAAGTTTTAAAGTTTTTAATTATTAAATACAATTATTTGAGTCTGTATTTTTCTCCTGTTAAGGAATCTTTGTGCTTAATCTAAAAATAACGCTATATCTGGGCAACAGCACATTCTCCCCTATAATTGAGGATTAAAATTAAAAGTTTCCCCTGTCCAGTTGTGTTCAACTCTAGGGGATGGTGCTCAAATCCATTTCCTAGGCAAGGGAGCCAGCGTTGTCTGAAGATGCTTTGGTGGTCATGTGGCTAGCAGGATTATACGCCAAAGGCGCATGGAACGCTGTTACCTTCCCACCAATGTGGTACCTATTTATCTATTAGCATTTGCATGCTTTCAAACTGCTAGGCTGGCAGCAGCTGAGGTCAGAATGGGTGCTCACCCTGTCACACGGTTGGGTCTCAAACTGTCAACCTTCCAGTTGACAAGGCCCAGCATCTTAACTACTAGGCCACCATACCCCCAACTGAGGATTAATCATTGTTTTCATTTGCTTATTAATACAAGGAATTCTAGGGCCACTCATATTTATTCTAACTCTCTTTTTTGGAGGGAGGGGAAGTTTTCCTCTTTTTCGTTCTTTGCTTCTCTATCATGCTATTTGGCCAGACCGGCTTCTCCATCATGCTATTTGCAGATGTGTTGGGATAACTCCCCATCCTTCTCACTTTGCTATCTGGAAATTCTGTGATTTCTCAATAATCTTTAAAGGATTAGGATGACAAAGGCTGACACAATCCAAGAAGGCTCCCTGATCTTTTTCTGGAGTCAGAACATGATATACGGTACCATTCCAAGGAGAAAATCAAACCAAAACAAAAAGGATGCTTAGGGAACCTACATGCTGCTGCTGTAGCAGTACTTTAAGAGAATTTTCATGAAACAGACACAGAAAGGTGGTTAATGTATCCTTGTAAGAACTAGATGCTTTGAAATTAAGACATAGATTCTTAGGTTTTATACAAATGAAGCTCTTGAGATCAGGAGTTGTCAAGAACCGGTGAAGATTATTATCAGCATCTTAAATGAATTGGGTTCAGAGATGGATATCCTCCATTGTTACTGGCCCAGATACAGACAACAAAATGCACAATATGTTTAAACCATGTTGTGCAACTGCCTTTGAATTCTTCTAGAGCAAAAGTGCAACAATCCAATAAGGTATCTCGACCATCAGTCACTTGGAGTGTCTCCAGGTTTCGTGTTTGGAAAAATCCATTTCTGTCCCCAAAGTATGAACACTTGGTTATTCTGGTTTTTGAAACCCATTGTTGTAAATAGTTGAAATTAAAAGGCCACATTACGTGGATTTTTTTTTAAACCAAAAGATCTGGGAGAAACAATGTACAATAACCCCAATCCATGTGGTGTCAGTTTCAACTCTACAGGAAATTAAAGAGGGGGCAGCTGCAAAATTCATATCAAGTATGAATGTGTCTAACTTTGGAAATAATAATAATAAAAAAGATTCATTGGAGCACACAGGAGCATGAGGCCAGTTCTGTCTGGAACGCCTTAAAGCAGCCATAAGTTTGCCCTCTGCATCTGCCATATGATCTCAATAAAAGCCCAACTGTTTTTGAGAGTTGTACACATGTGTCATATCTGAAATTTTGTTTTTTCTGGAATCAAAACCAAAACAGTGCGTGGTCCTATCATTAAATGTATCACACTGATAACCAGTATGGTGCCGTAGTTAAAATCTTGGGCTAGGAGCAGAGAAAACAGCATTGGTTCTGGACCACTGTCCATCTTTACTGTAGGTAGCCTTTTGGTGGCCAAGGATCCCACTGAAGAATTTAGAAGGCAAAAGCAAACAAAACAAACAAAAAGAGTGGGTGGCATGAAGTTGGAGGGTACATATCACCCTTGTGAATGAAGCTAAGATTGGTGTGTTTCCCATCTCATAACTGAAAACCTGATCAGTTATCTTCGGCAACCGGAATTTCAGGAAACCACCCCTCTCCCCAAAAAAAGAGGAGGCTCTCTGACTTGTGCTGTCCATCTATATTACATGGGGTATTGGAGAAAAGCAAGTTCTCAGCCATTAATAGACACGCTAGAATAAACCACATTTGCACACCATTCAAAAGAGGCCACAAAAAGCTAAGGATGAAACAAGAAGACGAGAACACAGCCAATACCCAGATAAGCAAGGATTAAAACAAACAATCAAGCAGAAAACATACTATATTCTAATCAAGGAACTATCAAGGAAAAAAAAATTACACCCCCACCAAAATTGGCAAGGACTCCACAATTCCATCCTGAGCTACATATATTCTCTTCTATAGGAACATCCAAGAAGGCATTTGACAATGTTGAAGCTCTGTGCAAAGTTGGAATTTCAGCTTGCATTGCATTTTATATCCATTTCAATATTCTTTTTTCTACCAAAAGTTATAGAAGCTTCATTCCTTGGTGAAAAGGGGAATAAATTCCTTACCCATGCAACAAACTTTCCCACGACCACAAACAAGGACAAATCTTGGGCTGCATTGCTGTAGATCAGATGTAGACAACCTAATGGGATTCAGATCTTTTTGATTAAGCATGAAGTGCTATTAGTGTTGGGGCCAAATCCCCTAGGTATCAAATTGGTTGCTCCTGCTGGGATCAAGTCCCTCTGAATTTAGAGAAGCCAGTGTAGTACAAGTATATATTTATAAGTTATGTAGTTATAAATATAGATGTAGTATAAGTGTACAGCCAGTTTGGTCTACTGGTTAACACACCAGGCTAAAAACTGGGGAGTGTGAGTTCAAATTCCATCTTAGACATCAAAACCAGTTGGGTAACCTTAGGCCAGTCATTCTCTCTTAGCCCAACCACCTGACACGGTTGTTATGGTGGAGAAAATAGGAGAAGGAGTATTAGTTACGTTCACCACCTTGAGTTATTTGTAAAAATAATAAAGGCAGGATACAAATAAATAATACTTCAAGACATTTTAACAGACAATGGATAGATGAATTCTCTTTTTTGTTGTTGTTCTGATCTGCTTTTCCTTTTCTCTCTCTTTTCTTTTTTTTAGGTAGGTGACATGACTAGAAGTTAGGTAGGCTAGAAAGAAAACGTCTTTTAATAAAGGGTGACATGGTTAAAAGTTAGAATAAGAGATAGAAGTAAGAGAAGGGGGAATATTTATTTATTTTATTTTATTTTATAATTGAATTTATATACCGCCCTACTCCCAAAGGACTCAGGGCGGTGGACAGCCAAAAGATAAAATACACATAATACAAACTTTAAAAACAATTTAAAAATACACTAATATTAAAAATATTAGTGTATATGCTTTCATATAATAAAATGAAAGACAAATTCCTTGTGTGTCCAATCACACTTGGCCAATAAAGAATTCTATTCTATTCTATTCTATTCTATTCTATTCTATTCTATTCTATTCTATTCTATTCTATTCTATTAGCAATAACAAGAGAAAGCATGGAATAATTGAATAATGACAGACTGCAACTTAATATAAATGTGTATCATCATTAGAAATATATAAGTTGATTGAATGTAATACCTATGATTAATTCTACTAGTTTTATTTGTATTAGAATGTATGATACCCAGGTGCCACACTGTTCACGTATTGATATGTTTGTTAAAAAATAAAAAAATAAACAGCTTTTTTTTAAAAAAAGACATTCTAAACATGTAAATTTCAGAATATCTTGCTTCAAATCCCAATGCTGAGTGGAAGCCCCCAATCCACACATCCTTGCATGAATTGCCGAATTCTACATACACAACTGCATGCAAGTCTCTGCCTGCACACCCAACACAGCTGTCCTGTGTTCTCCTTCAGTAAGCAGCTAATTCATTAACTTAGAGCTTTGTATTCAACAACAGGTTAATAAACATGTTTGTTGAATGGATGTCAGTTGGGTTGTAGGCCAAGGCAGAAGATCAAATACAGGTAATCCTCCACATACAACAATTCATTTAGTGACCATTTGAGGTTACAGTGGCACTGAAAAAAGTGACTAATGGCTGCTTTTCACATGGCAGCAACCCCATAGTTAGGTGATCAAAATTCAGACACTTGGCAACTGATTCATATTTATGACGGCTGCAATGTCCCAGGGTCATGTCATCATCACCTTCTGTGAGTTTCTGACAAGCAAACTCAATGGGGAAGCCAGATTCACTTAACAACCATGTCACTAACTTAACAACTGCAGTGATTCACTTAACAACAGTGCCAATAAAGGTCGTAAAGCGGGGCAAAACTCACTTAACAAATGTCTCACTTAGTAACATATGTTTTGGGCTCAATTGTGGTCCCAAGTCAAAACCTACCTCTAAATTCAGAAGGAAAAACCCAAATTGTATCAGCCGGAAAAACATCCCAAAGTTTCCCCCAGAGAGATGAATTTTGATACCCCTATCTAAAATTTGAAATCTCCTTTTAAAAAAAAATTAAAAAATCTGCAAATATATTCTGTATAAAAAAAAAAACAAAAAAGAACATTACAACATTATGTCTGAGACTCCCAAGTCTTTCTTTAAAAGCATTTAGCTGCTGGTTGATATTAACAGATAGTAACCTTGGCAGCTATTTGTACTTAATTTGATTTTTGTTGTTGTTGCCTTGTGTTGTAACTGTTTTAATTGTTTTATTTTTATGATTGTCCACCGCCCAGAGTCGTTGGTTTAAGATGGGCAGCTCTACAAATTGAACAAATAAATAAATAACTAAAATTAAGGTCACATTTGAAAGGGCACAGCAGGTTCCCTGTTGTTCATCTTCTCTCTCTCTTTCTCTCTCTCTCTCTCTCTTTAGCTGGTCTCCCTGAGCCATCTGCTTCCTTCTTGCCTGCCCTACACAAGACAATGGACTCTAGCGTACACAACTCCATCCATGGTCGTTCAGGGCCTTGTGAAATTTAATTGGCTGCTTGCTTAGAAACAAAGGAGTGGGGGGAGGGAAGAAACAAAATTAATGGCTGGAATGAGCAGTGAGGCAAGATAGAGGCAAGATAGGCAAGATAGAGCTCAGTTCTGGAAAAGATATCTCCAACTACACCGAAGCAACACTTTTGTATCCAAACAACAGTTTGTAGCCCTGATGCCTCCTCGGCTTGTGTTTAATATACATTAAAAATACGGCGGCATTCTTAGAATGCACCTACTGGGAAGTTAAAGAGTGGAGCATATTTTTAGAAGGTAATGCTTGACTTGCTAACAAATGGCAGTCGAAAATAGATTCCCCCCCCTCCTCCACCTCCCTCCTTTCAAATTAGCCTCCCGCTCTCCCGTTCCTGCTTCAGAAGATCCTTGCTTTGCAGATGGGCCTCTTCTGCATGATGGGGATCCTGAGCAAAGGCCAAAAGCAATCAGCTTCCTGTATCTTTTAAGTATGATGGAGAAGGCAACATATGCAGAGCTTTGAGGGTGAAGCAGGAAAAACGACAACAATGACGTGACATGTTTCTTTTCGTTGCACAGCTGTGAAAGACATGGGGACACCCAACGCAGAGAATCCTCCACTTACAAACCGTTCATTTAGCAACCGCTCAAAGGGACCGAAAAGCGACTTACAACCACTCCTCGAACTTACGACCATCCCAGCATCCCTATAGCTCACGTGATCAAAATGTGGGCATCTGGCAATCGGCATGTATTTACGACGGTTGCAGCCTCTGGGGAGGGAGCGTGGGGGAGGCGTCATGCGATCTCCGTTTACGGCCTGGCTTCTGACAAGCAAAGTCAATGGGGGAAGACGGATGCGCTTAAGGACTGCGTAATTCACTTTGCGACTCCGGCGATTCACTTAACACTGGTTGAAGAAAGGGTCGTAAAAACTGGGCACAACTCAATTAACAGCCACCTGGCTTAGTCGCCACAGAAATTCCTGTCCCATCTGTGGTCGTAAATTGAGGATTCCCTGCCCTTTCTCCTTTTGACCCATGCAACATTTATGCAGAACAACTTTTCTGGATGGACAAGTTCATGTTCAACAAGAGCCTTGGTGGCACAGCAGACTAAAGCACTGTTAAGTAACACCAGCTGCCTGCAATTACTGCAAGTTCAAATCTCACCAGGCTCAAGGTTGACTCAGCCTTCCATCCTTTCCAGGTAGGTAAAATGAGGACCCAGTTTGTGGGGGCAATAAGCTGACTTTGTACAGGGGGGGGGGGGGCGAAAGCCCTACTAAGCAGGTATATACAAAAGTATGAAGGCTATTGCTTAACGCATTGTAAGCCGCCCTGAGTCTCTGGAAAATGGCGGCATATAAATCGAACCAATAAATAAATAAATAAACATGACCCTGAGGAGGCTGATAGCATCCGGGATTTTAAAACATTTATTCATTGAAGGGGTATTAATCAGCTCATCATCATCATCATTTTCATCATCATCATCACACCACTTTCCACCCACAACTTTCTGAGACACTCACATCTACCTTCACTTTTGGTTGTGATTATCCTGTCATTGAGAGGTAATTTCTTCCTTTTTGGCAGTGTTGGCGAACCTTTTCGGCACCGAATACCCAAATCCGTGCCCCGCGTGCATGGGCGTGCATGTGCGCACACCGGAGCACTGTACACCCAAAGATCAGCTGGCTGGTGCACAACTGCATGCTGGTCAGCTGGTCTTTGGGTTTCCTGCATGCACATGCGCGCCAGCCAGCTGGTGTTTGCATGCGTCGGAGCACTGGAAATCCGAAGACCAACTGGCTGGCACGCACATGCCTGTTTTTTTGGCTATTTTTGGCCATTTTCCAGTGGTCTGGCACCTGCAAAACCAGCTGGCTGGTGCACCAGAAACCAGAAGAGCAGCTGGCGATGGCATGCGTGCCCCCAGAAAAGGCTCTGCATGCCACCTCTGGCACACGTGCCATAGGTTTGCCACCATGGTCCTAGGGACAGTGGTGGGCTGCCCCCGGTTCGCACCGGTTCTATAGAACCGGTAGTAAAACTGGCAGGATGCTCCGCCCACCGACCCCAACATCATCAAAACGCATGCGCAGAAGAGTGCACGTGTGCACGCACGGCCCTGCTGCGAACTGGTAGTAAAGGTAAGTAGAACCCACCTCTGCCTAGGGAATATTGAAATTCCCTCTGACTAAGGAAGAAGTAAGCTTGATGTTCAGCCATTGTTTAAAAGATACAATCTCACAGAGACGCACATGCCCAAGTCTCACTGAATTTAGTGCTACGCCCTTGACGTCTACAGTAGGAGCCTGATGGTTCTTATTTATGGGTGCCTTTGTTTGACATTAATCTCAGCAGCACGAGGGAATGCCTGCACCCAGGGGACAATTTAGGCACAAAACCTGGGGTGGATAAGGGACACTCTTTTCTGCAACTCCCTGCAGGGATCATTTGGATGAACTGTGCTTGGCAATCATTATCCCAGGCTTTATCCAATGACATAATTGTGTGTCTCCTGACAATCCCTTTGTCCTTCCACTCTGGCTACTCGCATGTTGAATGACCATTGTCATAGACCATTTTGAAATGACTCATTAAAGGTTCGATGGGAGAGAAGATGAGTCACGGGAGTGAGCTGTTACTTCCTTTTGTCTGTTTCTAAGGGTGTGGCTTTTACTTTTGTTCCTCTTTAAGTCTTTTTAAGCGCATGTACAGGGTTTCCTTGATTTACGACCAGAACTGAGCCCAAAAATTTCTGCTTTGTTAGATGAGTTTTTTACGACCTTTCTTGCCACAGTTGCTAAGTGAATCACTGCAGTTGTTAAATTAGTAACATTCTTAAGTGAATCTGGTCTCCTCATTGTCTTTGCTTGTCAAAAGGTTTGCAAAAGGTGATGACATGATCCCCGGGACACTGCAACGGTCATAAATGTGAGTCAGTTGTCAAACATCCGAATGTAAATCATAGGGCTGCGGTCACAAGTGTGAAAAATGTTCTTAAGTCACTTTTTTCAGTGCCATTTTTCAGTGCCGATCACTAAGGGAACCGTTGTAAGTCAAGGACTACCTACATTACACTATATTCAGTGGGACTTCCTCACCATTTATATCGTAACCTTGTGTACTTTGTATGAGTTTTGTGGTTTGAACTTTAGGTTCATATCCTAAATATGAGTCAGTCGCCAAGCATCTGCATTTTGATCCTATGAACACGGGATTGCTGGTAAGTGTAAAAGATGGTCATAAATCACTTGTTTCGGTGCCCTTGTAATTTTGAATGGTCACTAAATGAACTGTTGTAAGGCAAGGACCACTTGTAGTGCCTTATTTGTGTTTCTTGCTGGGCAATTGTCTAGGGCAGTGATGGCTAACCTTTTTGCCATCGCGTGCCAAAAGCGGAGGGAGTGCGGGGAGGTCCTGTGCACATGTGCCCACACCATAATTCTATGCACCCTACGCATGTGCGTGCGAACCCCCCCCCCCGTACTCTTTCCGCTTTTGGCATGCAATGGCCCAGTGGGCCCGGTAGGCCCTTTTTTGCTCTCCCCAGGCTCCATAGCCACTCTAGGAGCCTGGGGAGAGTGAAAACGGCCTTCCCCAACTGCCCGGAGGCCCTCCGGAGGCCGGAAACAGCCCATTTACTGACTTCTGGTCCAACAGTTTTCCCCCTCCCCAGACTCCTAGAAAGGCTCTGGAGCCTGGGAAGAGCGAAAAATGGGCCTTCCCCACACACCCCAGGCCTTCCGGAGGCAGAAACAGCCGGAGCTAAGCTTGTGTGCCCACCGATATGGCTCCGCGTGCCACCTGTGGCACACATGCCATAGGTTCATCATCACAGGTCTAGGGGGAAAAACACACACACACACATTCACCTGATCCACAATACGATAGGGAGCGCCTTCACAATTAGTTCCCTTACAACTTTGAAAAATGCCACCATAATTTATACTTCTTGCTCTCTGATGGTACATTCTGAAAGGCTGGAAAACTTAAAGGAGGAGGAAGAGAGTAGTAGGCGTGGTGACGTTGGTGCTGTAGTACTCTAGAGTGTTTTAAATTTGATTAGAAGAGCACCGCTAAAGGAAGGGACAGTCCATCATCCCTCATAATATTCTCAACCTATGTCATAGATGCACCCCGGGGCATTAGCCCTGAAATAAGAGAAGAAATTAAGATATGAGAGAGAGATCTGTATGTATTTTCTCTACTCTGGGGAGAAGGTGGCTTCATGGGATGAAAAATAGCCTGAGCTGAAGAAGCTAAATAGTTGCCGCCCTCCCCCCATCACTGCTCTCGTGAAAACTAAAACTCTACGTAACAAATTTTAAATGGTTGGTTTTTAAGGCCAAGCATCTCATCACTGATCTCTCATGCTGCGTAATTTGTCTCCAAGGTGTGTACACATACATGGTGCGTGATGACGGCCCTAATCTATGGTTTGCTTTCACCCTGATTTGGTTGAACCACCCCTAGTTCTACTTCGGCACAGAGCGCTTAGTCACAAACCAGGATTTATAAATTACAATGGTCGAAACCCCCAAACGTGGCTTCCCCATCAGGAATTAATCCCCTAATGATGAAATCAATAGGATGAAGCTTTGGGGGTAGAGGTTCAGGTGACCGTGTTCCTATCCTGAAGGTTAAGAACAAAGGAACATACTGGATTTCACCATCACTTGTAGTCAGTCAGCTACTCTTGGTATTGATAGAGATACACTCCCAAAATATGTGCGTTTCCAAATTCCAGATAGACTTGCTCTATCCCAAAACTTCAATAATAATAATACTTCAAGAAGTTTGCTTAACAGTTTGTTTCCCACAGATTATTTACTTTCCACCATAAATGTATATTTGTTCCTATTTTATCAAGGCACATAAGAAATTAGGATGAATAAGGGAGATTTTTTTTCTCTCTCTCTCTCTCCCCCTCTCCCTCCCCCTCTCTTTCTCTCTCTCTCTCTCCCCCTCCCTCCTTCTGTCTCTCTTCCCTTGTCCTTTTCTGCATAGGTATGGAAGAAGTCCTTTTTTGTATGAGAACATCCCAGGCACATCTTTCTGTGTCCAGAGTCTCCCAGATGTGTTAACGACAACATTCATTATTCCCAGTCAATGCAGAAAAGCTATACAAATTGAGGATGATGGGGGAGACAGGGGGGAGGGGGGGAAGCAATGCAATATTTAAAGAAAAAAAACCCAGGTTGGCAAAGACTATTGTAAGTCATCATAAAACTTGGGCTCACACACATCACACTAAGTTGGAAGTTATAGTCCATGTTTGATGCATGCCCAGGAGCCTGCTTTCCCAAGGGAGTGAGGAGAAACAGGACCATTAAAGTGGATTTTATTTACATTTGCTTTTAGTGAAAATTAAAGATAGGGAACACAATTAATTTCCAGCCGTGTATTTAATAATTTTTCTCTTTGCTTGCACAACACCAGAGGTGAAATCCAGCAGGTTCTGATAGGTTCTGGAGAACTGGTAGCGGAAAATTTGAGTAGTTCGGAGAACTGGCAAATATCACCTCTGAGTGGGGTGGGAATGGAGATTTTGCAATATCCTTCCCCCAGGAATGGGGAGGGAATGGGGATTTTGCAATATCCTTCCCCTAGGAGTGGGGATGGAATGGGGATTTTGCAGTATCCTTCCCCTGGAGTGGGGTGGGAATGGAGATTTTGCAGTATCCTTCCCCTGCCATGCCCACCAAGCCACACCACGGCCACCAAGCCACGCCTACAGAGCCGGTAATTTAAAAAATTGGATTTCACCACTGCATTACACGTTATAAACCTTTAGCAGATCTAGGAAATTCTCATCCTAGGCTTTCAAAGGACTATGGATTACATATGTCTACACTGTCATAATGTGTTGTCTTAGGTTTGGTCTTAATGTGTTGCACAAAACTAGTAGTTGTTTGAAAACTATGATTTATGGTTTAGCAGTGTCTGAAGCCAGCTACCGTAATTGTCAGTCATTAAAGAAAATATGTGTTTTCTCATATGGCTTAGTATGATATATGAATCAGTTTATTAAATCTATATGTCCTCTCCTGTCTGTCCCCTAATCTAAATAAGTTTTTCTACTTAGATTAGCTGTTCTTATTCTTATTTTTCACGGCTTTCCTGTTCATGCCTTATAAACGTGGTTTGCACAGACTGCAGTCAGTGCCATTAGTGTGTTCACTAATAGCTATCTGTCTGCAGAATTTGGTCCAGAGGAAAAGGAATCCTTCAGAATCCTTCAGTATTGTTACAAATAAAATTCTCAGCTGGATTCTCTTGTCAACATTATCTTCCCTGGCAACATTACCTATTGTTCCATTAGATTCGAGCGACAATCCTGGAGCAAATTATGTCTTCTTCTTTTGTCAGTGGATGCGTACAAGAAAAGGAAGATATTTCCAGTGGAGTCTTTTGACTATGGCATCCGTACTGGTTAAGAAAGTGGTTTGTGAGTTGGGAAACTACTGTAATACATTTTCCATACTGGAAAAAAAGAAAAAAGGTCTGGCTTGACAGACAGAGATAATTCAATCTACACAAAGATGGGCTTAAATGGACTTTGTGCACAATGTCCTCCACCACAACAGAAAATCTGACTCATTTGTAGCCTTTTCCAGGCCCAGTTGGCTTGGAGAACCAGATGCCAAATGAGATCACCGAAAATACAAATCCATTTTTTTTATGTCTCCAATAAACTTTGGGGTTACTTTCCACTGAGAGAAAGTAATTTACTTTCCCCCCCCTTCTTCTCTAAAATGGAACCAACATTATAAAGTTGGCCAGGCATGGTACTAATTAGCAGGGTTTGGCATTTTTAGACCTATTTCTGATGCAAGCCACTAAATCTGAATAGAGATTTCTCAAGCACAGTTAATTATATTAGAGTACATAAGGAAGGAAGGAAGGAAGGAAGGAAGGAAGGAAGGGAGGGAGGGAGGGAGGGAGGGAGGGAGGGAGGGAGGGAGGGAGGAAGGAAGGAAGGAAGGAAGGAAGGGGAAAAAAACACCCCAGAGTTTCAACTCACTAGGCAAAGATAGGTCTAGAGAAGAGTTCATGAAAGAGGTCCTAAACGTAGCAGAAATGCAGATTCATTTCCAGCATTGTCTGGGCCAATTTTGCTGACAATATGAAATCAATTATTGTTGGGCGTAAAGTGGCCAAATGCAGAAGCAGCCAGGACTTCCATCCTTGAGTTTCTAAACAGTGAAATTTACTGGTACAATTTGTATATTTTCTATGTTGCTATTGACTCTGCCTTTCTTGCAAATCCATTGAATTGTATATAAGATAAAGTGGTTAAAATCTAATGTCTTACGAAGCCAAAAATCCCTTTTTGTGTTTGTTCATTCAGCATGAAATAAACCTCTCCCTAAATTATTGTCTTGCCAAAGGACTGAACTTCTACTCCATTCTCAACTTTTCCTGCCTTAGGCTCATCTTCTTTTAACCAATCTTTTTTTCCAAGAGTGTGCAGTACTTTTATCAGAAGATAAGCACAATGTTCCCCCCCAGTGCCTTTGAAAAGGAGCCCTTGTATAAGGAGCTATACCTATTAGATTCTTGCCTTTTAACCAGGTTTAAGGATACAGACTGGACTGTACCGATGGAAAAAGAAGTTTTAACTTTATATCTACCTTGCTTTTTTATTTAAGAATAGCTTAGATATTTAATCGGCAGATTAGGCAATTCAGCCAATCCTATCAATAAGATAGTAGCTTCAATTAGGTGACAAATATGGATTTAGCAGAAGTTTAATTTAGAGCTTAGCATAAGTTCATTGTAACATATTATTTGTTGAATTTAAGTTAATGTAGCTATTCTGGTTAACAGTCACTAAATGTGCTAAAATTAGGGAATAAAGCTTCTCCCTTTATAAATCAAAGTAATTGTTAAAATGCAGGGGCAGATCAGGCCACTTTTTAACCAAGTGACAGTCCCCATTTTAAAATCATTTTGAAAATCGTGTTTGCTTACAAAGTTACAACCCACGGCCAAAAATGTACTGTTTCAGTATAATGGGACAACCTAAAACTGTAGATGTCATATGACGGATATTGACCCTTCCATGGCTCTGTATTTTTAATTCAACGATCTCTTTCTTATAAAAAGCTGTTTTCAAGCTTGGCTGAGAAAAAACAAGACAAGCCATTATTTTCTTACAACTTAGTTGTACTGCGAGTTTTTTTTTTTCTTCCCAATGTACATCCCCTTCATTTCAGCAAGACTGAAGCCAGCTGAGTATCTGAAGTTCTGCCTGCATGGTGCTCAATAGCACTAATGATTAGAACGGAGGTGGATGGCAATTAGTGGCATTCCATTAAAAATAATTAGGTTTATTAACAGCAAATTATAGGGACCCCTGACATTTGTAGAAACAACAGTTCAGGATTTTTTTCCGGTTGTTTTGCTGGTCCTACAAATCAGAGCCAAACAGTAGGTTAAACAGAATTGTCAAATGCTCTTTCCACTGCACAAGTGACAGGAAATATTATTCCTTTCCACCGCACAAGTGACAGTAATTATTATTATGATTACATTATTATTTTACAAACAATGCAGATTTCTTTAAAAGGCTGCAGAATGACCTTTATCACAGTGCACTAGAAATACGTCCCATTGAACTTCTGCCTAGGATCGTTCTTGAAATTGAAACAGGAAGATGGGGTATATACTTGTTGGGGGGAAAATTTTGCCAATAATTATAATGACTCACTATTATATTTCACGGCTGGTACATTTGTGCTATATACGGTAGCTAGCAACCATAAAGATCTGTTCCCTACTGTATATGAAAATAATCAGGAACAGAATGCCAAGACTTAGTGGTACTTTGTGCATGTGTGTATACACACACACACATTTACACACACACATATCAATGCTAATTACTAGCCAACAACAACAACAACAAGTCTTGGACAATCTGCTCACTATTCATCCAATAATCATTTATAGCAAAAAAAAAAAACCAACCTGACAACCCCAAAGCTGATAGAAACTCAATTGTGAAGTTCTCAGTTTGTTGAATCATTGTGTGTGATATAACTATGTAAAGCACCTCTTTAAAAATTGGAACCCCCTCTTCAAAAACTATGGGAAACTATGTTTCCTGGAAGGAAACCAGGATGTTAGCACAACAGTTCACCACCCTATCCAAAGCCTTATTCTACAGTGGCATCCTCTTGTTATTTTTTTTTTCCAATCTCCAACGTTGCAGGAATTGTATCTAAGAGAAACACGTAGATGGGTTTCTGTACCACAGAAGACAAGAATCTAGAGTTAGGAGATACCGCAATTCTTATCTCTGGGAAGATAAGACTAAACCAGCCTGGATAATTTCTGACAGATTTCCCCACCTGATTAGTTGGACTGCAGTTCCCACCACTCCCGTTCAAGATGTCCTTGTCTATCTGAAGGACAAGGGAGGCCGAGCTTGGAGAACTGAGAACCACTAAGCTTTCTATCTCTCCATCTCTAAAAAAAATCCACACAATTAAGATGTGGTCTAGAAGCTTGCTAAGTGTCTACGGAGACTTTGAGTCATCTAAGTCATGGTTTCCCAAAGGTGCTTTTTTTCCCAAAAGGCAAGTGTTTTTCCCCTGAAGACAAACACGAAGAAGCTCCTTGGATGAGAAGCGAAACGTCTTCAGGGAAAAACAAAACAAAACCAAGCCCAGTTGCCTTTTTTGGGGAAAAAAAAAAAAGCACCTTTGGCACAAGCTCGCTTCATTTGACCAGAAATACAATTTAGCTTGTCGGGTTCCTCCAGCAGTTTGTGGCGTATGGAGTAACCGGACAGACATCAAGATTGTTAAGAGCCTTGGTGGGTGCAGCAGACTAAAGTGCTGTTAAGTAGCACCAGCTGCCTGCAATTACTGCAAGTTCGAATCTCACCAGGCTCAAGGTTGACTCAGCCTTCCATCCTTTCCAGGTAGGTAAAATGAGGACCCGGTTTGTGGGGGCAATAAGCTGACTTTGTATATAAAAAAAGAACACCGTTTGGGGGGGGGGCAAAGCCCTACTAAGCAGGTATATACAAAAGTATGAAGTCTATTGCTTAACGCATTGTAAGCCGCCCTGAATCTCCGGAGAAGGGCGAGATATAAATCGAACCAATAAATAAATAAATAAACAGTAGCCCAGAAGTTCGCCCTTCTTTCCCATCCTTCCTACGAAGGCAACCCGTGGAAGTGGGGGGGGGGTCAATTTTGTTAACCGTTCCTGGTGTGAAGCGGGGGTAGTTAGGGGACGGACCAGACAAGGCAATCCAAACAGCAAAGGCGAAGCTGAGACGGGGCTTCCACCCCCACCCCCACCGCCACCAAAAAAGGCGCGGAGTGGCAGAGGGATCCGTGGGAAAACTTGACCGCCAGCGCCGAGCGACGAACAGGCGGCAAGGTTAACAGGCGCGCGCAACGCACGGCGGGCGAGGAGATGCGGCGAGTTTGCTATGAATGGGAAGCGAGTGGTTCCATTGTTCTTGGGCGGCGCTAAGAGATCGGGACCCCCCCCCTCCCGCCAATCCACCCCCCCTTCTTTCCTTTGGCACCATTCACGACCCGTTTTAAGTTGCACCTCGGGTTTCCGAAAGTAGCTTCCGGCAATAAGAAGAATAGCCGCGGAGTTCGGCACCACAATACCATCTTACTACTATTACTACTACTACACCCTTAAGTCTTCCACATAAGCTTGAAGTTTGCCCGGGCATCTTAACGCACACTTTTAATGGGGGTGTGGGTCGGGGGTGGAAAACTGGTTCGAAACACTCACACCCGCAAAACCTTTTGCATATTTTTTTTCCTTAAAAAATAACCTCAGACCTTCTCTCTCTCTCTCTCTCTCTCTCTCTCTCTCTCTCCTCCCACTCCCTCCCAAAGTCTGGGGGCGAGGGGGGGGTGGGTGGGGAGGGAATCCGTAATAAAAAAAAAAAAGGCACTTACCATTGCAAACGCATAATGTCTGGCCACAGGCTTTGCATAAAAAGGGAGCTTTACGCCTGTTCAGAAGGATTGATGCGGGGTGTGCGCGCGTACCATTTAAGGATAAGGAGGCAGGGGAAAGGGGGAGAAAGAGAGAGAGAGAAAGAGGGAGAAAGAGAGGGGGAGAGAGAGAGAGAGAGAGAGAGCGAGCGTAGCACTTGAAAGTCAATTCTGTAATCATCTCCAAAACAAAAGGAGCGATGGTTGACCAATCAGAACGGAAAGAGCAGACCACCCCTCTTCTTTCTCCTCCCCCCACCAAAAAAAAAAAAATCTAGTCCGATCGCCTTCGAGAGATAGAGCCAAGCTGGTTGAACTAATTATCATAGCTTTGAAGATATATATATATATATTTGCTTAATAAGGACCACCCCAACATAACCCCACTATAAAGATGCATTGCACATTCACTTGTTTTGAAAAGAGGTGGGGGTGGTTGGGGGTGGGGATGGGGATGAGGGAGCCTTGACTAAAAGATAGCCCATCTCTTGCTTCGCTGACTCTGGTAGAGCTTTCCAGTGATGGATAATTTTCCTTCAATAAAACTGAAGCAGTCAGGCAGAAAGTAGAATTCGCCCCCCCCCCCACCCTTTCTCTTCTCTCTTTCTCTCAATAAATAAAAACACGATTGGCATTCTGACATTGTGCCCTTGCTTGCTGTTCTTTCTTTCTTTCTTTCTTTTTTAAAGTGTCAATATAAATAAATAGGAGAAAATATAAATAGGAGAAAATCAAGATCAAAATATAAATAGGAGAAAATCAAGATAGTTTCAGATTTGGACCTGCTTAACGCGCATACTCTTGGGTTTCCTTTGATGTGTATGACATCTCGGGGACCTTGCTTTTCCACATCCAGTTTCCCAGCATCCCCGGTTATCTTGGCTGGTTTGGACATGCTTGCAAGTTAATTGAAATTTATCAGCTTGATTGCCGTTTGCTTGGTAATTGGTAGCTCAGACCAAAGCTGAAGTGATTGCATTTGAGGCAACATAGGAAGGTCTGCTTATAATGCCCTCTCTGTGCTACATACATACATTACAGACAGACAGACAGACAGATAGACAGATAGACAGACATTAACCACGCAGTACTAGAAACATCTGTGTACAAGTCTTGCATGTTTACTTATTTATTTCTTCAATTTCTATCTCATCTTTCCTCCCCAAACTCCAGACAGCCTATATTTGGGAACTGGCAATCTATGGATTCACCAGCAAATAAATGCAATGCCTGGTCCATTGAATAAAACCCCCATTTGTCTCAAAAATTCCCAGGAGTCATATTTTACTGTAAACTGTGCACCCAGGAAGCAAGTATTGATTTCAGAATATGTGATATATAGCAATCAACTGTAAAAAGAATCCAGGGTTTTAGGTTATAACACAAATGCACATTTCTTGTTCAGCTGAATCAAGATGTAGGTGATCTTCACGTGTGAAAGGGTTACTGGAACAAGTAGTTATGAACACACTGAGAAACAGGCAAGTAAAATAAATGTAAGGAACCTGATCCAAGGCATATTTGGAAAACAGAAGTGATCAATGAAAAGAACTATCACAGGTCAAAACCAGAATTGAATTTCTTTACCTGCAGAAAGGCATGTCTCCAAATGTACATTATTTTTTCAATTAAATTATGTCACATGTCATAGTTGTCCCTTCAACTAATAAAAATGGAATGAATACTTGTGGGGATAGTCCATAGTCTATTATAATGACATAACATTGAAGGGAAAAAATGATAGTCTCAAATTGGGCAAATTACTTATTTAATCTATTACTGTAATATATTTAACTTGGAGGTCTTCTAATCCAACCACAGCCTCTGTTTGAAGAAAAATATACCAATTCATGTGGCAGCCTATTCCACTGGCTAATAGTTCAGTCAGGAAGCTCCTTTTGAAATCTAACCTGAAATTTTAACCTGTTCTTGCCTTTTGGGTTAGCAATGAATAAGATCCCACTTTTCGTCTATGTGACAACGAGTCAGATATTTGAAGAGTGCTCATCCTGTTGACTGAATGTGATCAATATAAGTAGCTTTCCAGTAATCCACATTTTTGTACAACTATTTTTGAAATAAAATGTTAAACCTCCCAAAAATAGTTGTATCACCTTGTTCATATCACACTCTTTGAGTTGGGAATAACAGAGTTGGTATGGACCTTGGGGGGGGGGTGTCTAACTTAATGCTTAGGCAAGAAATCATATACCATTTCAGACATATTGCTGTCCAATTTCTTCTTAAAAACCTCCACAACTTCTAAAGGCCAGCTGTTCCATTGGTTAATTGTTCTAACTGTCAGGAAATTTTTCCTTAGTTCTAGGTTGGTTCTCTCCTTGATTAGTTTTCATTCTTTGCTTCTTGTCCTGCCTTCAGGTGCTTTGGAGAATAGGTTGACTCCCTCTTCTTTGTGGCAGCCCCTTAAATACTGGAACACTGCTATCATGTCATCCCTAGTCCTTCTTTTCATTAAATTAGACATACAATTCCTGCAACCGTTCTTTGTATGTTTTAGCCTCCAGTTCCTTAATCATCTTTGTGGCTCTTCTCTGTATTCAATCCATAGATGAATGAATGTACACAGAGAAAAGGGGAGATAATGCTTTCTCTTTGCTTTGGATTCTTCCTCTGCTCAGAAATGCAGCTCAGGCACACAAATTGGCATTCCTTAGCATGTGTTGACTTCACCCAGCACATGTTCACAAAGCTGGCATTTGTCCGTTGAGCATTCCTAGTGAAATTGCAGAGAGGCCGTGCCTTCCTAAGCCATTGCAGCTGGTGTTAAAAGAGTTAGTGCAAAATAACTAAACATATGCCGTTACTCAGAGAATAAAGACAAACTTCTTGATTCTTGAGAGGAGAGATGGAACATCACAAGCTGTGCCATCTATTTTGCTTGACATAAGAATTAATTTTTTAAAAAAATCAAATCAAAGTTCCCTTCCCTCTGCAGCTTGGCCATCGAAATGTCGTTTGAAGCTGATTGGCATTGGATGAAGATCAGTGGTGGGATTCAAATTTTTCTACTACTGATTCTGTGGGCATGGCTTGGTGGGTGTGGCATGGCTTGGTGGGTGTGGCAGGGGAAGGATATTGGGTTTTGTTTGTTTGTTTGTTTGTTTTTATTTATATGCCACCCTTCTCCGGAGACTCAGGGCGGCTTACAGTGCGTTAAGCAATAGCCTTCATACTTTTGTATATTTTTATACAAAGTCAGTTTATTGCCCCCACAAACTGGGTCCTCATTTAACCTACCTTAGAAAGGATGGAAGGCTGAGTCAACCTTGAGCCTGGCAAGATTCAAACTTACTTTAATTGCAGACAGCTGGTATTAAATTACAGTGCTTTTGTCTGCAGAGCTATCCAGGCTCTTGCTTGGAGATTGTAAAATCTCCATTCCCACCCCACTCCAGGGGAAGGTTACTGCAAAATCCACATTTCCTCCCAATCATCTGGGACTCGGGAGGCAGAGAATAGATGGGGGTGGGGCCAGTCAGAGGTAGTATTTACTGGTTCTCCGAACTAGTCAAAATTTCCGCTACCGGTTCTCCAGAACTGGTCAGAACCTGCTGAACCTGTGATGAAGATTTCTCACCATAAATACATTATCACCATCATCAACCTAAAAGCACAACATCACATCAAGCAGCCAGTTTCCATCTCAGTTAAGGGACAACATGACTTCCTTAAGAAACCATTGTTAAAATAAACCATGGCATCAGCACAACGTGTGTTATGATCCAACCTCTCCATAAATAAGGCTAGAAACTTTGCAATCCCGTGGCGTTTCAATCTTGAATTCATGGGCGGTCATTTGATTAAAAGATTAACAGAGTTGGAAGGGATCTTGCAGATCTTCTAGTCCAAGCCCCACACCCAAGCAGGAGACCCTACACCATTTCTGACAAATGGCAGTCCAGTCTCTTCTTGAAAGTTTCCAGTGATTTCTTCAGTATCCAACTCTTAGATGTGTCAACACAAATGCTAGTGCAGGGGTGTCGTGGCATTATTATTATTATTATTATTATTATTATTATTATTATTATTGGTTAATCTTTAGTGAGATTCACAGCCTTTGAGGCTGGTTAATAGCTCAGCAGCTAGAGTCCTAACCAAGGACCTAGGAACTGTTAAGGTATCATCGGAGGATGTAAGCTGTTCCGAGTAAGGTGGTTTTTTGTAGAGTCAAAATGTTCAAGTCTGGCAAATTTAGAATTTCTAAATAGCGGGGTAGCCCTTTGGGTATTGCTCCAAGGGCTCCAATTACAATTGGGACAACACACGATTTCTTTTTCCACTCAGTCGCTCAACTTCAATTTGCAAATCCCGGTACTTTGTGATTTTTTCTTGCTGCTTATCTTCAATCCGTGCATCACCAGGTATTGCAATGTCAATGAACCATACATTTTTCTTTTCAACTATTGTTATGTCAGGTGTGTTGTGGATCAAGTGCCTGTCAGTCTGAATCCTAAAGTCCCACAAGATCTTGAGTTTTTTCATTCTCTAAAACTTTCTCAACCTGATGTTCCCAGTGGTTTTTGCTGTACTCAAATCCAAACTTCTGGCACAATTTCCAGTGAATGATCTTAGCAACACGGTCATGGCGTTGTAGGTAGTCAGTTTGTGAAATTTTGCTGCACCCACTGATCAGGTGGTTGACTATCTCATCTTTCTCATTGCAGAGGCGGCATTTGCTGTTGGTAGTAACATGTTGAATTTTTGCCTTCATGCAGTTTGTGGCTAGGGCTTGTTCTTGAGCTGCCAAAATAAAGCTTTCTGTTTCTTTTTTCAGTACTCCTGATCTTAACCAGTTCCAAGTTAGTTTCTGGTCAGCTTTGCCTTCAATACTTTTCAAGTATTGGCCATGCAGAGCTTTGTGTTTCCAATTTTCAGCTCGCTGCTCAATTACTTCTTTCTTATATTCTGCTCTTGTTTTAGTTGTCTTTAAAAGGCCTCCTTTATTTACTTCCTTAATCATTGGTTCTTCACTTTTCTGGATGTAATCATTCAAGCTGCATTTTTCTTCTTCCACAATCTGCTTTACTTGTAGGAGTCCTCGACCACCCTCTGCTCTTGGTAAATATAATCGGTCAACATCACTTTTAGGGTGCAAGGCATGATTCATTGTCATAAGCTTCCTTGTTTTTCTGTCCAAATTGTCTAACTCCATCTGGGTCCAGTCAATTATTCCTGCAGAGTATCTAATCACAGGTATAGCCCAGGTATTTATGGCTTTTATGATGTTTCCTCCACTCAATTTGGACATTAATATCTTACGAATTCGCCGAATGTACTTGGCTGAAGTTAATTCCTTGACTTTATTATGCATTAAGTCAGAGGCTTCTAAAATCCCCAAGTACTTGTAGCCTTCTTCTGATTTTATTGCCTTTATCATTTCTTCATTCTCTAGTTCTATTCCATCCTCTTCTATGATTTTGCCTGCTTTGGTTGCATCTTGTGTACACAGAAGAAACTCATTCAAGTATTAATGGTGCCCAATCCAGACCGGCATTTCTAACAACCTTATTAAATTTAAAATCCCATATTTTACATTTGTGCAAATTCAAAAGAATGAGAGTAGGAAAGCTTACCATTCTTCATTAAAGAAGTTACTCAAACTTCTTTAATGAAGTTGTTGTTGTTGTTGTTGTTGTTGTTGTTGTTATTATTATTATTATTATTATTATTATTATTATTATTATTATTAAATTTTTATACCGCCCTTCTCCCGAAGGTGTACAGCCAAGATAAAAACCAACAATATAAAAGTTAAAAACAATTTAAAATTATTAAATAGTTTGGCCAATAATCTAAAATAAAATAACCCATTAAAATCATATTTTAGGCCAGCCCTGCTTGATGGAATAATAGTGTTTTAAGGGCACGGCGAAAGGTACGAAGGTCGGGAATCCGACGAATCTCCGGGGACAGCTCATTCCAGAGGGCAGGTGCCCCCACAGAGAAGGCTCTCCCCCTGGGGGTCGCCAATCGACACTGTCTAACTGACGGCACCCTGAGGAGACCCTCTCTGTGGGAGCATACTAGTCAATGGGAGGCTATTGGAGGCAGAAGGCGGTCTCGTAAGTACCCCTCGTAAGTCGTTGTCATGACTTTTTCCCCCTTCGCTAAGGTGGGGATGGGCATGACCAGTGTGTGACGCATCCGGCCCGCTGCCTGTGAGTTTGACATCCCTATGCTAGTGGTTCTTTAGTCTTCCCCATAATAAGTATTCTGACAGCCCTGAAAAGGCTCCAAAATGGCTTCAGGGTTAAAGAGTTGGATTTGTTACTTGGAACCCATATATATTCTACTTGGAAACTACTTCTGTTCTCTGAAAACTGAAAATTGTTTTTTAAAAAAATCTGATAATTATTGAAAACATGCTAAGGAATGCCAGTTTCTAAAATGGACTTCTTTGATACTCTATTACTTTTCCTCTTGAAAGTGACTGATTTTATTCTGCCTCTCTTCATAGCATATTCATGTTGTACTATTATGGAGAAGGATATATGCAATTATGTGGAATTAATTTGACGTAATAGAGAAAAACTAACTAGTCTTTTGTTTTAAAAAGAGAAAACTAAGGCTACCAAACCTAAGCTGGAAAAAATGGAAAGTATAAAATGTTAGGCATAGAGCAGTTTGTTGCATCAGATTCTAAAGTGGCTTGAATAACATTAGGTGTGTCCATACCATGCCCCTTATGTTTTAATGTCCCCTGTACAGATTTATTTTTAAGAGAGCCTCTCCAATAATCGATGGTTGCAGTCCTATGCGGTTCATACAATCAACAGGTAAACTAACTGAAATGAATTTTAAAAAATGAAAGAGAAATTTGGCTAAGCATTTGCTTCCTGCTTCCTTTGTATTGTTTTTCCCATGCTAATAAGTTGCAGCAAAGATTGATAACACAATGGTAGACTTATTGCTTGTGACGTCCTTGGAGCTGTGATGCTGTTCACCCCATAGGATTACTCAGAGCAAGAAGGCTGCTAATGGCAGTAACAGATAAGAAAACTTGCCCAGCTTCTGTTAACTGCAGGAAAAAAGGTGGTAATAATAGGTGATGTTATTACGTAAATCACAATCGAAACGTGATACTGATATATAGAAAAAACAATTTTCTGTTTGCTGTATTCATGAGGAATGGAAAAGGAAAAGAGAAAAGGAAGGTAAGAGAGAGAGACGGAGAGAGACAGAGAGACAAAGAGAGGGAGAGAGAGAGAGACACACACACAGAGAGAGACAGAGACACAGACACAGACACAGACAGGGAGAGAGAGAGAGAGACAGAGACAGAGAGACAGAGACACACAGAGAGAGGGACACACACACACACACAGAGAGACAGACAGAGGGAGAGAGGGAGAGAGAGACAGACAGACAGAGAGAGAGACAGAGAGACAGAGACAGAGAGACAGAAAGAGACACACACACACACACACACACACACACAGACAGAGAGAGACAGAGAGAGAGAGACAGAGAGAGAGAGAGACAGAAAGAGAGACACAGAGAGAGAGACATATACACAGACAGACAGAGAGACACACACAGAGAGACAGACACAGAGAGAGGGAGACAGAGACACACACAGAGAGAGAGACACACACAGAGAGAGAGAGAGACAGAGAGAGACAGAGAGACAGAGAGAGAGACAGAGAGAGGGAGAGACAGAGACAGAGACAGAGGGAGAGAGGGGGGGGGAGGTTTGAGGTTCATTTTTTAGGGGGTCATGGTTCCAGGTCATGGTTGTGCCAAAGGTGCTTTTCCAACTGGACTTTCTTAGTTTTTTTTTTCCTTGATAACATTTTGCTTCTCATCCAAGAAGCTTCTTCAGTTCTGACTGAAGAAGTCAGAAGTGAAGAAGCTTCTAGGATGAGAAGTGAAACATCTTCAAGAAAAAAAACCCCAGTTGCCTTTTGGAAAAACACCTTTGGGACATGCAAAAAGTTATACATATTGTCAGATATAGATGAAGGTTCCTATGGACTTCAGTGCAAAACTGTACATGGATATTATGAGACCTGGACAGCAAACAAAGCATATTTAACCCAATTTTAATGTGCGGCTTTAACTGTTTCTTTGAGATCTTTTATTGTTCTTTATATTACAGTTTTGGGAACACTCCCCATATCAACTTCCCATCTTTTTTTAAAATTCCTTTTTGTTTAAATATCATGATTCTCCTCTCAACACACTCACTCATTCACTCACTCACACACACACACACGCACACAGTCCTACATTTCTTCTTTAGAATCACAGAAGGCAGTCGCTTGCAAACTTTTTAATAAGGCTATTACATGCAGATAACGATTATATCTTGTGGCGGTACAATAGATTTTTGCTTTTCTGTAAAAAAAAAAAAATCAGAATATTTTCTGATATTTCTCTGTCACCAGACAGAAACTCTGAATAGCAATGTGACAAGTCTATTCAGGAGGTGACAATATGAATACTCTTAATTGCACTCCCTTGTGTGCCACAAACTGTCACTTCATTTTTTGTATGTGCTTGTTTTGGGGAAAAAAGGAGAAAGAAAATACTACTTAAGAGTTTCAAAAAGTGGTGTGGAACCACTGAAATTATATGTGTGCTTATGTGCATATATATATAAATATAAGCAAGAAAAGCAAATGCTGAGATTTTCTTTAGTTTTTCCACCCTCCATTACAGCTCAGCTGTGGACTGAAACACCATTATTGATCAAAATGTAAGTTGGGCTGGTTAACACTGATATTCTGTATGTAAGGCAGGGATGTCAAACGCGATTTTATTGAGAGCCGCAACAGGGAGGGGGCTGGGGGGGCATGGCCAGCTTGATGTCACTTGTGTCGGGGCACCTGTGGCAGCCCAAGAGCTCTGCCAGCGAAAATGGACTCCCGAGCTCTGTTTTCAGCTGCAATGGCTTCCTGCAACCCGTTGCCAGCAAAAATGGAGCTTGGGAGGGCTGCATGCAGAGGTACCACGGGCTGGTCCTTCTCTGTTTCCAGGGCGGCCCTGTGAGCCAGATCTAAGCACCCTGCGAGCATTGAGTTTGACACCCCTGACAGAGATGGGATTCAAATCCTGGTGCTACCAGTTCACTATCGGTAGTGTGCAGGCACAGCGCTTCTGCACATGGCAGAAGCTTCTGCGCATGCGCAGAGCATTTTTGATGACATCTGCCGCTACCGGTTTGCCTGAACCAGGGCAAACTGGTAGAATCCCACACCTTACCCCTGATGTAAGGGGATGGGTAACATCATGTGCATTATGACATCATTGCAAACATGGTGTAAATGATCTCAATTATATTAGCCATGTCATGCCGCAAATTATATAATTCTTGTCATTTTCAAAATGATGTGATGATGCATGTGTCATCATTGTGTTTGATACTGGATCAGCAACATCAAGGGGTGAATGCTGAGTACAGAGGTGGCAGAATGATGGGATTAGCATCATGCCATTGCAATACAAGCCTCTCCCCCCCCCCTTTGTACATCTGTTGTGACATTATGCACATATAAAAAGTTTGAGTCACAAAAGTGTAATGCGGCTTTTATCATTTGGATGAATGCCAAAAGATCCTGCAGATGTCCACGCATTGACCTTCAACTACCTTTTTTCATCGTATTTGACCATGATGCTTGAAAACTGATAGCAAAATTAGTATAGTAGTGAAGATGTTGAAATAGAAGCAAGGAGTTCTAGGTTCACTTTCAACCACAAAGCTTACTGGTTGACTTCCACTTTGTGCTCCTGGCTGAAAGGCAGTTTGTAAATCTAGTTTAAAAACCCCTTTTGAGTTCATTTCTTTTTATAGTGCTGTCAACTTGCATAGAAGCTTTCTTTCAGTCATTGGGACTTTGATCCGAGGGAATTATATCTAGAAAGGCAGTCTTACTCAGTGGTGGGATTCAAATGAGCCTTGATAGTACAGGGGTTTAGTGCACCCTGTTATTAACACAGCTGCCTGCAATTTCTGCTGGTTCGAATCTCTCCAAGGCTCAAGGTTGACTCAGCCTTCCATCCTTTCTAAGGTAGGTGAAATGAGGACCCAGTTTGTGGGGGCAATAAGCTGATTTTGTATAAAACATACAAAAGAATGAAGGCTATTGCTTAACGCATTGTAAGCTGCCCTGAGTCTCCGGAGAAGGGCGGCATATAAATCAAATTTAAAAAAATAATAATAATAATTTAGCAATCGGTTCTCTGTCCTAGTGACCGGCTGCGTGGGCGTGGCCATGGTCAGGGGGGCGTGACAGGTAGCAATCGGCCTCCAGGAATCCCCTGGGAGCAAAAGCGGGCTGCGGCAGGGGGGGCGCCATCCCCCCACACCCTGTTTTGGGCCTAGTGGGCCTCCCTGCACTTACCTGGGAGCCAAAATGGGGCGCGTGAGGACTCCTGGAAGGGGCAGGGTGGGGAGGGGAGGGACCAGCAGCAATTTAACTACCGGTTCTCCCAAACTGGCCTGAACCGACTGAATCCCACTATTGGTCTTATTAAACATTTTCAAAAAGGAGGCAAAAACTAAGCTGAGAGCATATGTGACGGATCCATTGAATTCAGTAGATCAGAGGTACCCAATCCCCAGTCCATGACCCAGTGTTGGGCCGTAGCTCGTTCAGAACCAGGCTGTGTAAGTGATGGGTGAGCGTGCGTATGCGCATGTGTGCATCAAGCTGCATTTGTGAAAGCCATGCATGGGCATGAAACGATTCCCTCTTCCCCCTCCCCCCCTCTGCCGCCTACCGCCGCCTCTGCCAGTCCGCTAAGCTGGAAAGGTTGAAAACTGTGGCAATAGATGTCAAGCTATAAAACCTCTCCAGAAAGAAAGATGGAATGTGATAAAAGAAAGCAAGCAGAAATACTCAGTTCTTCACTCCCTTCCATCTTGCTAGCATATGAGCCTGGCCTGAGTTTTGGATCTCCCTGTTCTGACTGATAGAATTGATCTGTTTGTTCATCTCTTTATCTAGCCATGCACTGGAAGGCTTGGAATCAATATAGTTTACTTATTTATTTAGAACATTTATTTCCAGCGTTTCATTAAAAGAAGAAGCCCAAAGTGGGTTTCACAAAGAAGATAAAACAATGAAACCATGCAAAATTGCCACTTGTTAATAGTGTAATGCCCAACATAAACAAGCATTCAATGAAAATGATGTTTAAAACTTTTTTTTTTAACATGAACCCCTATATTCAGTTTGAAGAGAGAGAGAGAAAAAAGAAGAGATGCAGAAATTCAATCCAGGAGGCTGCTTTTACCATAGGTGCCCATGGCATTACAAAGTCATCTCAATCATTTGGTATGACCAATAAGTGGGGCCTGCTATTGGAGCCCAGGTATCCTATATAGCTGTGATGGCGAACCTATGGCACGCGTGCCAGAGGTGGCATGCAGCATCCTCTCTGTCGGCACGTGAATGGTCGCTCCAGTTCAGCTCTGCTACGCATGCACGTGTGGCTCCCGCCGGCCAGTTGGTCTTTGGTTCTCAGCTGTGCATGTGCAAGGGGTGGGGCACGGGGAGTGGGCCCGTGTGTGCATGCGTGGGGGTGGGGTACATGTGAGGGGTCACGTGCACATGTGCAGGGGGCGGGGCACATGCGCAGGGGTTGCACGTGCATTGCATTTTGAGGGTTCGGTTGTGCACAAGTGCGCACACCGTTTGGACACACGGTCTGGAAAAGGTTAGCCATCCCTGCTATATAGGATACCACTGGTAGATACATTGCTATTAATATTGAATCTGCCTATGTGAGGATCCAATTCTACGAGTAATACTTATATAGAAAAATATCTGTGGTGGAATGTAGACTGGATTCCTGGGAGGGAGGGACTGCTGTTCAGAGGACAAAGAGGCAATGGAGGTTAGAAAGTTTGGTTGGTAGGAAGAGGGCTAAAACGGCTCCTCGCTAGCTCGTCCAGAGTATATCTACAGTTATTCAGATAGTTGCTTGATTCTGGCAAGAT
Organism: Pantherophis guttatus; assembly: GCF_059756535.1. NCBI lineage: Eukaryota > Metazoa > Chordata > Lepidosauria > Squamata > Colubridae > Pantherophis > Pantherophis guttatus. The sequence goes on from NC_142064.1 coordinate 81,084,259, forward strand.
TCCATCTGTAGGCGAAGAGCAATAAAGGAAAATACTCAGAAGTAACTCCGCATGTCATTCTTGGTTTTTGGGGGCTTCACATCAATCTTGCCAGATTAAGCAAACTATCTGCATAGCTAGAGATATACTCTGGGACTGGCAGAGAGAAGTTGTATTAGCCCTCTTCCTTCTGATGAAACTTTCCAAGCTCCACTGCCTCTTTGTCGTCTGGAAAACAGGCCCTCCCTCCTGGGAATCCAGACTACATTCCACCACAATATCACTCCTTTCTATTGCTTTCTTTTTATTTCTAAAAAATCAAATACTGTAAATAGTTGCAGCATGGCCAAACTTCAAGGCTGGGCAAAATTACTCTGGTTGATGATTAAAACAATTAAAAACTTAAATAATGGTTTCTATTGCAAATATACAATCTTGCATATGAAAAAAAAATCACTTACTTTTGAACCTATACAGATCTCGCAAACTTTCACGATAACTTGAGAAAATTGGGTTGGAGTGTCTTCCCTACCCATTTGTGGTCCATCATTTGGGACGACAAGAAATCTTTCTTGCATCACTTAAGTTTTCTTTGGATAAATGTGTCTCCCTCCCCTTCCTATTTGTAAAAGTCTTACAAATCAGTGTCTGTGGGTTGCACATCAATATGTTTGAAACTGCTGAGATGGCTGGCCTAGGTAGCATAAGCACACATGATGCATCATTAATGTTGCTTGCAAGGTAGCACCAATCATGATAATTTTGATGCTGAACCCAGGCAATTCCAAGAATACATTCTAAGACCAGTTTAAAATGGGTGTCGGACTTGGCACTACCTCCTTCAGTTTGAAGAGCTGTCACTCTGACTAGGAAAGCTGAGAAGGAGACATAAAAATTGGCACAAATAATAGAATGAGTATTGCAGATCTGATTTTTTTTTTTATAAAAAAGAAGAGTAGATGTATTTTCATGATTATAAGCAGATCTATTAATTTGGTTTCCGTCCAAGTCAAAACAAGCTGTTTTCCAAGTTACGTAATCACACAGCCTTGCTTTGAATGTTCACCTTATCCATAGCTGATACAACTTACCATATGCAGTCTTTCCTGGTACCTGACAAAAAAACACACATATAATGGATGAGGACAATTTTCTACTCTATAGTGGAAATACTGGGCAAGCTACAATAGGATTTTCTCTCCTAATATCTAGTTGCCAATCAGAAATTAGTAACTCCTATTAAAAACCAATCATATACAGCTGTTTTTGGTTATGGAAAAGGGATGTACTGATGGAAAAGTTCTTACAACCAGTGAGCTTTCTGCTAAACTCTAACTATCAAGCCCATATTCTGAAAAGCGAGAGGAAGGTCTTTCTTAGCAGCAGGAGATATTCTGGCTCCATTAAAGTAGGCATGAAATTGATTTCTTTATAGTGAGTTTTTATAGAAGCCTGTTACTGATGTCTCTGACCATCAAACAGATCATATAAGAACTGTCACAATCACATTTTCTCTGAGTAGAATGGAGAACTTTTGGGTGAGGTAATGGCAGACTGAGTTGTCTCCAAAAGAGCAGAAACAACACTGCAGTAGAGACCAATGGTTAGGCAATAAGCCTGTGCTAATGGCGCCACCTCAGACAAGGTGAGGTCAAGAGATTGCCAACTTGTGCTTCGGGCAGTTGCTCCTTGTGAGGAGAATGCAGGAATGTGGTTAATTTATGAGTTTGAGTACCAGGAGCCACAGTAAAGTCAACAATGTCACAGCCTCAAAATATAATACAAAGTTATATGACTATGAATGTTATAATACAAATATTTCAAAATAATCTCTATGGAAAGAAGGGGAAACCAAAATTGAATGATTAATGAGGATTATATTATAAAGATACTTATTAGATTGGTAATCTGAAAAATTAGATAATTAGTAGTAATGAATATGGTGAGGAGGCAAAAAAGATTTGTACCCGACTGACACACTGTTTGCAATTGTATGGATGATGGATTTATTTTTTTATGTTTTGTTTTAAAAAATAAAACATTTCTTTCAAAAAAAAACCTAATGTCACAGCCGCAATGAAGCTTGTAAAGATACTGGGTTCACTAAAACCCTAATTTCTTAAAACAGCTCTGGATTATAATTCTTTTATAGCTAAAAGACATTTTTGGAGCAGCAAGGAAAAAAAACCCTCACCCAGTGAATGATAATTCCAGCTTAAAGAATTAAAGAAAAGAGTAAAATAACAATATAAAGAATTTAAGATCAACAGCAATAATCTTGACAAGAATTTAACTTAAGAAAGTTTATAACGGACTAGGGAACCAGATTAATTAGAAACAATACATTAAATTTTAAGTGTTTGGATTTTAAAATGTTTATATTTTTGTTAAAATATTTTTGAAATAATTAAAGAAATAAAACATTTTTCCCCAGTTGTCATCCTTAACAGGTAGACCAGGCAGGAAACACAACAGCTAATTCTACTTTGTTGTAAAGCTACATTAACAGAATCTTGCAAGTCTAAAAATACAATTCTCCCACGGTTGCCGTTACAGCCTGAGAATTTAGGAAGATTCCCTTTGGAGCTTCTTGCTCCACCCATTATGGAGCTGTAGATTATGTCTCTCTTATCTGATCATTCCCAAGGCAGCATCTCTTTGTCCTGTCCCCTACATCATTCCTACATGCCATTACATAGAAAAATAGAAGAGATCACTTAGATTTGAACCTAATTTTTATCTGGTGAGGCTGTAGATGGACACCCACACCCACGCCCACACAGAGAGGTCTATTAAAGCATGTTCCCTCTCAACATAAATTTGCCACAGATTTATGTACTCAGAATAACTTTTTTTCTTTAATGCTTAGAACTGAAATGAGTCTTTAGAGGAGTGTTTTATGTTCCATGTTTAACAGACTTAAACTGTGCCCATGGCATCTCTCAAACCTCCAAAAGTGGTTCGTGGTCCCCCAAAAGATAGCCTACTCCTGTTAGAAAACAAAACTGAAGTTTCTAAGGAAATCTTCAATAATGTACTTGGCCGTGGTAAATGGCACAATCGGTCCAATAACAGGGCTTTTGAAAAATATTATTTCACAGAAGGGAAGATATTAAATGCCAATTCATATTTTAAAGTACGCAAAGGGGTATCTAGCACATCTATCTTTACTATTCAGCATTAAACCAGCGTGTGCTGCTATGCAATGTTAAAATGTAATTAAGGTAAGGAATTAGTTGAAGTAATTTATCTATTGCAGATGTCCTCCAGTTCTGGTGCTAGGTTTATAACTCTCAAAATTAGGTCAGAATCATAGTAAGAAAAGCTCTTATCCATTTAAGTTTCTAACAAAATGCAAGCAACTGTTTCCAACAAGCAATATTTTAAAACCTCTTTTAGTACTGATTTATGGTGAGGAGGTAATGCAGAATAAATGTTGCTCCATCTATAAAAAGATGTGGATGATTTCTGCCCCTCAGTTTGAAAAGTTGTTGATCAAACAAAAACAATTAGAATATTTGCTTGTTACTAAGCCTCTCAGTGAAGATCTAGTTATTTCTATTGGGTTCCAGGATAAAAAACTCAGGAGTAGAGATGAGTTGATTTCTTGTTGTTCCCTCAAAGACACATAATAATTATTATTGTTAGAAAGTACCAGTGATCCACCTTAATATGGAAAGAAGCCTGTAGATTCTGAAGCAGCCAGGAAAATTCAGTAAATTGTTTCTGAATTATTGTTATTATTTATTTTTGTAAGGTGAAACATCCAGGACCCTCCAGAAGTTATTAATTGTTATTACTCTGCAGTCCATGCCAACATGATCTCTGTGTCGTCCAGCTCTATTAATGACACCTCTCAGCATCTTTCACATTGGCCATGCTTGCTTGGGTTGAAGAGAGATAATAGTTGAGTAATATTTGGAGGTTCTCAGATGACTTAGGTAAGAAAACCCAAACCGAAAGGCAGCAAGCCAGATTCTAAACATCCTCATAAACAGCACAGCCATCATCCTCGTGAGGTCAGGGTGAGATATGGAGATTCTTTTGCAAGATATAGCAAAAAGCCTAAAAAGAGAAGCAACCCCAAAAAGGAAGTATTGCTGGAGGACAGAGAAGAAGTACCAAATGGATAGAGTAAAAAAACACAAAAAACAATTGGTTCAGCTGTACATGCATATCTGAAGGGACAAGGGACCCAAAAAGGTGCAAAATAAACCCATAAAAGGAAAGGGCCTTCTGTCCCAAAGAAGTGGCAGCAGTGGTGCATATAATTATAAAAGGAGATGGGGACAGAAAAGGACCAAGAAATTCAGGATGAGGACCTGAATTCTTCAAACCTCCAAGACTCTTATCTGGCCAAGAGCAACTGCAGCACTCAGCCTCCTGCACCCCCTGGGAGCAAAAACGGGCCATGGAGGGGATGTGCTGCCCCCTGCGCCCCATTTTGGGCCCAGTAGGCCTCCTTAGAGTGAAAATGGGCTGTGGGGGGCCACACTGCACCCCCCCGGGGCTCCATTTTATTTTATTTTTTTAAATTTGATTTATATGCCACCCTTCTCTGGAGACTCAGGGCGCTATTACAATGCGTTAAGCAATAGCCTTCATACTTTTGTATATTTATACAAAGTCAGCTTATTGCCCCCACAAACTGGGTCCTCATTTAACCTACCTTAGAAAGGATGGAAGGCTGAGTCAACCTTGAGCCTGGTGAGATTCGAATTTACAGTAATTGCAGACAGCTGGTGTTAATCACAATGTTATCAGTCTGCTGAGCCACCAGGCCCTTTTTTTGGGCCTAGGAGGCCTCCATGAAGCCTCCTGGGTGCAAAAACAGGCCATGGGGGGGGGGGCACCGCAACCCCATGCCCCATTTTGGGCCTAGTAGGCCTTCCTGCACTTAACTGGGAACCAAAATGGGGCACGTGGGGACTCCTGGAAGGGACGGGGTGAGGAGGGGTAGGGCCAGTGAGCAATTTAACTACTTTTCCCAAACTGGCTGAATCCCACCACTGGCTTCACAGTGCTTTACAGCCCTCTCTAAGCATTTTGCAGAGTCAGCATATTGTCCCCAATAATCTGGATCTTCATTTTACCGACCTTGGAAGGATGGAAGTGAGAGTCAACCTTGAGCCGGTGAGAATCGGTCAGCAGAATTAGCCTGCAATCTATGAGTGTCTTTCAGGAATATAACTTTGTTTCACTTTAACAAAGAAATTCGTAATTATTAAGGAAAAAAACCTCCTCTTTGTATTCATTAGGAACCTTAGCATCAGAGAAGCATTTTGCATAGAAACCTAGGTGTGTCTGGAATCTGAGAACGTATGTTTTACAGTAAATAAATCTGCCTTACACAGGACTAAGTGCTGTTCCTCTTTTTCCTGCTCTTTGCTCTTTGGCTAGGCAAAATTCAAAGAATGAGAAATCCTTAGAATGAGAAGATATCTCTACAGTCAGTAAATGATGTACGTATGAATGGGATGGAGAAATATCCATAACCGGGAGCCCTGGTGATGCAGTGGTTAGAATGCAGTATTGCAGGCTAACTCTGCCGACTGCCAGCAGTTCGATTCTCACCAGCTCAAGGTTGACTCAGCCTTCCATCCATCCGAGTTCAGTAAAATGAGGACCAGATGGTTGGGGGCAACATGCTGACTGTGTAAATCTCTTAGAGAGGGCTGTAAAGCGCCATGGAGCGGTATGTAAGTCTAAGTGCTATTGCTATTCCAGACAACTGAATTATTCCTCATGTAGCAGTTCTGACAATATGCTATAACACTTACCTCCACCTTACTATGAAGAAATTAGGGACATAGAAAATACAGCACGGAGAGGAGGCAGGGATGGGATATATTTCCTCTTTTTTACCTAATATTTTCTGGTGGGGAACATCATGGAATCTCATGTTGAGGGAAAAAAATTCAGGAGAGTAGGGGAAAAAACTAACTTTTGTTCACAACTACTTTAATAATAATTGAACTCCTGTTTGTAAGTATTACAATATGTTTTATCACTAGCAAGCTAACGACCATCATCTGAAAACTAAAAATATTCAGAGGCTTTAGAGGATAGTTCTGTCCTTTTCTCCCCCTCCCCTCCTTTTTTTTTCATAAATTCAAAGCATCTTCAATCTCCCCGAAGGAGAAGATTGTTGTTGTTGTTATTGTTATTGTTGTTATGGAAGCTTATTGCTCATTTTAAATAAGTAAAGCTGGATGCTAGGAAATGGGAGCGGAATCTTTATGTCTGATCTCAGCTCCCCGTATTAGAGCGTTTGTTTAAAATCTTATAAATATTTAATATAATCAATGGGAGCTTCAAAAGGAAAGTGATTGTGCGCCCAGGAAGGCCGTCTGTCCATCCTATTAGCCTACCTAGTGCAATAACCCTTAAATGTCAAAAAGCTCCTTGCTTTTCTATTTTTCCAATACTGGAACCTGCAGTTACCACCACAGCAAAGGCCAATCTTGCCCAAAAGGGAAAAAAAACGGAAATGACTTTCTACCTTTTATAGTGGTTAAAAATAACTGGGGTAATAAATAATAAAAGTTAAGATCAGTTATCTGATGTAGGCAAGCTCAGTCTCTCCCTCTATCTTTTATAAATCGCTTTCTATGTTTGGATAAATAACGGCTTTAATTTATTAGGGCTTAGAGTAAACAAAATAGTTCCATGATCTCTGAATTAATCCTTTTGGATTAATGGAAGTAAAGCTAGAATTCATTATCCTCCCGATTAACAAATAGAAATGACTAAATGTCATAGAACTGTCAGTCTGTTGTGCAATGGTGAATTTTATCACCAGCTTCTTTGTTTTAAACTCGAGTCCATATACAGTAGTGGCCAAAATTGTGGAAACCTTCTGGGAAAAATGTATTTTCTAAAACCACTTTTTTTTTTTTTTGGAGTTTTAAGATATTCCACTACTGGATTGGACTGGGAATAGCCCAGATCTTAACCCAATTGAAAATCTATGGAGCAACTAAAGAAACTTGATAGTCAGAAACGCCCCAGCAATAAAACCCAGTTAACAGAAGCAATCGTTCAATCTTGGTTTCACATTATAACAGCTGCAGAACTAAAAGACTTGGTTCACTCCATGGGAAGACGTTGTAAGGCCATAATTCATGCTAAAAGTTACCCAACCAAGTATTAACTGACATGGTGATAATTTTTGTATATCTCGTTTTTTCTACGTGTTTCACTTTTCTTCTTTATACTGTAACTGCTATTCTAATAGCAAATCCTTCATGAAAGTTATCGCATTACATCCTTGATTAAATTATCTTTCATTGATATATAATTTTATGGTACTACTCCAAAAAAAGAGTGATGTTATTAGCTAGTTTTAGAAAATTAGTTTTAGAAAATTTAACGCATTGTAAGCTGCCCTGAGTCTCCGGAGAAGGGCGGCATATAAATCAAATTAAAAAAAAAAAAAATACACTTTTCCCAAAAGGTTTCCACAGTTTTGGCCACTACTATATTTAAGACAGAACCAGTGTTGTAGAGTCATTTTAGTATATAATTATAGGACTGTTTAAAATTATCAACTCAGTTTCCCCTGGAGACCCATGACATAAGATGACTATTTGGGGAGAGAACTTGATTTGTCATTGCTTGAAGGGTAGATAAAATAGAAATGTCAGAATGAATATGAGGAACCAAGTTAAAATCCTATGATTCCTAGAACAGAATCATAAAATTGGTCAGTTTTCTTCTTATAAAATCAGAGACAGGCTGTGACTTGGGAGAGAGGGCGTGTGAGATCCATCTCTCCATGCATTTTCAAGTTATTTGCTAAGTGAGACAGTCGTTAACTGAGTTTTGCCCCATGTTACAGCCTTCCTTGCCACAGTTGTTAAAAGAACCACTGCAGTTGTTAAGTTAGTTAACGCAGTCATGAAACGAATCCGACTTCTCCATTGACTTTGCTTGTCAGACAGTCACAAAAGGGGATCACGTCACAGTTGTTAAGTGAACCATTTGATTTTTAAGTAAATCTGGCTTCCCTCAATGACTTTGGTTGTTGGAAGCCAACCAGGATTGTCACAAAAGGTGATCACATGACCCTGGGACACTGCAATTGTCATAAATATGAGCCAGTTGCCAAGTCTCTGAATTTTGATCACATGATCATGGGGATGCCGCAACAGTTGTAAGTGTCAAAAATGTTCGTCAGTCACTTTTTCAGGGTCGTTGTAACTTTGGTCGTTAAACAAAAGATTGCATGTCAAGGTTTGCCTGTTCAGGTAGTCCTCGATTTACAACCACAATTGAGCCCAAAATTTTCTGTTGTTAAGTGAGAGATTTGTTAAGCTAGTTTTGCCCCATTTTATGACCATTCTTGGCACGATTGTTAAGTGGATCACTGAAGTTGATAAGTTAGTAACCTGGTTTTTAAGTGAAACCGGCTTCCCCATTGACTTTTCTTGTCAGAAGGTCGCAGAAGGGGTTCACATGACCTTGGGACACAACAATGTCTTAAGTTTGAACCAGTTGCCAAACATCTGAATTCTGATCACATGATCACGGGAGATGCTACAAAGGTCGTAAGTGCGAAAAATGGTCGTAAGTCACTTTTTTCAGGGCCTTTGTAACTTTGAATGGTCACTAAATGAAATGTTGTAAGTTGAGGACCACCTGTACTTGATTCTGGTTTAAAAAAAGACTGTATGGATAGAGAACAGTAAACATTTTCTCATTCTATTTTCTGCAGGCAGCCAGCAAAGGTTTTAAGTCTCCCGAATACAGTGATGTTGGTATGCTCCAATTTTCAGAATAACGGACTATTGCTTTGTATGCTGTTGATAGGGAAATTTGGGCAGGGTGATCAGCTGGTTTGCTCTGAAACAGACTAGAGAAGATTTCTAAAGATGGAGAGCCATCAACATGTATATTCACACAAAGTTAAATCCTGTTATATTCACTGAGTTTAATAAAGTATGTGTGCATGGAAGTCCAAGCATAATCACATGCAGTTTTCGATTGCTTCACTTCTTTCAATGTGGCAGTAAGAATGTGGAGTGTTTTGTGATTAGGAAAATATTAGAATGTGCAGAAATGAATAGATTAACACTTGCAATTAAGGAGAAAAAACAAACTGAATACAACACGACATGGGAATTATTTTATCAATGGTTAGAAAAAAAACAGAAGTTAGAAATATGGAAATAAAAGAAGAAGATTAATGAAATATAGAAAATATGTTAAGAGAGAGAGAGAGAGAGACATATACTATGATTATTATGTTTAATATTACTATTATATTCTTATTAGAAGACATGTTAAAAGGGAGAAGTGAATACGTATATTTATTATGTTCAATATTAGTATTTTAAAATCAGAGAATTAATATTAATGTAATGAATACTGTTGTAAACTTTGATTATTACTGCACAAAGATATTTGTACCCAGATGACAATAAGCATTTGAAAGTCTCAGTTCATAGGATAATTTCAGGGTATTTCTGCCACTTTCTGAAACAATGAAGTCTGAGGTTTAATGAAGACTTTTTTACTTCTTCTAATGCAGTGATATCCATAATCTTGTTCCAGGTATTCTGCAGCCAGCAGTAACTCAGCCAGATAAGTACAGACAGTCTACTAAGAAGGATATTGTAAATAGTTTTCAAAGCATCCAAGAGCAACGGAATACAATTTATTAAAATGAGATTCGTCATAGCACCACTTCTAAATGCTCAGCGTTGGAAAGGTCTTATGAAAGAAGAATGGTTAATAAAGATGACAGAACTGGCAATGATGGCTAAGTTAATGGCCCTCATGGGGGGAAAAAACTCTTTCAAGAAATTCATTTATAATTGGAAACACTTTGTGGACTTTCTGCAGGAGATGGAGAAAAATCAAATTTTGACCTATAGATTTGATGATTGTTAAAATTTAAAAAGGAAAAAGAAGATTTTTTAAAAAAATCCTGTTTCTTTTACTGGGGAGAATAGTCAAAAATAACTGTTCTTTACATTTTTGGAAAAAAAAGGAAGAAGACATTCTTTATATACTGTATAAATACCATGTCACATTTCTATCCCTATTCTTTTTTTCATACTTCATCTTTTCTCTTGATTGTTGATTCATGTTTTATACGTGAATGCTTTGCAAAATGTGATAAAATTACATTAATTACAGTAATTACAATAAAGTTAGGCTTATACACACACACACACACACACACACACACACACACACACAGAGAGAGAGAGAGAGAGAGAGAGAGAGAGAGAGAGAGAGAGAGAGATGTAGGGAGGGAGGAGGATATATATATATATATATATATATATATATATATATATATATATAGTCATTCATATATATATATGTATGTATGTATATATATGAATGACTGTGCAGCCAGTCATTAGTTTGGACAAAGGACTCAAGGAAAGGCTTTTTATCTGATTCACCTCAAGCAGTCAGTGGGTAGAACATCCACCCTAATCAGGACAACAGAACTGAAGTGTGACACATATACAGGTAGCCCTCGACTTACAATGGTTCATTTAGTGACCAGTCAAAGTGACGTCACTGAAAAAAGTGACTTATGACTGTTTTTCATACTTGCGTTCACTGGTCACATGATCAAAATTTAGATGCTTGGCAACCAATTCATATTTATGATGGTTGCAGTGCCCCGAAGTCATATGATCACCTTTTGCAAACTTCTGACAAGCAAAATCAATGGAGAAGCCAGATTCACTTAAAAAAAAATGTGTTACTAACTTAACAACTGTAGTGATTCACTTAACAACAGTGGCAAGAAAGATCGTAAAATGGTGCAAAATTTACTTAACAACTGTCTCACTTAGCAACAGAAATTTTGGGCTCAATTGTGGGTATAAGTCAAGGACTATCTGTATACATCCCTGGTCCTGCAAGAATTACCTTTGTTTTGGTAGGATGCGCCATGGTCTAAAAAGAAAACAAATTTTTCCCCAAGTATCTTTTTTAAATCCCAGGGCTTTGTTTTTGCTCCTAATAGCCTGATCTTCAAGAGGGGGAAACTGAAAACCCAAACTTCTCCCACCAAGTTCTATTCAGAGGCAGGTAGCCTTGGAGATCCATTCAGGATTTATCCTAGCTTTTTCATTTTTTTTTCTGGCTTGGATCAAAAGGAGCAGATAGCAGACAAGCTAAATAGCTTACATGGCTATAAAGATGACAAATGGGTTACAATCTAAATTGAGTCTAGCTTAAATTGAAATGAAACCATTTTACTCTTTTGCCTCCCCCCAGATCAAGGATTGAACTTGATATAATACAACAGCAGCCCATGCAAGAAAATATTTATGCAATCTTCAGCTTTCTGAAGCCTTAAAGTAACAACATTCAAATTGCCCGGGACTATTACTGAATACACATATATGAAACATGTCCTTGCTCAAAGTGAGAAATTAAAGTTTAATTAAATCAATTCAATCCCATTATAAACAAGAAATATTATTATCTGCTTTTCAAGACTCTGAACTAAAACCCACAAACCCCGAAGTATTTTTGGATAATAAGATTTTATAGATAGGTACAAAATATAAACAATGTATAACCTATTAGCAATTGTTTTACCTGATGGGTGAACTGCATTTAAGTGTAAAGCAAAAATACAAATTTAATTAAACCATACTCTTTACAATTATAGGCTGGAAGTGAAAATGATACAAAACCATTTTAAGAGTATCAGTTGTTTGATTTTAGCATACTGTAGCATAATGCTAAAGCCTAGTCATCAACCATAGGTTTTGTGTCTGCATTTTTGTGAATCTATCTGATCCTGGCTTGTTTATTAAAGTCTGGTTAAGTAAATAATGTTCTTGAGCAATGGAAAATCCTATTTCAATTCTCTTTTCATGGCCTAATACCTAAGCAAAGGATGACAAGTGATTAAAACTATAGAACATAGAATAATACAGTTGAGAGGGATCTTGGAGATCTTCTAGTCCAAACCCTACTCAAGTAATAAAACCTATACCACTTTGTAAAAATGGTTGTCCAGTCTCTTTTTCAAAGCCTCCAGTGATGGAGCACCCATAATTTCTGAATCAGTCATTCCACTGATGGATTGTTTTCACTGTTGGGAATTTTCTCCTTAGTTCTAGGTTGCTTCTGTCCCTGGTTAGTTTCCATCCGTTGTTTCTCGTCTTGCCTTTTGGTGCTTTGGAAAATAGTTTGACCTCCTCTTTGTAGGAGCCCCTCAAATATTGGAACACTGCTATCAGTCTCCTTGTAGACCTTCTTTTCATTAGATTAGACCAGTGGTAGGTTGCCCCCGGTTCTATAGAACTGGTAGTAAAACCAGCGGGAGGCTCCACCCACCGACCCCAACATAATCAAAACGCTTCTGCGCTTGCGCAGAAGAGAGCGTGGCCCCACTGCAAACTGGTAGTAAAGGTAAGTAGATCCCATCCCTGGACTAGACATACCCAATTCCTGTAACTGTTCTTTATATATTTTAGCTTCCAGCCCACTTGTTGCTCTTCTCTGCATTCTTTCCAGACTCTCAGCAATTTTTTAATATTGTGGTGACCACCAATTAGGATATACATGGTTAAGTATTGATATTGATGATACGGATATTGATTTAAGTAGAGATAGAGATAGATAGAGTTAGAGATAGATGGTTAAGGCATCAGAAATTGGGAGGCCATGAGTTCTAGTTCCACCTTGGACATGAAGCCAACTGGGTGACTTTAGGCTAGTCACTCTCTCTCAGCCAAAGGAAGTAGGCAGGAAGCAGCCAATTCTGAAAAGCCTTCACAAGAAAGCTGCAGGAACTAGCTTAGGTAGCTAGCAGGAGCCCCCCCCCACAAAAAAGCTGTCTTGAACACACACACAGACAGACAGACAGACATAGGCCCACACACCTGAATTAAATAGTTTTGTGACAGGTTCATTTCCTAGTATTTATTAGTTCAGTGGTAATTCAGTAGTTGCAATATTTCTGTTTTAGTAGAAATGGATCTCCATTTATTTTAATTAATAAAAGAAAGTTCTGATCAAGTTAAACTTGTATGCACTACATTGTGACACAGTTTGGATCAGGCTTCTTAGATGAGAAAGTAGCTTAATTACTGAATTTTTGTGAGATTCAATTTTGAATGTGAAAACTATTATTTCTTATTTTGGGGATTGTTTGCCTGTTAATAGAGCCTTGTTTGCCTGTTAATAGAGCCCTGGTAGTACAGTGGACTAAAACACTGTTATTAACACCAGCTGCTTGCAATTACCGCAAGTTCAAATCTCACCAGGCTCAAGGTTGACTCAGCCTTTCATCCTTTCAAAGGTAGGTAAAATGAGGACCCAGATTGTGGGGGCAATAAGCTGACTTTGTATAAATATACAAAAGTATGAAGGCTATTGCTTAACGCATTGTAAGCCACCCTGAGTCTCCGGAGAAGAGCGGCATATAAATTAAAGCAAAAAAAAAAAAAAGATAATAGGCTTCCACTATTTTTGTAACAGGTTGCTCCCCCTTGTAAGGACTTACACAGTGTGTGATCTTGGACAATCAGCAATCACATTACAACCAAAATATTTCTGGTCAGAAATGAAACTGTTACTCCAACTGTATGTGTGGGGAAGGGAGGGGAATTACTGTGAACTATTATTCCTACTTATTTAGAAATATAATCTATAGGAAGTCCTTGAGTTACAACCATTCATTTCGTGACTGCTCAGAGTTACAATAGCATTGAAAAAATTGACTTCTGACTGGTTTTCACCTTTACGACAATCGTAGCCTCCCCATGATCACGTGATCAAAATTTGGGCACTTGGCAACTGGCATGTACATATGACAGTTGCACTGTCCTGGGGTCATCTGATCACTATTTGAAATCTTCGTCGCTGGCTTCTGACAAACAGAGTCAACGGAGGAAGCCAGATTCGCTTAACGATGGCATGATTCACTTAACAACTGCAGTGATTTGCTTAACAACTGGCCAAAATGTCATAAAATGGAGGGCAACTCACTTAACAACAGTCTTGTTTAACAACAGAAATTTTGGGTTCGATTGTGGTCGTATATCCATGTTCCATGCAAATTACTCCAAGAGGTGAATTTAAGCAATTTGGTCCACTTATTCTGAGAAACTGGATAGAATCAAGCTATAAGCCTCAGTTTCTTATCCTTAAATGTTTCACCACTCTCAGTTTTTCTCCAGATGCTTTCTGACCCCAGTTGCAGTTTAGGACAGCTAAATATTATCAGCCAGAGTTAATAAACTATCTGTTTATTATTTATAATGTGGGCCATTTGTTTTTAAGAATCATGACTTCAGGATGTTATCATGCCATATCTCCTTAGTACTGCAGATTATTGGTTTGAATAGTTGGCTTTATATTAAGTTTAAGTAAATGTTTTTTACTTAAAACATTTATAGCTTACCCTAAAGCTATCAAAGCCCAAGTCAGTTTACAGATCAATTAAAAAAAATATATCCTGCTCTCAAGTCTAATTTCAAGCTCATAATTAAAAAACAAACAAACCCCACATGCCACATTTCTAAAATAATAAAATAAAATAAAATCTTAGGGGTAAATGAAAGCAAGAACACGCAGGCATCATTTCTTGATGTTATCCAGTTCTTAATTTTACAGAAAGCAGGTATAATAGAAATATAAAGTCGTGCTGCAGCTTAAGGGTGTTGATCATCTTCAGCTTTGTTATTTCAAACATTAAAAGCCACTTAAATTTTAGCTTTCACTTAAATAAAATTTCTTATTGCATGTTAAATGTTTAACAGATATACCCAGTATGTTTAGTCCGTAGTATCATATGCAACCTACTTTGGATGCTACTGCTAAATGGAATTAAATAAAGAAAACAATATACTATAGCTGTGATGGCGAACCTATGGCACGCGTGCCACAGGTGGCACGCGGAGCCATATCGGTGGGCACGTGAGTGTTGCCCTAGCTCAGCTCCAGCGCCCGCATCTGATTTTCGGAAGTCGGCAAACGGGCCGTTTCCAGCCTCTGGAGGGCCTCCAGGGAGTGGGGAAGGCCCATTTTTGCCCTCCCCAAGCTCCTAGAAAGCCTCTGGAGCCCAGGGAGGGCGAAAAACGGGCCTACCGGACTCACCGTGCCAACGCATGTCAAAAGTGGGGGGTTGCATGTGGATGCGTGGGGAGGTGGGGCACATTAAATTATGGGTATGGGCACACGTGCACACTCCCCGCACTCCCCCTTTTGGCACGCGACAGCAAAAAGGTTAGCCATCATTGTACTATAGTATTATAGTACTATACTAATAGTCCTCCCCTTCTCCCAGCTTTTTCCTACTTGACTGAATAAGAAAGTTTTATTTATTCCTTCCTTCCTCACCATGTCTTGTTTCTATGGTTTATGAACAGCACGTTTGCAAACACATTCTGAGCCCAATGATAACATCAAAAAACAAAAACCCAAACCCACAGTTGGATCATAACCTCAAATGTGTCATTTATACATACCAACCTCTTTTGTACAAACTGATCACTATGGAGGTTCTGTCGACCTCTAATAGAATAAGTTGATTTTATGAGCCATGTTAATTGCATATCCTATTCCAGATCAAAAATTTCAGTGCTTTTTATTGCTTCCCAATGTTGTGCAATACTTATTTTAACGGCTGCTAGTAAACAGAATGCAAATTCTAAATCTTTGGAGTTAATCCAGTCTTTTATGGAGCACTTGAGAATAAGTATATGATTCAGTGGTAAGCAATGACCTGCCATTTGAGCAGTGTTACATAATGCAGAATTATATAATGTCTCCAGCACCCTGATTATTGTCATCATGGTAAATTTGACTAAATTTGCCGGGTGTCAGATATGAATGGGACTTTGTTTTGAAGAGTTAGTCTGTTTATCTATATGACAGATGTATATGCCACCTATTCACTGCAAATTTGTGGGTGGTTGATATATGACTTTTTCTGCTTCGGCTGTTATGGGACTATCCATTATCTATACTGGTTTTAGAAGGATTCGTGGACTGCATTTATGGTCAATGAGGGGGAATGTGAATGCATGTCTTCTACAACAATCTGTCTCTGAAAGATTGAAACCCAGATCTTGTACAGGAATAGTTGTGCTTTATCGGGGTTTAGCTTCAGTTTGTTCAGTCCTTTTCAATCAGGAGACAGAGAGGAGTTCACTCTGGAAAAATCCAACCCTGAGCTCATAAGAAAGGAAAAGCATAACTGAGTATCATTAACTTAATACAGGTAATCGTTGACATACAATTGTAATGGAAGCTTCCTTAATTCTTGGTTGCTTTTCTCTTTGATTAGTTTCCATCCATTGCTTCTTGTCTTGCCTTCAGGTGCTTTGGAGAATAGACTGACTCCCTCTTCTTTGTGGCAACCCCTGAGATATTGGAACACTGCTATCATGTCATCCCTAGTCCTTCTTTTCGCTAGACTACATAAATCCAATTCCTGCAACTGTTCTTCATATGTTTAGCCCAGGGGTGGGTTCGACTTACCTTTACTACCGGTTCGCATTGCACCTGCGCGCACTCTTCTGCGCATGCACAGATCAACTTTGATGACATCCAGGTCAGTGGGCGGAGCCTCCCGCCAGTTTTACTACCAGTTCTTGCGAACCAGTCCAAACCAGGGGCAACCCACCACTGGTTTAGACTCCGGTGCCCTAATCATCTTTTTTGCTCTTTTCTGAACTCTTTCCAGACTCAGGGAGATAGGAGTGTATTGCTTCTACTTCCTCCAAAATTCCAGGAAAATATGGTAGTCAATGAAACTTACAAAACAATCTGTTCAAATACTTAATACTATCAATAATGCTATATTCCTTCATCAATTGATTTGATGAAATAGGAAGAAATTTGGTCTAGACAATTGAAATTTTTGATGGCAACTGCCTATAAGGAAAATTTGTACAAGATGGTATACAGGTGGCACCTTCCTCCTGCCCGATTATCCAAAATGTTTCCTGGACTCTCCCCAAACTGTTGGAAGTGTGGGGAGCTAGGTACTTATTTCCATGTATGGTGGACCTGTCCCAGGGTAATTGAGTTTTGGAAACTTATTCAGAGGTGGTTGTTAGAAATTACTGGATACAAATTACAATTGAAACCTGAATTTTACTTATTAAACATTAGGCCAGATAAAATAGGCACTAACAAATGGTATCTGATTGTCTATATTACAACTGCAGCAAGAATATGTCTCGCCCAAAATTGGAAGGGTAAAGACCTACCGTCTGAAGATATGATTTTAGGGAAAATTATGGAATGTGCAGAAGCCGATAGGCTAACAAAAATTTTAAGAGATCAAAAAGATTCCGCATATTTCCAGTGTTAGGACCTATGGTATGTTTGGTTAAATAATAGAATAAAAAGAGGACAATGTTAGCTTAGTTTTTATCTCTCATTTGTATATTTGGACTGAATGTAATATATTGTGTAAGGTTCTCACCGCAATCTGTTTATTGATAAACTTTCTGTTTGTATTTGTTTAAAGAAATAAAATTTATTTTTTTAAAAAAAATAATGCTATATTCCTGGTATCTCTCTCTTGGTGGAGAGCATCCATCTCAATAACAAAGGTTGTTCACATGTCAAAGTAGGTCTGAATCAGACTGGAAGGAACCAAGATCATACATCTTATCTGAGAGCTCCTATTACTGCAGCACTGTTGTCTACTTTAGAACATGATGGTGAGATGGGTGGCTATATACCTATGATGAATAAATAAATATATATATATTAATTGATAATTGTTAAAGCTGTACAGGTACAAAGTTACTTATTAAGCAAGAGCTTCACCACTGCCTACCTTTAAATAGCAGGAAATTCTGCCTGCAAATGGGAAAGATTAATGATCTGAATGATCGTTGCCAAGATGGTGTTCTTAGAGCACCTGATTAGTTAAGTAGAGAGGATATAACAGACAAGTTGTAGGGCAAGCAGTTTGTAAAATGCTGTATATAAAATGCTGTATATCCAGTGAGTGTCTGGTTGAAGATCCTCTTCCAATCTTGTACATTTAGTCAACCTTTCCTCCATTTTTTAGAAATGACATTGTGTTTGTTTAATGTAATTGTTATAATTAAAGAAGCATCTGCTTTATCCATTTTTTTCATGTACAAAGTATAACATTTTAACATTCATATTTTATTGTGTTTTTTAGATTTAAGTGAAATGTGGATATGTTAATATGTTTTATATATATATACATATATACATATATACATATATACATACATACATACATACATATATACATATATACATATATACATACATACATATACATATACATATACATATACATATACATATACATATACATATACATATACATATACATATACATATACATATATATATATATATATATATAGCCAAATACCACTCACTCATCACGAAATCTCCAGAACGGAAAAGCCTACATACTTGAAATTTGGCACATATGTTCCTCTTGGCTTCTAGGTGCTCGCTAAGAAAGGATTTTTCGAAATGCCCATCAGATCATTAGTATTTCATATACAGTATTATATTCACACACTCTGATGCTAAGGAGTTATATGTTCTACTCCCCCTCCCCACCTGAAAGGAACTCTGTCCCAACTGCCAGTTGCCTTATATTAACATGCTGTGATGCTATCCCTTTGCTAAACTGGGCATGGGCGTGGCCAACGCATGACTCATCCAGCCTGCAGGCTGGGATTCTGCTCCCCCCCCCTCTGTTTTAACTGTCAGTTGCCTTATATTAACACACTCTGATGCTACATAATTACACATTCTACATTAAGGTTCAGGATTTAAATGTCCATTCATCACGCCCGATCACATAGTTTTGTAGTGAAGCACAGGTGTCCAGCTAGTGTTAATATATATTGCAAACCCATGTACGGTGTGCCATACGCTAAATAAATAAATGTACAACGTGTTGACCTTGTGATTTCAAATTTAAACAATAGGTAGCTGTATGGATATTACAGCAAAGACCAGAGACAGTGTAGGAACATATATCTGTTGAAACTTGGTTTGAATAGGCCAGTGAGAAGATAAGATCAGCCAGTAGGTCATATGCAATCTCATGGCTCCATTTTGCCAACTATTGCAAGTAATCCTCTTCAAATCATGCTGCCAATCATTAGTGACAAAATGTATGTGAACGGGGAGGGGGGCACAGGAAAGAGAACCATGCAAACGGGGCCACCATAAGAGCCGTGGTGGCACAGTGGTTAGAATGCAGTATTGCAGGCTACTTCTGCTGACTACTGCTGGCAGCTGGCAGTTGATTCTCACCGTCTCAAGGTTGACTCAGTGTTCCATCCTTCTGAGGTCGGTAAAATGAGGACCCAGATGGTTGAGGGCAATATGCTGACTCTGTAAAACTGCTTAGAGAGGATTGTAAAGCACTATGAAGCGGTATATAAGTCTAAGTGCTATTGCTATTTAAGATTTCTGTTTCCCTCCAACACTCCAGGGTCCAGAAAGCAGAATTTTGATCCTATTCCCTCTGTCGATATCACAACCAGCCACGTGCAGCCTTCAAAGTCTGTTTACAGAATTATTATTGTTATTATGTACAACCAAACCAACAACAAAACACATCACTTGGCTTAAAACATTGCTTACCCTGATGCAGCAGGAACTCATCATCATCAACCTCTGACTTTCCAGTTTTTATTCCTTTTTTTTCTGTGGCTCTGCGTCATTTATCTCATCCTCAAGCCCAGAGGGGGACATGAGCCCTTCCTAATTGGATCCTGAAAAATAAAGCCAAGATATCAAAAATCTATTTTCTGCTTTACAGTGTTCACAGCTTCGCCATTCTGCTTTTGGGAAAAAAAAAAAACTTGTTAATATCAGGAAAGAAAAAGAGAGAGCATCATATACCTTTCTCTGAAACAAAATAAGGTATTTTGAAGAAAAACCAAAGCAAAGCAAAGCAAAACAAAACTGATCAATAAAGCTAGTCACCATAAATGATTGATGATCGATTTTAGCATTTTAGCATTCTTCCCTTTTGATACCCTATCTTCCTTCTTACTAAAATCTACCCAACACTTCTTTTCTTTCTTTCTTTCTTTCTTTCTTTCTTTCTTTCTTTCTTTCTTTCTTTCTTTCTTTCTTTCTTCCTTCCTTCCTTCCTTCCTTCCTTCCTTCCTTCCTTCCTTCCTTTCTTTCTCTCTCTCTCTCTCTCCCTCCCTCTCTCTCCCTTTCTTTCTTTCTTTCTTTCTTTCTTTCTTTCTTTCTTTCTTTCTTTCTTTCTTTCTTTCTTTCTTCTCCTCCCCCCTCCCTTCCTTTTTCATTCTTGGTAAAAGTGTTTAATGCTCAAAAGTAGCTTATATATACATTCTCATATATCATATAACATTTCCTGTAAAATCTTTGATTTTAGCCTACAAAGAGCTAATTTCATTTCATCCACCTATTTATCATGCTATGTATTTTTAAACAGCTAATAAACAGCTAATAACCACAGTTCTCTTAGCACTGTAAAAATCGATTTTAAAAAAGCAAAGAAATGGATTCAGTTCAGCTTCATTGTAAAAGACAAGAAAAAAGCAATATAAAACAGACAAAGCAGTTGTATTTTGTATGCTTTCTTCTTTCTTTCTTTTAAATTAATAAAACTTAACATTGTTTTTTTAAAAAACAAAGCAGCAGCCTTCCACTAAAAACATCATGTACCAAGGAAAACAATATAAAATAAATCAAGAAGTCAATAATAATATTTATAACAATAAATGCAACCCTAATATTATAATAAAGGCAACAGTAAAGCAGTAGTGTGAACAATATTAAAATAGTTTTAAAATAGTATTTAAAAATATGCATGTGAAACATGATTAAAATAGGCCATGGCAATAGTTTGGTGAGAAGAATATTTTACAAACATTACCAGATGGGTAATGAGGTTAGTTGCCTCATCTTGTTTGGTGGGTTTTTTTTTGGAGAAATACAGGTAGTGCTTGATTTACAATCATTTGTTTAGTGACCATCTGAAGTTACAACAGCCCTGAAAAAAGGATTTATGACCGTTTTTCATACTTACGATCTTTGAACTATCTCCATCATCACATTGTTAGAAGAAATATCCTTCTGGGTTCAGCTCCAAGTGGGGAAAAAAGACACTGGAAACATGAAGACTGCTTGGAAAGATGGTTTAATGGTGGACAGGATCACATGGTTTGAGTTCCTGAACAGAAAAAGGGCTGAGATGCAGTGAGTCCCCGGGTTTTATGCCTTCTCTGGCTTTGAACTTCCTGGGGCCCTGAAAGAGTATCCTGATTGGTTGTCAGTCTCCCAGGGGGTGGGGGGTCTTAGCTAGCCTTGCTGGCTGATGTAATCTTCCCAGGTGCCATGTGGTGAGTTTCTGTTGCTAGATGGGTCCTATTGTGTTGCAGATGATGGTCCATTGACAAAGATGGGAGGGAATTGAGTTTCTGCCTCTGGCGCATTGACAAAGGGTGGGGCAAGAAGGTGGGAGCTGCTTCGTCTTCAAAACATGCTTCTCCATTTCTCATCCAGGGAAACATAATATTCTGCCTTTTTAATATTTCCTAAAACATTTCATTCTTCTAGGAAAAGGGTGGGTGCTAACTTCCTACAACATGATCAAAACTATGGCATTTGGCAACTGGCATGTATTTATGACAGTTGCATTGGTGCATTGTTGTGGGATCATGTGATCACCATTTGTAAACTTCCCAGCTGGCTTCCGACAAGCAAAGTCGGAGGACCCAGTTTGTGGGGGCAATAAGCTGACTTTGTATAAATATACAAAAGTATGAAGGCTACTGCTTAACGCACTGTAAGCCGCCCTGAGTCTCCGGAGAAGGGCAGCATATAAATCAAATTAAAAAAAAAAAGTCAATAGGGAGTCAAAGTCAAAAAAGTCAGATCCGCTTCATGACTCGCGGGGTTCACTTAAGAACGGCAAAGTTTTCCTTAACAACTGTAGGAAAAAAAATTGCAAAATGGGGCAAAGCTCACTTAACAGCTGCCTTGCTTAGCAACAAAAGAATGTGGGCTCAATTGTTATAAATCAAGGATTGTCTGCCCCTTGGATGGAGATTGTATGGTTTAAATTCTAATGGGGGGGGATGAGAAGCATGCAACCTAGTTCCCGTGCATGTGCAGTTTACAGTAGTGTTCATGCTCCTATGAGAATCTAATGTCTGATGCAGAGGTGGGTTTTAGCAGGTTCTGACCAGTTCTGGAGAACCGGTAGTGGAAATTTTGAGTAGTTCAGAGAACCGGTAGTAATTATTCTGACTGGCCACGCCCCCATCTAGTCTCTGCCTCCCAAGTCCCAGCTGATCGGGAAGAAATGGGGATTTTGCAGTAACTTTCCCCTGCCCCGCCCACCAAGCCCCACCCACCAAGCCCCGCCCACCAAGCCATGCCATGCCACGCCCACCAAGCCATACCCACAGAACCGGTAGTAAAACATTTTGAAACCCACCACTGGTCTGACGGTCTGAGGTGGAACTGAGGAGTGATGCATTTGGGAGTGGCTGCAATACAGGTGAGGCTTTACTCGCTCGCCAACTGCTCACCTCCAGCTGTGCGCCCCTGGTTACTAACAGGCCACAGACTGGTATTGGTCCGTAGACCAGGGTTGGATACCTCTGATATTGTTGTGGTCTGCCAGCAGCCTGCAGAGATGGCAGTGGAGTTGGACAATGAGGAGGCTGGGGAAGACAATGGACCAGTCCTGGAGTCAGGGAAAGGCCCAGATGAGGGCTCTGCATTGGAGGCAGAGATGGGGCCAGGGCCATCTGGGAGCGATGCGTGGACTCCGGAGCCTCCAGAGGTGGATAGCAGAGAGGCAGAGGAACAGGAGGAGCCTGTTCCTTGTGCACACATGTGAAGAGCTGCCAGAAAGCAAGAGCAGCTAAAGCAAAAAGGATGACTCAGGAGTAAGGCCAGGAGATGATTGGCCCTCCCATAAGGCTTAATAGAGCAGCAACAGCTCTTGGGATCTGTAGGAAAGCAATGTTGCTACATTTGTTTCTTGTCGGCATCTCTTGCTTCCGAACTTTGTGGGGTTTTGCCAAGAAAAGCCTTTGGCATGGTGCCAAAGAAGACAAAGGTTTGTGATAAGGCCGAAGGACTGTTTAATGTGGACTAAGCTGAGAATAAACTAATTCTCAGCTGTTCTAATAAAATATGTTTGTTTAGGACTGATTGTGTCTGGTAATAACTACTTGGGCCTAGGTCACAACAGATATAAAGCTTTCTGATGTAATGGAATACCCAGGGCTCAGCATCTTTAAAGATCACATTAACACAACCTCTTGCAGAATGTATATCAACGGGAGCAACTCTTTCTTTCTCTGAATTCTCCTGCCCCCCCCCTTTCTGTCACTTCCCTTTCTCTCACTTTTCCTGTCAATCCCTTGTTTGTCTCTCAAAGCAACCTCTTCCCGAGCAATGACAAACGACTTTCACTAAATCATTTCAACCGATCGCTTGCAAAGGGCATATAAAAGTAGGCTTACTGCCTACAGTCGTCTGTACTGTATGTTGAAGAAGACAGTTGTGACTCAAAAAAGCAAAGCGCAGAGTAACTTGTAGTGTCAGAACAAAAGAGTGCCTTTCCCATGGTATACTAGCTGAATACTGTGTGCTGCTCCTTCGAATAAAGTCGGGTAGATGTCTCTGCTAAAAATAATGTTATGCTTGCTTCTCAGCAGAGAAGTTGAAGAGTGAGCTACATTTCCATATCTGAGAATCATTTCAGCTAAATGGGATGAAGAACTTGGTTGAACCTGGCATTTTGGAAAAGCATGTTATTTGAGGTTACCCCACATCATGCATCAAACTAAGTTAACATGGCTGGGTATGATACATAAAACCAATTACGGCCTGAACCAGACAGAATAGCCGTAACATTTAGGCTTATATACCGCCACATAGCTTTCTATAGTACTTTCTTTACAATATCACCATATTGGCCCCAATAACCTGGCACCTCAATTTATTGGCCTCAGAAGGATGGAAGGCTGAATCAACCTTGAGCTCCATCAGGATCAAACTCCAGACTGTGGGCAGAGTTTTCCTGCAATGCTGTACTTTAACCATTGAGCCACCAGGGCTACCCCAATGCTGAAGATTCTGCAGAATGAAGAGGAGAAAAAAATACTTAGAACACCTATTATGTTTCAGTGGAGACCAAGGGCCAGACATGACTCCATTTAAGAGAACCAGCATATGTACTTTCTAATGCAAAACTCTGAGTTAATGGCTGAGTTAATGAAATTTGTTCCCTCCCGCATCTTCCCTTTCTCTCCCTGGCTAATTACTTGGCCCCAGCATCAATGCCATTGCACTAGCAACATCTTCCCTTCTCCTCTTTTCATAGCTGCACCATCCTGACCATCCTCTTACAGGTTTCCAAGACTTCTTCTTTCCAAACCACAAAGATAGTAGTGAGCCAGTGTGTCAACCGTTTAGTGGTAGTCCTCAACTAACAACCACAATTGAACACAGAACATAGAATAATAGAGTTGGAAGGGATTTTGGAAGTCTTCCAACCCCCTGCTCAAAGCAATAGTGATAAACCTAGACTTATATACCGCTTCACCAGTGGTGAAATCCAAATTTTTGTACTACCGGTTCTGTGGGCGTGGCTTGGTGGGCGTAGCAGGGGAAGGATACTGCAAAATCCCCATTCCCTCCCCACTCTGGGACCAGCCAGAAGTAGTATTTGCTGGTTCTCCGAACTGCTCAAAATTTCTGCTACCGGTTCTTCAGAACCTGTCAGAACCTGCTGGATTTCAACCCTGCACTTCACTGTACTTTACATCTCTCTCTAAGGGGTTTACAGAGTCAGCGTATTGCCCCCAATAATCTGGGTCCTCATTTTACCGACCTCGGAAGGATGGAAGACTGAGTCAGCCTTGAGACTGTGAGAATTGAACTGCCAAATTGCTGGCAGCCGGCAGTCAGCAGACTCTGTAAACTGCTCAGAGAGGCCTGTAAAGCATTGTGAAGCAGAAGAGAAATCTAAGTGCTATTTCTATTGTTTGGAACTGCCTCCATTTCCCTAAGAAAAAGCTGGAAGGGAACATCCCAGAGAACCTAGCTAGAGAAATGGAGGAGACCTTCAGCTGTTCTTAACTATGTCCACCCCACAGCTTCTTTATGGAAAGATCAGCCCCAGTGGCAGTTTTATGAGAGCATTAAAACATCCCTTAAAATTTTTGCTAACCAGCACAACTCTGCCACTTCATCTTATATATTCAGAGCCAAAAACCAGAGATTGGACTAACCAACCTGCAAAGCAGTCCATTCACAGTTGGAAGCATCTAAGCAGTGGAAGCTTAGGAAGAAAGCACTCTTGTGAGTGAATGAAAAATTTATTCTGCAAAACTCAAGCCTTTGTAATAATAAGTTGTGCCTGGTGAGCTTCTATGTTTGGAGTGCAGCTCACTCGGGAGTTTGATTTTTTCAGATTAGTTGCCTAAACTACTTCTCAGAATTCCTTTCACAAGTTGTTCTGTGGAAGATGTGAGGGCTAGGACATGCCCGAGAACTTTGGTTAAAATTATTTGAACTCACTTTTAATTTGTATGGATTTCTTATCCGAGTAGGCTAACCCCCAACCCATATTAGGGTTGGGGGTTAAGAATGCTTCAAGGGACAAAAATTGGTGGCAACTATTCAGTGATGGTATGGATATTTAATTTGAAGTGACTGATTTATTACCCTACCTTAGATATATGATGAAAATTACTCTTCTGAAAAAAGCTCTAAAGCTGAGACAGGTGGAAGGAAAGAAAAGAGGATAACCAGCAGCTACCTCTACCTCTACCTCTACCTCTACCTCTACCTCTACCTCTACCTCTACCTCTACCTCTACCTCTACCTCCACCTCCACCTCCACCTCTATCTATCTATCTATCTATCTATCTATCTATCTATCTTCCAACTTTGCATCCATTGCTACTATAACTGAATCCATCCACCTTGCTACTGGTTACCCTCTATATACCGTATAAATAAACCTGGTTAGACAGTCATGGAGAAAAATCTGTCTATGTAGTTTTAACAGTTGGAAATGACTTGATGGCACATAATCAATCATAATTAAAAGTGGTTTATTCTCAGAAAGGGAAGTTATGGTGACTAATGTATAATTAAACGATGACATTTGCTGCTCTCTGATATGATGAACACTAGTTTAGATGGTGTCTGGATAAATTCATGGAGAATTGGGCTATGTGATAATATAAAAAAAAAAACCATCAATGACATGATAGTCATCTATTATTTCCTGAATCAAAACCAATACACTTTATAAACTAAGTACTTTTAAGTTAGTTCATTTAGATAGTTAAGTCTGCAGTGAAGTTATTACATTAGTACAATTATAATGCTCCATTAGACCAAGCTTCTAAACTTGTTAACAAATGCCCAAATAAGGCTTAAGCATCTTAGCACTCAGGGTTTTTTTTTCCTGGCTAAGTTTCCTGCAAGAATTTATAAGTTTGCAGATACTAGTTTCACTGCTGTCTCTTGTTTTAATATTCAAAGTTTATTTGCAAGGTAAGGTTATCGGAGGCAGCACTGATGGTTCTTTTATTAGCAACCCTGCACCAAGAATATTCTGCCCTTCTATCTACCATCACTCCCTTTTTTTAGGTTTAAAAATGAATTTGACATTTTAGAAACTGTAAGATCTTGATTTAACTGCAAGGTAAGTCTTTGGCTACACACGAGCATCTTTTCAAATGTAATTAATTTTTTCCCCTGACATTTTTCTCATCGTAAGGTAAATTTGTTTGTTGCGCTTAACCTTTAAGAATGATATCTGCTTCCTCAGGAGTCATGCAGTGGTCAAAAGCACCAGGATACAGCTTGTGAATTCTCTGCTAGCCTGGTTCTCTGGAGATGAATAAAGTGTTTCTTCCTACTCCTGCATTGTTCATCATCATTGCCCTTTCTGGAGACTAATTCTGGAGCAAAGGGTAGTTGTTTGCTTCTTCATCCTAGGGAAAAAGAACTCATCTGCAGCTGAGCTGATTTTGGTGACTGTCTTTTCACAGCCACCGTTTTATTTTTCCGGAGACCTTGGGCATGCTTGATGCTATTCAGAGAAAAGAAAAAAAATGTCCGCCATAAAAAAGAATAGTGTATTGTGGCCAGCCGGCGACCAGCGGAGCTGGCAGCAGAGTTGGACAGTGAGGAGGTTGGGGAGGAACATGGGCCAGTCCTGGGGGCTGGGGAAAGCTCGGACAAGGGCTCTGTGTCGGAGGCAGAGAGGGAGCTAAACAGCAGTGAGGCAGGGAACAGCTGGAGCCTGTTCCCAGTGTGCGCATGCGCAGAGCTGCCAGAAGACAAGAACAACTAAGAAAGCAGGGTTGACTTGGGAGTAAAGCCACATCTTGGAGGTGATTGGCCCCTCCCATAAGAAACAAAAGAGGAGCCAACGGGAAGTGGGCTTTTGCAGGAAACAATTTGTTTGTTCCGTGACTCTCAGACTCTGTGCCAAGTTTTGCCTTGGAAACTAGTTACCTGGCAGCTTTCCAAGTGAGATAAGGTCTGTGTTGATAAATGTTCCTTTGAAAAACTGTTTGGACAGGCCTTGCTGACTGTGAATGAAAGGAATTCATAGTCATGTAAATAAAAGAGGTTTTGCCGGGACCAAGACTCTGCTTCCTGCTTTTTAAGGGAGCCTAGGTCAGAACATAGGATTCCCCATTGTGGAATCACATCTTTTGAGCAAGACAAAAGGAAATAAGTTGCTATATGTGAAAGCTGCATATAGTAGTGCATGATACATAGAAGTTGCTCTCATTCCAATAAGTTCACATATAGCCACCCATGCCGTGGCCCTAGAGGGTTCAATCATTCTGGTACCTGGAGATTGTTGTGGTCTGAAGACAGAGGGACAGGCTCAGGCTGAATCCCAGCATGATGGAAAGGCAATGGGTTTAAAAGCCCTCTGATACTAGAGATTTACCCTATTTGATTCTGGACAGAGTTATTCTGTCCTGTGTAGAAATTATTTGTAATCCTGGAATCCTCTTGAACTCACAGCAGGTGACAAGTATGGTTAGGTGGCATATAATATAGCAGTTATGATTTTTCTGGAATTGGGAAGCTTTGCTCACAATTATTCATACTTGGTCACCTCTCATTTGAAATACTGAAAAGTTTTCTACACGAAGCTGCTCTTGTAGACTATCCAGAAGCTTCATCTGGGCCAGAATGGTTATGGATGCAACCTCAAGGCTTTCCCTCTGCTTCAAGTGCTGCATTGATTACTAGTTTCCTTCTGGGTAAAATTCAAGATGCTAGTTGTCACCCTTAAAGCCCTACATGGCTTAGGACCTGAATAAGTATAAGATGGCTTCTTATAGTGACTTCTGCCTGTTCAGTAAAATCTGAAGGGCTTTCTATGGGATCCTCCCCCAGGAAGGGTCATTCTTCAGGGATCATGGAAACAAACCTTTCCAGTTGTGACCCCTGATCACTAAAACAGCATTTCCCCTGGGATTAAGCTATCTGCACCTTGTTAGATTTTCCAAAGGCCATTAAAACCTAGCTATTCCAGAAAGCTTTGGGAATGGATTTATTATGAATGGGACTCTCCTGTTATAGATGTATATATTTCTTGCAGTTGCAGTTCATTTTTATTGTTTATTGTTTTTAATTTTCTTTTGTACAGATGTGTGTGCGCTGCTCAGAGACCTATTAGGTTGGGACAGTATATAAACTGCAGCAAGTAGTTAAGTAATCAAGTAAATAAAACCCAGAAAGGAGCAAGGATAACATTGTCAGGGCATGCGAATGGTTATCAGGAATGAAGATCAAGGTCTAGAGTTGGGTTTTACCCATTGACAGGTTTTTCCCATTGGCCATTGATTTTACAGGTTGGTGTTGGTTAACGGGCAACTATGTACATAGATAGAAGAAATATTGTACTTAATATTTACTACAATGGTCAACAATGGTCAAGGAAAAATTGATTTTCTTTTCAAAAAGCACTAGGATGGAAATTGGAATGCAAGTAATTAGTATGGAGGAATAAAGTAGTTCTCACAATCAACTTAAATGAATCTTATAAACCAGGAAGGTTAGCCAAGGGAGGATTTATCATAACCATATTATAAATTGGCATCTTGCTGAAGCCAGCCAATGTATTAATCCTGGGCTGACTGAAGAAATGGGGGGAAAAAACATGGCATCCAGCTGGATCATTTTTTCCGACACATCCAGCAAAAGTTTGAGAATTACTGGTGTGCCGAGCCACAAATTAAATAAAATCCTAGATAATCTTTCTGAATGTGTTTGCAGAATCATTTTCAGAATTTTGTTCTCAAAATAAAGGACTAGAAATCAGCAGGTTCAATAGGAACATTGTGATAGGGAAGTTGTCTCTTTTACACAAGATAGAAAGGATCACTTCTTTGGTGTAATTGTTAGTGTCTCAGTTCATGAGCTAGGAAATCCTTGGTTCAGATCTCACTTCAGCCATTTGAACTACAGTAATTTTAGCGAAATATCTGTTCTCTCAATTTCGACAGACCCCAAAAACTCCAGAGTTAAATACTATGTTATAGTCTCCCTGACTATGAATCACCTCACATTTGGATAGTTAAAATTTGTTTTATGAAATATGCTCTTGAAGATTATCTGAAAGCTTAAACTGGTTCAGCGTGCAGCAGCGCAGATATAACATCTTCCCACATCTAAGTATTACACATTGCACATATCCACAGACACACATTTATGCCTTCAAATATAAAATCATACAGCCACTGTTCTTTCTTTTTCTGGCTCCTTTCTTGCACACAACTATAAACACACATTCTCATATAAGCAAGTGTAATTCACCCTTTTTTGCATCACTGTTCTTCCCATCGTAACTATGATTTCAGTGAGCTGTGATCTGGTTTTTGTACCATAATTTATAGCAGGGCAATGATGCTTAGGAAGAGTCATCCCTGCACATCATTCTGCCTGCAAAGGTAGAATGCCTGTCATCTTTATGGAATAAGGTACACTTGTGGGAGTGCAGTTTTCAGGAGAATTTGGCAGAAATAAAATCCAGCTTGGGCATCTATGTCAGTTGCACTGAAGATTTATGAAGGTCTCGTGCAAGCTGAAGGTTGCAGGTTGCCCATGTGATGTTCAAAGCTCAACGGACAGAGCATTGTGCTTTCGGTCTTTCCATGTTTTACCCAGATGTTCTAATTTTAGGTACTGGAGTGTAGAATGTAGGCCAAGGGGCCTCCAGTTCAGTTTTTCTTGGTTTCTCCAACAGTTTGATTAGACCAAATTAAGGATATAAAATCTTGAAGTGAAAGCCACACCTGTTCATGGTGGGATAAACATCAGCTGGCAGAAAAAAAAAGAATCTGATTCATTTTTGAAATGTGAAAGATGGCTTGACTTTTTATTTCTTTTGAATGCCAAAGTCCCCCATTCTCAGGATAGTGCCAGACTCTCTTTTCCAATTCTACCTGAATAATTATTGCTCCACTCAGCTGTTAAATCCATTCGGTATGAGTATTCTAGATAAGTCTACGTTTACCATTGCTCAAATGGAGCTTGCAGACAAATCTGTATATTCAATTAAACACATACTGGTTTCCATATTTTACCAGGGTTCTATTTTGTGTCACAGTCACTATTCTTACAATTTTACCCACAAAACCTTTTTATTTCATGTAGAGATTTATGTTGAATGCCAACTTGTCAATGGAAGATGTTTGTCATTGGAGCCCCACCAGCAAGAGCAGAAATTATATGGAACACTGATTGTGTATGGTCACATGATCATTCCAAGAAGTATTTCAAAAGTTAAGTAGAGGCCAAAAGGGGCACGGTGGCCAAGTGGTTAAGATGCTGGGCTGTCAACCAGAAGGTTTGTAGTTTGAGACCCAAGTACCATGCCACAGGATGAGCTCCCATTCTTGCTCCATATCCAAGTAGTTCGAAAGCATGCAAATGTGAATAGATAAATAGGTACTACTTCGGTGGGAAAGTAATAGTGTGCAGCACATTTTGGCATACAGTCACGCTGGCTCCATATCCATGGAATCTGGCTCTCTCAGCTAAGAAACAGAGATGAGCACCACTCCCTAGAGTAAGAAATGATTAGAGAAGGAAAACAGTTACCTTTTAAATAGATGCCAAAGAGAATTAGTGAACTGCTTTTGCTCTGAAAAGAAAAGGCCAATACTCCAGCTCACTACATGTGTTTTTTTTAAAGTAAAATCTCCCTCTGCTTCCAAGTAAACTAGCAAACCCATGTCCAGACATTTTATTGAAAATCTGGACATCACTTTGTTGAAATGGAAAGCTGCTGTCTCAAGTGGACTGCAAAGCAGAACTGATTTATACTGATGCCTAAAAATGCTTGGTTATTATACAATATAAGATGAATGAACTATTCCATTGGTTGGCTTTAGGAAGTATGCATTCCACACATTAAAATAAAACAAATAACATAAAAATATGTAAAAAAAAGACAAAGAGGATACAGCACAATTTGAATACATGCTGGACAATTACTAGGAAATGTTCTTGTTTCGGTAAATTTAAAGGAACATTTTTCGTGTTTTCCTGATATGCTGCTGATTCTGTCTATTTTTCTGCCGAGTAGATATCCACAATCAGAAATGTTTGTAGGAGGGCAGGGCAAAAATGAACACTTGAAAACAGATGGCAAGAGTTACAACTTCCATATTCCCAGTTGTGGGTCTAGTATTTAGAAGAGAGCATCTGTTCCTTTTCCATGTTGTTCTTTTTTTCCCTTTGACTCAGAGGTGTTAAAAATGCGTAAGTTACTGTTTTATTCATTTTAGCTGTTTACTGACTTTAATGGCTTATATATTCAAGGCAATGTACAATCTTTACCCAATTGGCAAGGGATTGAAAACAAAGATGTTTAGGTTTCTGAGGCAAAACTTTGGAAGATAGGATTCAGTATGCAGCTGGATGAAAAAATGGAAATTATGTTCTATTCAATCGGAGGTTCAAAATCCAGCTTCTGCAACTATTTTGGCATTATGTCTATACTTTCAGTTCCTCAGTTTCATAGATTTCACTGCACTGCGAACTGGAGAAATGTATGTTGACATCTGCCATCCCATGTTCTGTCATGTTCCTCTGTGAAACTCCACAAAACAGTCTTAAATTTACCTATCTCATAGGTCATCTTAAGAATTAGAATTTCAGACTATTGTGTATGGAGGACTAGAAAAACACAGAATTAATAGATATTCTATAACACTGATCCTTTATTATACTCTTAGTTATGAATGTAGTTACGATTAAAATAGTTTTAAAGCACCCCTCATTCAAAGATAGCAGGGCGGTATGCAATCTAAAAAGTATAATTCATCATTTTAAAAAAAATACACAAAAAAAGAATGCATTTATAAAGCAATTTAAAATGCATTAAAACATAGGAGGACAAATTGAAATGTCATAGCAAGCACAAGAGTTTAACCTGATGTTAATTTAATCAGGTCTTAGTTTTATAGAAAGGGAATTCTCCAATTATGGCATAAGAATCAGACTATGAGTCTCCTTTGATCACAGTTTACCCTTAATGACTGGGTTTGTAAGCATTTCCTGGTATTTACTACTCGAGGGGATGACTTCCTTCTCCCTAAAGGTATGACAGGTTTCTCTTTTAGACCAGGGTTTTTCACTGTCGGCAACTTTAAGAAGGGTGGACTTCAATTCCCAGAATTCTCCAGTCACCATGTTGTTGGAAGCAGAGTTCTGGCATGCGGGCTGTGGAATTCTGGGAGTTGAAGTCCAGACATCTTAAAGTTACCAAGGATGAGAAGCACTGCTTTGGAGCTTGACTTTTGTCTGACTCAGCTGCTTCTGGAAAATGATCTCACAGAACAATTTTTCGGTAAGGAGAAGTGACGTGAGGCTTGAGATCCCACAATAAATGACAAATGGATGATTTGGACAGATTCCTGGTATGTTTTTAGATTCCTGCCCTTTCATCTTGCATTGCTCCAGATTCTGATGTGACAAATTTGGAGAGGAATCAAATTTTTCTCATAGCTGATTGTTGAGGGCTGGGTGTGAGTGGCAAAAACCATTGAGTCTGATGATAGGCTCTATCATCTAATTGCAGTCTAATTGCAGATTTCCCAATACAGGTAGTCCTCGGGTTACAAACACAATTGAGCCCCAAATTTATGTTGCTAAGTAAAACATCGGTTAAGTGAGTTTGCCCCATTTTACGACTTTTCTTGCCACAGTTGTTAAGTGAATCACTGCATTTGTTAAGTGCTTAACATGGTTGTTAAGTGAACCTGACTTCCCCATTGACTTTGCTTGTCAAAAGGTTGCAAAAGGTGATCACATGACCCTGGGACACTGCAACCATCATAAATATGAACCAATTACCCAGCATCTGAATTTTGATCATGTAATTGTGGGGATGCTGCCACGGTAGTAAGTGTGAAAAACTGTCATAAGTCACTTTGTTCAGTGCTGTTATAACTTCTGTCACTAAACAAATGCTTGTAAATCAAGGACTACCTGTAAAGATATGAATGGCATCTCTCTTGGTGGAGAAGCTCTGAAACTGATGTTGAGCTTCCCTGAGAAATGTTTATGATTTTAGGAGACTGGTGCTGAAATAGCAGAAGTTTTTCTTTGATTAAGTTTGCTTGGTGACATGATTGGCTAGATTTTGAATAATTTATGTGATGCTGAGAGACCTGAAGTAGAAGGATGATTTGAGCTCTTTGATCCCACCAACATATCAAAACGAATTTTTTATACTATAATGGCTTAGTTGGGTGGTCTAGAATGTTTTAATGTCTTCTTTTAACTTTTATATGGGATATTGTTGCATTGTTTTATTCTCTGTTGTAAGCTGCCCAAAGTCCCTTGGGAGTTGGACGGCATTAAAAATGCGACAAAATGAATGAATGAATAAATAAATAGAAGGCAAGGCCCTGATCCGTCCCGTGTTTCCAGTCACTGAATTGTACAGGTAGTCCTTGACTTACAACAATTCGTTTAGTGACCGTTCAAAGTTATAAGGGCACTGAAAAACGTGTCTTATGACCGTTTTTCACAGTTATGACCTTTGCAGCAAATCCCTGTCATCATGTGATCAAAATTCAGATGCTTGGCAACTGGTTCATATTTATGACCGTTGCTGTGTCCCAAGGCAGTGGTGAAATCCAAATTTTTTTACTACCGGTTCTGTGGGCGTGGCTTGGTGGGCATGGTGTGGCTTGGTGGGCGTGGCAGGGGAAGGATACTGCAAAATCTCCATTCCCTCCTCACTCCTGGGGGAAGGATATTGCAAAATCTCCATTCCCACCCCACTCTGGGCCCAGCCAGAGGTGGTATTTGCTGGTTCTCCAAACTACTCAAAATTTCCACTGCCGGTTCTCCGAACTGCTCAAAATTTCCACTACCGGTTCTCCAGAACCTGTCAGAACTTGCTGGATTTCACCCCTGTCCCAAAGTCATGTTTTTGCGATCTTTTGATGAGCAAAGTCAATAGGGAAGCCAGATTCCCTGAACGACCGGATTTCCAACTTATCAACTGCAGCGATTCATTTAATGACTGTGGCAAGAAAGGTCGTAAAATGGGGCAAAGCTCAGTTAGCACAGAATGTATCACCGAACCACAGAAATTTTGGGGGCAATTATGGTTGTAAGTTGAGGGCTACCGGTATTTTTGGTGGATCTCAGTTCTGCGTGGGGCTCCTGGGACAATCACTGCTACTTTTATCCTATAAAAGAGAGTCAGATTTTTCCCATTCATAAGCCAACCCTGAGGCCTGAAGTTAGACCTCAGGCCATGTTCTCCAAAGGGAAGTTTTCTGTGGGATCTCTGCCTGGCCTACTACCATTAGGCAATGTGAGATGGATTTTGAGTCCCACAATTAAACAACGTGGGATCAGGATGAGGCCTTCTCTGTGCTCTGTGCTGGAATAGCATCCCCTCCACAGGAATTGGTTCGGCCTCCACCCCATTCACCTTCCAGCAAGCTTTAAAAATGCAGCTCTCTTCCCTCAGGCCATGAGGTAAAATTGTGACCCCCCCCATTTGTTTTCTTGGTCGTGTGTATATCATAGGCCAGTCCCAGAGACACAAACTGCATTATGTGTAATGATATATATATATATATTTACAACAACAACAACAACAACAATAATAATAATGTAAGTTATATTATATGTAATGGCATAGAAATTGCCTTAAAGGTTCGAATTAGCTGCCATGTTGCCTTACTCATTTGACGTGTGGTCTTTCAGCATTTTTAAATTTAATAACATTTTCTTAAGGGGAGGGGGAATAAATAAAATGTATTGTAATTGGCCTGTGGGGACATGGTACACACTGTGTGTGTGTGTGTGTGTGTGTGTGTGTGTGTGTGTGTGTTTGTAGAGTCATTATTGAGTAAAGCAGTTCGAATACAGAAAGAAAAACCACATTTATTTATTTACCCATTATAATTACTATTTACATATTTCAAATTATAATATAAATATTGTAAATCAGTATAATGATATAAAGAGACACATACATCTTTTTCTGTTTTTAAGTTTTTTAATTTATTTTATTATTTAGCATATGGCATAACATGCATACATTTTTGTATGCATGTATGTATGTATGTATGTATGTTTCACTCTAAATTAAAAACACAGTAATATATGAATGTTAAAAGATGTATATTCTGATACCAATGTCTAGGTCATCTAACCATGAAGTACCTCATCCTTTAGCGGAAAAATAAATCAGATACTGAACCAGTATATGCCCTCAGCTTACAGCCACTCATGATGTAACAGTAACAGAGTTGGAAGAGACCTTGGAGGTCATCTAGTCCAACCCCCTGCTTACAGAGGAGACCTCTACTAGGGATTCGAACCGCCGGACTGCTGACCTTTGATCAAACCTTTGAGTTTGGCGTGGGATCCCACAGTCACACTGAGGGGAGGATGCTATACCCATTTATATAGCGAATCCCGGCAGATGCCTTGTGAGGTGCAAATCTTATTCAAGATTGTCCATTGTTGGTGAAGTAGTTCAAAACCTGGCACCTTTTTCATAGGATTATCTATGTGTCTGGGGGTTCAGGTTTTAATTTTGTGAAAGTCCATGGATTGTTTTTGGAGTTGGGCATTTTAGAAATGTAATAGGTAGGTAGGTAGGTAGGTAGGTAGGTAGGTAGGTAGGTAGGTAGGTAGGTTTACTAGGCCACCGGGCAGGGATTTACTAAAGGATCCACTGCCAATCTGTAAATTGGGTATGGTAGGAGCTTGACTCCAAGTGATTGTTAGGACTCAGAGATCTTTCAAGATAGAGGTAAGAATATGTTTGATATTTGTGGGTTACAAAGGTTGTTTTTCCCCTTCACAGGAGACTATTTTCGGATGTCATCATGTATTCATTCATATGTGGGAAGGTGAGCAGCCAGCATTTTTTTAATATTAAAGAATTGAAAAAAAAAAAGAATGTGAATGGCTTAAACGCGGTCAAAAAAATGTGAAAATGACAACTAAACTGTCTTAAAAATAGTAGCTTGCCCCTGAAAATTGACACACCCACATGCCTGAGAATTTTGACACTATGGTAGAGTGACTGAGACAAAGGGAGCTGATATTAGCAAGTGGAAAGAGGAAGTAAGGTAAAAGCATAGCAGGCCTGGGGCTCTCTAGACTGAAGATCTCAAGAGAATTTCAGGGTGGGCCTTATTTTCAATAAACATAGTGCAACACACCTGCTACTAGTCATTTCATCATGACACAAGTGGCAACTAAATAGTCTAATGGATCAGACTAAAATGTTCTTGGATGTACACTTCTCCCACTTACTCTGCATTTTATCCTTATGCAATCACTGGTTCAAACAAGGGTTCCTATGCACTGTGTAACAAATATTTCCCAGTCCACAGAAATAAATTGTGGGGTATAAATTGCTTTTGAAGCAACAATCACCTGACAACTATTGTTACCGTTCTATAAGGATTCAATAGAATGTACGCCCTTAATTCAGACTTCTGTAGCTCTGCCAAATATTTGTACCCCTTCTGAAACTTTGAAAGCAGCATGATATTTGAAGAGCTAGAAACAATCTTAACAGAGCTATGTGGTGGGTGATCTCTCTTGAAAAGAGACTCCTCTCTTAAGAAAACAAAAATGCTAAGGTTCATAATTGGCTGGTACATCAAGATTCATTAAGATTGTTTCATTGTTTTTGTTTTGATTTATCTGGCTATCTGCCAAGAAGAGCATTATGGAATTTCTGACTCAAACAACATCCTTATTTGTAGTCTGCATCTAATACAGTTTTATATAGCTGCACTATTAAATATGGATGAAAGAATATTTCATGTAAGAAGGGGCCTTCTTCAGAATAAAAGCTTAGTTCTCTTTGTGGCTGCATAGGGAAATAAAAGGGATCAGATAACACCAGCATCAACCCATAAACTAGCTGATTCAGATAGGATTCGGTTTTGGCTAATTGTAGACAGGGTAATCGGACCGGGAGCTAAACAACAACATCTACTACACTAGAGCACATATTTTGTTCATCTCTCATCCCCTTAAACCCGGGTAAATAAAACCCCACAAGGTCTTTTTTTTTTATTCTGCCTCTTTTCCCCCATATACAACCAAGGCAGCGAACATAACAATACTCCTTCCTCCCAAAATAGGTTTTGTTTCTTTTCTGCTGGTAAATCAATAAAAGATGCCTCATACTTATTTCTTGTTTCTAGCTTGATAAAGTTAAAAGTAAGAGCACATATGCAATAGCCCACTCATGTTCCTATCCCATTTGAGAAAAGCTCCTCTTTCTCCTTCTGGAAGTCGGAGGGAAAAGTGACAGAATATACCTTTTTTTTAAATGACAAAAACATTTGAGCCAAAAGAGGGAAAGCATTTGCAGCCAAATGATAACGTTAGCCTAGCTATAATTCCCTTTCCTATATTTTATGAACAGTGTACTCATTTAAAAGAACACACCACGTTTAATAGTGATTTCCCGCAAGTCCTTTAAAAGACATAAAATGATAAAAGTACCAATTTGTGCAGAGCTTTTTTGATTGGGGCGGGGGAGGGAATGATGTAAACAAATGTTGACCTGACAGCTGGAGTCATGATATCTTTTTTTACTCAAACTGGCCTACTTCTAATTTTCATGATTCAAGGCCTCTAGGCTATGTCCAGTCCTTTGTGTAATGTATTAATGCTGACCAATAAAAAGAGACCCTTTCCTCTCACTTCCAAGGAGACTGAAAGCCTCTGCATTATATGTATCACAGCCTTATATATATATATAAAATATGTATGTGTGTGTGTGTATTTGTGTGTGTGTGTACATATACATATGCATGTTTGAACATTTGCATGTATACAGACACACACATTATAGAACTACAGTATTGATTTTGCCTAGTTGTATTCAGCTACAGTTGCATGAAATGCACACCAACCCATTCTTTGCAACTTTTAGGACAAAGCTGCCCTTTGCATGTCTATGCTGACCTTTGAACTGGCACATTTGCTTCAAGTAAACATGCCAGATGGTAAAGAAAAGTGGTGGGTCATAGAGCAGCCCTCCAGGGGTCAAGAGTCATGAAATCCTTTTCCACAAAAGCCAGCTTAAAAGCAACAATTTCAACAAATGCCTCTGAGCGACTCTCTCACAGTTGGAACGATAAAGAAAAGGAAAAGGGCGACTATTTTGCAGCTTTGGATTAAATGGGTATTTCATTGGACACCTTCATCAGGAAGCATTTCTGAATGTTCATAGGGAATGATGGACAGATGGGCTGACTATTTGAAAAGAAAATCTGTGGTAGGCAGGAAGCTGGAATGGAATGAATGGAGTTGAGCATTATAATTGGAATCTGGGATTTTAAGCCACACCTAGTCTCCCCTTGTACTGAAGACACTGTTTGGAAGGGGGTTGGCATGAAAAGATGAACTGTGACATTAAGTGATGGGTCTTCCATCCTAAAGCTCTTGTGCTGCACAGTGGATGGTTAATGTTAATGGGCTTGAATGAGGGAAGCTCAGCAGTAATGAGGTGGGGGATCTTTTTTATTTTATTTTATTTTTTTGCACTATTGACTTACCTTTTCTCTCCTCCTCCCTGACCATAGCCTTAAAATTAGAAACATCCAAATGTATTGGATGAAAAGCCGATCTAGATGATAGGTTCTCTAGTCAAGCATTCAGCAACATATGGAAACCCACCAAGGTTGGTATGCTCCTATTCATGTTTCCAGTCATTAAGATGTAGAGACATGCTGCTTCTGACATGGGTGACACTGTGTGGCCTTGATTTATTTTTTATTTATTTATAAAATTTGTAATAGCCACCTAACTCTAACAGAATCTGGGTGTGTACAAAACCAAAATTGCAATTCAGATGGTGTAATAAGAGTAACCTTGAGGAACTGGGGGAAGAGCCTCAACTAAGACAATGGTCAAACAAAAGAAATTTGAGTGTAATTGGAGTAAACATCTCAGTCTTGACCTTCCCTAGTTGTATTGTAGACAAATGGAGAGGGGAGGAAGGTGCATTCAGACTTGCAAGATTCTGTTACTATAATCTTATAATAAAGGAAGGGTTTTCATGACTTTGGTTTCTTAGTTTAGGATACTCCAAAGCTCCCACTCTGCTGGTACTTAGAAGGGCCTTGAGGACCTGGTTATTTAGTCAGGCCTTTGGTGAGGAAGAACGAAGCTCGTTTTTCCTTCTTTCTTGTTCAGTCTGTTGTCCTTGTCATCTTTTACTTTTTTTACCGGTTATTACTGCATTTTCTTTGTTTTAGTTATTTGAGACATCCAGAGTCATTGAGAGCCAGGCAACATACAAATTTGATCAATAATTATTTCTAAAAGTACAGAAATGCAACTTTATTTAGCTATCTTACCATTGCCTATTTATAACTATCCATTTTTTATTTATTTTTAGTCATGGAAAGCCAAAACAAATGGCACTGATTCTTCAGCGTCTCGTGACCTACTGACCACAAGGGGGCAGTAGGGTGCAGATAGAGAGAAAGGAATTACTCTGTGCCTTTCTGTCTAGAATTTTGCCTGCTCTTTGTCTAAGAGGCTGCTAATCTGGAATCACACACAGGGGCAGAACACATGGTCTAGGAACTCTTCCCTTGTTGTGATGTAGCTTGCTAGATGCTAGGCTTTGCCAATCCTTCTAATCCATTACTGGTAAATACATCTTTTTTCTGTTATAGATCTAAGAGCTGTTCCACAAATCTTTGCTCAGGTCAGCTTCCTGCTCTCAGGAATGCTCAAATTATATGCAAGAAACACACCAACTTCCAACATTTATATCCACCTTAGTAACAACGTTTCTACACACACTAACCACTTACTTTTTTATCGCTGATTGAAATATAGAAAATGGTAGACTCTTGTTAGTGAATAGAGCAGTAAGATCAAACTCTGTGTTGTATGTAATTCCATGTTTCTTCTTCAACACAAATTGTGCGGTGAAGTCCAGACAACAAATTGCATTAATATGTCATTTTAAAAAAAGATATTCAAAGCAGATCTCCAAAATCTACCTTGGATGAAAACACAACTGTTTTAAGCAGAGGGGTTTTTACAAGTTGAAAATAGTTTATTCTAGTCCTAAAATCTATTTGTTTATTAAATTTATATGCTACCTATGCCTTTGTTGCAGTGCTTATGGGAGGCTTACAAAATGAAAAAAGATATTGGAGAACAGTTACAATTAAGAAGACTAAATAAGAAACTAAAAATCAAGAGTATAGGTGCCATATGGATGGGGAATCTTCTCAGTAGCCCACCAGCCATCCCCAGTGTAGAGTACCCTATTGGGACACCAGGCCAGCTGGCAGAGCCAGGTTTTAAGGCTCTTTCAGAAGATGAGAAGTGTGAAGGCCAGAGTCATTTCCAGGGGAAGGATATTCCAAAAGGTGGGGGCCACAACAGAAAAGCCTCTTCTCTTTGACTCTGCCAGTTGAAATTCCTTAATAATTTCCGCTGGAGCAAGTTGGGAAGACTAATCCTGTTGTGGTGAGATTGCTCCTCTGATACCCTGAATCCATACCATAAGGGGCTTCAAATGTAATGACAAACACCTTGAATTGGACTGGAAAGCAAACTGGCAACCAGTGCTGTTCACACAACAGTGGAGTTACATGTGCCATCTGAGGGGCCTCCAGAACTGTCTGCACTGCTGCATTCTGTACCAGTTGTAGTTTCTAAATATTCTACCCCATGTAGACCACATTGTAGTAATCCAACCAAGAGATGAGGGGGAATGCAAGGCCTCATGATAAAATTAAATACTGATATGGAATAGAGGTTTTTCTCAAGTATCTTTCTTTCTCAAGATCTGTAGTAATACCTCTATCAAATTTCTTTCCCCTAATTGCTTCCCTATTCTGAGAAAACTAGCATATCAAAATGGAAAAGAGTTGAAACCTTATTTAAAACTTGCTGTCCAGGGGTGAAATGCTACTGGTTCACTCCGGTTTAGGTGAACCGGTAGTCATAAAAACTATCAGTTAAAAAAGCTACTGGTTCGGTGGAACCGGTAGTTAAAAAAAGCTACTGGTTTGTGTGAACCAATATTTCCGACGATCAACTGTGCTGTGCGGTTTAGCTTCGCTAGAAAGCAGGAAATCCTGCTTTCTAGCGAAGTTAAATTGCACGGCACAGCTGTTCCCCCCCTTGCTGTTCTAACCTAGTAAAATCTTCTTTTTCCATGCGAAGAGTGCATTTGGTGCGGACTGCACATGTGTGGGCAGCGTGCTTTTGGCATGCACCATGCATGCATGCGTGCAGCGAATATTTGGCGTGCATCATGCATGCACGGGCAGCAAACCAGTGGCGATCTTAGGAGGATTTCACCACTGTTGCCATCTAAAGTCAAATAGTGTATCCAGAGATTTTGCAAAATATCAATATCAATAGCACATAGATTTATATACCGCTTCATAGTGCTTTATAGCCCTCTCTAAGCAGTTTACAGAGTCAGCATATTGCTCCCAACAATCTGGGTCCTCATTTTACTGACCTCAGAAGGATGGAAGGCTGAGTCAACCTTGAGCCTGGTGAGACTTGAACTGCCAAACTGAAGGGAGACGAAAGTCAGGAGAAGAAGCCTGCAGTACTGCATTCTAACCACTGTGCCACCACGGCTCAAATAGGTTAAATGACCCTTAAGTTGTATTATGTATCTATATATCCCATAGATTTGAAATTAAAATTAAACATGACATCAAAGGAATATGACTAAATCTTACATTCTGTGTTGAGAAATTGTATATGTATGTGGATTAAACATTACAATTGACAAGCAATTATAAGGTTTTAGAACAAAACCCTCAATATGAAATCCAATTTTTCATTGCTTTCAAAGAAAATTTTAGATTTTTTGCTTTGTAGGGATGTCAATTTTTTAACCAAATGGTTAAATCCTTTGAAATAGCAATAGCAATAGGACTTAGACTTATATACCACTTCATAATGTTTTACAGTCTTCTCTAAGCGGTTTACAGAATCAGCATATTGCCCCCAAAATCTAGGTCATTTTACCAACCTCAGAAGGATGGAAGGCTGATCAACCTTGAGCCAGTGAGACTTGAACTGCCAAATTGCTGGCAGCTGGCAGTCAGCAGAAGTAGCCTGCAGTACTGCATTCAACACTGCACCACTACGGCTCAATGCTACTGATCCAATGAAATATGTTTTTACTTTTTCAGTAGTCCCAACGGTGCTTTTTCAAGAGGCAACTGGAGTTCCTTGTTTTTGTTTGAAGACATTTCACTTTTCATCCAAGAAGCTTCTCAGATCTGAAGACTTGGGCTGAAGCCGCTTAAGTCTAAATTCTTTAAAGAGTGCCTTTAAAGCTGATCTACTTGTAACTGTCATTTGCTTTGCTTTCCAACAGTCACATTCCTTGTTATTTTTTTTTAAACAGAAGGAAGAGTCGAAAGCTTTTACCACCAAACAGGACAGCTGCAAGCACATTGGTGTCCATCCACCACATTGCTTACCTCTGTTCTAGGGCTTATAGCCAAGGAAAAGATAGGCGTCTTAAATGAGAATGCTTGGAGAAACTCCAAAGCATTTGGCAAGGCTTCTTGGAACTACCATGGAATTAGAGGTGCTTTATGCATGCCAAATGAATCTATCAAGACTGACAACAGTAATATCCAAGTTCCCCCTCTCTTTTCCTTTCCATTTCCCCATCTTTTGCTGACTGACTTTTTCATGTTTACCACCAAGAGTGCCAAGATGTAGCATGATAGAAAGACGAGGGAAATTGAAAAGGAGATAGACTGTATCTTCTATCCCCAATAGTTGTACTGTGACATAAAGCACATCTAAAGAAATTTCCTGCTTAAACAACGTCTTCCAGAGCACTATTTTAAAAAATAGATGCAGAAGAATTGGAATTGGGGTGATTATATAACTGTGCATCACTCTGCAACTTAGTACAGATAGTTTTCAACTTAACAACCATAACTGAGCCCAACATTTCTGTGGTTAAGTGAGACATTTGTTACATGTGTTTTGCTCCATTTTAAGACCTTTCTTGCCACAGTTGTTAAGTGAATCACTGCATTTGTTAAGTCAGTAACACTAACTTTCTGTTTTTAATTGTTAAGTTAGTGAATCTGGCTTCCCCATTGA
The DNA here is from genome assembly GCF_059756535.1 of Pantherophis guttatus. Lineage (NCBI taxonomy): Eukaryota > Metazoa > Chordata > Lepidosauria > Squamata > Colubridae > Pantherophis > Pantherophis guttatus. The sequence goes on from NC_142064.1 coordinate 81,127,870, forward strand.
CTTTCCTTGTCAGAAGAATACAAAAGTTGATTCTGGAACACTGCGACCGTCATAAATATGAATCAGTTGCCAAGCATATGAATTTGGATCAGGTGACCATAGGGATGCTGTAATGGTCATAGGTGTGAAAAATGATCATAGGTCACTGTTCTTTTTTTTGTCATTGTTAACTTCAAATCATTGCTAAATAAACTTGTTAGTTGAGGACTACCTGTATTGCAATCCCTTTTACCAGCTCTCCCTCTGAGCTGTATTTTTTCCAAAATAAGAACTGTACTGAATCTCTGTTTTATTCCAGGAATGGCTGGATTGGGTGGGAATCAAACAGCAAGAGTGCCTCCATTTTTCTCAGTGCTGCAACATATCTGTTGCAAACCGTCCTCCAAACTGTCTGGAGGCAATGTGGAAACAGAGCAAGCCAACAGCAGTAGCGAAAAGGAGCAGATGAGCTAGAAGAAATCATAAAGAAAAGAAATAGAAACACTAATAATTTGCAGCCTTTGCAATGAATGTATTGGCTTAACCAGTGAACGAGACTCATTGAATATTTCCCTGTTCCCCCCACCCCACCCCCAAGTCTGGTGGTGGTTCTCTGTACCTTCTTCCCAATTTGACTGTGATCTTCCAGTTCAGATGCATTGTGTGTGCTGTGTGACAAAAGCTATGAAGAGCCTCTGTGGCAGAAAATGACTGGCTTTTATATAAAGGAGTCCAACCGTACAGCCACAATTTCACAGTATTATTTTTATAGAAAAGAGCTTGTTTAATATACAGTATATGTATTTTTTTTTTTGAAAAAAAAATATTGTCTTCTAGATGATGCATTTGAAATTTTATTTTATTGCTAACAAGCTTTGATACGCACAGGTGACTTATTGTTCTGCCAGCTCCTAATTTGGCTTGAGTTGAATACCATTTCCAGTAACTTTGGTAATCACTCATTTGTTCTAATTAGATGTTTGCTGCCCTCCTCATTACAATGGGAGCAGAGAGTCACTGCATGCAATGCTTAAGCGTTACAGTCTCTTTTGTGCATGGATGTTGTCCTTTTCATCTTGGCTTTTCCATTTATGTTCATTGTTTGGAGAAGAAGATAATTTGAGACCTCCCTGAAAGGGTAATTGGGTTGGGAGTGACAGGTGGCGGTAAGCTTCTGTGGAGAGAGGATTGAAGGAAGGAAGCTTGCTTGAAGATAGAAGATAGATTGCGGAGGGTTCCTAAGGAGTAGCAATCTGGCTACTTTTCTGTCCAACGGTTCCAGTGGCTGAGCCACGCTTCCAGATTGAAATACAAGAATGTTAGGCTTGAATTCACATATAGCAACTGTCTTTAAATACCACTCAAAAGCTACAATTATAAGAAGGAGCACATTATACTTGTGCCCCAGGCCTTGCCCTAGCTCACGCTAGGCTTCCAGATGCAATTAAACATGCTGATTTTGATCTATTAAGCCTAAAATGTCTTGGCACCTGCTTACCTTCACAACTGCATATTTCAGTTAAAATCAATTCTACCATTGTGGGAGAAAGACCAAGTATACCCCCACTTGTGACTGGGGAGGCAAAGCTAATAGGCACTGCTTTTCACTGCAACATTTTTTTTTGGGGGGGGGTAGGGATTTCCTGATTTCATTCAGGAAATGCAAAAAAGAAAAAAAAAGGAGCTTTTTAATTTACAGCTTGAAACAACATCAGTATCGAAGTTTAATTGAAGTTAATATTTATGATACGTTTTTCTACCATTTATAATAATTTCATGGCAGATATATGCTCTCTCTCTCTCTCTCTCTCTCTCTCTCTCTCTCTCTCTCTCTATATATATATATATATACATACATACATACATACATACACACACACACACACACACACACACACACACACACACACACATATATATACATCATGGATATTTTAGATGCGTATCTTGCAAACCCCCAAGAGTTTTATTGGATTTAAGAAGGATATAAACTTAGTGACTCACAAGATATAGAAGAGTAATAAGTTTGTCTTTTTTTTAAAAAAAGTTCTAGCTATTGGAAGAGTTTTGAGTTAATACAACTTAATATGAAAGTAGTTGTTTTTGTTTTTGTTGTTCAAGATTTTTAAATAGTATGGGAAATGAAGGGACTTTCAAGAGCTATTGTGATTTATTTTTTATAAGGGAAAGTGGGAACTTCTATAAATGAATACAGAATGACAAACACTGGTGAGACAATTCTTCAGAACAAGAATATTATGCAAACCATGCTGCAATCCAGTTATGCCTGAAGAATTTAAAGCTCTTAACTAATCCTTTCTGCCTAGGTGTTATGAGAACAACTGTGTTGCTTCATCAGGGGAAGGTTCTATTTAGTCAGGTAGGTCTTTCTGGGATGACCTTGTTAGTTGCTTCATTAGAAAAGAGAACTTTTAGTCCTCAACTGATGTGTGGTAAAAAAAATGTTAATCCAATTGATTTATTAGGATCATTACATAATGTTCTAAGATATATATTTTTTACTCCACAGTTCATAGCTAAAAAAACCAACTTCTTTTTATATGCCAGATTTAGCATTTCAATATTCATCTTCTCAAAATTGATAGACTTGTTGTGGAATAAATATATAGAGGTGCCCTTCATATTTTGGTATTTTTCAATAAATTGACAATGAATATTGGCAAACACAATACTGTTTGTTCTTTCAAACTGAAAGAAATTTTAACTTGTGTAGTTGTGTGATGAAAATATGATAATTATATATTCTACCCTCCCACCCCACTCCAGTGCTTGGCCTTCTGAAATTTGCTCTCTTCATATTTGTATACATGCAGTCTTTTAATAAAAATGAATCATCTATAAAAAAATGAAGTTTCCTTTCTCTCAAGTTGATATTTGCTTGTTATTTCATTTATTTTGTTTTATTTTGCTCTTGTTTTTACAAAGGATATGTGAAAGCTCACCTAGCCAAAAAAAAAAAAAAAAAGATAAAACCTAGTGTAACATTCTTTCAAAAGAAACTGAGTATATTCCAGAGGTAGATTTCAAAAAGACAGTTTCTCTATTGTTTTAGAATTTTTGAAAGCCTATAGCTTCTTAATTTTCCTGAACTATGGATTTTTTAAACATATTCATAGAAAAGAGCGTAATTCATAAACTACACAATATACTTCTAAGATAACTTTGTTTCTTCTGTCATAGCATTAAGTCATGCCAAACCTACTCTCTATTTGAAAAAAAATATTTTTTTTAAAAAAAACCTATTTGAAAAATATTATTCTATGTATACATATTTGGGCAGAGGCCTAGTTTCATACACAACAGGATTAACATCAGCAGTGAAATCCACTTACCTTTGCTACCGGTTCGGGAATGGGAGCACGTGCGCCACTTCTGCGTATGTGCAGAGCCTTCTGCGCATGCACAGAAGGTAAAAAACGGGACACAATGACATCCCGGCGGGTGGACGGAGCTTTCCGCCGCCAGCGCTAGCAATTTGCGCGAGCCAGGTAGAACCGGCTGGATTTCACCGCTGATTAAAATGTCTAGGATTAAATTCTCTAAAGATTACCAAACTATATTGCTCAGATCTTGGGACTATGGCTATAGCTGTTCTTCCAGTTTGTTAATCTTTTTAAGATGGGAAGAATATTTGATTGTATTTTACCCTTGCTTATACATTCACTTTATATTTACTAAAATCATCAGTAGCAGCCATAGTGGTAGTTATAGGCATTAATGATAAACAAGGGCCCATCTTAAATGATGATTGGTTGTCCTTCAGAGATGATTCTTCATGATGATTATCAACCAGCTCTTCTCCATGCTAATCTTTTGCATGCATCACACAAACTTCCTGCATCCCTTGCCGAGCTCTGTTCCTTTAGGCCAGCTGTATTTATGTCATATAACCTGAGAGGGCAGGCTACTAGCTGACATCAAAGCCTCGTGAAGGCCTGGTCAGTGGGGAGCCATGAGGAGCCATCTGCTCTGTTCTTCTGTGGCAATGGAGAATGTCACCTCTGCCATCCTCTTTAGATTATGGAAAGAGAATAGAATCACTCTTAACTAGGCATGTTATTAGCCAAAGGGAGAGTGATTGTGTTCGTTATCCTTTTTTTCCCCTTTTTTTTAAAGACAGTAAATAATGAGCAAACTAATAAAGATTCAACCAGGACTAATAGGGAGGCTGAAATTACAGGCCGGCAACCCATTTCATTCATTGTATGAATGTGAACGATTAAAAATAATTGCCTGCATACCACCCACGCAGAGCGTTGGGGAGGGGTGATGTTTCCATTGTCCCAATTGGCCTGGTCTGGCTAAAATCTATTAGGGAGCAGCTTTGCTTTAAATTTTATGAAAGGATGAGGGAAATACGTTATTGCTAAAGGGAGACCTTCTGTTCTGCCACAAAACTATTGAAAATATTGATGCTTGGAGAAAGTGGGAACTAAATTAGCTCAGATGGGTAGCTTTGTAAAACTAGCATTACTGCAAAGAAATTTAGATAAACGTTACTGTCGTATATTTTAGTAGTATTTTGCACTTCTTATTTCAGTTACGTTAGTCTACTTTGTATGAGGTGGGAAAAAAAACACATTCTGAAAAACCAGAACCTTTTCAAGATTCTGAAAAGCTCGGGAGAAGAATGTTTGGGTTACCACAGTCTCCTCCCTGATCTTTTTCTTCTTAGCACATCCTATTTCTATATATTTCTCATGATAATTGGGACATGTGAGGAAATTTAATATACTAAAATAACTCTGGGATTATATCTTAATGGATTAATGAAAAACATCAACCTGTCAAATGCTGAATCATGCTTTGGATAGACTTTTTTCCCCCTTTATGTATGAAGCCCAAGGCAGTTAATTTATTATTTATTCATTCAGAAAATTAACATAGCCATTGAACTCATGTGATCCGCTGCCCCATCATCTCTTCAAATTGCCCTATGCAAGTTGGAGGGGAGACTGTTGGAGAAATAGTGGGAAGGAGTACTTGATCTTCCACACCCTTCCACTCCCTTAACCATCAACCCTCACCAGATGGGATTCCAGACATAGCAGAAGTATACCTAAGCGTTCTTAATAATATATGGACCATACAGAAAAGGAAACAGAAACACAGTTGTACACATGACATGGAAATCATCAGCATATTTTGCACAATTACATTAATGATTACTGAATGATTATTACCATCATCTACCATTTAAAGGCCAACATTTGTTTTTTATCCTCAGCATGAAAACAACTAGATGGAATACTGTAACAGATAATGCTTCTTTTACAGCCCCACTAGTTCTTTGCAGTGTTAATCCTGCCACATTATATCTCGGTAATGCAGTTTCAGTAATCTGTGCCCACAGGATACTGAATGAAGAGTTTTGGGCCTCTGGTATATGGTACCAACATGTGTAGCTCCTATTATATTATTAAAAAGTTACTATTAAAATTGGATGCCCTTGGAAATGTGTAGCAGGAGACAATATTTAGCTGAGTTATTCAAGCCAGCTGTAGCCCAGTGATAACTCAGAAACCACAGTAAAACCACTACTGCTACTACTTCAATCCTTTGCCCCTTTTAACATATATACAATATGTAACTGAACCATCATAAATTTTAATACTGAAAATAAATGTTTGTGACTCCATTTTCTTCCATCTCATTTTCTACCCTAGAATTCAAATCATTCATCTCTCTCATTATTTGCTCATATGACAGTTCTGAAGTTTAAGTTAGGGCTATAGTATTCCTCGATTGGGTTACATTCAAAATCTTCCATGGATTATCTCATACATTCTTGTTGACCTTGGTTCCACCTGCAACACCTTCCATCAAACTGAAGTGTCCTGATTGCTTCTATTGGGGATTTTAAACCTTTGTCAGCAAATGGAAACTGTTCATTAAAAAAAACCCTCTCAGAATCTTTGTTGAATAATGGTGGGCTTCTGAATGTCATCTGACAATATCCATCCTTTCTGCTGTATCTTAAAAACTTGTTAGAAACAACTCGGTGATGAAAGGCAGGAGTGGGTGGCTGAGTGAGATGGAAGTTTGTTTTCTCCTTTAGTCCCTTGAAGAGTTTTCTCCCCTAGTTCCTTGTGTGGTGGTTCTATCTATCTATCTATCTATCTATCTATCTATCTATCTATCTATCTATCTATCTATCTATCTATCTATCTACAGGAGGCTAAGGAATGAGGAACCCTCTCTGTCAAGCTACGTCTTAGTCCCTTGCCAAGAGGATTTTTTTTCCTTACTTTGGTGGAAATTGAAAACCTAATGAAAATCTTTTGAAATAAATTCCAGAGACCCATTGTTATCCCTTATGTTTGCAACTCCTTCTCAAAATATTTTGCTGATCCTTAGGCCTTTTTTTCCCCTTCAAATTACTTTCCATAACTCACCTTTTCATGGGAACCTTTCATAAAACTATCTGGTTTCAAAGACTTATTGTAATTGCTAGTTCCTTACTATAAGCATATGCAATTGAAGCAGCTATACATTATTTCCCCATTTGCATCCATACTTTTCTTGTTATGAGCTCTTTCTTCTGCATTACATTCACTACAGAACCATTCAATTAAAAGTATTTTAGCAATATAAAAAGCACACTATAATTCATAAGCCATCTGTGTATGTGGATGAGTTAGATTTCAAAGCAACTGACAAAATGCAATCTTTTTTATTCTAGGTTGGAGGTGGAGGATGATTTTACTATATTAATTTATTTAATTTTTAATTAGTTTTTACTGTTTTAGCTGTGGTTTTATATTGTGTAAGCCTCCTTGAACTGCCATGGGCAAATAGGCGGCAATATAAATCCAATAAATAAATAATAAAGATCCTCATTTCTCTTTAAAAACAATTCCCATCTTCTCTACTTGTTTATAACATCAATGTTAGTAAAATGTTCAGCCAATTAATATGTATTGATACAGGTAGTTTTTAACTTACAACCATCCATTTGCAGAAATCCCTTGATTTATGACCAGTTGCTTAGAGATCAGAGTTTCTTAGAAATCAAAAGTTATGATAGATCTCCCCAAAAAACTTACCATCCATTTTTGAAGTTACGGCCACTGCAGTACCCCTGCAGTCATGTGAACAAAATTTGGGAACATTCACTCTTACAACTCCCCTGCCTATCTGGGTCCCATAGGCCTTCGGTCTGCTTTCCCGCCCTGCCAGGTCCCTCATCTTCCTCCCTACCTCCAATCACTGATTGTTTACTTACATTTTACTGTATATCTCCTCCTGGAAGCTCTGGAGATTGCAGTGGGAAAGGAGAGCAGGTTGCTATGCCCCTCAGCATCTGTACGCTCATTGCTCTGTCCCAGGAGCAGGCACCACTTAATTGCAGTCACTCCAAAATTGCAGTGTGATATCAGTTTGGGCAAGCCATCTTGACAAAATTTGCCATCTTGGGAGCAAGATTTGATTGTTTCAAAATGTGTCTTGAGAATGCTCTATGATCCTTATTTAGCAGAAGTTGTTTTGTGATCAAATTGAAAAAAAGAGAAGTTTACTTATGTCCAGGATATAATGGAGCTATTTGTTGTTGTTTTTTTAATTTATCAGATTCAGTAGTAAATTCTCTTTGTTGTATTTCTTTTAAACTGATATGTAGATAATAACAACTACATTCAAATATCGTAAGTTTTGTACTTGGGAGGCAGATGCACACGCACACTTAAATTGGGATGGGGTGAGCAGAAGAACTGTATTATGGAATCAACATCAGTTTTGGGATGGTATTTAGAAAATTAGTATGTGCCATGTACTTGCTAAAGCAAAATAAACTATTGTAAATATCTTTTTTTTTTAAATTGATCTTTATGCATTTATATAACAATATTGCATTCTGTTCCATCATATTAGATATTAGATTGAGAACAACATGAAATTATGCAAAATGTGATTATGTAACTAATTATTTCTCACTGTTATGAAGGAAATATTACTATTTTATCCAGTGGGTTGGACTTTCTTGTTTCTTTTCTAAATTGAATTAAAATTCCACTGTCCACTTTTTTTAGTTCTCAAAACAGCCAGCCATCTATTCCTATATATGATTCCTGAATCAGGAATTACCACAGACTTACTTGTATAAATTGGAATATTTTTTTTCTAATCTAGCTCTTGCTGAAATGAACCTTTAAATGAGCAAAAATGGTTTCTCAAATTTAATTGTGGCTCCCGGCATCCTGATATAGTCAGTTGACTCCATCACTGACTATTGGGGGCGAGTCTTTGGCCCCCACAGAAAGGGCTCGCAATCTGGGAGTCTTCCTGGATATGCAGCTGTCCTTGGAGGAACATCTGACGGCTGTAACCAGGGGGACCTTTTGTCAGGTTCGCCTGATTCGCCAGTTGCGGCCCTTTCTTGATCGGGATTCCCTGTGCACAGTCACTCACACCCTCGTCACCTCTCGCCTTGACTACTGCAACGCTCTCTACACGGGGCTCCCCTTGAAGAATACCCGGAGGCTCCAACTGGTCCAGAACGCAGCAGCGCGGGTAGTGACAGGAGCAGCATGGCGCTCCCATGTAACACCGCTCCTGCGTGAGCTGCACTGGCTCCCGGTGGTCTTCCGGGTGCGCTTCAAGGTGTTGGTTATCACCTTTAAAGCGCTCCATGGCATAGAGCCTAGCTATCTTCGAGACTGCCTGCTGCTACCGACAACCTCCCATCGATCCGTGCGCTCCCACAGAGAGGGCCTCCTCGGGGTGCCATCAGCCAAACAATATAGGCTGGTGACCCCCAGGGGGAGGGCCTTCTCTGTGGGGGCACCTACCCTCTGGAATCAGTTGCCCCCAGAGATAAGGAGAATCCAAGACCTCAGCGCCTCCCGCCGTCCCCTTAAAACCCACTTTTTCCAGCAAGCCAGGCTGGCTTAAGAAGAAATTTTTAAATGTTTTAATTGGTTTGTGATTTTTAATTTTTGGGCCAAATTTATATATATTTTAACTGTTTTTTTAATATTTGTATTTCATGTTCTTAATTCTGGCTGTACATCGCCCTGAGTCCTCAGGGAGAAGGGCGGTATATAATTGGAAATAAAATAAAATAAAATAAAAAATAAATTATTCAGTTCATGAAACTGGGGCAAACTTAGGGAGACTGTTGGGGGGTGGGGGTGGGGAGGAAATATTTTGCCAAAGTGTTCATAGGGTGGAGGAGAAGTCTTCCAGAGAGTAGTGAACAAAACTTTGTGAAAGTACGGTAATATGCTAAATCTTAGGAAAAGACTTAGGAATTTTTACCTCATTTGATACCAAATTAAAAAGTCCTGTGGATAAGGGGATGAAAGAAACGAAGCCATAGGGAGAAAGAAGGGTGACATTCAACAACTCCTTCCCCCCCCCCAACAATTTCTCTCTATCTAAAGACATTATACAGCAAATCTGTCTATTTTACCCCTCAAAAGATTTGTGTTTTTTGGTAAGAAAAAGGATAGCAGCAGCCTTGGGACCCCATGTAAGCCTTACACTTGGGAAAAAATATTATCTGACTTCCTACCATATAAAAGTCTATGAACAATGCAGAGTGATTTCACAATAATAAACCTCATCTGGATGTGCTTTTTTAGTATCACAGTGAAGGCTGAATCATTGGGCAGAAGTGATGGTCATTGCTGCATTGTTTTATTTGGATGCTAATTTAATGCAAAGAATCTCAGCTCTCTGGGTCTAAAATAATCTCGTGTTTTGTCGTCACAGGAATTCAAGCACAGTTTTAATCACGGTCACCAGCTGCTCCTTCTGGCTTTTGAAATAAAGGCTGAATGTAAAGAAAAGGCCTTTGTAGGGCTTCTTGTTTTGTTTTGTTTAAAGACATGCTTATTGCTGCTTAGTTTGGTGTGACTCTAGTGAGACTTCACTTCTGCTTGAGTCAATTGCCACTGAAGTGAAAGACTCAAGCACAGATCTCAAGCATCATAAATATACATCAGTCCTTTTTGTGTTGTGCTCAAGGAGTACCTACTTGAACCAACCTCACTGCTGTTATGAAGCCATCCTCCTTTTTATATAATGAGGATCGTTTGAGATATTGCCCAATCATTACTTTGCACAAGAAACGCACTGTTGCAGAGATCATGTTTACTTAGCATTCGTGCCATTAAATATTGCTATACTAACACAGGTCTTGCATCTCTTCTTCAGTTTAGATTAACTGTAACTGGAAGCATGTGGTTCAGCAACTGTCAAGAATAGCTTTAATAGTTTGTGTAACATCACTGACGGGGGAAAAAAAATGGTTCAAATCTATCCAGTCTGCAAAATATGGCTTTTAAAAACTCTTGTATGTTTTTCACATCCCCATTGTTGGTTACTGGTGAGGATGAGAAAACACTTTCACAAGACATGGTTAATTAGCCTTGTGTTATATGAAGAGGGCAAGATGGCAAAATAGGTAGAAACTAACTTAATATGTAGCCCGAAGTAAAACATTCAAGCACTTTAAAATCCTTTGTTGAAAAGGAGTACAGTTTGCAGGAAAACCATTCCATTTCTTCCAGCTTTATTTTAACCCAGACCACATAAGAACTATTGACCTGAGTCAGATATATGTGCAACTATGACAGATAGCTTATAACTTATTTTGCATGTTTGTATGATCCATTCAATTTTCCAAGCCTGGGTTCACTCAGTTTATTTGATGTTAAAAATGTTTTTTTTTAAAGCTATGAAGTGCAGCTTATTCATACATACCTCTAACCCATGAATCATGACTTATGAACCAAAATGGCTGCATCTACACTTTATGCTAAACTGGAAGTCAAGCAGGCTGCCTTATTGCTTAGCGTGTTATGTGAACTTGGTCATGACTATTGTAAGATTTGGAAGCTGGGATAGATGCACATCGTTTGAGTAAACAATAAGGAACCTTACTGATCCTTCTGCATTTAGTTCTTTCACTGAAGGTTTTGCTGTTTTGTAGACAGGACACAAATATAGATTTTTCTTCCTAGAGCATTGCATTAATTGAGGAATAAATGGCGCTCTGGGTACCAGATTGCCTTATACTGGGATAAGTGTAGCATTAAAGCAAAAGTTTCTTCTTCTTCATTGTTTGCAATAAAAATAGCAATAGGTTAAGTATTCATGGGGCAAAAACATAAAGGAAACACATCTATTTAACTCTCCAGCGTTGCACTTTTTTCTTTAAAGCATTAAGCACAGTCCAGGGAATCAATAACAGCTAAAGTGCTCAATATGTCAAAATGGAGATGAGCTGACATCAAAAGTGTAAATGAAAGCTGGAGGAGTAACCAGTTAAGGGGGCTTTTAAAAAAAACCACTGTCTTTGACCATTTTCCCTTAGCTCAGAATTACCCAGAAGTGAGGGTGGAACAGGGGGGGGGGGAATTAGAACATGACCTGGTTTACATCATTCAATGCATTAGGGAAAAGTAGCTTCCCCCTTTTTCTAATGCCTTGTTTTTTCCATGAGTAGGCACTGGCTTATGTTCCACTTCATTTGACTCTGATGATGAATTTCTAATTAATTTTGGCCCATGTGCATGTGTACTTGGCTACTTATATACTTTCATGCACCACCACCATCATAATGTGAAGCTATGGGCATGGAGTATGGAAATAGAAACAAACGCTCTGAATGGAGGTATCTTTTTGAATTTTCACTCCCTTTTTCAAAGGGTTTCAGTCTGCTTATTCATTCATGTATTATCACCTCTAATGAAAATAAAACTCAAAGGGGAGAAACTGAAATATAAACATATTGCATACAAACCACAACTTGTATGTATGTGTGTACATACATATACACATATACACATACATACATATGCATACATACAGTACACATACCTTAAACAAAGCAGAAACAATGCTTTGCATATTCACTTATTTTTAAAAAATATATCCATTAGTGCTCTCAGAAACAATAGTAACAGTAAGCCAATCTTCACTTGAGCTTTTGCCTCCTTGTGTCTCATAATTGATGTGTATGATGTAGCTGCCGGTTAGTAATTCTGAAATTTTCATTTCTCTTTACTGATAATTTGCGGATTCCTTTTAATGAGCCCTCTGCAAATCAGACTTGATTTGATTCAAACTGGAGAATTAAGAGTCAAGAAGGATATGATTGGATTTGAAATTGCAGTCTGAGATTCAAGGACGAAGTAATTCCATTAAAATATTTCAAGATTCCCATTTTGGTTTTGAAAAAAAGTGACCAAATAATAGAGAGGCATTAAAATGTCTACAGCATTGTCCCTCCTCCTTCTCTTCCTCCTCCAATTGGAGGACAGATACTTTAGGGCCGTGATGATGAACCTTTTAGGCTCAACATATCAAAAAACTTGAAAATGGCTAACTTCAATCTGCTGGAATGTCTCATATACTATATGTATGTAGGTATGTATGTGTGTATGTGTGTATGTATGTGTATGTATATATGTATATATGTGTGTGTACAAACTGATACACACACACCTCAAACAAAATGGAAACAATTCTTTTCATGTTCACTTATTTTTAAAATAAAGCCAATCATGTGATCCCCAAGATCTGCCACCCACTGCTTGCCTTTAAGTTCTTTGTCTGTTTACAGGTCCTTGCAGCCTACCTGAGGCAATTCCGTGTCACATAAAGCCTTTGTTCCTGAAGTGGCTTTGTAGAATGCTCTTCCATGGCTTCTTCAGCTCTGAAAACCACCCAAAAGTAATTTTTTGGGAGGCTGAGATAGTTACACACTCTCATGCAATTTCCAGAGGGTGCAGAGGTAGCGTGAGAGCATACCCCATTCTCCCACGGCCTCTGCAGCCTCCCAAAATTGTACAAAACCAGGGTGCGCTTTCGAGAAGGGCACAGAGAAAGGAGCTGGCCGCCTTCTATTCTTAAAAGCAATAAACATTTAGATCAGGATCTGTCTTTGCCTACCACCCATTCATTCATTGTCAAAATATTGAAGTCTGTTCAGTCGTGCGGATTCTGAAAGGAAATTTTAACTCAAAGAAACCCACTGAATTGGTCAGCTTTCAGGTGCATTTCAATAGCTGAGTTAAACTCCGAGTTGTCAGGGTAGTACACTTGGTATTATACAGTAGTACCAAGTGTATGCGGACTTGGTGGCTCAGTGGCTAAGATGCTTAGCTTGTTGATCAGAAGGTCAGCAGTTCGAATCCCTAGCGCCGCATAACGGGGTGAGCTCCCGTTACTTGTCGCAGCTTCTGCCAACCTAGCAGTTCGAAAGCACGTAAAAAATGCAAGTAGAAAAATAAGCACCACTTTGGAGGTAGCTTTTGGCATTTAGTCGTGCCGGCTACATGATCACGGAGATGTCTTCAGACAGCGCTGGCTCCTCGGCTTTGAAACAGAGATGAGCACCATCCCTAGAGCCGGAAACGACTAGCATGCATATGCAGGGGAACCTTTACCTTTACCAAGTGTAATTTCCTATTAATGCAAAAGAAAGCAAAGTTTTGAGACTTGAGAAAGTGAATGACACCCAAACAATGTCAAGCTTACCCCCTGAAAAAACTTCAGGCATCAAGTTTAATGACTTGATAAAACTCACTGGCCAGCCCTTAATTCAATGTCAGAGGCCCTATTGCACTACTCGACTCCATTTCAGTTCTTTCTCTCCATGGAAAAGTTCCAACATTGCACACTGCCAGGAACAATCCCAGAAGCAGCAGAAAAAGGCATCAAGTTGTAAAACTTTATTCAAATTTGATTCACTGCATTGAAGTGGGCCTCTATGTCAGTTCACAAATCTGCTTTAATGGGGTAATTCAGCTGAAGCTTCCTTGAACCTAAGCATGCCTTCAAAGCTTTCCATAACCCCATTTTTGTGGCAATGGTTTTCCTTCCTTATACCTTTTTTTGTTAAATCAGAAAAGCTGTTTAATATTATGAGTGATATTCCTGGGAATGGCTTCAGCAGCCACCTTATTCCTGAGTTCATCTTTAATTTTGGGCATTAGGATTCCGGAAGACTCTGTTGGGAAGAAGTTATTTTTGTTGAGTGTTGTGCACAGTTGGCTTTTTGCATGCTCAGCCATGATTTTCTATCACTTTTGAATGTAATAGGGACAAAGCTCTGCAGTTGCAAATGGCTGCACAGTTTTTTCTGTTAAATTATCTGTAAGAATTATCTCATAAAGCTATAGTGCCGGACACAATAGTATCCTTTTGTGGTCCTGCAAGCAGAGGAAAGAAATCAACAGTTTTCAGGATAAGGAGAGAGAGTCTCAGTAGCAGCTGTTGGTCCTTTTAAAGATGAGAAGGCAGAGATCATGTTTCCTTGACAATTTTCCCTCCTCTATTTAAAGTGTCTTCTCTTTCAACCTTGCTTTTCTGACTTACTGGGGGATACTTAGAGTAGGTGTTACTCTTCTTTATCCCCACTCCCCCTTGAAGGAAATGTTTTTCCAAGCTTTCCCAATTTTCTTTTTTCACCCCCCCCCAAATTATTAGAAAACTAACTAAATGCCATCACTCTGCTTAACAATTAATTCCCACAACACTGTCAAATAATTTACTAAGACTGTATTACTATTATTCTCTCTTCCTTACTAGTACCTATCTCTTCCCATTTATTACTAGAACCATGTTTCTTGTATCTTTCAATTTATATTGTTTTTATTTGTTTCCTAGTATGATCTGATAGCTTATTAGTAACCTTGATACAATCACTAAGTGTTGTATCTTTTTATTCTTGATGAATGTATTTTATTCTCCTTATGTACACTGAGAGCATATGCACCAAAGACAAATACCTTGTGTGTCCAATCACACTTGGCCAATAAAGAATTCTATTCTATTCTAATTGTGTGCAATTTCCAGTTGAGTCTGCACCCAGCTCACTTCCAATCAATTCCTCTACCTCGGGTGTTTTCCCGCGTCATTACAAGTCTGTTAGTTGAAATACTTAAAATCCTGGTTAAAATCCCAGCTTAAGATCCTCCAAAATCCCAACAAAACACTCTGTAAGGTCTTTTGAAATTCTAGCTAAAATCCTAACCAACACTTTAAAAGTTTTCTTTTTGGCCACGTTTCGACAAGCTCTCTAACTTGTCATCATCGGGCCCCTACTTTCAGTTTAGAAGCTGTGGGTATGCTGCGAGATCGGAGTTGTCGCTTTTCTATGTTCGCAGCTGCTGACGTATGCTGATTAGCCTGCAACTCTGTGTCCTGATTGGAGGGCAGCAGTTTTTTCTCCTGCTTCATTATCCTAGCTGTAGCCTGACTGTGTGTTAAAGGCCCAGCTTACTCTGGTTCCCTATTACTAACTGCAAAGAAGGAAGGATTCTGGTAGGCATCACAACACCGCTGATTGCTTGTTGACATCTCAGCCTATCTTCTGGCTCGGTTCTCTCTCTCTCCCTATTGCTAGCTATCATCTGCAAAGAGGGAAGGACTCTGGCAGGCATTACAACACCACTGGTTGCCTGTTGGAATCTCTGCCTATCCTCTGATGTTAAAACTCGAGTTTCCCTCAGTGCAGGTCTCCAAATACTTGCTAACCTAGAAGCGTCATCTCGTCTATTCATATTCTGCGGCCTCTTTTCAATTTCAATAGCCTTCCTAATTATTCTCTTATTAAGATGTTCCTCTTTCACCACTGTTCTAGTATTGTTGAAGTTGATATTATATCCTGTGGCTTTCATGTGTTGTACCAAGGAAGAAGTTTGCTCTTCTTTTTTCACTGCGTTTTTGTGTTCTTCTAAACGCACGCCTATTCGTCTATTCGTCTGTCCAATGTAAAATGACTGACAGGAGGCACATGGCACTTCGTATACCCCTTGATTTTCCAGTTCAATTTTATCCTTGGGGTTTCTTAACATCATCACTATTTTTCTATCTGTGCGGAACACTGTTTTTATTTTGTGTTTCTGTAATATCTTACTAATTTTATCGGTGGTCCCTTTTATATAGGGCAGGATGGCTTTTCCCATATTCTATTCTTCTTCTTGGGTTTCATTCTGTCCTAATGTCCCTTGCCGGATTATACTTCTAATTCTATTTTCGTGGAACCCATTTGCCATTAATACCTCTGTGAGAGTCTGAAGCTCTGTTTGTACATGTGCCTCATCTGCTAGACGTTTAGTTCTAGTAATTAAGGTTTTTGCCACTGAATTTATTTGCGAAGGATGATGGTGTGAGTGTGCGTTTAGGTATCGATTTGTGTGTGTCTTCTTTTGGTAGACACTATGTCCTAGGATGCCATCAGTTTTCGTGTATATTAATACATCTAAGAATGGGAGTTGATTTTCAATCTCCATTTCCATAGTGAACTGTATCTTTGAGTGCATGTTATTCAAGTGTACTAGAAAATTGTCTAGCTTGTCTTTTCCATGGGGATTGGAATTGCTGGCTGCCTGAAAAAAGCCTAGAAACTAGTGGATTGTGATTTCACTGAACTAGGGCTGCATAAAAATCTTGGTTTACATAGGAAGAATCTGGCTAAAAAGAAATACACATAAAGGCCTACGAAAAGAAAAGAAAACAAATACTGTACCTTTACAGAGAGGATATATGGGATGAGGGTGTGACTAACTTATGAGGACTAATAGGTCCGAAATAGATCTATCTTAGTCTCCTTAGTCTCCCAATGGGCAGCAAGGTGCTTGCTGGCTGCCTGAAAAAAGCCTAGAAACTAGTGGATTGTGATTTCACTGAAATAGGGCTGCATAAAAATCTTGGTTTACGTAGGAAGAACCTGGCTAAAGAGAAATAAACATAAAGGCCTACGAAAAGAAAAGAAAACACACACACACACACACACACACACACACACACATATACTTGCTGGCTGCTAGAAAGGAAAAAAGCCCAGAATCGAGTGGATGTGATTCTACTGAGCTGGGGCTGCAGAAAAACCTTGGTTACGTAGGGAAAACCTGGCTAGAGGAAAAACATATATATATATGTATGTATGTATGTATAATATGTGTGTGTGTGTGTATGTATGTGTAAGTGTATGTGTATGTATATGTATATATGTAGGTCTTTGGTTATTCGGGTCTTCTCCCACGTAAAATTGGAAGTGTCTTGGCGACGTTTCGACGAAGTCTCATTCGTCATCTTCAGGCTGGTGTTCTCGGCTTCGTGCTTCGTGCTTCGTGCTCCTGGAAGCACGAAGCCGAGAACACCAGCCTGAAGATGACGAATGAGACTTCGTCGAAACGTCGCCAAGACACTTTCAATTTTACGTGGGAGAAGACCCGAATAACCAAAGACCTACATACAAACACCCGCGAAAACCTGAGAAAACAAATATGTATATATATATACACACACACATATACATACATACATACACACACACACACACATATATATATCTTGATGTTTCTAAAACATCAGCAAACAAAAACAAAAACAGTTAACTGGCAAAAACAGGATCAAAGGCAGGCAAAGCTACGATGAAAGACATGAAGAAGTAACAATGTACAATTCACATTGTCTATATCTTTATATCAAAAAGGCACAAACTTTCCAGAGCTACAGGAAACAATCCAGTAGAGAGGGTCCAAAAGGGAAGGGGCTTGGCTTATTTCTGCTTTAATCCTTTTATGTACATAATAACATCCGAACAGAGATGGAAAGAAGGACACCAGTTGAATCCTCAATTCTGCACCATTAAACAAACAGTTTGTGGGCAAAGATAATACATCCAGCATTCCCCTTCTCATCATCTATACACAACAAATTGTGCAACATGTGGTTATACCACCATGCGCCATTTCAAATGAGTACCAATGCTTCTCTCAGCCTAAAAAAGGATTCTGGGCATTAGTTTGGTGAGGGCATCTGTTCAGTAGTGGGTTTCAATTTCGTTCACTACCGGTTTGTTTGTGGCTGTGCAGAGACGTCTGGGCAGGTCGGTGGAGCCTCCCGCCGCCGCTACTGGTTCACCCGATCTGGGGCAAACTGGTAGCAACCCACCACTGCATCAGTTGTGCAGTACAGTTAGACCTTTGTCTTGCACATCAGTCACTTACTACAGTTTTACATATCTGTGTTTCATACTGGGGATGGACTGCTTTATGTCTATAGTTTTTATACACCCTATTTCTTCTCAAATAATATATATATATATTTAAGTTTAATAGTAGTATGGTCAGCTCTGCAACTTCCCTGCATGCTTGATATGCAGTGAAGCACTTGGCATTTGTAGACAAGGTTACTATAGCTTCTTTTTCACAGTACTAGGCAATGGGTGCACCTCTGTAAAAATATGTATCTCCTGCAATTGATATGCTGTCAAACTTATCTTCAGTCCAATTTGAATCTCTATGTCCAATAAATATTGGATGATTAATTGCAGGCAGTTTTAAATTAAAGTCCATCGTTAATTTTAAGTATCTACCTAATGTTTTTACTCCTGTCTACTCCTCCTGTTTGGCTCACTGACCTTTCTAGTTAGTAGTTCTACAGCATTAGCTTTGTCAGGACTACCTATAGTTGTGGTGTATAGTAGTTACCCTGCAGCTGTCCTATAGTGATCATTACACGCCAACTTGATTTGGTTTCTTCTTTTTTTTATAGGTATCCAACTTCCATGAAGGTGTTTTACTCCTTTCTCTCATTGTTTCTGGAAACTATGATCTTTTGTTTTGATAATGCAAGTACCTTCCATTTTTTGTGCAGTTCCAGGATAGCGGCTAGCATCTCCAAGATGTTTTACTGCCATTTCTTTATTCAACCTGTTCACTTTTTCCAAATAGTCTCTTTTGTCCTTTGCATGTACAATGAAAATATCAAGATAAAAGATTGTACAGAGGGCTTCCATGTTTAACTCTGGAATATAAAAATGGCACTGCTTTTCCTTGCTCAAAATCCCAGTTATGCAACGTTTGATATGATTTATTAAAGCATGCCTTGGTTACTTCTTTTAGCTCATATGGGTATTTTTCCAACAATTATTCTTTCCTTGGCTATTCAAAACTTGTTTAGCATATGTAAATCTTCTCTTTCAGATCACCATGCAGAAAGATTGTTTTAATACTGTATAGTATCTTCTTGTGCCATTTGACATTTTCCTAAATGCTGCTACACATTCAGATATTTGCATGCTTAACTATTGTGCAAAAAAAAAAAAGTCATAATCCTCCACACGTCATTGTGTGTGTGATCCTTTGCTATAATCAAGCTTTATGGCCTTACAGATTTTCATAAGCATTATAGGCTATGCCTTTTTTTTTGCTCTTTAGGAGTTCTTATAGAATCCTTTTTTGTTTTTGTTTTTGTTTTTGTCCAAGGATTCCTTTTCTTCTCATGCAGTTTCCCTCCATTTCATTTCATGAATTGGGAATGAGCACATTTTCTTCAGTGGGATTCCTTTATCAGATGTTTGCAGTCTTCTGACCATTTTTTTAAAAAATTTGATTTATATGCCCCCCTTCTCCGGAGACTCAGGGCGGCTTACAGTGTGTTAAGCAATAGCCTTCATACTTTTGTATATTTATACAAAGTCAGCTTATTGCCCCCACAAACTGGGTCCTCAATTTACCTACCTTAGAAAGGATGGAAGGCTGAGTCAATCTTAAAGTAAGATTCGATCTTACTTTAATTGCAGACAGCTGGTGTTAAATTACAGTGCTCTGTCTGTTGAGCTATCCAGGCTATCCGAGATCCATGTAAGTCTTTCTAATCCTATTTGATTTCTCTCAGACTTATTCCCACTCTCATAATATCTTCGGACTGTACAATGTCATATTATTAATATTGTATTAATATTAGTACTATTTGCTTCTCTTTGTGACCATAAATCCTGGTGCTGCTGGTTTGCACAGGTATTTAAATATTGCAGCTCACCCGAGATTATTCTTCCGTCTTCATTAAAATGAGCAATGTGGCATGTGTTTATTTCTCCAGTTTTTAAGTAAAAAAAAAAACCAACCCTATAGACTTTTGTTCTTAATTGAGTGATAACTGCAAAACCTAATTATTATGGTTTGTCGCACAGTCAGCCAGATATTTAGACTATGGTTGACATTTTTGTCCACCTGTTGTTATTGTTATTAGGTTCTGCAATTTAATTTATTCTTTTTTTTTTTTTTTTGGAATATATAGGATAGTTAAGATTTATATTCAAATACTGTATGTTTAGGAGTGATTGATTGTGTCAGCTCCCATTCCATCGCTCAAATGAGATTTTACCTACACAGGTTGTTGGCAAACAGTTTTGCAGATCTGTAGCTATGTTAAGTCCTTTCCTTCAAAACTGCCTGGTAATCTTGAATCAATCAGCAAGTATTTTATCATGCTTAGCATGCCAACCCTATTTTATTCAGGTTCTAGCTTAATGTTTTTCTTTCATGTTTTATGCCCCTATTCTTCAAGTAGTTTTCAAGTTTGTGGTTGTGTAATATTATCTCCACTATCAGATCTTAATATATATATATTTTTATTGAACTTGTTTTCTGTGTAAACAAAGTATGGTTTGAATTTCTTAAATATTCTCTTATAGGTTAAGAGAAGAGCTGTGCTGTACTTTGAGTGACAGTCTGTGAACATTAGAATGTAGTTTTCCCGCCTTTCATTTTGATTGACATGGTACCACAAATGTCTGAAAAAATTAATTTCAATGGGTGGCTGATTTATTTGAATTTAAGTCCAGGAAAACTGTATCTTTTTCCTTCCTTCCTTTAAAGAATGCATTTTGATTCCCCTTATTTCTTGCAAGGACAAATATTCAAACCGATAAATCCTCAACCTTTATTTTTTTAATAGCAGATTCATCTCTGTGACTAAATCATCTATGCCATTCTGCAAGTTTATTATGCATGCTGCCATTCTGCTTTAGGCTGCATACATTCCAGCAAATTAACTTCTTTGTGCTTTCCTTCCAACATTACTCGATGGTCTTTTACAATAGTGCAAAGTCCATTTTTAAACACAATGTTACAGCCATGTTGCATAAAAAACCCCAGGCATGTAATCTGCATCCAATCTGCTATATCATATAATTCTTGAAATATTCCTTCTTTTATTCTTATCAGGCATTTCAGTTCAATACAGTCTCTTTTACATATATCTGTTGACATACTATTTGTTAACCCAACTATTCCTTGATAGGATTCTTCAAGGCTTATACTCTTTCCTTGCACCTTGTTTTTGTAATTTCAATATTTTTTTTGAACACTTGATTTTAATCTCTCTCTCTCCCTCCCTCTCTCTCTTTCTCTCTCTCTCTTCTTAGTTTTATAAACCCTGCATACTCTTTTAATATGTCCCTTTTTAATGCAGAACTGATAGATTACATTTCTTCCTTTTATCTGGTTTACAGAATGGTCTTCCAATTGCCTCATTCAGATCCTGCTGATGCCTCCAGTTTGGCAATTATATTCTCAAGGAAAATTTCATCATGGGGTTCTTAATAGTTTTATGATAATGATCTTGATTACACTTCCTTGATTAAATCATCAGAAAGATTCACATTGCTTTGTTTTAGTATCTTCTGAATAGATACAGCCTTGTACATGTTCTGCTGAAAATTCATTCCTTAATAGTTTCAAATGTATATGTTTTCTGAGCATCAAAATATTGTGGCTCATTTCCGAACATGCATAGGTGTGTTATAGCTTGTCCCAGATCTCCTTTCCTGAAGGACAACTTTGGATCAACTTTACGTTCCACGTTCAACTTCAGAATTTTTCAATAAACTATTACTTTTCATCCAGATTAGTGTGACTAGAGCTTCTGGACATGGCATCTCCAAAACCTTTAAGTGGCCAGGCTTTTTAAATCCATCCAAGCTCCATCTTTTCCAAGGATGTGAATATTCTGGATTCAATGTCATCGGCATTTTCAAAAACATTTTGTAAGTTTGTGGGCATGTAAAATGCTCTTTGGTTAAATTGTCTTAATCCCTAATGCATATCCATGATTTGTGTGGATATGCTGGTTCAGCTATGTGTGTGACCAAGCAACTGGAAATAAATTGGGATGTTTGTTTGATTAAGGTATTTCCGGCTGATCTGGCTACCCAGACTTTAGTTCTGGCTCCCTGCTGGGTCTGTAATGTTTCAGTTGCAAAAATGCTGTAATTTCCAATTTAGTTTCACCCAGAAAACTCCCAGACATCACCTGGATTTAAAGAGCAAGTAGTACAACATGCCACACAATTCAGAAAGCAAAGATATAGCTTAATGTTTGTTATACATACACATCCATCAAAAAGTGTGAACTGGCAAAAATGGAACAAAAAGGAGGAAAAAAGCTGAGTTATATATAGAGAGATGAATAACAGCAAGAATTTGCATTATCTATGTTAAAAGCACAAAGCTTTCCAGAATCAATGAAAACATTATTTTGGGTCAGTGGTGAAATTCAATTTTTTTTTACTACTGGTTCTGTGGATGTGGCTTGGTGGGCATGGTGTGGCTGGTGGGCATGGCTTGGTGGGCGTGGCAGGGGAAGGATACTGCAAAATCTCCATTCCCACTCCACTCCAGGGGGAAGGATATTGCAAAATCTCCATTCCCACCTCGCCAGAGGTGGTATTTGCCAGTTTTCTGAACTACTCAAATTTTCCGCTACCGGTTCTCCAAACTACTCAAAATTTCCGCTACCGGTTCTCCAGAACCTGTCAGAACCTGCTGGATTTCACCCCTGCTTTGGGTAATTAGTATGGACAAGGGCAAAGAGAGGGATGCTTTTTTGTACTTAGAAGTGCCAGAGCGGAGGTGGAAAGTAGGACACTAGGTGATTCCTCCTGTGTTCTGCTCCATTAAAGAAACAGTTTGATGGAAAGAGATGATGTATCCAATCCTAACAACAAGATTGCTTACGTATTGACACATTGCACTAACTTCATGATTCATTGAAAATTATTTGTTTAATACAGGTAGTATGATTGATTTACAATAGTTCATTTAGTGACCATTCGATGTTACAATGGCACTGAAAAAAGTGATTTATGACTGTTTTCACACTTACGACCATTGCAGCATCACTGTAGTCATATGATCAAAAATTCTGGCGCTTGGCAACTGGCTCATATTTATGACATGGGATCATGGGATCAACTTTTGTGACCTTCTGACAAGCAAAGTCAGTGGGGAAACCAGATTTACTTTTAACAACCGTATTACTAACTTAAGAACTGCAGTGATTCACTTAACAACGGTGGCAAAAGGCTTGCCAAATGGGGCAAATCTCACTTAGCAAATGTTTTATTCAATCAAAATTTTGGACTCCATTGTGATCACATGTTGAGGACTCATCCTGGACTCATCCAGAATGCTAAGTTGTGAACTGTGGATGCATTTACACAATATGATTAGACAAAAGAGATGTAGCTATTTGTATAATGTGAGAAATAGACACAGAAGCATTTGTCTTGACCTGTAAAAAAAGGACAGAGAAGGTTTCTGGAGGACAGAGGGGTAAACTGGGAAAATCAGATGACTTATAGGAGAAATGAGAAAAGGAGAAAAGCTTTGTACCAGAAACTTCTCTTGCTCCAAAGCAGCAACAAAGGACAGCAAGGCAAAAATAACAGAAATAACTCTGCAAAAGGATGGTGCACTTCCCGAGAAGCTGAAGATTAAAAATTGTGGCAGAACTAGCATAACCCATCACCTAGTGGTGAAATATAATTTTTTTTACTACCGGTTCTGTGGGCATGGCTTGGTGGGTGTGGCAGGGGAAGAATATTGCAAAATCCCCATTCCCCCCCCCCACTCTGGGGCCAGCCTGAGGTGGTATTTGCCAGTTCTCCGAACTACTCAAAATTTCCGCTACAGGTTCTCCAGAACCTGCTGGATTTCACCCCTGCCATCACCTCTCCGGACTAAGATGTAGATAATAGATATACAGTAGATATTAGATAGGCCCTGGAGTTCATGGGCATCAAACAAACTACAATGGTTGGAATTACAATCCTTTTCTTGTATTAAGTTCTGTGGGTATGCACAACATTTAAGCAAAAGCCCTGAGTCAGCAGGCTCTTCCATTTCCAATCCAACCAAGCGACACAGACGACCTTCTGACAGAAAATCAGCGTTCAACACCATCCAACCACCCTGTTAGTGTGATCTTCAAACACACACTGATTTTGCCGCCCTGATCCATGGAGTGGCAAAGAGAAATGTTCACAAGTCAGTCTTCATTAATAAGCAACGGTGTTTTCAAAAGTGGCTGCACGGATTATGAAATCTTGGCATGGGTACTATCTTTTTAAACAAGGTAATTCTGGGCATTTTAATCAGGAGAAATTTGGTAAGCACCTTTTCTCATCATATGAACGGCCCTTCAGTTCTTAACCTTGTCAGCGATGGAGCTGGGAGCTAATCCATACTTATAGAGAGTAACTAGTTTGGGAAAGCTGATCCATGGTATGTCAGATTCCAAGAGAAAATGATTCTCTTTTTTACTACTCCAGAGGGACCTGTTACATATTTCCCAGTATGTCTACTGGAACATATTATGAATCCACTGAAATAAGATCCTGTGATTAAATACTCCCTGGGGGTTCTTGTGAAAAATGGGAAAACAATATCAGGCAGGTGATATCTGCAATACTTAGACCATTGTGAGTTTGTTGGTTCTTTTCTTTTCTTTTTTTCTTTTCTCTTTTCTTCCTTTCCCTTTCCCATTTCTTTTCCTTTTCCCTTTCCTTTCTTTTCTTGCTCCCTGACTCAATCCTTTCTTTTCCCAAAAGAAAAGGCTCAAAGTCAGCCAACTTTGAAATAGTTAATGCATTTATGCTTGAAAGAAGTGCGAAGGATCTGTCGATCAAGAGCCTATAATGCTTCATGGCAGTTTTTGCTGATAATTCAGGTCTTCTGAATCTTGTACAGTACTGTTCCATTTAGAATTGCAAACTACAGTTTAAATAATTCCAGGAACAGGTAGTATCTCTTTTTAATTGCCTGTAGGATAAAGCAAGCACAGAATCTTGTGGCACCTTAAAGGCCAACTTGTAACTTAAGCTTTTGTGGATGAGAGTCCCTTCTGTCAACAGTATGAAGTATTATTGAAATATTATCCTCCTTTCTTTCTCTGGCATTCATAGTTAGAGAGAGAGATGGAGATATATAGACCTATAGTAGTTCTATGTAAGTGGATGTATGTATATCTCTGATACATAGACATATATGTTTGATCTAAGATACTCATACGTTTGTTGCTTGAACCAACAGAAAGTAGACAGCCCCATGCCCAATGCACCAAAAATCAGAAGAAATGATCTTGTTCCCTTACTTATGGAATCATTACTTACATAGATGAATAAATGGCACTTACAATTATAGGCTTTAATGAACAGATTTTGCTCCCAGATATAAAAGAGGACTCAGGAAGTATATTCTGAAAGGCACATGCTGTGATCAAGATGCCTCATGCCACTAAAAGAAAATGATGTTAGTTTGGGTGAATTTTCATACATTAGGTGAGTTTTCATACATTAGCTTTAGTTTCATTCTCGTGGTGAAGAAAAAATGGGAGAATTGTGGGTGATGATGACTAGAAAGGAAACCAAAATATAAATTGATCCACAGAACTATAGAAATTATTATATTGTTTTCATTCTGTAAATATCTAAATATAGTTATATATATAGGTATACAAAATTGCTTTTGAATGTGAGAACTGAAGCATACGGTTAAGTGATGGCATAAGGAGAACTGAAAACATACTCTGCCACAACACAGATTTTAAATATTCATCCTACGAAAATCAACATATATATATGTACATGTGTGTATTTCTTCAACTATATAGTCTTAAATCTGGGTGATTTAAGACTATACCCTATGTGTCAGCCCAACTTACCTCATTGGGTTGTTGTGTGAATAAATTGGAGTAGAGATGTTGCTTTAAGATTTGGGGGGGGCAGAAGGAAAGAATAAATAATTATCAAATACAATCTTATATTTATCCAGAACAAAGTAAAACTAATTGACCCAGAATAATATGAAACACATATAGCTGTATCATATGGGAAGCTGCAGTGCAATGCTTGTTAATACATTACAATGTTATGTTATATCATTACATTTTATTACATCACAACACATTACATTATACCGTATCACATCACATTACATGTCATATTTATTAGATTATATTCATACCTTATCTTATCTCACCTTATTTTATCTTAACTTTCCTGTATGAAATCCCAGTCCATTTTTGTTTAATTTCTTAGTCATACTTAGTCAGAATTGTTTAGAAACAATATCAGTATAAATTGAATAGCTTTGTCCTATAAATTTATTTCAAAGTACTCACAATATAATTAATATAATTACAATTATTTGATTAGTTTAGCTTGTTTAGTGATCATTCAAAATTACAACACTGAAAAAAGTAATTTATGACCAGTTTTTACACTTACAACCTTTGCAGTATCCCCATGGTCGTGATCAAAATTCAGGCACTTGGCAACTGGCATGTATTTATCAGTGGTGGATTGCCCTCGGTTCAGACCGGTTCGCAAGAACTGGTAGTAAAACCAGCAGGAGGCCCCGCCCACCGCCCCGGATGTCATCATCAGCAATCTGCGCATGTGCAGAAGTAAGGCGCGCACGTGCACAATCCCATTGCGAACTGGTAGTAAAGGTAAGTAGAACCCACCCCTGGTATTTATGATAGTTGCATGGTCTTGGGGTTATGTGATCCCCATTTGTAACCTTCCCAGGTTGTAACCTTCCAACAAGCAAAATCAATGGGGGAAATCAGATTCGCTTAAAGACCACATGATTCACTTAACAACTGCAGTGTTCATTTAACAACTTTGGCAAAAAAAGGTTCTAAAATGGGACAAAACTTATAACTGCCTTGCTTAACAATGGAAATTTTGGACTCAGTTGTGGTCGTATGTTGAGGACTACCTGTAGTGAATTCATTTTCTGTCTTGAAATTAAATCTCTTTCGTAGCTTTTTTAATGAGATGAAATTTACAATTATGTAATCTGTTTTAAATTATTTTGATAGAATATATTATTGTCAGACAGATTTAGCCACTCAGTTTGAAGCTATTGACTTACTACCGGTAATAATTTTGGAATGATACACAGAGTAATATATAAAAGAGGCACTGTGGCCTTTTCAGCATGTGTCTCCATTGCCTGATGTTTGAACTTCCAGAAGTATCCTTGTGTTTCATTGATACTCTCATAGTACATTTTATTTTTTGAACAGTCCAGATAATTTGATCTGGATATAATTCATACTCAGTTTTATTATTCTGGAGAAATTTTACATGAAGGCTGAGGTCAGCCTTGAATCAACTTCACTCAAGCTTCAGGACAAAAGATGTACAACTTTTCTCTGGTCAAAAGCTACATTTCAGTAGCATACCTAGGACAAAAAAGTTGACAGGGTTTGGTTAAAAAAATGCAATATAATATAATTTAATTTAATTAACTTGAAACCCAAGTAATTAGATCCAGTTAACCTTATTACTCCCCATGATTTCCTGTAACAGAAACCACCAATTTACTAATTTTAAGTGGAATTTTTGCCAACTTAATCGACCCTCCTACCTTCGTCTGAATTTAGATGGCATCAAAGGAGATGCCAAATATTTCTTTTCATTTTCATGTTGAGAGATAGACAAGCTGATCTTAGAATATCATGTCCAGTATGAGCAACCCTTGTTTTCTTCCCGGAAATATTTTATAAATATCTATGGCTTACTTGATCAGAATATTATCTTGTTTATTATTACAATGTGCAGTATTAGTATGCTGCATTCACACTGTGCTTATGCTTGATAAGCAACATTACGAATTTGCTATTCTAATTCTATAATTATTTTAATGGAAAATCAGACAAGTGATAGAGATCAAATATGAACAGGTACTTATAGTGCATGATAGGAGATATAATAAACATTTTATAGTTCATTGGCATTAAGAGCCTTGATAGTACAGTGGTTTAGTGCACCCTATTATTAACACAGCTGCCTGCAATTTCTGCTGGTTCAAATCTCTCCAAGGCTCAAGGTTGACTCAGCCTTCCATCCTTTCTAAGGTAGGTTAAATGAGGACCCTACTTTCTAAGGTAGGTTAAATGAGTGGGGGCAATAAGCTGACTTTGTATAAAATATACAAAAGAATGAAGGCTATTGCTTAACGCATTGTAAGCCGCCCTGAGTCTCCGGAGAAGGGCGGCATATAAATCAAATTAAAAAAAAAAAAAAGAAGAAGAAGGAGATAGTAAAAGAAGATACATTTTACGTGAATATTAATTCTTTTTAAAGAAAAATAACATGGATTGAATGTCACAGCTCTATCCTGTTTATCATTTACTGCAATTTTCCCACTTCAATAAATACTTGCTTAGAGCCAATTTCACATGCCAAAAATATTGCTGTTGCTAATCGGTCTTTCATCAGTTTAAACCTAGCATGAATTGTTCTTAAATGAAGCCAAATATATTGAAAAACATAAACAGGAAAACAGTGCTGTTTTTGGAATATGCAAATGTAATGCAAATATAGACCAGATAGAACAAAGTATAACTGAGCAGTTTTCTTTCAGCGAAAATATACGGGATGCCAGATGAACCATGTAAGGAGCAAGGAGAATTTATTCAAACATGTTTGTTTCTTAAGTCACGATGAATTCCTCATCTAGTTTGGGTTCATTCTAGGGATCAAAGGCCAATTTGACTTTTTGCTGATGACTGAGCCGTAAATAAATCATCTACAGCAAGAGTCTTTCTTGTACTGTCTGCTATTATTCTGGTTCCTTTTTTTATTTTACAGTGGCTCATTTTCTTAACTTCACTTTTAAGTTTATAAGACTATCTCTGTTAAATAAGAATAAAAATCTATTTAGAACCAAATCCTGTGTTCACCATGCAGTGGCATCCCAAAGTTGATTTTTTAAGCGACAACTGGATTGTCTTATTTTTCTTAGAAAATGTTTTGCTTCTCATCCAAGAAGCTTCTTCAGCTCTGATTGGATGATGAAGACAATTGGTCATTTGCAAGGGATATAAATCCTTCCATTCCCCACCATCCAGTCAAAGCTGAAGAAGCTTCTTGGATGAGAAGCGAAACGTCTTCAGAGGAAAAACAAGAAAGCCCAGTTGTCTCTTGAAAAAGCACCTTGAGGACACCCATGACTGAGAATCTCCATAGACATGCAGTGGCATCCACAGGGGTGATCAAAACAGGCAATATGGCAGATGTGGCAATATGACCCAAGACCCACCTGTTTTGCATGTGTCTTGACATCATGTACAAAGCGGGGGTGGTATTGACTTACCTTTGCTACTGGTTTGCCTATGTGAGCGCTCATGCGCGACACCTCTGCGCATGCACAGGACCTTCTGCACATGCGCAGAGCATCAAAAATGGGATGTGATGATGCCCGGGAGGGTGGTCAGAGCCTCCCGCAGCCACAGCTACCGGTTTGCCCGAACCGGATAGAACCGGCTGAATACCACCACTGGTACACAAAGACTTAAAGCTTTGCTAGTGATACCATCCCTGCCATCTTACCTGTTTTGATCACCTCCAGAGACACAGTTGCCATCACAGCCAATCTACTTCCTCTTATCCAGAAGCAGAACACACCATTTCTATCTGGGCTATTTAGTGAATAAATTGGTCTGATCTCTTTTTAAAACTATCTCAGCATACACCAAAGAATACCAGGAAACTTTTATATAAGCAGCAACCTTATCACTAAGAAAAATGCAAACAACAACAACAACCACACAATACCACCACAAAAAATGACACTTTTTAAAGAGCGAGAAAGGAGAGACTCTATGATACTTTATACTACTCCTTTAAAAGTGATCACAAAAGAAAACAAAACACAAGACTGGTCTTGCAAAAAAATTTCTGAGAAACGTGGAGATTAAGTTGCTACTTTATTTGTCACTTCTTTTTCTTGGCTTTCTAGTGGCTGTAGTCTCAAGAGTTATAGACAATTCCAAATTAGGGAAGGCTGTTATAAAAGATGACTGTTATATGTGAGAATGATCATTTTTGGTGTTTATTTCCCTTTTTCTTTAAATTTGGGTTACCTCAACGCTGTATTTGGTGGAAATTTTAAGGAAAAAGGCAGTTTTGTTCTTTCACATTTCTTTTAATTTACATGTTTTATTTGCTTTTGCCTTGTCAGCAATATTTTCTAGATGTATATGCATGCATATGGATAATTTTCTCTAAGAGATCCATTTTGGGTACATAATTTCTTATGCATGTTTTAAAAAAATAATGAACAGTATTGCCATTTTCTGAAAAAGAAATTTTGTTTGACATTCCAATTAGGAAGTGCATATTAATATACATGTATGTTTGAGAAGTATTCATTAGGTATGTTTGCAGAAATATATGAAACAAATGATTTCTCAACTCCTAGTGCTAGATGACAAGGTCTTGAAAATGTCAACTTCTCAACATTTTGCTAAGCATCCAGAACAGATACCAAAGATCTTGATATCTTGGTGGTAAATGGCTTCCTGAGTCTGTTCAGCTATAAGATATTTTAGTATACACCCTGTAAAAAAGTTGCTTAAAAACAGGGCAAAAAGTTGCTCTGTTTTTCCCTTTTAAAAGATTTAATTTTGCAACGTAGTTTTAATTGTATGGCCTCTTAAGTGAATGAAAACCGAATTAGAATCAACCAACAGATGGAAATATCCTTACTCCTGAACAATGAAATAGTCTCCAACATCTTTTTACCATCTGGAATCTGACTTTACATTGAAAAAAAAAATAAACAGGAAAAAAAAAATCAAGGAACAATAGTTCGGTGGCTCCAGAAACTTAGGCTTTCCTTCCTCTCTTCCACTCGAAGCCCTTTATGTGTTTGTCCAGTCTGAAATGAAGCCATAAAATGCAAATGGCAACTTGAAATTCAACTTGACAGCCACATAAATGCCAAAAAAGAGGGAGAGGCAGAGAACATTAAGCCCACATGTCTACACCAAAAGAACATAATCCAGTCTGGACAATAGCACAAAGGTTTCAGTTGTGTGCCATGTGGCTTAGCTGGATCTTTTTCCCTTTTCATTTTCTGATTAAAATTGACTTAATTCATAAATATTAGCCCCCAAATTAGGATGAGTGGAACTATTTCATGGGCCAATCAACCCTGACTCAAAGAGGGAAACAGTATTGATAGGATGCCCAAGCAGCTTGGCCAAAGCTACATGAAATTAAAGTTGATTTATGAATGATAACATCCCAGATAAAGGTCAGAAAGTTAAGAGTTGCAGCCAACTGAAATTATGCAGAAGAAATTCCATGCCCACACAGAAGCAGCAGTCACAACCCAGTCACTGAGTGCCAAGTCCCATCTCTTGATAGATTGCAATTTTAAATATAGGCACTGTGCAGTCATATAGCCTTAAATTTATAATCAACGCAGCCTTGATTTGGATTTACAGGTAGACCTTGACTTATGACCGCAATTGAGCCCTGAATTATTGTTCTAAGTCATTGTGGTTGTTAAGTGAGGCACCAATGTCACCGAGTTGCTTAATGACCACAACACTGGCTCTCTCCGTTCTTGTCATTAAGTGGTCTCAGAGGTTAGAGGTGTTCCCAGGGAGACCTAGTGCTGGCCCAGGCCTGTGCACCTATGCAGCACCTGCCCAGCTCACAAATGACCTGCACTGGGGTTCCCAGGGCCTTTTTTTGCACACTTTCTCGCCCTGCTGTGTGGTTTTTTCCCCACCCCACTGTGCCTTGCTCTACTCACTTTTTCTGAGGATTACCTTTCAGAAAGGGTGCTGAGCCAGTATGATGCATGGCCTTTCTGCAGAGGCTACCTTGTGCCATTCTGGAAATGGTCACCATTCGCACGATCTCTCAGATGGACACGATTTGAAAG
Source organism: Pantherophis guttatus (assembly GCF_059756535.1). Classification (NCBI taxonomy): domain Eukaryota; kingdom Metazoa; phylum Chordata; class Lepidosauria; order Squamata; family Colubridae; genus Pantherophis; species Pantherophis guttatus. The sequence goes on from NC_142064.1 coordinate 81,159,645, forward strand.
GATGCACCGTTCTGAGAAATTTTGATAATGGTGGTTGCTTCCAGAATGGGGTGATGCAACCTCTTTACATGGCCAGGTATTGCACCAGTTGGATGCTCTGTCAAAAAGAAGACACCTTGCCCCTTCCTGGAAGCAAGCGCCATTTTGGAAGTAGCTCCAATTCTCATGATCTCTCAGAAGGGACGTTTGGAAAGAAGATCTTCAGAAGGGGTAAATTGAGCAAGGGGTAACGGGGCAGGGAGAACGCCCAAGGCCCATGAGGATGCAACCTGGTAGGAGCAGGCCCAAGGGTTCCAGCTGGGAAAGGTGGGGGAGCAGTGGCAGCATCCCTGAAGATGGTTGTAAGCGCAAGTGGATTGCGAAATACCTGAATTGTGATCACATAACCACAGGGGCACTGCAACGGCCGTAATCTTGAGTATAGGTCATAAGACTTGTTCAGCGCTGTTGTAATTTTGAACGGTCACTGAACGAATGGTCAGAAGTCATGGACTATCTGTACTGGATATTATAGGATATTTCTAATTCTCTTCTTTGTATAGCAAGGCAAACAGTCTCGTAGTTGAATAATTATAACAATAAAATCATCATGTAAATTAGTATGCAGTAGCTGTAATCATATTCATTGTTTGAGCCATGGACATAGAATATACTGTTTTGTAGATTAGATCAATAGTCATCTAGCTCTGGCATTAGCACAGGCATAACTGGCAGGGATTCAGACCAAGAAGCACAGAAGCCATTGGACAATACTGGCTCACCAGTATGGAGCTTGCTAACCATGGCTGTCCAACGTGGGCTTTCCCCAGCAGCCTTATTCTTCCTCCTGGAAACATGGTTGAGCATTGGGCCTGGCAATCTGCCACCTACCTGTCCATTCTTAATTTATGGGCCATACAAAAACAGGCATCAGGATGGATTTGGCCCACAGGCTGTTGTTTGCTGATCTAGTTCAAATATGAGTAGGAGCCCCAGTAGGCCTTCTGTCTACAGTATGCCGTTAGGATCTACAGAGCCAGCAACCATTCAAAGTTATGACAGTGCTGAACAAGGGGGACTTACAATGGGTCCTTGTAGTTGCAGCCGTTGCATGATTATAAGTTGGGCTCATGGCAACTGGCTCACAATTATATTGCTTCATTCCTTGGTCATGTGATTGCCATTTGCAATTTTCACTTCCAGCTTCTAGCAAACAAAGTCAATGGGGAAACCAGAGGCGATTGCAAATGGCAATCACATGACTGCAGGACACTGCAACTGTGCAGGATTTGCCTAACTACAACCAGAATTGCCAGAGCTCTGGTTTTAAGATGTCATGGCCACGAGTTTTTGTGCCTTATTACTTTGTTGCTTAGCACTGAAGTTCCCAATCCAATTACAGTTGGTAAGCAAGGACTATCTACAGTATATAGTATAATGGTAAAGGTAAAGGTTCCCCTCACACATATGTGCTAGTTGTTCCTGACTCTAGGGGGTAGTGCTCATCTCTGTTTCAAAGCCGAAGAGCCAGCACTGTCTGAAGATGTCTCCATGGTCATGTGGCCAGCATGACTAAATGCCCAAGGCGCACGGAATGCTGTTACCTTCCCACCAAAGGTGGTTCCTATTTTTCTACTTGCATTTTTTACATGCTTTTGAACTACTAGGTTGGCAGAAGCTGGGACAAGTAATGGGCGCTCACCCCGTTATGCGGCACTAGGGATTCAAACCGCTGAACTGCCGATCTTTCGATCTATATATTTATTTATATATATATTTATATATATATTTCGATCTATATGGTATAGCTACTGGTATAATGCTTGATCAGGGCTAAGCAATTCTGATGTTGATGAAGAAACAATGGAAGGTCGGTCTTACTGTTTTCAGAATTAGCAACTTATCTCCTTCCTTGAATCTACATCGTTATCCTCATGTGTACCTGGTGGCATATAAATTAGAAGTGAAACAATATCTTTGTTGGTTCTTTTTAATTGCCCTAGTAGATTTCTGATGACTGGCTTTTCTGCTGATTAATTCTCCACTTTACATATGTTAAGAATTCTTGCAGTACACTGCAGCTCCTGTTATTCTTTCTTCGTGTAGATCCCCAAAAGTGCTTCCTCATCTACAAGTCCTTTTATGTTATATTCCTCCTCCTCTTTCTCCTCCTCCTTTCTTTTGCCTTTCTTCTTCCCCTTTCCCAGCAATCTGTTCTCTGCTTCTCATTTTAGTTAAACCCAGCAGGGCTTCCGACTTCTTTCCTCCTATCCCAACAGACTACATTTTAATTGCTTTCAATCAATCTCTTTGTTCCTCATAATCCATATGGATATATCTGGTATTACTCACTTACAGTAAGAGTTAGATGTTTCTTTGCATTGCCAGCAAAGTTTGACCAACTTAGTAATGAATGGGCTTAAAGCGGTAAAAGCTGTAGATGCTGTCATGTTGAGTAAGCACAAAGGTTTCATCAGGGCTGAATCTGAAGTCATACATGATAATGAACAGGACCACTTTTGTTTTATGCTGAAAAAACCCATAGGTTGTGGGGAAGGAACGATGCCCTATCCCTGCAGGGTTGTGCCTCGGGATAGCGTAACCCTTTTGTCACACGGTCATCTTTTTTTTCTTTGCCAACCTTCACCAAACAAAGGCTGTAAATGGAATCTGAAGTGTCACTTTGCCCTGTTGGCATTATATAAATTCAACTCCAGCCTTCTTGAGTGATGTGTTAACAATAGCTGTCAGATTCAGAATCCCATGATACATGGATTGTGGTGCAGCTTTATTGATTGGGTGCCAATAGGAGGGGCGGGGGGAAAAGAAGATTTTGCTTCTGAGAAAGAAACAAAAAGCTCAAAACATTATGATGGGAAATATGATATTTTAAGACAGAGATGGGGAACCTTTTTACTAGGAAGATTGTTAACCCACAAGGAACTTCAAATAGACCCAGAGACACGGTTTCTGTTTAAGATGAGCGGAATAGAGCTACCACCGTTGTGTTTTTAACAATGCTTCCACATCCAATTTCTCTGGTGTATTGTGTAGGGACTGCTTTCACTTGTTCACAGCAGCTATTTTTTCCCTCTTTGGAAATGACTCAAGAATCATAAACCTCCAAAATACTATAAATCACCACAGGTCATGAGCATGGATGGAGGTCACTAGCATGCATAGAAGAAGGGGCTCCCAGCAAGGCAATTTGTACGTGGATCCTGCCGCTGACTCTGAATCATATAAGAAGTCCATTCATTAACTTAAGCCATCATTTCTTTCGCTCATAATTTCTTGAAACTACAGTATCCTAATTCACATATCACATTGAGCCATAAAACATATTCGTTTGTTTTTCTAAATCACTGTCTGGCTTCACACACTGCAAATATTGAAGTAGATGACCCAGATAAATTACTGTAACCTAAAAACTTTAGCCACCCCGCTCTAGATCAGTTCTTGATAACCTTGGTTTTTGTTGCCCTTTGGATCTTGCTAAAAGTGTAAAGAGATTACATACTTGTTGAGCTGCAAAATTTGGGGTTGGCATCAATTTCATCAACCTTAAGAGATGAAATGTTTTTTTGTTGTTGTTATGAAATAAAGGATTGAGATGGTGTCTCTGAACATCCCAGCTCACCCACTAAGCAAACATTTATATGGAAATCTTTTAGGAACAATTAAGATAGAGTCCTAAGATGTTTTCTTTGTGTGCCTATTGTTGAACAGAGGCGCGGCAGAAGCTTGCTCATCCGTTTCCAGTCATGGTTCATAATTTGTCGATAATGGTTCTTTTCCCGATACATTAAGTGATTGTTATTATACACTGCAAACATTAATCTTATTCCACCTAAAATGAGTCAATATTTTAGGTTTCTTTTGACATCTGGTTTTTTTTTTTTTAATCATAGTTGCAAAGTATTTTTAAGTGATCAGGGTGGATTCTTTTTTAAAGCTTTGCTTGCAATTACTGGTTGTCTTTTAGAATGCTATGGTGCTTTTATCCTTGTAAACATTCTTGCCCCTTTCTCTTACACGGTGAAAGTGAAGATTTTATTTCATAAACAGGAATACAGCAAAAACAACAACAACCCAATTCATTATCTAATCAGTGCTTGTCTTACAGCCTTTCCATGAAGATGTTTAGGGAACATTAGAATAGGAGGGTTATGCACCAACAGCCAAATGGAGATCAACAGAACATACAATAAAAGATGGGAAGAGACCTTGGAGGTCTTCTAGAGTTTGGATAATCTTCAGAAACTATCCATCATCTCCTTCTCTAAAGAGAGCCCCTTAATTATTTTAGATGATTTAGATAATCTTTAAACATTATATTACCAACTGCATGGATTAAAAAAAAAAAACCCTAGGAGCAGTCATTTGATAGGGTCATTTCCCACTGTCTTTGCCTCAGTTCCTTTTCTGTAAAATAATAATCAATTGCTTTCATAGCTGGTGAGAGATGAAGAAAATTCTTATATTCCTGGTATTTTAGGCCATAAATCTAAGTAAACAGATAAAGTGGGAACACAATTCGCTTACTCATATACAAACATGTTTACGTGTTTTCTCTGCTAAGCAGTTGGCATTCCAGCAGCAGTGTGTTTATATACTGTTTAATGCCTTTGGCTTAAAATCTGTACATGAACATATCCATAAGCAAGAAAAGGTTATCTTCAAGTTGGAATTCCTTCTTTTGCTTTCACAAAATGTTTAAATTTACTGAACCTAGCCAAACTCAGTGCATTACTGTTGAATCAAAACAATTGTTTTTTGTAAGATTTAATTTTGTTTTTGGCAGCTAGGAATAGTTATTTATTGTTTTTCTGTTATGATGTTTTCACTGTTTTTATTCCTTATTAGCCACCCAGAATCATACTGTATGCTTGAAATGATTGGCCACATAAATTGAATGAATGAATGAATGAATGTGCTTCATAATACAAATGTCTCATCTAAAACCACGGTGGGCAGGTTTAAGAGTCAGGCTACACATTAGATCCTAATTTTTCTTTTTCTTTTGCTGTAACTATATTAAAAAAAGAAGTGCTGTAATAGTAGAATCATGCCTGGGAGTGGGCTAAATTAGATTAACTCTGTTTACAGAATCCATTTGTTTGTTTGTTTGTTTGCGCAATCCAGAGTATTTAGCCCTATCTTCCATTTTTCTCCTCAACACACGACACATTGGACTGAGAGGATAACTAATCCAGAAATTCTGTGGCTGAGGGTTGATTTGCACCTAGGAATCTACACACTTAGACCAAAATCCAGATCATATATTACATTGGTTCACTTCCAAACCTTCCAAACCTATATTCCAAAATCCTATGAAAATGTTACTTCACATACAGAAAATAGCATTTAAACTTAAGACTTGACTGTAAGAAATTAGATTACTAAATCTTTCATTTATGCTGTGTTTTAAACCTTTTGTCTGTAATATAAGATTGAAAATTTGCAGTGAATAGTCTAAATTTGGGATAAATAGTGTAAATTTACAAAGCCAAATAGTGACCTTCCTTATTACCAGCCCATCTATACACCGAGAAAATCCATCATATAGTGATAAATTCCAGATTTTTCATATATCATTCAAAAGAGCCTTGGTGGCGCAGCAGACTAAAGTGCTTTAAGTAGCATCAGCTGCCTGCAATTACTGCAAGTTCAAATCTCACCAGGCTCAAGGTTGACTCAGCCTTCCATCCTTTCAAGGTAGGTAAAATGAGGACTCGGTTTGTGGGGGCAATAAGCTGACTTTGTATAAAAAAGAACACCGCTTGTGGGGGGGAAAGCCCTACTAAGCAGGTATATACAAAAGTATGAAGGCTATTGGTTAACGCATTGTAAGCCGCCCTGAGTCTCCGGAGAAGGGTGGCATATAAATCGAACCAATAAATAAATAAATAAATAAATAAAAGCAGATTCACATCCTTGAAGTATAACAGTAATTGTACCATATATTAACAGGCTTGTAGATATCAGACCATAATAGAGTACTAATAGAGTGAGTCCATATGTTTCAAAGCATTCTGTGGGCAGTTTAATGAACATGAAAAAGAATATTGATTCATTAATCTTATTTTAAGTTCATACTGTGCTTTCTCTTCAGATCATGTAAGTTCATAAGAATTATGCAATTTAAAAAAAAAACTCTTTGGCATTGATTCATTAGGCTATTCAGTTCTTTATAACTTATGTCCACTTCAGTAATAACTTTAAATGTTTATAAAAGTATAATGGAGGTGTAGATTTAACAAAGGCACATTCCAAAAATCTTTTTTTTCGGGGGGCACCTCCATAAAATCCTTCTACTATTCAATTATTGGAAGCAGGTGACACTTTTCCATTTTTTCCCCCAAGCAGAAAATATAAAACCTGTAGTAAAAGCCCTACAATAGGCCTAACACAGTTTCTTTTAAAAAAAAAATTACCCCAAAATCAGAAGAGAAAAAAACATTGGTTCAATTACCCATGTAAAAAAATTGCTCACTTTGTACTATTACTTACCTCTGCAATCCTTGGAAAAGTGTGGATCCTTGCATCCGGAAGAATGCAAGTAATTAGAATCCTGAAAAATTTCACCTCCTACATCTGAGACTTGTCTTTCCTCAACAAGAAGAGGTCAATGGACCCAGCTGGCATCATCAGCATATGAAGTAGAAAAAGAGGGAAAGAGAAATCAGTAGGAGAGTGGAAATGTTCATAACCTCAATCCCTGATGTGCCTAGTGATTGTATGTGATTCGAATGCTCTCTGTTTGGAAACCTGAAGAGATATTCCAAGCAGACAAAGTATTAATGAGCTGACTAGACTAAGGCTTGTACTCTGCTCTTGTACTGCTTTGGACCACAGATAAGAAATTACCTGGTCATCTGTTTCCCATAGAAAAAGTTTGGGAAGAATCCCTACTATGCTGTTTTCCTGGCTGCAGTGTTCCTGCTTTAGAGAAGCTTTCAAACATACAGTTCTATGCATGCTATTTGAGATAGTACCAAGCAGGAGTAATTTTGTTGCACGGACTCCTTGTTCATGCATCATCAAGCATAACTTCGTATTTCTGAAAGGCAAGGGAAGCAAATATTATGCCAATAAATGAGTTCCATTTTGACTAGAAGTAGGAAAAAATATACATCCTCCTCCGTAGAGATTTTAGAAACTCGTATATTTATTCAAAAGTCTGATGGCTATTTTGACCTTGCTGAATTTAGTCAGATTCTGGAAGAGCCAGTTTCTCTTTTAAATGTTCTGAAAATGGGAGATTCAGAGAATCGAAGTATGAAAGCAGCTTTTGTAAAGTGGCACAAAAGATTGAAAGTGCTTCTAATCTGAGATATATGTGCATTGTGTACATGATTTCTTCCTGCATTAAGGTCAATTTTGCAAAATTAAGTCCACATTCTTTTTGGGTTGGATTTTAGTCAGTTCTATCAATGAAAAAAAAACAAAACAACCACCTCTATTATTTTAAAAACTAACAGTCTGTGCCAGGGATCTACTATGTGAAAATTGCAATATACAAAACAAGGAAGGCAGAACAGCAGATATTTTAAGATTCCTGTATTATTGTTGTGCCACTGGTTTATCAGATTACAAATAGTTCTCACTTAACAACCCTAATTGGGATTGGAATTTCCATTGCTAGGTAAAGGGTTGAAGTGAAGTTATGTTTTGATAACTCTTAGTGACAGCCATTTTAATAGCTCTGGATTTGGTTGTTAGGCAAGGACTTCACACTTCTCCTGCCCTGCTGTGTTTGCTTCTGCTTCAATTCCCTGCCACCTGCCTATCTACACCCCCCCCCATTTCTATCCTTTTGGCCATTCTGACCTTTAACATTCAGTAATCACTGTTTACATAAGTCTATAACTCTGTAAAGTTCGCCTCCTTCCAAAAGTTCTTATACTAGTTGGGTTGAGTGTGGTTCTTCTTCTAATAGTTACTGAGCTTCCAGCAAATTCTGAGCAGAAGTCCCAACAGGACATGCTGCTCACAGTAGCTTGTGGTCCTGGCAGTTGACTTGCCTGGTTGTAATAGCTACCAATCTGCAAAGGTCACCTCTGCTATCCTGTCTTTTGCTATATCCTTTCCTCCTACACCCAATTTACTCTTAACATTTGCTTTTGTAAGATAAGGACCTGGGTGGGATGAGGCTGCCTTGAAAATGCTAGGATGTGGCTCTCTTATTACTGGTAGCTGGAGAACTAACTTGGTCACCTGTGAGTAAAGTTGTGAATGAATAAATGAACATATGGGGAAAATGGGGTGGGATTGAGAAGCGTTTTGTTTTGTCCCATGGTGGCAGCTACGCTTCTGAAGTGCAAATAACAATCACTTCTCTCACAACCACTCATAACCACTATTTGTTTAGTGCTCTCATAATTTTGAATGGTCGCTGCAAAAATGGTTGTTAAGCGAGGACTACTTGTATCTTTTCATCCACATAAGTTATGCAAATGCTTATTCATTGCATTTCCACATTTAAAATAATCAAGATGGAAATCCAGCACATTTTATATACCATTCAGTTTATGGTCAAGACTGCAACTTTTTCTGCCTTTTTTTCCTGCATTTCATAAGTCAAAAATTGCCTCATAAAATTTAGACAATATCAGAATAATTGTATAACCGCATATGCTTTCAGAAAGTCAAGACTGTTCACTTTCAAATGAATTCCTAGAGCGTCCCTAGTGAGAATGCTAATTTAAAATGGCTTTGCCACTTGAAATTTTGGCTTAAATTAATTTTCTTTGTGAGCTTCTCAACCTCTTTGAACTTACAAGACAATTTTACATCATCATGAATGACAAGTATTAGTTTGGACTTAAAATCCAGCAGGCTCTCTGTCCAATATCTGACTTTGATATAATTCAAGAGGGCCTTGTCTCAGCTGAAACAGCAGATTTTTGAAATAATAGAAAGAGTTAAACACTTTTTCTACCCTCTTTGTTTGGAATACATTTTTCAGCAACTCCTTACTATGCTAATATTTTATACCAAACTCACTCATGGCTCTTACTTTAGCTTAGATTTGGTATTTTGCGGGCATCACAGCCAGAAAGGAGATTTAATAGTATTCCTTTGCAAGAGCACCTTTGCCCTAGCCTGATGGAAGTTAAATCTGTCACACAAGTATTGTTGCTGTTTGCTTTGTACAACAAGGTGAAAAGATCTAAATAATGGTTCTTTTCAATTTTCATGGAAGTTCAAAGGAGGAAATTATTATCTTTCTCTTAGCTGAAGGTTGATGGTGACTTGGTGAAATTCTGTTTGATCATCACCATCCTGTTGTGTAATATTATTATTCAATATACCATGCTAGTTTATTGCCCAGATTTTTAATAATGTCTGCATTGTGATCTTTGACTGTTAAAATATGTCTCTAATCTACTGTAAATGATGAATGAGGATTATAGATGAAATGAGCTACGTTAAATTTCTGAGTCTTCTTATTTTAGCCCTATATTTATTCATTCTGATAACGATGTGACCCTGCATTTATATCCAATAGTTAAGGAAAGAAATTGTATGCAAATATAGCCATGGATGCACGGGAGATATGCTCTTAATCTTGAATAATTAGGACATCAGGAGCCATACATCTGCATAAGATATAACTGCCCCTTCCATTATATAGAAGCATTTTATTGAATTGATTGCTGCTGTGTTTAGGAAGACTTCCATTGGGATTTTCTGTGTAAGATGCCAAAATAAAGAGGGGTGCTTGATGGGGTTGGAAGGAGGGACATTGTTCCTACTTTTTCTGAGACAGTGTATCCCATGTCAGGTTCGTTCCATTTCCAGTAACCTAGAGATTGGAACGTGTGAAGATTTAAAGGCAATGTTGGGAGGGTTTTGAAATCATTCTTGAGGAACACTGTGTGGTCTGATTCATACACTGGCATTTATCATTTGATAACTTATTACTTGGTGACTCATAGCTGAATATGAAAAGGACAGTTATTGAGCAACATTGTGCTTGACATTATCTGAGATAATGCTCAAGTATTTGACATGCAATGGTTCTTTCACCCATGCAAATCAAGTCACTACTTAATGCTGCAGTAAATAAGTGATGAAGGGTCACATGTGAATCATCTTGTATTGTCTCTGTGGCACCAAGTAGAAACAAGAGATAGTCCCTGCTCAATATCATGAAAAGGAAATCACAGAAATTACTTGATATGATTAAGGTTGTCCATTCTTAATATAATGAAAAAAACCATACACAAACTTATTATGGGTGTCAACTGTTAAAGGTACAGATGCTACTCCCGAGTTCTACTTGTCAGACTTCATCCAGTGGGCAGAACTACAGCCACTTAGGCAGATTCACAAGAAATCCAAGAATTTATGACAATATTTATTGAAGAAAGTTGGGAAGCCATAACCAAAACAAAAATTCAACAAGAGCTGTGCTGTGATTAAAATGCTGTGATCCAAGATTTATAGAAACAGTGTTCAAACTTTCGTATATTTACTTTCCCTTCCCATCCTACATAATAGATTGCTGGATTCCCTCCTTTGCACAGGCTGGCCTCTTTCCATCTACCATTTGTTTTTGCAACAGTCAGAATTTCTATTATCTTGTTTTTCACTGACTGTGTGAGAACAAATTCTTGCACTACTTACAAAGAACACCTGCAGCTCCCAGGCTGCTTTCAGTATACTCCATGATGTAATTTCAAGCAATGTGTTCAGAGGGTAGGAAGAGTGAAGAGTCTTTTACTTGTCAGCCTTCTATTGAAGAAAAGAAAAAGTGAGAGAAAAAGAAATCTGAGAAGCAGAAAGAGAAGCCACCCTGTTCCCCTCAATGAGGGTGGGCAGCCTCCAAATGATTCCCTCAATGAGAATGTAAATCCTCTTAGATTTGTGTTTATAGTTAAAACCTTGACATCCCCAACTAGGAAACAGCAGTGCCACATTTTACTCTGAGGGATCCTTATTCTCATGACATTGGACCTGATATCTTTACTACTGGAGCAGGCGAAAGTTATTGCATGGTTCCATCAGCTGGTGAATCATCCCATCTCATTATTGTTTATAACTTCAGCCTATCAGGATTGTCATTAGGAGAAGCGACGAGTGTCTCCCCCTATGACGGTTGTGTAGTAAATAGTATATTGTATGTCAGTTCAACTTTTGGAAATGGCCTCACTTCATAATCATGTTTACCCCATAGTCCTGGATTAAAAATGTTTAAAAGTACAATTAATGGTATTAAATTCCAACTAAATAATTCAGATGAATTCTATGAAACTGCTTGAGCTGTTGGGTGACGATAGGCAACTTTAGTGACATTTCAACAAAGGTGAAGAAGCTGCCAAAAAGGCTTCTTAACAAAAGTCTAATTTCATGGAACAAATTTATGATTTATAAGCTTAAGGATGCTTTGTAGACTGAATATGTAAGAACTGATCCTTCTCTCTTGAATTTGTGGTGAGCTGGTTCTGGTGATTACAGGTAGTCCTCAACTTACAACCACAATTGAGCCCAACATTTATGTTGCTAAGTGAGAAATTTGCTAAGTGAGTTTTGCCCTATTTTATGACTTTTCTTGCCACATTTGTTGAGTGAATCATTGCAGTTGTTAATTAGTAACACAGTTGTTAAGTAAATCTGACTTCCCTATTGACTTTGTCAGAAGGGCACAAAAGGTGATCACCTGGGACACTGCAACTGTCATAAATATGAACCAGTTGTCAAGCATCTGAATGTAAATCACATGACCATGGGGATGCTGCAAGGGTCATTAGTGTGAAAAACGGTCATAAAGCACTTCAGTAACTTTGAACACTCACTACACTAATTGTTGTAAGTCAAGGACTATCTGTATTTCCCCTTTATCTTGCTCGTTATACAAAAAGCTAAGGTGTATTTAGGTAATTTCAGAGTACAGAATTTATTATACAGAGTACAGAATATAATCAAATTGTTTTGAAAGTAATGTATACCTCTCTGGAAGCTAATGTGCATAACTTTGATTTTGTCAAAAATGCAGCTGTATTTGGATGCCTTTTCTTAAGTGTGGTATCAGATTTCTGTGCATTGTCCTTCCCTAATGGCACCATTGCCTGGAAACAGAGCCTTAAAAATTGTCACAGACAATATGATTCAAGCTTTTTGCGTTGCTATGAGGGATTTTTCAGGAGACATTGAGCTCCAATGCTGCTAATTTTTTATCGCCTGCAATCTACTAATAATCTGACCATTTTGGTATTTTCTGTAGTTTAGCTGGAATTTCATTCACATCCTTCTTAAGCAGCTCAGTGTATAGATGGAATTTTAGAGTGTGTCTCACATAATGACTGTCCAGGAGGTGGTAATTGCTCATGCAGAAACTGTGATGGGTGAATTTGGACAGAAAGCAAATTGATGAAAGTAAAAGAAGAGTATTTTTTTCATATCCTACATATCAATCAAAGGTGCCTCAGGTACCAAATCATATATTTGTGTATACAGCCACATTAAAATATGCATCATGGAGCATCATTGATGCTACTTGGAGACACACATGTACACAAATAAAACATGTGCACGATAGGGATTATACCGGAGGCATATAAAAAGAACTGCAATATTTAATTGTGAATCTCTTGACAGCAGCTAGAACTGTATTTGCTAAAAACTGGAAAGGAGAAAGGTTACTTAATGATGAAGAAATTATTAAGAAAATGATGGAATGTGCTGAAATGAGTAAATTGACATTTGAAGTAAGAGAACAGGAAGATAGACAATACTATTTGATATGGGATTTATTTTACCAATGGATAGAGAATAAGAATTGGAAAAAATTATGATATAAATGGATGTTGAAATTTTTGGAAATAAGCTAGCATGTTTAGTGATAAATTGAAGAGAGGAGGAGCACAAAAGTGCCACCGACTGATACACTGTCTATAATTGTATGGAATGATAATGTTTTTATGTTTTGTTTTGTTTGTGTTTTTGAAAAATAAAAAAAAATTAAAAAAATATATGTGCATGATAGTTCCACGCATGTAGAAGCATATCTGTATATGTACTGGGCAAGACACACCCCATACAAAAACAAGCAAATGGGCTATTACTATTTTCATATCCCATTTTTCATCCAGGATATCAAGGCAGCATAAATGCACTCCTTCCTCCTGTTCCCCCCCCCCCCCACAACAACCCTATGATACTTGGGCTGATACAGAGGGACTGGCCCAACATTAGCTGCTTGGTTAAATATAGATTAGATACTAGTTTTTCCTGCCCCTAGTCCAGTACTTTAACGAACAGACTCTCTCACCCACACAAACATGCATACATATCTTATAGACTACACACTTAGACCCTCCCCTGATGTCTACTGCACTGGTTTCTGACATGCCTAGCTGACAACTTTGTTGTCTAAAAGATGGAGGAGGGAACTAGATAGACAGCTACACTGGACTTAATTGTTACAAATAGGGATGAAATGGTTAGAAAGTAGAAGTTGTAGAAACGCTAGGAGAAATTTGAGCATATCATATTAGAATTCATCATAATGCAGACACAGATAACTGAACAAAGTCTGACTGGTATTTTAGATTTTAAGAGATCTGATTTCAATAAACTAAGAGAGATTAGGATGGATTTCATGGATGGAAATTTTAGAGGGAAAAACAGTTCAGGTTTGCTTTAAAATGAGATAATAAATGCCCAAATAAAGCATGAGTTTATTAAAATTGAGTCATGCCAAACAAACCTTATTGCCTTCTTTGATAAAGTGACTAAATTAGTGAATCTAGGAAATGCTGTAGATCAGGGGTGTCAAACTCACGTCATCACGGTGGCATCACATGATGTATCGGGACTTTTTCCCCCTTCACTAAACCGGGCGTGGGTATGGCCAACACATGATGCATCCGGTCCATGGGCCAGGAGTTTGACAGCCCTGCTGTAGATATACTTAGACTTCAATAAGGCATTTGATAAAGTAGGCCACAGGCTACTTCTTGATAAGACAGAACAATACAGGATATACAGTACCAACACCAGATGGATTTGCAGTTGGCTGACCAACCACAGTCAGTTTTTAATGGAACTACATCTATCTGGAAGGAAGCATGTAGTAAGGCACCTCAAGGTTCTGTTTTGGACCCAGTGCTCTTGAACATCTTCATAAATGACATAGATGAGGTGATTGGAGGCTCTCATTGAATTTACAAACAACACTAAGCACATTGCTAACATATTGAAAGATACTCAAGATACAGAAAGATCTTGATGGACCTATTGGGGCCTATGCAACAAGATGCAGTTCAGTGGTAAGAAAAGTAAAGTCCTGCACTTAGGCAGGAGAAATCAAATGCACAATGTACAGGATAGGAAGTACAGTAGTACCTTGAGAGGAATCTAGGTGTCCTGGTGGATCACCACTTAAGTATGAACAAGCAGGATACCAGAAGCTGCCAAAAAATCCAATACTGTACTAAGCTGCATCAAGAGAGGGATAGCATCAAGGTCATGAGAAGTGATAGCATTTCTCTGTACTGCACTACTAAGGCAGACTTGGAATACCGCATCCAGTTCTGGTCACCATACTACAATAAAAATGCTGAGTTCCTAGAAAGAGTCAGAGAAGAACAAAGATGCTAAAGGCTCTGGAGGCTAAACCATATGATGAAACAGCTAACGGAATTAGGTATGTTTAGTCTAACAAAGAAAAGGCTTAGGAGTGACACGATAGCTGCCTTCCAATACTTGAAAGGCTGTCATAGGGAAGGCTGGGTCAGTTTATTCTCCATAGCATCTGAGGGCAATGAGTGTGTAAGCTTGTCAGAGGGAGATCCAACCTGGAACTAAGGAGGAATTTCATGACTATGAGAACAATTAATCAGTGCAGTAGCTTGCCTCCAGGAGTTGTGGGTATTCCATCCCTAGAGGTTTTTCAAGAAAAGATTGCACAATTATTTGTCCAGGGTGGAATAAGGACTTTTGCTTTGGGAGGGTCTTGGAGTTAAAGACCTCCAAGTGCCTTCCGGCCCTATAGTTCTGCCTCCCCACTCAGATATTTACTGTCACTTCCTTCTCTCCCCAGGATACTTCCTGCCCTACTCCAGATTCTTTTCATTTTGTTCTAAGCATATTGACATGCTTTCAAAGAAAACACTGTGTCAAGTTTCGTGGTCATCTCGAATAAAATGCATTTCAAACAAAATCTTTGAAGAAAAAAAACTCCTTTTTATTGAGCATGACATCCTAACCTGAGTCCAAACGAAGCCAACACTGACGTCCAGCCCCAAAACCCTCCCTTTCCGTTCCCCACTCCCCTGCACTCATTGGCCATCTTCCAAATCACTCTCCCCATATCTACTACTTAAGCTCCTAGGAATGTCCCCCCTCCCATCTCATCTCCTAGGGGATATTATCTTCAAGGAAAATAAGTAGGTGAGAAGTCAAGCGTCCTCTTGCCAGCTGCCCCCTCTTCTCCTTCTTATGTCAGCACTAGAGTAAATGCAGGTTGAAGTGCTGACACACTGGGCTTTAGGACTCCAGTTTCATCAGCAAATAAGTATAATAAACACTATATTTATTTGCTAAAAGATTGTTCACTTTTGCCTTCCTTCGGTAAAGTCCTCCTTCCCCATCCCGTCATCCCCCATAAACTCACAATTATATTTGTTATTTCCTGAGAGAACTTGTGCTTCTCTCTCTCACTGGAATTCTATTCTTCATAGCATACCTCTGACATGATCATCTTTCACTGTTACATTTTGATGCCTAATAAAAAAATATGGATGCTTATATGACATTCTCTATATCCAACTTTATCACAGGATTATGAGATTCTAAATCATATACTTTTATTTGTGGAGTAGAACAAGGCCTTAGTAATACTTTTCCTTTGTTTATTCTAAACCTTTATCTCCTACTGGAGTATGAAGAAATCACCACAGAACAATATAAACAAGAATCTAGACTTTAAAAAAAAAGTACTATAAACACATCCAACAATGATCTAATTAATTGTTAAGCTATATTCTGAAGCAAACAAAAGAAAAGTGAAATGAAAAGGGCAAACAAAAAAAAGAATAAACCCTCCTCAGAATTATCATGTTAAATTGATATACTGTAATACATAAACATACCACATATATATTTAATGGCAATATATCAGATTAAACAAAAAGATTTATCTATTGTAAAATATTATGAAATCAATGCCAAAGGGAAACGTATTGGCAGTGAAAATGGCCTTTTGAAAAATTAATGTTACCCATTTCTTGAATTGAGTCCTTGACATCTACAATAATAGTGCTCTTCCGATTTCTCAATATAATTCTCTTGCTTCTCCCTCATGCCTAATATAACCAACATCATTCAAAAAGAATCAAATACCATGATTGTGGAATATAATTCAAAATAGCATTTACATCTTTAACATAAGAACATTTAACTATACATCCATTTATGAATGTTACAGTATTACTCCAAAAAGAAAACAATAGCGGAAATGACCAAATCATATGAATAAATTTATCATCAAATTTATTTTGTGTTTATCAAAAACAAAACAAAACAAAACCAAACCCTGAATGCATGGTCTATTCTTTCTATTACATTTTTTGAAATACCTAATCAACTCAGAATAAAAGCTTTCAACTTTAAGTTCAAAGAAACAAACTTTTGTAGATGTTTACCTCATTTGATGTTGCATTATGAGGTAGTCCAACACTTCATTCCATAAATCATAAATACCAAGAATTTCATGGTAAATATATATATTAAAATTTATGGTACAAATTTGAAATCAGCTTTATTTTAAAAGCAAACTCTGTAAAACTAGTAACATCTCAGGCTTTTTGAACGAGGTTAAGGTGTCTGGTCCACATTGAACAATTTTAGTATGCTTAATTTGATTGTATTCTTGTTGTGTATTGGGCAAAATTCTTTCTGAAATGTCTGAAATTCCTTAAAATAATCTTTACAAAATAATTGATTTAAAGCAACTATTCCAAACGCTGCCCAAACTTTCCAACAAAGCATCAGCTATTTTTAAAAGAGAACTCCTCCATAAAATTAAGTATTTATGTCAGTCACCTTCAAAATCCAATCTATATTTCAATAGGGTCCAAATATATCTAGCACCTCCCAAACCAGGAAATGAAAGACTCTTCTTGTTATATATTTATCCAAGTGATTGCCAACATTTTAATGGAAATACATAATCATTTTCCAGCAAACACAAAATCTTGTCACATTCTTGTACTTTTTGGCTCGGATCCTGGTGTGATCATATGCTCAAATTACCAACAGTTTGTGCATTTTTTGTTTGCTTGTGCATGTCAGTTATGGGTGGCGGTAAATGAAAGAAAACAGGAGGAAATGAAAGTTGTGACAGTCTGCACACATGACAGTTCTGGAATGAATTGGAAAACTTACCCATGATGTTTTGAAAGGGAGATAAGAAGGGCAACAAATAGAAGTAGAGAAATGTCCTACCTAATAAAACTTTTCTTCATTAAGTAGCACCTATTTTATTAAGGGATTCTCTCTCAAAGTGACAAAAAATCAAAAGGCAGTCCTTTTCTGCCTTTCTTCCTCCAAGGTGTTCAATCACTAATTCATACTGGTAAGATTAGTACTTAAAACCAGATCCAATTTAGGATACTGATAATTTAAAACCAGTTTTTTTCCAGTCATGTTTCCATGAGTGCTTAGATCTTCATGTTCTAGATATCCCTGCCTTTTGAATATTAACCATTGGTTGGAGGGAGATTTTCAATTGGGTTACATAAGAACATTTGACCCAAGCTACATACAGTATTACTATTCTGTTTAATATGTGTTTTTTTAATGCATACAATTTAATTGCAGGCATGTTGGGGGTGTAATTCTTTTTTTCAATATAGCATATAGCATAGGGAGGCTTATCTGTTTACTCAAACTTATGTTCCATTCCATCTGTCAGACTGCCCCAGTTTGATCCCTTAGGAAAGAAAAACTCAACTCCATTTGCTTGAAGTGAAAGGTAGTTTTACTAAAAAATGCTGGTAAAGTCAGGCGGAATCTTGAGTTTCCCGCGCATCAACATAAAACTATTTCCTTCATTCCCCATCCCTCCCCGCATAACCAATCCAAAGCCAGCCAATGTGATGCTGCTGAAATGTTTTGAGAATGCTGAGGTGTTTGGGCTGGTAAATTTCCACATTCAAGGTAAATGATCTTGAAGAAGCCTGGCACGAAGTGATTCCATATTGATCTGCTCTTTCTCAGCTGTCATCCCCCCTAACTCCCACAGTAGGTACATTCAGGTTTATTACCCATTTGTCCCCCTCACTCCTAGTCCTTTGATGGCAGGATGCCAGTGAGGCACCAATCTGAAGATGGTGGACTTGACACCATCCCTTATTCAATAAGCCTATCAGGCTATATTGAAGCAGGATTCCAACATGGCAGTGTTTGTAGACCTAACTGTGGCATACGACACAGTTTGGAAGGACTGGCTATACCAACTGTGCCATATAATCCCCTGCAAAAATATCGACTCATTAATAACATGCTAAATTATAGGTCCTTTCAGATAATAATGGGGGACAAAACAATTAGAAGATAGCCTCCCACAAAGCTCTGTTATGACACCTACGCTATTCAACTTATACATATCAGATATGGTAGCAACAAGGGGACACAAAATTTGGATACACTGATGATTTGGCCATAGCAGTACAAGAAAAACACATGGAGGTGGCTGACAGCCTCCTATCTAAAGATCTTAAAATCTTGGGAAAATTCTTCATTGACTGAAGGTTCACTCCTAGCACCAGCAAAAGAGTAACTATATGATTCCACCTTAACAACAAACTAGCATATGAAGCCCCAAAGGTCTACTTAAACAACAACTCCAGAAGTTATGTGAAACTAAGTGGGGACCTTCAGTTGCCAACCTCAGATCATCAACCCTATGGTTGGTCTACTCCGCAGCAGAATACTGTGTTCCTGTATGACTTAAAAGCTGCCATATTAGTAAGTTATATGCCAGACTCAATGACACCATGAGGATTATAAGTGGATGTATTAAAACAACTCCAACTTGCTGGCTTCCTGTTCTGAGCACCGCCAGCTTTATGAAGGCAAAATACACTAGTGAGAGAATACAGAAAAATTATGAACAACTCACTGCTACCAGTGCATGTCGACCTTTATCAGCAGGAAGACTCAAATCCAAGGAGCCCCCACATCTGCTCAACAACTTGATTCCCAATGGAAAGCCAAAAGGGTTGCTGAACACTCATTTATAGGAAGACATATAAATGACCCACAAAAAAGGTGCCAGGCTTTGAACTTACCATATCAGCAATGGACAACTCTAAAGAGGATTCACACCTCACAGGATATCTGCCCGGGTTTTCTGTATAAATGGGGCATAGCATCCTCCCCTCAGTGTGACTGCGGGGTCCCACATTGTCATCAGCTCTGAGCTGAGGGCATATACCGATCCAATGGTGGTTGGTTTTTTTTTAATATAAATGATGCTGCACTTCAATGGTTAGATGGCCTAGACATTGATATTTCAGCATAGATCTTTTTACCATTTATATTTTATTGGGTTCTACTAATTTAGTTGAAATGTTAATTTATATTGCTAGTCCATGTATAATATGCCATATGCTAAACAAACGAATAAACACAAACAAACAAACAAATAAGAAATATGGTTCATAGTACAGACAAAATTCCCCCCTCCTCCCCTTTCATTTTTTGAATAGTAGTGTTAAACATTATTGGTGAAACACCTGGTTGAATTGTTTTATCACTGCTGTTGGTATATAAGTTTTGGATAGCATTATATAGTGTTTTACAGCTTTTTAAAGAATTGTTTTTTTTCACTTGGTTCTGTTAATAATCTGTGAGAGTTTAGAGTTGCTGTTGAGACGGCAAGGAAGGATATATATTTCAAATAAAATGGATATAGTGAAGATATTTCATATGATCCTTTTATGTCCATCTTATTCATTCAGTAGAATTTCCATCTGCTGAACTACTGATTATATGTTATTTTCTGATATCCTTCACCAATGAAGCTAATTGCACTTGTTTTGAGCTATGACATTTGGATTTTGTTATTATTAGCATTGTCATCGCTAAAGCAGCCTGTATGCATTAGAGAAAAACATTTCTTCTTATTCACATCTTAATAATACTTTCCATTTTGTATATAGCACCTTTCATTCCTAAGCACAAAATGAAAGCAACCTTGTTAAATGTAATAGCATATTATAAAATGAGAAAGGTGTCATTTTGGAAAGTCATTGCATTATAGTAAAATATTAGCTTTTCTCCTTCTATGAAATGTTGTACTGCTAGTTTTCATTGTGGAAATAACCCAAATATAACAAGGACAGATTGGATAAATGTTTAGCCGAGTTGGGCAGAAATGCTTAGGATTTACTGAGAGGGAAACATTCCATCCAATAAATGAGTATTTGCCTACTTTGTGGTGTTGAAGAGAAGTGATGTGATTCCAAAAGCAAAAGCAATGAAGTTCTCACTTTGTAAACTGCTAATAAAATGGGGAAAAGTATTCTCTTTAAAATGTATTACAGATAGGCAAGGATACTGATGGGTTCATGTTAAGTTTCTCTTTATGGCTATTAGTAACTCAAAATTTTTAATTTAAAAATGAAAAAAAAAAAACGAAAAACAAGCAGCACCGTTAATTGTATGACATCACATATAAAAGTAAGTATCTTGTGTGTGTGGGGGGGGGGAAATCATTTTCCTCCCAAAATGATCAGATTAGATTTTCTTTTTCTTTTTCCCTTTAGTGTATTCTTTATGTTGAACTGATGCCTTTCCAATGCTGATAATGTCATACTCAAAGTTCTGCCTCAGGAAAATGAAGCGAAAGAACAGACTTACTTCATTTCTCCTCCATGGAAGTTTTGCTTGGGCTGTGTGCAGAACAACATAAATTATTATTTTCCTTCCTCATAGCTAGTTTGTGATTTGAGCCTGGCCATGTATATCTAGCGTTCTTTAGTTCACCCATTCCTTGATCAGGTTTTGTCAGGGCCTTCTAAGGAGCTGAAGATGGCCAGATTTTGAACTGTTTTGCCTCACAGAAATCACTGGACTTTGGATAAGAACAGCTTTTCTCAATATAGGGCCTTCTTAAGGTAAAGGTAAAGGTTCCCCTTGCACATATTTGCCGTTGTTTCCGACTCTAGGGGGTGGTGCTCATTTCCGTTTCAAAGACGAAGAGCCAGCGCTGTCCAAAGACGTCTCTGTGGTCATGTGGCTGGCATGACTAAATGCCAAAGGCGCACGGAACGCTGTTACCTTCCAAAGGTGGTCCCTATTTTTCTACTTGCATTTTTTATGTGCTTTCGAACTGCTAGGTTGGCAGAAACTGGGACAAGTAACGGGAGCTCACCCCGTTATGTTATTCGAATCACTAGGGATTTGAACCGCTGAACTGCTGACCTTTCAATCGACAAGCTCAGTGTCTTAGCCACTGAGCCACACTGTCCCTTAGAATTCCCCAAAAAATAATGGATTGGAAAAGATGGATTAGGAGATAAATGAATGTATATGAAACTGTGTTGTGCCAAGTTAGGTAACTGCCACAAGCCCTTCATTGTAGCAGAAGAGCAGGCAGAGCTGAAGGGTGGAGTTAAATGCTTCATTAGTTTAGAGTCCTTGTGTTGCCACAAAAGATCCAACTCCAGCCCCATTTCAAGTCCATTGGCCCTTATCTTGTACAATTTAGTGCTGACTGTTAGTTGACTAGATTCTTGTGTAAAGGCTTCAATAAATCTTCTGTGCTGCAACTTTACAAATGGTCCTGATTCTTTGCACCTCACATTCAGAATGCTAGCCAGAGAAATGGACTTTCCTGCATCTTTTTCCCTTACAGTTTTCATTCAATATGATGAAAGAGAATTTCTTGGGAATTCTTGCAATGGAGAAGCAGATTTTGGAGAAGTTATTATGAGGAATATAAGTGATAGAGCTGAATGTCTTCCACTAACGTCACTGTGTGAGAGAAATGAGGCCTTCGCAACCCATTGTCTTACTGAGAAATGAAATAAAGAAAAAGGTAGATAAATATTAAATAAATTCTACCTTCTTCTGGCCCAGCTAGCTTTTAGGGCAATAGCTCTTCTTCTACTTTGGGATATATATCACTTTATTAAAAATAATAAAATAGATAGTACAAAATTTCCCTTTTAAATGTAAATAATTCAATACAAAAAAAAAAATATCTGTAAAGGAGACAAAAATGTAGTGTTGTACCAAATCACAAATAACAATTTAAAAAAGGACATGTCATGGAATAATAGGCAGAACAATATAAGACTCTGAACAAATCCTAAAAGAATTCTAATTTTCTCCTATTTGAAAGCAATCTGAGGTAAAGAGAAGCCAATTTGCATAAAACATACTAGGGATGAGCTTATACAGATAATAATCTGCAAATATAATAAAGCAGATTTAAAATACATGGAAAATAAGAAACACCCTTCGTGCAATGCTAATCAGTAATTTACCTATACCTTCCCAGATAAGATTTTTTTTTAATTAAAAAGTTGCTTTCTACTGGAATATTTTTATGTTTGTTTGTTTTGTTTTCTGGAAATCCTATGCTTAATTTTGAAACTGGAGGAGTATCTTATTCCATCCTTACCTCTTTGAATACAGCTCCTTTTCTGGGGAAGATCTGATTTTAATTTCCACAGCTTTTTTCCTACAGAAAGGGACTACTCCTTTGGCTATATTCTCAAGCACGCATCTTTCCTCAGAGGGTTGGATTTTGAAACACAGAGATGTGTATTGGACATTTGGGTTGAGAGACTAGAAGAGGGCTCATTTCAGAACAGAAAGGAAATGATATATGAATGTATGCTACTGAGGTAGCTACAAGATATATGTAAATGGTTTGTCTTGCATTCACTACCACTTTAGTGGTTTACAGCATCCTTGGTGTGTCATGATTCAATTACTTATGAAGGAGTTCCTCTCATTGGCTTTCTCAGTAATATTTCTTAGGTAATGTGGGAGGGGGGGCGGTGGAGGGAGTTTTCCTCCTTCTGAGCAATTAAAATCATCTTGTCAAATTTTACTGCCCACACTTTTGGTGAATTTTGAAATACTGTTTGTACCCGTGGTCCTATTCCCAAATATTTTTCATTGGCAGAATTTTAATATTCTCAGGCAGTCAATGACAATGGATGTTGGGCATTGCAAATGTCCTATTGTGAAAACTTTTGCAGGATATTTGAAAGATAAAATTACACAGATTCTCTTGGCTGGATGCTTGCTTAGGTAAGTCCTATTCAGATGATGGAGCTTATGTCTTGGAATTTGAATTGGAACTTGTCTGAGATAGGTTGGTTAATAGTATCATGCTGGGATATCAGGAGGCTCTTAGGCCTAGTCAGAGTTGAACAATTCAGTCCCAAGAAGATAGAGTGGTTTAAGGTACAAGACTCTTTGATTCCAGAGATAGTCCATCTCTGATTTTGTACAAAGTAACATTCAAAGGACAGGTGGCAGCTGTTCTATATTGCCAAAAAAGCTTTGAGTTTGCAGTGTGTTTTGTGTTACTTCTGTGAAAGATGTACAACTACAATAAATACTTTTGAGTTCATTATCAGAAGCTGGCTTTGTATAATTGACAATATCTCTGTGAAGGGGAAATTAAAGTACAAGAATGTGGGCCTTCCATTGGAAGGTCTCTAGAGCACTCTGATATGTGCTTTGACATCTGTCATGAAAGAAGGGAGGCCTGGTCTGCTGGTCCTTGATTTGTCTTGGAAAAGGCCAAATGCCAGCAGCTGCTCCAGCCACATTCAGATATATTTTAACAAGACAACTTCTCAACGAAAAGGCAGATGAGAAAAGCCATTGGTGATGGAATCTGCTTACAGAGAAGCAAATTGTTTTAGGGTAGCATGAAACCATTGCTCCTGCTGGTGCAAAATGGAAGAAAGAAAATAAGAAGATATAAGAAAACAGGCACAATAGCTTCTTTTGCAGAGTCCGGAGAGGCAAATCTCAGGTTCAGGAAGATCCAACAATACTCCATTTCTATTCTGTGGTTCCAGGTAACCCAACTGCAGCATATAGAGACTATACAAGTAGAAAATTACAATGTTATTTTCCACAAAGAGCCAATCACAAAAGCCATCTCTTTTATATAGTTTTACTGACAGTTTTACTAATTGATTAAATCATGCATCTTTATTTCAAGTGGAGGGATTAATTTTCTTTGCCCTTCTCTGTATAATTTGTAGTGTCCTGGGCTCAGGAGTTTGCCTAGGTCGAGGTCAACTGACTAAGGCTGCACCTATGACATCTCAGATGTGCTCCCTTCAATTAATTCCTATCATGCAGGCTGAGGCTCAGTTTAGTCAAGTCCTTCAGCTTCTGATTCTGAACACTCAGACTGATCTCTGACACCCACTGTGGTGGAGAAGACCATTCATGTCTTGATCATCTGTTGTCTGGACTACTGCAATGTACTATGCATGGAATCGCCTTTAAAGATCACCCTGAAACTTCAACAAGTACAGAATTTAGCAGCTCAAGCAGTTATGCGTACCATTCAATTTGCTCATGTGACATTTCTTTTTGAGACCTATACTGAGTAGCCGTTCTGACTTAGGCTTCCTGAGTCAGTAAAACATACAAATGGTCCCCAAAACCTCTTTTATTTCAACAGCTGTGAATTCTGTTCGTTCACAGATGAGTTCCAAATAGTTGTAAAGAGTCCTCTGGAATAAGGCTGATAATCACCCACCTTTATCTCCCTTGACATGCTACCAAAGACCTAATTGGCAAAGCCACGTGGAGTCTAGAATCAAACAGAGCTTCAGGCTTTAAACTGAACAGAATTAACAAAGTTTCTTCCTGCAAAGGCCCACATGCCTTTGCTCCTCTTTTAAGTCTTATGGGAGGGGCCAATCATCTCCAAGCCCTACTCCCGAGTCATCCCTTTTGTTTTAACTGTTCTTGCCTTCTGGCAGCTCTGCGCATGCGCGCACTGGGAACAGGCTCCCCCTGTTCCTCTGCCTCACTGAGGTCTGACTCTGGAGGCTCCGGAGGCAGCACTTACCTCCCAGATGGCCCTTTCTCTGCCTCCGACGCAGAGCCCTCGTCCGAGCCTTCCCCAGACCACAACACTAGCACTGTGTTTCCAGATACAATTTGAAGTGTTGGGGTTCAGCTTTAAGCCCTGTATGGTCAGGACACGCTTATCTATGGGATTTGTCTATGCCTACTCTTATCAGTTTCTGCCTACCCATTAAGATCTGGATCCCAACTCTTAGAAAATGTCATCTACAGGGATCTCAGAGCTGGTTCTTCTCTATCACTAACCCCCATCTCTGGAACAGCCTTCTCCTAGATATTAGACAGCCTCAGACTCAACTCGATAGAACCTCTGACAAAAATATTAAAATCACTCAAGACTAATTACCAAAACATTTCTTTGATTTGATGGACAACTTAGGACTTGAGGACATAGGGAGACAGAAAAATGGCAATTCAGGAGAACACACCTACTTTTCTGAAAGACATAGTTCCTTTTCAAGATTAGATGTAATATGGATTTTGAAAAAAATGACTACTCAACCTTAGAATACTAAGGTTTCTAAAGAAGAGATATTACCAGATAATTCTATGTAAAGCAAAGACAAAACAAAAACATATTTGAATTTGTAAATATAGCTGGAAAATGCTTTTTCATCATTTCAATAAGATGAAAAAAAATGATACTGAAATTAAAAGAGAGATATTAATGGACAGCATGGCCATGCAAGAAGCATTTCATCAATATTATTCTAGCTTGTATAAAGCAAGTGACATCTCTGTGGAGAAAATACATGAATACTTAAAAAAACAAAAATTTACCAAGGATTACAGAGGAACAGAAACTGATTATAAAAAGACTTATAACAATAAGGGAAGTTTGTGAAGCTATAAAAAGATTAAACTAGGAAAGATACCAGATGGATTATCAGTTCTTATTATAAATGCTTTGAGATGAACTTTTACAACCTTTTCAAAATATGATGAACTCCATTTTACATGGAGGAAAGATGGAAGAGAATTGGAAAAAAGCCAATATAGCATAGCACTAATGTTTAAAGGGGGACAAGATTTGACTTTAACAAGAAAGTATAAGCCCTATCATTACTGAATAATAAATTATGTTGTTTATAATGATTCTGGCTGATAAACTGAAAATAATTTTACAAGAATTTATTCATGAGGATCAACATGGGTTTTTATCTAAAAGACAGTTAAAGAATAATCGTAGAAATGTGTTGGATATTTTGGAATATTTGGAGCAGTATAATGAAAACAAGCCACATTGATCTTCTTAGATACAGAAGGCCTTTAGCAATTGGAGCTGGGCTTTTGTGTTCAAAGTTTTGGAAAATATGAACTTTGCAGTGAACTTTATAAAATAGATAAGATCCTGTTAATAGGAAAACTAAAAGAATTTGGTGCATTAGCAGGTTTTATGAACAACAAACAGAAGAGTAAGATTAAAAAACAAACAAACACAAAATGGAAAATCAAACAGAATTGATTGATTACTATGTACAGTATCTTTCAGTATGAGTCCAATGGATGAAAATCTATTTTGTACATATGCTAACCATTGTATATTTCTTGGGTCAGAGACTAAAGTTTGCCTTTGCTTTAGTGCCTGAGATGCTCTTCTGGGCCAAAGACATTTGGGACCTTTCTAACAAAGCATGTGTTTTTATCACTGAGCTTTTGTCTCTTCCATTGTAGTGATTTGCCCGGAGGTATCCCGATGTGTGATTTTTGATTAAAAAGAGACCTGGATCTACATTTCTCGGTATCAACCTCACATAATATTTGATTTACTACTATACTGTATGTTTACTACTACATATTCAAGGAAATTTTATAAAATAAGTTCAAGAAAGAGGAATGGCCTGTGATGATCTCTTCATTTTAAACATGCACCTAAAATATGTTAAAGGCATATGCTGTGAATGCATGCAACATATGTTTTCAAAACATAATTCATACAGCTGCAGACATGTCAGGGGTATGTGAGTGACCCATGGCAAATTGACAGTTTTCTTGACTAATGTATAGAATAGCCATAGAAGCTCCATGAACTTCATCTCTTTTCTACATTTTCTGCAAATTCTAGTTTTTCTCCATTCTGGTGCAGTTGACAACCTGTCCTTAAAGTAAAACTTTTGCTAATTTGCACATGAATAATTTACTGTAGATTATTCTATTCTTGCTGTGTGAGAAGGACTCAGATTGGGCTCATGTAACTTATTGACTACATTTTAAGATTGTTCACATCAGCAATTCTTCAGATGCAATGAACGGTTGCCGAAGATCTGTACAGAAGCAGCGCCCAATTTCATTAGTTTGATTACTTTTAGCTCATCTTTTTTTTTCAGTGAATAACCAGCTCAGTCAACTCAACAAATGAGATTTGTTTGATTTTGCCATTGCATAGTCAATTAAATGTTACACTCCTGTCTCTTTTCTTACGTCAAGAAAAAAAACTATTTTGTATATCCAGGCAAATGCCATGATCAGTAAATAAGGAAAGGATTTTGGAATATTTATGTGATACCCTGTAGATCCAATCCTGTGTGCTGTGTAACATGCAAAATTCCAATCCCCATCTCCATATATTCTGCTAACCGTTTTCCGGTTACATGTAACATTCTCACCAAGATGTCAATTGAAAAACTGGTTCTTTTATGACTTCTCAACCAGCATCCTCTAAGCATATGGAAACTTCCAGAATAAACATGCAGATAAGGATGGACAATATACAGCAACAGAACTACATGCAACACCTGAATGCTTTTTTGTGGTACCTCTCTGATTCTACCATTAAATTTTGGCAGTTCTTTGCTGAAAATTGACACCAAGAGAGCTGGAAAAGAAAACATAGGAACTCTTCACCCATCCTATTTGGATGACACATTATTATTTATTTAGGATCATCAACCTGCACACTGCAACTCTCACTCATCCCCCTCCCATATATTAAATTAAATCAAGTCATTCCATATCACAACGTAGCTCATAGCTAGCCTTGCTAGATAGACCAGACCATGAAATTAGCTTCGCAGAAAGGCTAAAGTTATTTTTACTGCGATTGGAGAGTCTTGCGATAATTCAGTAAATTAGGGAAGTGTCTGTCAGAGCCACTTCCTAATATTACCTGGATATTCAGGACTAGCCCCCTAGCCTAGGCAAAAATTCCTGTCAAGGTTAACTTCCTTACTATCTATAGCATATTAAAATATGCTAAATGTCTCTGTATATTCCTACTGCTTTCAGTATGGTTATCGTAACTGGATGACCAGTAGATGGCAACAAGTAGTTATGGTTTTTTGGTTTTCTTCCCTGCCCTCTAGTGGTCATTGAGATTTTTCCAGTCTAGGTAGGGGCTCCCTACCTTTCAACTTAGAAGATGAAGTAAACCAAGCTATTCACAAGAAGCACTACTAATAATAGAGCACCATTAATAGAAGCACAAGAGCTAAAGTTTAAATATATTAGACAAATGTTATGAGGCAAGAATCATTGGAGAAGACCCCAATATTTAGAAAATCCAAGACAAGGTAGCTACATGTATCACTGATGAAACAAGATTGATCTTAAAAGAATTCAAAGAAGCAGTTGCTGACCGATAGTCTTCGCAAACTGTTATCCATTCGGTCACTGAGAATTAGAAGCAGCTAAACCACAAAGCCTTAAAGGCCCAGCCCAGGAGGTGCTTGGAGGCAGAGACGCAGAAAGGCAGACAAAAGAAAAATCTGCCAGAGGGAAAAGGTAAAGTGAGGCAAACTTTATAAAATATAGATACCTGGAAAGAGAGACTCACTGCAGAGTTGTCCAATCCCAGAAAGTGGAGGCCGTTCATGGTTCAGCCCAGAGATATTGTGTAACTAAGAAAAAGTTTTACCCATAAGTAAAGGCTCATTCAAAAATAGGATTGTACAGTTTTTCATGAGAAGGAGTTTCCAAAAGTTCTTGTGCCTAGCATCTGAATTGTAACTGTTTTTCTAGTTCTGGCTTTATAATCTTATATTGTGTTGTCTAACAGTGTTGGGAGAATTAGTCTTTGAACCTTTCTTATGAATGACATATTGTTTGGCTCACTGACATCGTACCTCTCCAACAGTCACTAGCTCTGGACTAGCCTTTCGCCTTCCATCCTGATTTTGTTTTATATATTCTGACTCTTGTCTGATCTTTTGAATATGAATTCTGACTTGGCTTTGGATTCTATTTTCAGTGGACTTTGAGATGATGCTTGCCTTGCAGGCACCAACTAACAACTTGCTAACTGATCTGAGGTTTACTCTTAGAGAAGAAGGTTGTGTGGGGCAACTATTAAAAAGTCCTTGGAGGCTGTCAACCTGATTGGATTTAGCAGCACATTTATGGGGCTTGAAAGGTTTAGTACTAAATGCCAGTTCAGCTGAGAAAAAGATAGGTAATCAATGTAGCAATTCACCTAACACGGAAAAGTATTCTAGCAGCTGTACTGAGCACTAGCTGACTTATCTAAATGTTCTTGAAAAGCAAACCTACCAGAGAGCTTGCTGGAAGTGTATGAATTAGTTTAGCCTGGTTTTCAAACTTCAGCTCCATTTTGTTGTATGTAGGCTCCAAACATTAGACTTAAAAACGAAAAAAAAGGGAAGAAAATTCATATTGCATTTAGTAGGCAATTTCTCCTAACATGAGCGAAAAAACCTTTTTATGACCAGAGTTTACATTCCCCCCCCCCCAAATTATTTGTTTCATTGGCTGAAATCTATGGGAAGTGGAAGGTGAATATAATGATTCATAGAATGGAACAGAGCCTGGGTTTTTAGATTTTTTTCTTCTTTCATATTTTTGTGTTTATATTTTTCCACAGATATTAAGCCCACCGGGGGCTTAATGTACCTGTTTTTTCCTAGTTTTCCTCCCTAAATCAATGGAAAACTCTTCCGCTGTTATTTGACAGTTTGCATCACCCAATGCCTTTCTATTATTATCATCAGTACTATTACCGTCACCAGTATTATGCCCAATTCTATTACAGCATGCCAATTCAATACCAGGGCTGGTGTAATATTATATATCTTAGGTTGCCATTTCTTACATTTTAAAGTAAAATGCCTGAATGTTTGTACAGTGGGCCCAGCCATGTCCTATCCTTTGGAAACTACTTATTTTATTTTTGAGGAAGTCTATAATTCTTCAACGTATTTTGCAGACTGTAACAGCTAGGAGAACTTTATATTTTGTTGCATAAAGACATAAAAACAATAAGTATTTTTATAATGAAAAACTCAATCTCTGGGAATGCTTATTTACTTCAGATGAGGAAGCATAGCCTTCATGTTTAAGTAGCATGGAGAAATAGGGAAAGTAAGAGCTCCGCTGCCTATACATATTGTCTTTGGTAAGTGACTTTGACTAAAGAAAACTATTAAATTGTTATTACTGTAAGGCGCAGTTCTTTGTTTCTTACTTGTGTGGGGTTCCTTACTTATTGGAGAATTTTTAAATGTAAAAATGAAGACTAATTTGATTTATTTCCTTCTATAATATGGTAAAAATTAATTAGATCTTGCAGAAGATGTTACTTGTTCAACATTTTTAGGCCTCTTTAGTTATATAGTGATACCATTCTCAGTTATCCCCTCAGAAGTTTGGTAGCTTGGAACTCCCCCCCCCAGCTGCCCAGATTATGTAGAGAGATAAATGATGAAGATCACTACTGTCTATAATATCTTCAAATTGCTGCTACCTGATCTGAGAGGTAAGGAAGAACATGAAAATTTTAAAAAGGACATGGAAAGGAGCAGGTAATCAGAGGGGGGAGTGGAAGGGAGAAAGAGATTGTATGCTTGGAAACATTTATTTATTTAAATAAATTGTATGGTCACCCATCACACAATAGTGACACTTAGCACTTTAGAAAGATAACAACCAACAATTAAAATATGGCACTTCAGATAAACACCATCTTTCAGTCATAAGAGCTGTGGTGGCGCAGTGGTTAGAATGCAGTACAACAGGCTGCTTCTGCTGACTGCCGGCTGCCAGCAGTTCGGCAGTTCAATTCTCACCGGCTCAAGGTTGACTCAGCCTTCCATCCTTCCAAGGTGGGTAAAATGAGGACCCAGATTTGCACATTTTCAGTGAACCCTTTCATGGCAACATATGATTGTGCAGTTCTGATTAAAATGAAAAATTGCTTGGGCCAGGTGGGAGTTGTACTGCAAATCAAATAAAGAAATAAAAAGCACAGAGAAACATATTTAACAGGAGAACGTGGGTTCAGTTTGAACATCTGGACCAGTGGTGGGTTTCAGCAGGTTCTGACCAGTTCTGGAGAACCGGTAGCGGAAAGTTTGAATAGTTCAGAGAACCGGTAGTAAAAATTCTGACTGGCCCCGCCCCCATCTATTCTCTGCCTCCCGAGTCCCAGCTGATCGGGAGGAAATGGGGATTTTGCAGTAACCTTCCCCTGGAGTGGGGTGGGAATGGAGATTTTACAGTATCCTTTCCCTGCCATGCCCACCAAGCCACGCCTACCAAGCAATGCCACGCCCACCAAGCCACACCCACAGAATTGGTAGTAAAAATTTTTGAAACCCGCCACTGATCTGGACCTTTAAAACAAGGATTTTAAAGACAAAAACACGATTGCAAAATTATAGCATGGCAAGATCCCATTTTTAAATTTAAGTGTTCTCTTTGACCATGAATGCAATTATTTCAGGTTTCACACAGAATCCCAAATCTGAACAGAAAACGTCCTTTGTTACTTTTTCATTGTTCATTTATGTTTCTTCCGCTGTTTTTATTTATTGTCCTTCCAATTTTCTCTCTCATATGCATATATTATACTCAGTCCTATTAAGAGATCGGCTCAACTATGTTATTTGGGATATTGGATTCTGCTTAATGTAATCTCTGTGTTTATTTCTATAATTTCTATATAATAATCAGTGCTAGACGCTTGTTTAAAACTAAAACGCTAGGTTATTTAGAATGCTAAACATGTTTCAGATACTGAATTCTGCCCTAGAGTGTCAATTGGGTCTTCCCAGCACTGAAATGTTCCTTGAGCTAAGCCTTGTCTTTTATTCCCTTTTTGTATTTATAACATTTATCTGTGGCTCTGCAGGAGGAAATAATGAAAACTTAATGTGCATTCTATCTCTTCAAGGGTTTTGCTATAATGTGTCCTTGTCTGCCAATTTTTCCCCCCTTGCGAAAAGTAGAAAAGTCACAAACTGTACTCCATAACCTTGACCATCACTTTTCTTCACTTCGAAGCAAGTACCTTTCAAAATAGCTTTTGCTGATGCAGACTGTTGAACTAATTATTATCCAGAGAGGATTGAACACACCAGTTTGCTCCAGATTGGGTCTTTTTGGGCTGTGCTTCAAGGAGTCCCCCACTTTCCAAAGCATTCTTAAACAAAAAAAAAACAAAGAAATTATATACCTAAAGGAAAGATAACCCAAATTCGATTCTGTGCTTGTGAATATTTCATGAAGATAAGCGTGCACAGCTTTCTTTATAAATAAGAAACGGGTGAAATGTCATATATTTGGAAATGAATAAACTTTTGTTGTTACCCACTTTATAGAAGGAAAGTGAATGAGAAGGATGGCATGCGAGATTGATTGCCAAGTGCTGCAAGTGAACCGGTTGTTCTAAGGAAAGAGCAATTCTCAGATTCTTGTAAGTGGGTCATATGGAAGGACAAATGCATTGTGACTCTTGTAAAAAAAAAAAAAAAAATCAAAGCCAGGTCTGAATTAATATTTACATAGAATGAGCATGTTGCAGTTTGTTAAATCATTGATTTTAAAAAGCCAAGTTCTGAAAGACCATTTTTATAGGTTGGTTCTCACTAACCATGCCTAAAATCAGCTCCAATTTCCAGAGTTCAGACATCTAGTGTAAATTTGTGCATCTCTTCAAAAGTTTTAATGAAGTATCACTTTGAAACCATACTGTAAAATGAAACAGCTCCTGCTTCTAAAAAGAGGAGCTGGATTACAGGCTTCTGCACATCTGCAGCAGATGCCCAAAGATCCAGATGCTAAAGGGAAGTACTTTCTTGAAGCAGATTGACACTGGCTTGACCTTTGTCTGCAAGGTCAAAGGATTTTGTGCTATGTTAGGGCCAATCCTTCCACCTCTGCACAGTGAAATACTTTATAAAGGCCAATCCCAATTGGTTGTCAGAAGAATAATATGGGGTTCCAGTTCAAGCTGGGGTTGCACAAGAATAAATAAAATGAAATCCAGACCGCTGTGAGAAAAGGAAAAAAAAAAACATTTATTCTCCTAAAACAAAAAGGTTTGCCTCGGGGGCAACTGCAGAGAAATGGAATACAGCGAGATTAT
This sequence comes from Pantherophis guttatus, assembly GCF_059756535.1. NCBI lineage: Eukaryota > Metazoa > Chordata > Lepidosauria > Squamata > Colubridae > Pantherophis > Pantherophis guttatus. Next base: position 81,193,033 of record NC_142064.1, read on the forward strand.
TTTATAGGGAAGCTTGTCCTGGGTGTGGAAGTGCATATCTTGTACCAGTGGTGGGATTCAAATAATTTGACAACCGGTTCTCTGCCCTAATGATTTCTTCCAACAACCAGTTTGCCAAACTGCTCGGAAAGTTAACAACTGGTTCTCCCGAAGTGGTGTGAACTGGCTGAATCCCACCACCGTCTTGTACCCTATGTTTAATAGTTTGCATATCAGGATCACAATTGTAACAAGGGAAATCTTCCCATCCCCACTGATACAGGGTGGAAGCTTTTCTTCCATTATTATACCTAATTCTGTTCAATTTCAACCAGACAGAATGAGAAAAGTCAAAGCCAGGTGGTTTGGTAAAGGCATCACTAATGGTCAGACCACAAGAAGGTACCTTGGACCATTCCTCACTCCAGAAATTCTTCATTCCATTCCGTTTATGAAATGTTTGGTGAACATGGACCTATAAGTAATACAAGCATCGGTGACAACTACCGGTAATTGCATTTATTTGGGACATTCCATTCCCACTGTACTTTGCAAACATAGAAGTTGTATTTATTATGAGAAAGCCTTACAAGCAAGGCTTTCTCATAATAAACAGCATTAAAATCTGGATAAATAGGATCTCATTGTCATTCTGAAGTGATGTAAAGATCTCAAAGAGCTTTTAACATAGCAAAATAAATTCTGGGGGTTTACATCAAATGCATTTGTTTGTTTGTTTATATCCCACCTTTATTATTTTTATAAATAACTCAAGGCAGCAACATATCTAATGCTCCTTTCTCCTATTCCCCCCACAACAATAATCCTGTGAGATGAGTTGGGCTGACAGGGAGTGACTGGCTCAAAGTCATCAGCTGGCTTTCATAAGCAAATCAGATGCGTATTTCCTACAATATAGGTCTCAGTGCAGATTAGTGGAACATTAACTGTCTAGACTCCAATTGTACCTCTAGTAATCTGCTCAGCAAATTTGACAATGTAATATTTAATACTAATAGCGATGACTCAGTTGTATTTGCATTGCACTAGAACCTGACCAGTGATTCTTAAGTTACATGGTCAACATGACGCTAAACATTCAAAACTGCATGTACACCACAGACATACATAAGTAAAATCCAGCAGTGAACCCAGATTAGGAAAACCGTTAGTCCTGAGATGTTGTTGAACGGTAGCACCTAGAACCCAATTCATTTGTGAGATGTTGGGTGTTCTTAATTGAAGAATATCTGGACCAGCAAATTTCTTCACATCTGCTTTAAAACAAATTTTAAAGCACATCATGTATGATTCAGGAATGCTATGGCTTATATTGAATAGTACATATTGAGTAATGTAGTTTGTTGGTTTGAACTTAACTGTTGTGTAATCTCAATCAGTATGCTTAATGGCTTAACCCTAACTGTGAATCAGGCCGGTTGCCATTTATTCAATAAGCTATTGGTAAATCATATTTAATGCAATATGTGAACCAAGACTTATTTGATTTGTCTATACACATTAGCATAGATTGGAGTGATTGGAGAAAAAGCAATCCTTTTTCTGATTGGCTAACCCAAAACATATCACGTTCCTAATCCAGCTAAAATTGTTCAGTTTGCTAAAGCTACCAAGTTATGCAGCCTTTCTCATGAATAAGACTAACCACTATGGGATAAAAATAATTAAGACTAGGCTACATATCCTATTGAGACAATTATAGCAAGTAAGTTGCAGTAAATCCCTTTGGCTTTCAGTGGGACTGAGCACACCAACTTTGGCTTAGCTCAAAGCTGATAGACTTTGGGATATCTATAAAGAACTTTGTGATGGATTAAAATTGTTTTGGGGATTATGTGGAAGCAACTGAAATTACTATAATAAAACCTTCACCCAAGCTCTGTTTTAGGCATATTCACATGAAACATCCTGCTATGAAGTTGGAAATCAAAATGATGTAAAGAAATCTAAATATAGGTATAATGCATAGGTTCACTTTGATTATTTTTACATAAAAATACAGCTCATCTGCCCTAAAACTGAACATCCCTAATGCAGGAGCATTATCTTGAACTGAATGCATATGTCTTGTAGGAATAGGTACTTACAAGACTTTAATTACAGGAAGCTTTTCTCACTGTACCCCTACTTATCTAAGACAGATCCTATTGGAGCATAACAACCTTAACACCATGCATTATCCGTTTTAATGCGCACAATACAAATGCTTCCTCTATGCCCCACATTCAACTTCTCTCACTGAATAAATGGGCATACCTTTTGACATTGAAAATAAAAATGTCAGAATGTTCTGCAGATGGGGATATATCTAGCAAGACAAAAGAAATTGTTCTAAAGATTATAAAATAAATCTGTCATGATTTTCTTTCAAGAAAAATTATGTGATCTGCCACAATTTATTACATAAATTCACAGAATTCACAGAATCTGTTGATGTTAAATATGTTTCTGCTTAAAAACTGAACAGTATACAAGTATTTATCTGAAAAACTCATAGCCAGTGGGTGTGGCGGAGTTTCAAATAAGAAACCTATGTTAGTGATAATGCTAATCAGACAAAGTCTGTACAAAGATGTATAAGTGAGAAAAAGATATATGCAGAATAAAGAATTATAACAACAAATGTAGGCCTTTTGCAATTAAAAAAAAAAGACAAAAGTTCAACCAATAGTTGGACATCATTATTGTAGATTGATTTACAAAGTCATATTTAATGGATTTAGATAAAAATGACTTTTCATAATTCTCCATCAAATTTTGGGGCAAAGAAATTGGGTAGATGGTTCCTTTGTGTTTCTCTGAAGGGAAAAATCCTCCAACAATTTCTTAGAACTTCCTTCTAGTAGGGATAATAATAAAACTTTTGAAAAATTATGAAGACCACAGAAGGTCTCTATGACATCATCTCTTGGGTTTTAACTGAAACATGGGACACTAAGGAGACAATAGATTACTGAAGATATTATAAATATATTATAGACATATTACCCTGTTTCCCTGAAAATAAGACATCCCCTGATAATAAGCCCAATCAGGCTTTTGAGCACATGCGCTAAAATAAACCTCCCCCCCCGAAAATAAGCCCTCCCTGAAAATATTTAAACACAGAGCTGGAAATCAGGTAAGATGGAAAGAGGAGCCCCATCTTGCTCCCTGCGACCCAAAATAATAAGACCTCCCCGAAAATAAGGCCAAGTGCTTATTTCGGGGTTCAGAAAAATATAAGACAGGGTCTTATATAAAAATATAAGACAGGGAAACACGGTATAAAGAAGAGGAATTTACTACACGGTCTTTTGCTACCTCCTTATAATAAATATAAGAAACCCATATTCTAGCCAAGTGAACATTATCCAAATAGCTTTATTCCTTGTTTGAAAGAATTTCAGAAGCAATATTCTCTTTCATCAGATTGAATCATAATAAGAAGGAGCCATAACATGATTCAGTTAAGATGTGATGGCAAGCTCCAGTTTCTTGGTACATTTGGACTGATTCACTCTGAATTTCAGGATGAAAGGAACCTGTTTCCAAAATTAAATACATCGTCAGAGGAAACCATGTTTTCCTATTACATGTGAACTAAGCTGCTATGTACTTCAAGTCTGAAATATCTTGTTGCCAAAACTAAAGAAATTATCCATGCATACTAAAGTACTCAAAGTTTTGACTGGGCTTTATTTAGTTATCCATTAAACACATAGGTTCATATTTTAGAAATACTCTACTCTCGAGTGATATAGTTGCTAAGGAGTTAGATTAAGATCACACAGATTCAAATATACACTTAGTTGTGAAAATTCATGGGTGACTTTGAACCAGTCACTAACTGAGCTCAACCTGTTTCACAAGATTGCTATTGGAATCAAAATGAAGGGAGATCCCCATAACTACTAGGTTGACCAGATTAGGAAATCAACTCCACAACAAGGCTAGAAACATTTTTGTTGATATTGCTATAATAATACAATCTTGCAGGTCTGATTGTGTTGTACTCCCTCCGCCTTCTTGTAGTTCAGTGGGTTAAGAGGCATCTGTCTGAGCCTTTTCCAAGTGTTTTCTTGTTGCTCTGGACATTAAAAAAAATAGGCAGCCCCTTTGCCTATGTAACAATTTATGCACATTTCCACCAAGATCATCTTCTTTACTTTTTACATATGTAAACTGTCTTGAGCATCTGGAAAAGAGATAAATTCATAAAACCTACTCTATTTTGAAAAAACAATTGATATTAGAATTATGTTTAAAGTTAGGTAGGTTTTAAAATATTAAATGCTGACTTATTTAAATATTCATCCAGCAAAAAAGAAGATTTCTAACGAAATGTAGTAATAATTCATCTAGCAGAATGGCTGCCTCTTTTGATGCCAGTAAAACTATAAACAGATTTCCACATTTCCTGGGCTATGGAATTCACCTGTCTTTTAATGGTGTATGGGATATTATTCTCCAAGAAGTGAGATGGTAGGAAAACAGAAATGAACATGATCAAAACAAAAAGAACTATATATAATATATCACTTGTGGGACATTAAACATAATTTGGTAGCAGCTTTGGGAAAAACTCGAGTGATACAAGACCCCCCTGAGAGATAGATCATGCAAACTCCCTCCAAAATCTTAAATAAAGCATTATCACTGTTTTCACTGGAGTCTTTAATTGGAAATGATAAACAGTGAATCTGAGGGGGTCTCTTATTCCCCCCCCCCTTTCATGATGCAGCTTTGCTCTACTGCATACTATGCAAGCCAAACAAATGGTAAAATAGATTGTTCTACTTAAGGTGGAATTTTCTCCCATATAAATATATACAAGAAGGAAACTAAGACTGGCAGGTTAGAAGAAAACTGAGACTGGCAAGAAGCAAACTGACCTAGAATCTTCCCTCATATACACTTGAGTTTTGCTTGCAGGAAATTGTCACTTTAAATGCATGAAACCAGTCAAAAGTAATAAGTGTAAATGGTTATATGAGTTGGCTTTGGTATGGGAATATGAAAGACTTTCATGGAATTTAATTTTCAGTACAAAAGTTCTCTACTGCAGATAAAGTTAAACCCTTCCAAGATGTGAGTATTTTTTGTTTTTGTTAGCCATCTACAATATTTTCAAGAATTACTGTCCCTGCAATACTGATAAAAACCAGGTAACCTCACTAGGATTAGTTCAGAAATGTCTAGAAAGAAATGTAATGTTCTAGTCGAGGTATTTGGAATGTCTTCACTGCTTAGATCATACATGACAAATTCACAGCTGAAGCAGAAGCATTCTGCTTGGGGAATGGGACAAACTGAACACGGCTGCCTTATCATGGCCACTTCATCTCGGGACCCCCACCATGGCTGACCCAACATGGACATTCTTACTTGCCTCCACCCACCGCTATAGTTTTTTGGGTATGAAGGCCTTAGCATCTTCACATGTGTTTCTGTGTGCGTGTCTGAAAATCACCTGGAGGGCTGTTGAAAGGGCTGGTTTGGGGGGGGGAAGTGTTGTGTTAGGGTTAAGGTCTAACCCTTCACTCAAAACTAGCCAGTCCTTTCCCCAAATCTTGTTTCCCTGTGATTGCAAGATTCTCCCTTTAAAGATCTGCCATTTGAAGAAACTGGGAATCAGCATCAATTGTTTCAGCATTGTTCTTCTCATTAATATTTGGAAGTAAACATTGGCCTTGCAGTATTTTTTTTTTATTGAAAAGTTTTATAAAAAATACAAACAATTTTCTCCCCCCCACCCTTTCCCCCTCCCCACATAATAGAAAATGTACGTTTTCTTATACATGATAAATCCTACATATACATGTTTTCCTTGAAGAAAGCATTAAAATAAGATATTTTAATTACATTCGGAGTTGCTCTTCTTCTCTTTCTTCCCTCATTCCACAACAAACTTTCTTCTTCTCCTCCTTTCTTTTCCTTCCCTCCCTCCTCTTCTCTCCTACTTTCTCCTTCCTCCTCTCCTACCTCATCCTACTTCCTTTTCCTTTCCCCACTTCTCTCTTCTTCCCCCTTCTCACCTTCACTCCTACTCCTGTCCCCTTCCCTTCCTCCTCTCCTTTCTTCCATTCCTCTCCCTCCATCTCCTCTTCCTACCCTCTCCTCCTTTCTCCTTTCTAACTTCTTTGCTGTGAAATATTCTCCTCCTTTAGTATCTGAGCAACTCCTGTATTCTAATCATAGATACTTTCTTCTGTTAAAACATTTCTCTATTCACCAGTTTTTCCCCACCCCAACCCTTATCCCACCCTCCCCACCCACCCCCTGACTTCCCAGAGCAAAAACAGGGTATAGCATCTAACAAACATATGCTAAAATAAACTAACTAATTATAAAGTTCAAAACTCCCACACGTTCTTTAACTCCCCTTGCTCCAATTCATCAACCTCCCTTTTATAAATTCTCAAGACCAATTAAATTAAATTCATTCTTCCTAGTTATAAAAAACTTTTTCTTGATGTATAATCCAATACTTCAGCAGTATTACAAACAGTAAAAATCATGAATAAATTTTGTTTCCTTACCCTCGAACATCATTCTTTTTGAACATTATTCCCTAATAAAATTCTGAATTTAATATTAATCCTCTTTCCTTCAAAAAATTGGGCATCTTGAAATCTTACACATTTTATCTCATATATCTTTTAAAATAATATAATCTTATGTTAAACATTTTAAAAATCTCTTAATACCATTAAAACACTTATTTACCAAATATAAATTTCAAAATCTACAGGAGGATATCTTTCAAATTTTCAATTAACCATTTTAATACCTCTAACTTTTTAGAAAACAGCCCTTTTACTATTCAAAACTAATTATCATTTTGTAATAGAAGTCTAAATTTAACATTAATCCTCTTCACTTCAAAAAGTTGGGCATCTTGAAAACTTACTCAATTTATCTCATATATCTTTTAAAATAATATAATCTTATGTTAAACATTTTGAAAATCTCTTAATACCATTAAAACACATATTTGCCAAATGCAAATTTCAAAATCTACAGGATGATATCTTTGTTAATCTTCTGTTCTTCACTTCTTTCTATATTTTTTCCAATCCTTTTTTTTATAAATTCTTTCAACATTCCCCCCAATTTTATTTTTGAAAATTTTAAAATGTTGATTTGAGGTTGATGTTTCTGAAATACTCGCTCTCTTCTTGAGGTCACATTTTCTAATTTGAAATTCCCATTTCGACTCTTCTTGCTTGTATAATCATTCAATCCATTCCTTTGTCCATATAGCCAAAATTTGTTGCCATAAAGATTGTCAGCTTGCAATAAAGAGTCTATTTGTTGCTTTTCTATCAATTGAATGGAAACGTCCACCAAAACCTTTATTTCAACTGTGCCAGCCTGCCTTTCAATCCTGACATCCTTTTGATCTTCCAAAAGCAAACTCCTCTGAGTAATTTCCTGCTGTCCCTCCAGCAACTGCTTATGTTTTTCCGAGCTGTTTTTTGAAAAAGCTCTTTCAATTGTATCTAAAAGAGCAGAATTAAAAGAGTCTAAAAGTTCTTGAAAAACCTGAACAGTCACAGCTTGAGAATTTGCTGATTCACCCTGCTGCCCCTCCAACAACTGCTTATGATTTTCCAAGCTGTTTTTTGAAAAAGCTCTTTCAATTGTATCCAAAAGAGCAGAATTAAAAGAGTCTAAAAGTTCTTGAAAAACCTGAACAGTCACCGCTTGAGAATTTGCTGATTCACCAGCCTTGATGTCAGCCATATTTCAGCCACTTTGTATTCATCCAGCTATCAGGACGACAATTCCAACTATTTTCCACATGGTATAAAAGCAAAATTTTAATTAAAATCAGTACCAAATTCTTTCCTAAGTACCAAATTCTTTTCCTGGATGCTTCCACTTTAAAACTTTCTCTCAAGGTGTAATCCAGTAGCTGTATCACTGTTGCAAACATTAACAAGCATTAACAAGCACTTTCCCTAGTAGCTTCCTCCTCCCGCTCTCAGGCGCCATTTTCTGCATTTTAAAATGGAGTTAAAGTGTTACTTGTGATTTTTCCTTTTTTTCTCCTGATTTGCTCTGTCTGCAATCAAAGTAAAGATGTTAAAAGTCCCCCCAGTTGTTTTCAGCAGATTTTGGTCGCGGCTTCTAGCTCCGCTTTAGCGGAGTCGTCCCTGGTCCGGAGCAGCTTGACAGGCTTCTATAGGGAGCCCACACCCTTTGCGCCCCAGGATTTCTCCTAGCGCACTTGGGGGGCTCTTCCTCCGCCTGCCGGCTCTTCTCTCTCCCCTTTGCCCAGGGAGAGGGTTCCAAGCCTCCAGACAGCTGTTTTTCAGCTGTTCTGGGGCTTTTACGGAACCGGGGATCGGGCGCTCGTAAAAGAGGGTCTTCAAGGCTCGCGGGGCCAAGCGGAAGTCCAAATCCGGCCTTGCAGTATTTTGCAGCCATGTGGCAAAGCCAGATTGGCTTGTTATTAAACATGTCATTATGCCAGCAAAAGGAGGGGGGCCAACCTTCTGAAAGGCTGGGAAGGGAAAAGCCCTGTCCCTGACTGCCCTCCGGGCTGCTTTATTCCTCTCGCCTTGCATACATGCTAAAACAAGCGTCCCCCATCCCTCGGCATGTGGATTGGCTGCCTCGATGCACATTTAAATGTCCCAGGCAGTCAATTGGCTGGGGAAAAATATTCCTCTGTGAAATGCCCGGGATGAAGAGGTAGGGGAAGAGTGCTGGCAGAACAGTGGCAAGAGAGGAGCGCTGGTGGAGAGCCAGTTAAATAAGAATGCCTATGTTGGGTCAGCTGTGATGGAGGTTTGAGATGAAGAGGTTATGTTAAGGCAGCCATATTCAATTGTCCTAGGCTGTTCTAGGCAAGTATTCAGATGTAGTTTCCTTTCAGTCTTGTGAGGTAATCCAGAGAAGAAGCACGTTCAGAAGTACTATTTCTAACTTTATTGAAAGGTTATATTAACAGGATCTTGCAAGTCTAAAAATACTTCTCTTCTCCCTCATCTCTACAGGTGAATCTCTTTTTTGAGATTTTTGTCATGCCTCCATTCCTTTGGTAGATCCAGCTGCCATTTGTTTGACTATTCCTAGACTAGACTACAGTTCCTCCACTTGTCTCCCAAACTAATTCCCATATACCATTACATTTCTGATGAAGAAAGATCTTTTATCAATTTTCTAAGCTATCCCTGAAGGCTCCTCACAACTCCTGACTTGCTAATTTTTTTCTTCCAGAAAGTGGAAGAGGACAGAGACAATCAGCTACCCTTGACTTGGTATTAATCAACTCGGGAAAACTTTGTTGAGAAAATGGAAATATCAGGAACAATGGGGCAAAGTACAGAAATTCTTGATCTGAAGGAAAGCAAACATATGAATGTAGCTGAGAATTATCTTGAGAATTATATAAAAAATATAAGTTAATGAAGTAGGGTTTTGTGGCAGGAGAAACTAATGGGACAAGAACCTCCTGATGGATGGAAATTCTTTAAGTAAGAAAATACTGAACGAGACAACAGAAAATAATTATGATAAAGAAAATAAATGGGGGACTCCAGAAGCTCTCTATGATTCTTTTCAGAAAAAAAAAAACCCAGAAAAAAAATGGAAGCCCAATGGAAGCCCAAAACACATAAAATAGAGACAGACGTCAACATGGCAAACTTTTCAAAGGTACATTATTTAGTGAGCAAACCAAATTGGCTGCCATTGGTACTGATGAAACTACTCAGGCGTAAGGATGCATAGTTGAGCACAACATTGAAAGTATAATAAGATTCCACTTACATTTAAGTGCTCTCCTTCCAATTTTAGAAGATTGTAGGCAAAAACATAGAATTAAGGGTTCCATAGAGCCCTTTGAGTGAACAAGATGCATTTTTGTCAAACCTCTCATTTTTATTTTGTTGACCAAGTACATTTCATTACATTTTTGTCAACAGAATGTAATTTTGCACAGATCATTCTGTCAAGAAAAAGGTAGCAACATAAAAATCTTTTGGTCTGCAAAAAGAAATTGCAGATTCAGTTCATTTTTTTGTATGTGAAAAGGACAAACTGCACAAACTGGAAATATGATTATTTCCCCTCATATGGTGGAAAAGCCCAAATTACTGATAAAGTAAAATTCTGTTGCAACACCTTGCTTGAGATAATTTCATTTTTAAAAAAATATACAAGCCTTTCCTGAACACTTATGTTTGAATGTGTGTTGGAAATTGAATAACTGTAGAAAGTTATTTTGTACTTACCAGAAGAGGGTGGCTATATTTTAACAGCTTTCCATGGAGAGTGGTATATCAATGAAAGATAGAAGATTTGGGCACAATTTAATAAAAGTTGCCTTCAAATAATTGAGCTCCATTGAAAAAAAACAACGACAACACATTAGCTGTTAGTTTATCTTTGCCATTTCCAGAATAAATGCCTTTTTGTGGTGTAAATCTGAGATCTTAGCGGTATGTTTTCTTCTGAGATACTTTACAAAGGTGAAACATGTCAGAGTATGAATATTCATAGACTGGAATATAGCAACAGGTCAGCCAGTGGGAACTGTTTGGATAGACATGGTAACAAGTCAGCCAATGGAGACTATTTGGATAGACATGGTAACAAGTCAGCCAATGGGGACTGTTTGGAAACTGAAACATAGTATTTGTTTGTATGAGGCCATAAGAGACAGTTTGGAGTCTGGGTGTAGCTTAGACTTGCTGAACTGTATATAAGAGTTGATTTGGCCTCTAATGTTAGCCTCTGTACAATATTAGCCTCTCTACTCTGTAATGACTTGCTTCTATGAATATTGCTTCTGTGTTCCTGATTTGTATACTGAATTCTCTTGTATGGTATTGTATATCAAGAAGTTTATGTAATTTGAATCCTGCTGAAGTTCATTTAATTGTGTTTGATTGTGTGTGCTGCAACAAACTCTGACAAAACACTTTCTAGATCTCAAGTCAACCATGTGATGCATAAGGGTGAAATATTTTTTTTTAAAAAAAATATAACCGCCAGGAAGAACACCAATGATGATGATATAATTTAAAAGTACCTTGTATATCTGAATAGCAACAGAATCTTATCAGCATGCTGAGAGTATTCTTTAGAAAGAAAAGGAACTGGTGGAAACAGCCCTTTCACTTTAGGGAAGATTTGTCTTTGCTTTCTACCAGAAAGAAAATTGGACGCACAAGATGCAGGGAAATTCAGTGATGGGCGTAAGAAACGAAGGAACGATGGACTGTGGTAGCCATGGTGGTGGTAGGGAGGATGGCTTGAAAATTCAGCACCAAAGAAGGAAAAAGAAGGAATGGAGGGTAAATGTGAATATGGACTAAATACTCAGATATTGTTGTGGCCTGCCAGCGGCCAGCAGATCTGGCAGCAGATTCGGACAGTGAGGAGGTTGGGGGAGGAACATGGGCCAGTCCTGGAGTCTGGGGAAGGCTCTGATGAGGGCTCTGCATTGGAGGCAGAGAGGGGGCCAGGGCTATATGCCAGTTATCAGCTGCCTTTGGAGTCAGATATCAGTGAGGCAGACAAACAGCTGGAGCCTGTTCCCAGTGTGCGCATGTGCAGAGTTGCCAGACAAAGGGAACAGCTAAAGAATAAAGGATGACTTAGGAGTAAGGGAACAGGTGGAAGATGAATGGCCCCTCCCAGAAGGAATAAAAGAGGAGCGAAAGGGGAGTGGAGTTTGCAGGAAACAATTAGTTCATTACTGCATTCTTGCCAAGAATTGCGGCATCTGAAAGATATTGGCCTGGCCACTCTCCAAGCCTGATAAAGGTCAGTAATTGTGAACTATCTTGAAAGACTGCTGGAGAGGAATTCACCGTAAATTAAATACAAGAGGTTCAGCTTCGTGCTGCTGGGGAAGCCTAGGTCAGAACAGATACAGGAGGAGAGGGGTGTTTGTGAATTCATAGTAAGTGACTTTGAACATTTGCAGATGCAGTAGAGAGAGAAAATAAGTGGGTGGGTTTCTTAGAATATTCTAAAGAGAGATAAAAAATACAGTTGGTGAAATTTGTATGAAGGAATCTGTTCAGGGTGATTGGAGGAAATCTCTGGCCTCACCTCACCAGTTTTGTCTTTTAAAGAAGTGGGTGTTTTGTTAAAGGAATATATTTTTGAATTGCTCATACCCCTGTAGAAGTTGTTTTATGTCAGGACTCACTCACAAAGTGACAATGTGCTCATGACTTCAAAACTGTTGGAGTCCCTTGATGAAGACTTCAATATTGTAATCAGCAGAAGATCGTTCTGAATTTATTCTGATACTAGCATATCTATTTGGCAAAATTATTAATTTTCTGAGGCAGCGTGGCATCCATGAGGAGATTAGATCTGTGGATGAAAGCAGCTTACCACATGCAAAACATACCCAAACATGGATCGTTCCTCTGAGGACACGGAATATGGTTTGTTTGTATAGCATACATATATATCCCTTTCAGAATGTTACAGTAGGTGCTCAGGTATCTTTTGTTTAGTATTTGCACTGCCTAAGGGAGAAATACATCTGACTATTTGAACAAAAATGTTGTGGGCTCCAAAAACTTATTTTAAAAGGTCAATGTTTTCTCCTTTTTCCAAGAAATTCTTAGGTCCCTTTTGGGCTATGTTTCATTTAGCCCAAAGTTCTCTAATCAACACCTTGCCCAACTGGCAGTGCTGATTTTTTTCCCCCCAGTGTGAAGACTCCAAAGCAAATGTAAATGGTAAAAATATGTGTTTTGTCACTGAAAATGCAATGATGCCTGTCAGTTCTTCAAAACGTGTGCTGCCGACAAATGTGTGTGCAACAGGCACCATAAGTCACCAGTTGACTGAAAACATTGACAATCTGTTTGGAAAGATGCTGCTGGCTGCAATGGGATTTAGCTGCAGTGAAATTAACTGTTTACTTCCTCCCATCTTGCCCTGCTAATCTTCTCAAACTAAAAGTTACTTGCCTTAGGGCACTTTCTCCAACCCAATGCCACGGGGCCAGAACTGTTAGGGCTATGGTCACCAGCACATTTAGCCTTTATAGCTTTTGGTTGGGGAAAGCTAGCTTCAAGCAAAGTGCACCTTAATACAAATGCAATACAATGATAGTCTAATTGGTGCACTCATATTAAGGCAATATCTACCTGGACCATTTTCTAAAAGAAAAATAAGCATGCATCCTTATCCCTTCTTCAGACCTTTTCATCAGGCAATCTTAGAGGAGGAGCAGGAGCAGGAACAGGAGCAGGAGGAGGAGCAGGAGGAGATGATAGCTATTTCAATCACAAGATCTGAAATTCAGAGTCATTCTCAAGAAGGAGGTCAAAACTGAAAGCATTCGTTGTAGATGCTATCAATTTGAAGTCACGCTTAGAATTTGGGGACAAAAATGTGGCTGCCATGCCTTCCCCATTTTCGTTCCCTGTTTTGAGAAAAATTAAGCTTGTCTTTTGTTAGTGTGAAGGCCACAGGCTATTGGTCTAAAAGAGGACATAAACAAAGAAATACAATACCTTTTATATTAAGCCTCTGAGAAATGGGATTGCTTCACTTCAAAGAAATGGTACAGGTAAAGATTACCCCTGTCCAATGTGTCCAACTCTAGGCATTTTTTAATTGAGAGAACCAGCATTGTCTGAAGATGCTTCCATGGTCATGTGGCCAGCATGACTACACACCAAGATGTCAGCGTTCCAGAAAAACCCCACTCCAAGTAAAGACTCTGAAGCAAGCATTTTTCAAAATTCTGTTTATTACAATAGGTAAATTGGCACATCTGGGAAAACCCGAATCTAAGAGGTTCGGGTTTCCCCCTTAGTAAATCAAAACCCCCAAAACCATCCCCTCGCTCCTCAGTCAATTACATGCTCCAATCACCATCCGTCCCACCTTGAAACAGCACTCTGACCACTCCTTCTCCAGATGCAGGATCGGCCTGACCTTGACCGGCAGTAAGAATGCTATTATGTCTAAAGATAATCCCTCTACTAAATCCCCCCTCCTACTTTCCCACACATGAGAAGGTGGCAGCATGGAAGCTTCTGGCATAATATGGCTTCCAAAGCTGACACAAGATGCATGGAACACTGTTTTCTTCCCACCAAAGTGGTACATGTTTATTTATTTGCATTTAGCTAGGTTGGCATGAGCTGGGGCAAGTAACAGGAGCTCACCCCACTGTGCGGCACTCAGGTCTTGAACCCAGGCTGTCAGCTTTTCAACTGACAAGCTCAGTGTCTTTAACCACTGAGCTATTGTGCCCTTGGAGGAGCACTTCACAGTTATTCTCTGTGAAGTGCTTTGCATTACTCTAAGCCTCTCACCCAGGGCTTCCAGTCACTCTATGGAAGACGTAGGAGATAATGTGCAGCATGTTATTTGCATGTAACAAAACACTTCCAGTTTGCCAATAAGAAATTTAAGCTGCGTTTGTGAGGATTGGTTGGCTTGTGACGACTGAACAACTGAATCTTTGCAAAGATTGTGTGCAAATCTTCATCGATATGAAGCACTCTTTCAAAGGTTTGCATGGCTATAGTTTATATCAACAAAGAGAGTAATTTTAAGCAAAGCCTCCTGTTTACCTAACGGTTAGAACTGTCTCACTATTCAGGTTGCAGAAAAACATTTTCTTTGGACAAATTATTAGAAATTTAGAAATTGCAAATCTTTTATAAGGGATCCCAGACAGACTTCTAAGATTTTATTTATATATGCCGTGTTTCCCCGATAATAAGACCCTGTCTTATATTTTTTTGAACCCTGAAATAAGCGCTTGGCCTTATTGCCATGTGCTCAAAATCCCAATTGGGTTTATTATCAGGGGATGTCTTATTTTAGGGAAAACAGGGTAGAGATAGAGATAGATAGATAGATAGATAGATAGATAGATAGTTATTCTATCTTTTTCAGTGCAACCATTTTTGCTTTTGAAAGAAAGGTAGGGGAAAAGATGAAAGAAAGAATGTGCAAACATGAGAGGGCTGCAAGGGGAAATTGGTGTCACCAGAACCTTCTGCAAAATTCTGTGAATGGGAGAATAGAATAGAATAGAATAGAATAGAATAGAATAGAATAGAATAGAATAGAATAGAATAGAATAGAATAGAATTTTTTATTGACCAAGTGTGATTGGACACACAAGGAATTTGTCTTGGTGCATATGCTCTCAGTGTACATAAAAGAAAGAGTGGAAGATGATGAGCAGCACCCAGCAATTTTCTTGGCACAATGCAATGTCCTGCTTAGGCCTCACTTTCTCATCACTAATTAACTAATTTTTTTCGTAGAGCAAACAGAATCTAACTTCTGTAGCATAAAGCCTGAGAGTGAATCAGGATACAAAAATCTGAATAGATTTTCTCTATTCTACTTTCTTAGCTTGGATCAACATGGACTTCATATAAAAATCACTGGGAATAAGACCGCTGTTGAAGATGCTGGCTTTGGAATGTTTTAAAATTGGCTTGTTGCAGAAACCCGGGGAACAGGAGACAAGAATACTTCTGGTCAAATTCTAATATTTAATTTGTAAAATCACTGAGAAGCACTGGGAGTTCCTACATTCTTAGAACTTTTATACTTTTCTTAGAAAGTCTATCTATTATTCTATAATATGTGGGATTAGATGTAATGATTCAGAAATGCCCTTTATAAATTAATTTCTGAGCAAGCTTTTCATCCCTGAGGGCACCATGTGGCAATTTAGTCAACTTTATTGTAAGATTGCTTAACGCACTGTAAGCCGCCCTGAGTCTCCGGAGAAGGGCGGCATATAAATCAAATTAAAAAAAAAAAAAAGATTGAATTAACAGAATCTTGCGAGTCGGAAAGTGCATCTCTCTTTCCTTGTCTTTACAGTCCAGGAAGTTAGACAGGTTCGTTTTTGGGACATCTGCCATGCCACATTGATTCTGTAGCCTAAAATGCCTCTTTTCTGGTTGTTGTCTAATCTGCAGCTCTTCCTCTATCTCCCAAGGTCATTCTCATAGTTCCATAATTGGGCTGTTTGGCGTGAGAAGGAAAGAGAATAGGAAGGCTATTAGACCCATTCCTTTTCTCAAAGCAGCTCCTAACAGTTTGCCAAAGAGTCCCGTAACAGAGTCTTCCAAAGTGCTGAATCATTTATGACATTTTAAGATAAAATTTGGTTCTGATCACTGAACCTCTCCCAAGTGACTGAGTTGAGGATCTCACCTACGCAAATGCATTTACTGAATCACTGGTGTGACCTCTGATGTGATCTGTCATTGGGGTATTTATTTTGAACATTTATGTGACCCATCTCAACCACTGTCACTCTAAGCAGAAGGAAGGAAGGAACAAAGGATGGTAACAAAACCCAACCAAAGGAATACAAAACTGCAAGGTACACAATAAAACTGATGATCCAAACAGCAATGACAACCATTATTCAAGTGAGACTGCAGCATATCGTGACCCAAAGGCCTGGGGAAAGAGCCAAATCCTGCCAGTGTTTCTAAAGGCCAGCAATGTCACAGCCAACCATATGTTAGGAAGAAGATTGTTCTGTAAGATAGAGGCAACCTGCTGAAAAGGCACAACTGCTGGATAGCACATGATGATCATTGTAAGCACAGGGTGGGGGAGTTCTTTCAGAAAAATCCCTTTAAAAAAGAGATAAAATATGTCTATATAGAAAAGAAAAAAAAAGTTTCTGCCTTGACTCCTGTAATCAGAAAGTCTCCCCAAATGCAGTAATCAGAAAATTCTGTTATGTTTGTAAGGGAGAGCATTTCCATTTGTGTTTCTCTTAGCAGTTGTGCATGCGCTTATAATAAACTGCGTCTGATAAAACTGTTAAATGAATGGTGCTCAAAACTTCAGCATGCGGTGTTGGTGATCAAGTTAGCGTTCCCTCTGGTGCATTCATGTTCCAACATAGCTCTGGTATTGTTCCTGACTTGACCTGCCTTCTCATTCTACTTCTGATCTTCCTCTAAGTTCAATTTCTTCCAGTTCAATTTACAATTGTCTTTGAGCTCAGCATGATATCATCCATCTTTTTGAGAGATCTGTCACAATAATTGTCTTCCTTCTATCACTCATAAGATCTCCTACTTCAGTCCTCTTGGTTAGACGTTCTTTCCTTTAGAATGTATTACTGAAATTCAAATGGATACATTTCGCGAAGTTGGGGGCCTTTAATCTTTCTGAACCACAATTGCAGCAGTCGTACAGTCCCATCACTGAAAAATAATGGTGCTTTCCATTGGTCCCCTTGACTTCTTGGAAATGGGGGGACAATCAGCTGCTATTCCCAGCATGATCAAAATGGTTGGGCTAACTCTAGTGGGGAAATATGGTTTTGTAGGCAACTTGGTTCCAAGCTATAAAGGGCTTTATAGGTTAACTAACACTTTAAATTGCATCTGAAAATTTAATAGGAAGCCAGTATAAGGGGCAATGTATCATGTGTAGGAAATATGTGTGAACATTTGTGTCCCTACATCTTGCACCAACTGAAATTCCCAGGTGGGTTTTAAAGGCAGCCCTGTTTGAAATGCTTGCAGTGTCTAATCAGGAAGTGATGAAGATGTGAGTCACTGTGGTCAGGTCATCATATTATGTTTCAGCATAATAGCTGAAACAAAGCAAAGGTCTCCGGCCATGGCCTCTACTTAGTGATCCTCAAGGAGATTGCAAATCCAGGAGAACTTTTGAATCACATACCTGCCAGTTCAGGATGAATGCAATACCATCCAGAGACAAAACAGGAGGTTTAGAGAAACCCCAATGTATAAAGAGGGTTTTAGTTTAAGCCACACTCATACAGTATCTGGTCCCAGGATAAATGTCAACAACATTTCCAGCCTAGCCTGGTGCTATGATGTACAGTTGGGTATCATCTGCCTATTGATGACATCATAACCCTAAATGCTGGATAACCTCCCCTAACAGCTTTATATAGATGTTGAATAACAAAGGGAGGGGGCAGAACTAAACTTTTTGGCATCCTACAAGGGAGTAACCATTATGGTGATTTCTTATTACCAACCATCACCACTAAAACTAACCACTGAAGAAGAAGACACATTTCAAGCAGTACAGTACCTCCAGTCCCTATTTCCTGCAGCCAGTCCAGAAGGATACCTTTTTTTGATGATACCAAAGACCATAAGAGTTCTGAAAAGGGATTAGGAAAGTAAATTATCTTCATCCAGATCTCAAAATAGGCCTAGGTAATCAAATATCCAATGATCAGGTCTGAACCCTGACTGATACAGGTCCAGATAATAGACTTCTAGGGTGTCCTATAGTTCAGCAATATCTAAAGGCCAACCTTCTCCATTTCTAAGCTATTTTGAATAGATTTTTTAAAATTTGGAATAAAGCTTGAGATAGTAAAATCTACACATTGTATAAGACATGTAAATATGCACACTAAAACTGTTGTTTCACAATTAAACTCATATGAATTAATGTTCTACTACAGAGAGGGTCCAGCAGTCATGACAGGGTTAACACAGTGTTCCGGTTCTGACTGAGTCTGCAATTTGTGAAGCTCCTCCCACTTCCTCTGGCTTCCCAGATTTCAGACTCAGTCATTCTGGATAGAACTGTTTTGACTGAGCTGGGCAAATTTAGCCGTTTTTCAGTAAATTAGATCTTTTTTATTCATCGTTGTAGAACCATCCTTCTTTGAAGGATAGCAGGGCTCCCAGGGACCTGGTACAGCCCTACTCATTCCAGCGAGAAAAGCTCACGCCTGAAGCCGCTGAGGACCGTTTCAGTGGTTTGGATCTCCTGGCTTGTCTGGTCGAGGTCCTCCCGTTCCAGCGAGAACAGCTTTGGCCGGAGCCTGCTGAGGGCCGTTTTTACAGAGGCGGGTCTGCTGGCCAGCAGCTCCTGTTTCGGCGTCCCTGGGGTGTTTCCCCACAAGCCTAGTGGCTATGGCAGTTTCCATCGCCATAATCTTTGTCCCGGAGCACTAGCAGAGCCGCGGAAATGCTTCTACCAAGTGAGTGGGACAGGCAGCGCTGGGACTTGGTAAGCCCATTCCGTTTCCCTCGGAGGGCTCGGGGGTTGCTCTGAAACAGAGTTTTTTGGATTTGGGACGTTTTTTACAGAGTTTATCCGTCCTTTCTTTAGCGGCCGCCATTTGTTGCTCCCTCGTGCGGGCCGCCATTTTGTTTCCCCTTGTGTGCCGGTGGCCATTTTGTGCCTCGTGCAATTCTGCCTAAATCCCAGCCAGATACTTAAGATGTCTTCCAAACCTTTTACTCGTCCTTCCAAAAGGGCAGCAGCTACCCAAGCTTCACCTGATCTTTCCGGCCATGCTGACCCGGGATCTTCAAAACAGGGCAAAGTTTCTTCTGCTAAAGCTATTTCTACCCAGAAATCTTCAAAAGCCAGTGAGAAGGCTGAGGCTCAGAGACATAAGTCCCTGGAAAGGCGATTGAGAAGGCAGTGAGGGAGGCCATGAGGGGTGAATTTCTCCAATCATCCCCCATTGATACCCCTGTTTCTGGATCTATTTCTACTCCTAAACAGTCAGGGCCAACGGCCTGGTCCCTGGATGGGGACACAGCTCTTCCTTCTCAGGTTGGGGAAGGAATTTATTTATTTGGGGCCCATTTATTTGGGGCTATTCAACCTTCACCTCTGCCTCCCCATATTTTTCCAGTGGTTCAGGTGATCCCTCCTCCTCAAGGGACACCTCAAGCTCCAGATTTAACTCTGTCTCAGGAGAAAATCCATCCCATTTCTGAGGCCCCTGCAATCCAAAGGGAGGTTCCTTTGGCTTCAGCTGGGAGTCCTACAGATCAACCTCCTGATCTGGCAGCCCTTATTCAAGCGGCAGTACAGGGAGGCATTGCTGCAGAAATGCACCACAGAACTGGTTCCTTGGTTTCAGACCAGGCCAGGTCTCATGACACCCTGCAATCCCGGGGTTCTGCTGAGCTGGATCAGGCTCAGGACCAGGTTTTCTCTAGGGCTTCTATCAATCAGGGGTCTGCAGCAGGAGAGGAGCTGGGGGAACTGGGTTTATCTGATGATGAAGACCTTATACCGGACCAACCTTCCTTCATTGGATTGTTTAAACCTCAGGTTTTCCGGTTGCTCCTTCACAAGGCCAAGCTTACCACAGGTCTGGGTCTCCCTCTGCAAAAATCTGGCTCTGCAGATCCAGGGGCAAGGCCTTCCTCCTCCTTGTTTGAGGAACCAACCTTTGAGGCTGAAGAAATCCCAGGCCCCAAGATGTTTGAGGATGTTATTACTCGCCAATTGTCGGCCCCAGTTTCTGGCCCCAATCCAAATTCACTGGATAGGCGCATTTATAATCTTGAATCTAATATTTCTTCCATTTTGCAGGTTCCTGCAGTGGATCCCCCTATTATTATTATTATTTTTATTATTTATTTGATTTGTATACCGCCCTACTCCCGAAGGACTCAGGGCAGTGAACAGCCAACAATAAAATACATAAATACACAAAATTTAAAAACCCGATAAAATCAAATTAAACTTTTTGGCCCAGACAAATTAAAATACCCCAATAATTTAAAAACAGATTAAAATTTACATATTTTAAAAAGGGAAGAGATCAGGCCAAGCCCGCTTGATGGAATAAAAAGGTCTTCACAGCACGGCGGAAGGAGCGCAGATCCGGGATCCTCCGTATCTCCGGGGGGAGCTCATTCCAGATGGTAGGTGCCCCCACAGAGAAGGCTCTCCCCCTAGGGGCCGCCAGTCGACACTGTTTGGCTGACGGCACCCGGAGGAGTCCCTCTCTATGAGAGCGTACTGGCCGGTGGGAGGCTATTGGTGGTAGTAGGCGGTCCCGTAAATAACCAGGCCCTAAGCCATGGAGCGCTTTAAAGGTGGTAACCAAAACCTTGAAGTGCACCCGGAAGACCACCAGGAGCCAGTGCAGCTCGCGCAGGAGAGGTGTTACATGGGAGCGCCATGTCGCTCCCATTACCACCCGCGCGGCCGCACTCTGCGCCAGTTGGAGCCTCCGGGTGCTCCTCAAGGGGAGCCCCATGTAGAGAGCATTACAATAGTCCAGGCGGGAGGTGACGAGGGCATGAGTGACCGTGCGTAACGAGTCCCGATCCAGAAAGGGACGCAACTGGCGAATCAGGTGGACCTGATAAAAAATCCTCCCGGTCACGGCCGTCAAGTGCTCTTCTAAAGACAGCCGTGAATCCAGGAGGACGCCCAAGTTGCGAGCCCTCTCTGTGGGGGCCAATGATTCGCCCCCAATAGTCAGTGATGGCGTCAACTGGCTATATCGGGACGTCGGAAACCACAGCCACTCGGTCTTGGATGGGTTGAGCCTGAGCCTGTTCCTCCCCATCCAGATCCGTACGGCCTCCAGGCACCGGGACATCACTTCAAGGGCATCGTTGGGGTGATCCGGGGTGGAGATGTACAGCTGGGTGTCATCAGTGTACTGATGGTACTCCACCCCGAAACCACGGATGATCTCGCCCAGCGGCTTCACATAAATGTTGAACAGGAGAGGTGAGAGGACCGACCCTTGCGGCACCCCACATATGAGGGGCCTCGGGGTCGACCTCTGTCCCCCTGTCAACACGGACTGCAACCGGTCAGAGAGAAAGAAGGAGAACCACCGCAACACAGTGCCTCCCACCCCTAACTCTTCCAACCGGTGCAGCATGATACCATGGTCGATGGTATCAAAAGCCGCTGAGAGATCTAACAGGACCAGGACAGAGGAGCACCCCCTGTCCCGAGCCCTCCAGAGATCATCAACCAACGCGAACAATGCCGTTTCCGTGCTGTACCCGGGCCTGAAGCCCGACTGGAACGGATCCAGATACGTCGTTTCATCCAGGTGCTGGGGAAGCTGTTGCGCAACCACACTCTCAACAACCTTTGCCACAAAACGAAGGTTGGAGACCGGACGATAATTTACCAACATTGCCGGGTCCAGGGAAGGCTTCTTGAGGAGAGGCCTCACCACCGCCTCTTTCAAGGCGGCAGGAAAGACACCCTCACCCAGCGAAGCATTTATAATCCCCTGGAACCAGCCTCGTGTCACCTCCCGAGAAGCCAGCACTAACCAGGAGGGACACGGGTCCAATAAACAAGTGGTCGCGTTCAGTCTACCCAGAATCCTGTCCACGTCCTCAGGGGTCACAGGATCAAACTCATCCCAGATAACATTCTCAAGACCTGCCCCAGTCCCTCCCCCTGAGACTATCCAGTCGGAGTCCAGATCTTCCTGAATCTGAGCGATTTTGTCATACAGATATTGGACAAAATCCTCGGCTCTACCCTCCAAGGGGTCCTCCCGCGCTTCCTGGTGGAGCAGGGAGCGGGTCACCCTAAACAGGGCGGCCGGGCGATTATCTGATGATGCAATAAGAGCAGCAAAATAGCTACATTTCGCTGCTTTTATCGCCACTAGGTAATTCCTAATATGAGCTCTTACCAGTGTCCGGTCAGATTCAGAAAGACTGGCCCTCCAACTACTCTCTAGGCGTCTTTTCCGGCGCTTCAACTCCCTCAGCTCCTCAGTGAACCAAGGAGTTAAATGAGATCGGCGCCGGGTCAGAGGCCGCAAAGGCACGACCCGATCCAGAGTTCCAGCGGCCGCCCTATCCCAGGCGGCCACTAGGTCTCCAGTCGAGGCGTGTGCCAGAGCCTCAGGGAATGGCCCAAGCTCCATCTGGAACCTATCCGGTTCCATCAGGTGCCTGGGGTGGAACCATCTTACCGGCTCCGCCTCCCTGCGGCGGGGTGTAGCGGTTCGAAGGTCGAGACGAAGGAGAGAGTGATCAGACCATGACAAGGGCTCGGTGACTATATCCCCTATCTCGAGATCACTCAACCACTGTCCAGAGACAAAAACCAGATCCAGCGTGTTTCCCCCCGTGTGGGTAGGGCCATGAATTAACTGGGTCAGGTCCATGGCTGTCATGGAAGCCATGAACTCCCGAGCCACCTCAGATGCCTCACCAACGGACGGCAAGTTGAAATCCCCCATGACCATAAGCCTAGGGGTCTCAACCGCCACCGTGGCGATGACACTGAGTAGCTTGGGCAGGGCTGCTGCCACATGGCAGGGAGCCAGGTATGTGATCAGCAAACCCATCTGAACCCCATGGCCCCATTTCACAAGGAGGGATTCACAGCCGGCCGTCTGAGGAACAGTGGCCTCCCTCGGTCTCAGACCTTCGTTAATAATAACCGCTACCCCCCCGCCCCTACCCTGCAACCTCGGCTGATGGAATGCGCGGAAACCTGTTGGGCACATTTCAACAAGAGGGACCCCCCCTCTTGGCCCAACCAGGTTTCCGTAATACCTGCCAGGTCCGCTCCCCCCTCCTGAACAAGATCACAAATGAGGGGGGCTTTATTTACTACAGACCTGGCATTGCATAACATCAGACGGAGGCCAGGGCCCTGAGGATCTGCGCCACCTGGAAAACGAGTGGAGCTTTGGGGGCCGGAGCGCGCCACCGCTCAAAGACAGCGGGCGCGCGCTCCCCTAACATGATATGGCCCCCTGCTCCCGCCATATCTACCCCTCCCACCCACGGTACTGATGGTAAAAACCTTATCTGGATGAACTTTATCCCCCCTCTTGACCCCGGGCCCCCACCCCCCATGCCGTGCTCCACAGCCTTACCTGGCCCTCCCCTTAGTGGGTTATCCCCCATACCCACGGCCTTACTTCTGATCCAACCCTCCCCCCCCGGAACCCCTTAAGACATTTGCTAAAACTTTATCTAAAAAACCCCTCAACCCCCTCTTCGTGACATGCCACCTCTCTGGGTTCCAAAGCCCTTCATCGAGGTAGGCCTTCGATAACATGGAAGGCTAGGCTTGCGAGAGGGGGGAGTCTCACAAGGCAAAGAGCTCAGCCGGTGAATACATTCCTGCAAGTTCGCTTGGGGAAATAGAGTCAGGCTAAGGATTCAATGATGGTACATTTAAAAGTCCAGGAAAGACAGTTCACCATTTTGGCGCGGATCAGAACCGGGGCTCCACTGTCCTCTCACGGCAGTGGAGAGGAGTCTCAAGCCGATGCCCTGAAAAGCAATGACCAAGCCACCCTCTCACGGCGGCTGGTATCGACAGGTCTAATTCAGTGGCAATAACAGCAAGGTGACTCCCTCGGTGACCACACCCAGGCTTAAGCGTCTCCTCACAGCAAGGCATTGTAAATGTGACTGGGACTGATGATATAGCCGGAAACCGGGGGTCAATTATAGTCAGGTCAGGTCAGGGGTCCAATAAGTCCAATGCAGTCCAGTGCCGGTGCAGATAAGGTCCAGATCAAATGGCCACGGCCCCGCCCACGCCCATAACCAGGCTGCTGCGGGGAGGGGAAAATGGATACAGGCCAGGGGGAGGCAGGCCAGTCGCCCAACTTTGCCAAACCCCCAGTCTCCATAGGGTCTTGTAATCCCCTTTAAGCCCCGGTCTTCAGGGGTCTTCAGAAGTCAGCAACCAGTTGGACTGCATTCTTCCCTTCCTCCCTCCGCAGTAAATAACCGACCCTATTGTCACTTTGTATTCTTCTTCAGTCCTCACGGGGCCCCCTGAGGAGGGTCTCCGTCCTGAGGACAAATGTCTGGAGCATTCTCTGACAAAGGCACACCAGGCAGCTGCTTGGTCCATTAAGGCCTCTTCAGCTGCTTCCTTCTTTAACAGGGCTACCCTTATGTGGGTCAAGCAGCTACAGGACCGCTTACCTGTCTCTGATACCAGGGCTCACCAGGATGTCAACAAAATTATAGCTGCTCTGGAGTATTCTGCGGATGCCACACTTAATACCTCCAGGTTTGCAGCTAAGTCCATTGGCTCTAATATCACCTCTCGCCACCTCCTCTGGCTTCACCAGTGGCAGGCTGACGCCAAAAACAAGTGGCGTCTGGCATCTTCCCTGTATTTGGGGGGGTTTTCTATTTGGACCTCCTCTTGAGCCCTTGCTTATCGAGTCTAAGGATAAGAGGAAGATCCTTCCCAATTTATCCCGGAGGACGGATTCTCGTCCTCCTTCTTCCTCTCCATTTCGTTCCTTTCGTGGAACGTCCTCGGGGTCTCCCTATTCCAGGGCCCAGAAGTTCCCCTTCCCCAGACAGGATAGGTTCCAGAACAGGCAATCCGGCTCCAGTTTCAGGGGCCAAGGCCGCAAATCCTTCAGGGGCGGGAGGGGGCGCCCTTCCCACAGGTATCATTGATGGTTCGCTCGACCCTCCCATAGGGGGCCACCTGGCTCTGTTTGCCAGCCAGTGGGAGGTGTCGACCTCGGATGAATGAGTCAGGGAGACTATCTCCCAGGGACTCTCTCTGGAATTTCTCTCCAACCCTCCAACAAGATTTCTCTGATGTCCTCTTTCTCGAGCTCGGTCGCAGAGGCTCCTGTTAGAATCGGCTATAGACCACCTCTTGCAGATTGGGGCCATAGTATCAGTCCCACGAGACCAGATCGGACAGAGGTTTTATTCCTATCTGTTTGTCATTCAGAAGTCCTCGGGGGGTTGGAGAGCAATCCTAGACTTGAAGTCCTTGAACTGTCAGATAGTTTACAGATGGTTCAAAATGCAATCCCTTCAGCCCATCCTGGAATCCATCAGGGCAGGGGATGTCCTCACGTCAATTGACCTGACAGAGGCATACCTCCAGGTCCCAATTCGATTGGCTTTTCGCAAATTTCTCTGCTTTTGCCATTACCAGTATCGGGCTCTCCCATTCGGACTCTCCTCAGCTCCCTGAGTTTTCACCAAATTGATGGCAGTGCTAGCGGCCCACCTCCAAGCGATCCCCATCCGGATTCAGTTTTACTTGGATGATCTACTGATCCAGTCCAGCTCGGAGGAGCTAGCGCTTCAGGACTTGAACACCACCATTCGGGTCCTGCAGAACCATGGGTTTTCCATCAACGAGGCCAAAAGCCATCTGGTACTGACGACTCGAATTCAACATCTAGGGGCAGAGATAGACACCACCTAAGGCCAGGTGTATCTCTCCCAGGAGCGCCTGAACAGTTTGCGGTCACTGGTCAGGCAGGGTTTGTCGGGGCGAGCCGTTCCCATACGGCTTCTGTCCCAGCTCCTTGGGAAGATGGTATCATGCATAGGGATTGTCCCATGGGCTCATCTACACTGCAGGGCTCTGCAGTGGTTCCTGCTCCCATACCAGTGGTCACACAGGAGTTCGGTGGACCTCTTGATTCGGTTGCCTCCCAAAGTATTGCTCTCACTCCACTGGTGGGTCTCTCTGGCTCTATCCAGGGGTCGTTGTTTCTGGGAGCCTTGTTTGATGGTTCTCACGACAGACACCAGCCTTTACGGCTGGGGGCCACACCTGGGATCTCAATTTTCTCAGGGTCGTTGGAGTTTGTCCAACCTGTCCAATGGAATCAACTGGTTGGAACTCCGGGCCATCCACCTAGCTCTACGAGCATTTCAGGGCGAGGTACAAGGCAGTCATGTTCTGGTCAGGACAGACAACGTGGCTGTGAAGGTTCACGTGAATCGACTGGGGTGAACCCAGTCACGTGTCTGATGGAGGAGTCCGAGCTTCTGGGTCGCTGGTCAGAGAGACACCTGGGGTCCATCAGAGCCTCTCACATCTCTGGGGCCGCAAACGTAAGAGCGGATCTTCTCAGCAGG
The DNA here is from genome assembly GCF_059756535.1 of Pantherophis guttatus. NCBI lineage: Eukaryota > Metazoa > Chordata > Lepidosauria > Squamata > Colubridae > Pantherophis > Pantherophis guttatus. The sequence continues at coordinate 81,219,618 of NC_142064.1, forward strand.
ACCACTATGGACCAGGGAGAGTGGCATCTCCTGCCTTCCATCTTCCAGCAGATCTCTACTGCACCAGCAGTAGATCTCTTTGCCTCCAGCGAAATCACCAGACGAGCAGGTTCTTCTCAAGGTTCCCAGTCCCAGGAACAGAGGCCGTCAACGCTCTGCGGAGACTTGGCCCTTGGGACTTCTGTACACTTTTCCACCGCTGGCGATCATTCCCAAGGTCCTCCGGAAACTGCTGATCAAGGAGGCGGAGTTGATTCTCATCGCTCCTCACTGGCCTCGTCGTCCCTGGTTCGCGGATTTGGTGGCTCTGTCAGTGGGTCCTCCTTGGCGTCTTCCTCCAGATGTCGTGTGGCTTCAGCTGACCGCATGGAGGTTGAGCGGCAAATCCTCTGGGCGCGCAAGCTCTCGACCGGCGTCATAACCAAACTTCAGGCTTCAAGGCGGGATTCCACCAACCACATCTACAATTCCACCTGGCTTTCCTTCTGTCTTTGGTGCGCTCGCAATAACCTGGTAGCAGTGGAGGTGTCAGTGGAACAAGTCTTAGAGTTCCTGCAGACCAGTCTTACGGCAGGTTTAACACTCTGCGGAGACAGGTATCTGCCCTATCATCTATCCTGTCCTGTGGGTCTTCGCTACCCCTTACCAGATGACCCCGATCAGGCAGTTCCTCAGGGGGGCAACTAACCTGCGCCCTCCTACTTTGCATAGGTACCCTACATAGGACCTGTCTAAAGTGCTCACCGCTCTCACCCAACCTCCCTTTGAACCCCTGCGAGAGGTGGGCTTGCATTATCTCTCTTATAAAGTTTCATTTTTGGTGGCCATAACCTCGGCCTGTAGAATTTCTGAATTGGCGGCCCTTTCCACTAAGCCTGACCTATGTATATTCCATACGGATTGGGTTGTCCTCCGTTTAGATCCTTCATTCATCCCTAAAGTTAACTCTACAATCCATAGATCCTTGGAGTTGGTCCTCCCGAACTTCTGCCCCTCTCCCTCACATCATCTAGAGCGGGCTTGGCATACCCTAGACGTCCATAGGGCTCTTAGGATATACCTAAAGAGGACTTCCTCCTTCAGGCATTCGGAGAGTCTTTTTATCTCCTTCCAGCCTGCCAACCTGGGTCAGAGAGTTTCCTCCCCCATAGTGGGTCATTGGCTCCGGGCTACTATTGCCTCAGCCTACGAGACCCAATCATTACCTGTGCTACCTTGACTCACGGCTCATTCTACCCGTAGCGCTGCCATCTCCACAGCCTGGGCTACCCAGGCGTCCTTGGAGGATATATGCTGGGTGGCCACTTGGTCTTCACTGTCTCCATTCATCTGTCACTATAAATTGGATGTATATGCCTCAGCAAAGGCGGCCTTTGGCCATTGAGTGCTGCAACAGGTTCTTAGCCGAGAATCTTCTTCGGACCGGGCGGTGCCCACCAATAGGGGGTTCTGCTTTGGCATGTCCCTGTCATGACTGCTGGACCCTCTCTGTAGTAGAATGGACGTTGTCTTACCTGAATGTCCTTTCTGTGAAGTAGAGGGTCCAGCAGTCATTCCCACCCTTTCTCCCGATCCTTGTTATGGGTGGGGGGGAGGTGCTTCTCTAATGTTGTTGTTTCTCAGCTCAGCTTCACAGTCTGCAAGATCTCCCTCGTCAGAAATCTGGGAGCCAGAGGAAGTGGGAGGAGCTTCACAAATTGCAGACTCAGTGGAACCGGAACACTGTGTTAACCCTGTCATGACTGCTGAACCCTCTACTTCGCAGAAAGGACATTCAGGTAAGACAACATTCATTCTCATCAAATTTGAGGAAGACATCCAGTTATTTTAGTTGCTGTTAACCAGCTGAAGAAAGTTGATGGGGAGGGTCAGCTAAATATTTTAATATTCCTTTTTAAATCTTTGCTCATGCTTGCATTTTATTTTATACACCAAGGACAGGCAATTTGATTGTTGATGTTCAAATACCATTGGAAGAAGCTGACAGCCATTAATACCAAAGGCAATTTTGGGCCTGTTTTCCAAGTTTTTGATAGCTTTTTAAGCTTAACAAACAAATCAATGGGAAATTGACCTACCGTTATTCTAAGATTTCCTACAAAGTTTTGGCAATCAAATATTATAAAGCATTGCTAGGCCACAAAAAAGGCTGGGGGTTCTTATGGACTAGAAGCCATGAGAAGTCCACTGCTGCTACAGCAGGGTGGTTTAAATGGTTCCATATTTATATGCTGACATAAATTCACATCATTTCTTACCATAAGAAGGTTGCAGTATGGAGCACACCTCTTAAGATTTGGACCTCTGTAAAATGCAAACGATCCCTTCTTTTTTTTTTTTAATTTGATTTATATGCCGCCCTTCTCCGGAGACTCAGGGCGGCTTACAATGTGCTCAGCAATAGCCTTCATCCTTTTGTATATTTATACAAAGTCAGCTTATTGCCCCCACAACTGGGTCCTCCTTCTATTCTTAAATCCTGCCTTGGCCCCTAAGAAATGATCCTATAAATAGTCCTCAACTTACAAACATTCATTTAGCAACCGTTTAATGTTACTGTGGCCCTGAAAAAAGTGACTTGCACTTATACCCATAGCACCATTCCTACGGTCATATGAGCAAAATTTGGGCACTTGGCAACTGGCATGTATTTACGACGGTTGTGGCATCCCAGGATCATGTGGTCATCCATCATGCCGGCTTCCAATGAGCAAAATCGATGGGGGAAGTCAGGCTCGGTTAACAACCACTTAACTACTGCAGTGTTGGCGAAAAAGGTCATAAAATCAGGCATAACTCACTTAACGACCACCTTGCTTAGCAGTGGAAATTCTCTCCCAATTGTGGTCATCAGTCAAGTCCTACTGTAGGTTTCTCGTATTTCAGCCTTGGAAAAAAGAAAGACTAGCAATTGGTGTGAGTTTTATCATCCAAAACCATTTTTTTTTTTTTTTTTTTTTTGGCCAAGATCTTTGTCCTAGTTATAACACAAACATAACTCCGACCTCTTTCAGGGTTTAATGCACGACACCTTTTTTATGGCGATATTACAAGACTGTTTCTGGGTCACAATCTCTGCTCCCTGCTGTCACTTCTATATGGGGGGGCTAGAGTAAGGTAGCATGTGATGAAGATGGATCATCCAGAATTGGAAAAGGCCATCAGGTCTCTCCGTTTCCTTCATGATTGTGCTAATGATGTGTCTCTTTCGGTCTCTCTGCCACTTTCTGCTAAGAGTCATGATTCCTCTGAGGGTCCTAGTTACAAATGTTTGAATTTTCATGTCAGCCCTAATTAGTAATTACATTAGGTATTTTTCTTAAAACTCTGGATCAAGATTTGGGTATCTGTTGTCTAGATACACATTGCTTTTATCAAACATTCCCAGTTACTCGTTTATAGGCCTAGATTTTAAAATTAACCATTAATGTTATCCATGCTATACGTTCCAAGAGTAGCTTTCTGCTCTGTTTCATTCTCTTGGCTGCTGATTGTTCTCATTTTGGAATGTGGCATGGTGAAGCAACATAAAATGATAAAGTGGCACATCAGTCCCAGAATGAGCAAGTAAATGAAATGCAAAAACAGATGCTCCCGTATAGGTGGTAGTTTTTATTTCCAGTTTCTTCTATGAAATCGTGATGTATTTCAGCCATATATATATCAATGGCTTTTACTTCAGTTTATTGCAACTATTTCACATCTGTCCTATATTTCTCTTGTTTGTTCAAAGCATAGTTTATCACAGTACATTTATTCCTATTTTTATTTGAACTCTTCATCTGCCGTTGACTTCGAAATTCCACAAAAGCTATTGCTTATGTATTAATGATGCAGTGGAAGGCCAACAAAGTAAGTAATATACCTGGCATGCATCTGCTTGTACTTATGTACTTTATTTATGTATTGTCAAAATTATATACTCATGGTGCTTTACAATAAAGGTATTAATAACTTCAGAATACAGCAAAGTTTCTCTAAAACAATACAAATAATAAATAATAAACCAATAAACGAAAATGCTGTATAAAAGTATAGATGTAATGTAGACACCTAAAACACATTTTTTGATACATATAGGAAACCAGTACAATATCCAGCAAAAACCTTCCCATTGCATTTTGAACTCACTGCCACTTCTGAATTTCCTGCAAAGACATCTCCATATAAATCACATTACAATAATAATACTAGTGTACATGTAATGGAATTTTCAGAAGCTGTGAGAGATTCGAATCCTGACCCCCCAGGACATATTCACTTATCAGTTAAGCAAACAGCCTCCTCACCAATTCACACAGATGGCATGAGTAAAAGAGATCTATTAAATGCTGTCAGGAGGAAAAGGTGGTACTGAACCAATTGTATGAATAAATATAAGAGGGCTTTTAAATAATCTCATTGATATGGGATTAAATCATTTCAAGAGAATAATACAATATAATACAAAATGCCAAATCCAGTCTGAACATCTGACTGACTGTGTGACAAACCATAATAATATATAATATAATCCGCTGCTCAACGCTGTCCATGTATACAGCCAAGATATTGCAATGGGCTGTACAAATGGAAAATAATGAAAACTGAAGGAATCAAGCTATCTAATGGAAAGGAGTCTGGATAAAGATGATCTCAAATACCTAGGTATCATGACAATATGAAGCATACCAAAGTTAAGAAAAAGGTTAGAAATGTGAATACATCAAAAGATTGAAGAAGAACCTAAAGTCCAAATTCAGTGGAGGAAATGCCATCAATGCTATTAACACCTGGGCAATTCCAGTCAATAGATACACAGCTGGAATAGTGGACTGGACTCAAGCAGAACTAAAAGCCCGGGATAGGAAGACCAGAAGAATAATGATAATGAAATATGCTCTTCATCCATACAGTGACATTGACAGATTCTACTTACCAAGGAAAATAGGTGAGCATAAATTAACATTTCTATTGAAGGCAGACTCTCCTCCCCTGGTAAGGGCTATCACTCGCTATCTTAAAAGCAATACGAGCTAGTTACATTGAAAAGAATTTCATTGATTGTAAGAAAGACAAGCTGAGTTAGAGAGGAGCTATCTTATTTGGGTTATCTAGTTTTGGAAATTTAGTTATTGAACTTCGATATTGCTAAATTTTAATGTCATATACCATATATTTTTACACTGTTATTTCTGTAACTGTTTGTTTTATCTCCCCCCCCCCTTTTTTTTTTTGAAAAGGCCTTTGGGCTATTCAATAAAATACAACAGCAATGCTATTAACACCTGGGCAATTCCAGTCAATAGATACACAGCTGGAATAGTGGACTGGACTCAAGCAGAACTAAAAGCCCGGGATAGGAAGATCAGAAGAATAATGACAATGAAACATGCTCTTCATCCATACAGTGACACTGACAGATTCTACTTACCAAGGAAAATAGGTGAGCATGGAATGTTGCAAATACATCACACAGTTGAGGGGAAAAAATGGGCATTGGAAGAATCCTTCACTATCTGAAGGATAATGAAGAAGATATACTGAAGCTACTATACTATACCAGGAAGGCCTATTGAATACTGGAAAGACCAAACTGGCTTACAAGAAAGATCAAATGAAGAACAGAAAAGAGACATGGGACATTACATGGCCAGTACATTAAAAAAAATAGCAGGGAAAATAGATAACAAGAGTTGGCAATGACTAAGAGCAGGAAAGTTGAAGAACGAGACAGAGGAGCTGATTCTGGTTGCACAAGACCAAGCCTTAAGAATGAATGCATACAAAGCAGGAATAGAGAAGATCATATCTTCATCTGAGATGAAGATAATCTCAGACACCAAGTGCTACCTTTGCAAAGAAACTGAAGAACAGTGGAACATTAGCTGCTGCAAGAAGACTCTCCCATACTGACTGCAAACAATGGCATGACAAAGTAGCATTGGCAGATCTTCAAGAAGTACCATTGGCCTGCAAGCAAGGATTGGCGGGACCATAAAATAGAGAAAACAATAGAAAATGAAGCAGCTAAAGTACTCTGGCACTTTTGAATTCAAACAGATAGGCACCTGTCAATCACACACCAGACTTAACAATTGTCAGTAGGAAAGACAAAAAAGTCTGATAGTGGATGCAGCAGTCCTGGAGACGGCAAAACAGAAGAGAAAGAATTGGAGAAGATAACAAAAGAATATTGCAAATATAAATAGAACAACTGTGGCAAAAGAAAGCAAAGGTAGGGCCAATAGTAACAGGCATCTTGGGGGCAATCTCAAAACTGGAGCATCACTTGAACACCTTTGGAATTGACAGATTCACCATCAGTCAATTGTAAAAGTCAGCTTTACTCAGAACGACTTACATCCTACAACAATACCTTCTAACAACGTCTATCTATTCTGGATGCTTGGGAAAGATTTGATAGGTGGATAAAAATGTCACACTCCAGTCTGGCTGAGTGTGTGACAAACCATAATAATAAATATTAATAGTATAGGTATGTCCAGGCCTGACTCATTACTAGGAATGTGAAAATTGCTAAAATTCTTGCCATACTAGTAGAACAGTGTGCCAATAAATATTTTTTCCCACAGCTCTTTAAAAAAAATATACAAAATTCTGTATCCATTTATGTCTACATAAATATTTTAAGAAATCAAGCTTTTAAAACGTGTCTTCCCCTAATTTGTATTACTGTTGAAGTACATTGCTCAAGATTTTTTTTTTTTAATATAAGAATTCATTCTGCTTTCATTTCTTGACATATCCATTTCTCTGGTGCAGACCTTTAAAATGTAAATTCCTCCAACATTAGTACTCTTTTTTTTTAGATGTAAGTACTGCTATTTGCATGCTGCTTTCATTATCATGACAGTGTTTCATGAAATTCCGCTCGTAGAAAGACAAATACTAGTAGACTGTGTTTGATGCAAGCATTTGCTTCAGCGTCATGTGGGGACTCAACATCCATATTCACTTCCAGGGGAATTCATGGTCAAATTTGTTTACATCTCTAATAGAACTTGACTTGGGAGAACTGAAGTACTACAAAGAGAATAGAAAAACTATATACCCTGTTTTCCCCAAAATAAGACATCCCCTGATAATAAGCCCAATCGGGCTTTTGAGCGCATGGCAATAAGGCCAAGTGCTTATTTCAGGGTTCAAAAAAAATGTAAGACAGGGTCTTATTTTGGGGGAAACATGGTAGAAAACCATCTCCTTTATTTCCTCAGGAGCTGCTATAGAATATAATTCTCCAATGGAAGAACATCACAATATTTCTAGATGTCTTCAATAAAAGATTTGAGTAGGTGTTGGCTTACAAGAAAAATAGATCTAAAACAGGGAGGAACCTGAGCATGGGGGGAAAAAAACCCTGCTATAAACATCTTGTCTATCTGGCTGCTTTGGAGATCTTCAAACATCTAAAATGAAAATCTGAGAAAAATTCTGTAAGGCAAGCAATCTATAAAATTCTGGATCAGGACTCCTGATAATGGTGAGGTTTCAGTTGTAAGGAGAATTAGAAAAAAGTTTAACCAAACACACTTGCAACCTTTTACAATGCAACGATTGCTAAAGTGCTTAAGAATTTAGGGATATCAAAGAAAAGATTTGTTTGCATTCTTCTGAATTTTCCTCAGTTTAAGTTTACTGATGTCCTTGGAGATTATCCCTATGAATCTAAAGCAGTCTATCTATCAAAATATACCCAGATGTTGTGGTACTGTATTGTCTAAGATTCCTTTCACGGTGTTCTGCCCCAGCTACGGATCCCAAAGAATACAGCACACACAAACTCTGAACAAAACTTAGTTTACTCAAATAATGCAGTTTTAGCAAATGCCGGCTGTTAATAAGCATTCTTAACAGCCTGCCAGAATTCCACAGATAAGATAGTCAGAGTCTTACTGGAGTTGGCAGAAAGCCCAGAAGCAAGGTTGCAGAGACATCCTAATGCGATGATTAGCGAACTAAAGTTGTTTCCTGCAACTTGTTGCAAGCTGCGTTCTTTCTTAAATAGGCTAAGGGAGTGGCCAATTAGCCCCAAGCCTTACTCTCAAGGACACCTCCTCCTGAGGAACCACTCCTGCCTTTTGGCAGCTCTGCGTGCCCGTGCATTGAGAAGAGGCTCCTCCTCTTCATCCTCTTCACTTAAAGGAGCTTCTGGAGGTTCTGAAGGCTCTGACTGAATCCCTGCCTCTGGCACCACATCTTCTTCAGCCTCCTCACTGTCCGACTCGAGCGCTGGCTGCACCACACCAGCCTCCTCATTGTTGGGATCAGCAACAATCTGCACAGGCCGCTGGCGGGCCACAACAGCATGCAGCATAAAGCATAGCTGAAATTTGCACTCTCCCTGCATAGGGGACTACTAGGTGGAGAAGACCTATGTTCTGAACTCTTCATAATTTCACAACAGACGAGATGAATCAGACTGATCTAAAGTCCTAACTGAAACTGCACAGGTTCTGGAGGCTTCCTCAGTCATCTGTTTCAGTTCTGTCCTTGGATGTTCTCTAAAACATGGCATTCCCTTGTCTTTTACAGTACCAGCCTGCAAGAGGGAAAGCGCAAACAAGGTTTGCTAGCGTGTACAATCTATATGTGCTACTATTGCCACTTTACACTCTGTGACTAAAAGGTTTGTCTGGCCTAAAAATAGACCAAGAGGCTTTTAAAAATCCATTTAGTTTGCATGATTCTGTATGCTCTTTAGCGCTTCTAGCAGGCACAGTTTATCACATTTGCAGTCATGTTAGTGGAGTTCTGTAGTAGCCTGTTTACAACAAAGGCAGTTGGCATGGCTGCCGAAGATGCTGAGCTACAACTCAGCTCTAAGCAGCAATGGCCTTATCAGCTGCTGCCCATTCAAAATAGCCTTTTTACCATGCAATCATCAGATAGATTCAGAAAAATAGAATATATCTGAAAAGGCTCCAAGAAGGGGCATGTGGGTTCTGATCCAAGTCTTCTCTAGTTCATCATTCTGTTACGTAAAGTGGTAGACCAATGCTCAGCCAAGGATCCAGATGGGATACTGCAGAATACTCCTATCATTGCTCCTCAATAATCAGTACCGCGAAGCTGCTGGAAGTATTATGTAATGATGGATTAGCTTCCAAGTTGACAACAAGATTACAACTGCATTGGCTTATGAATACATTTTGAGAAGACCAAGTTTATGCCAATGGGAAATGCTCAGGACAATATGCTTATAACAGTTCCTGGCCAGGCTATAGAACAAGCCCAACAATTTACTTATCTCAGTAGCATTCTGTCTATTGATAGAGCTACAGATAAGGACATTAACAGTGATGGGTTTCTGATTATCTTACTACCAGTTCACCGTGCATGCACACACTTGCTTCGTGTGCATGCCTACCTTCCGCGCATGCGCCCAACCTCAAAAATGTGCCTAAATAGGATGGCATAGAGCCAGGGCAGGTGAGCGGCCCACCCACAATTTCTGCTACAGGTTCGGGAGAACTGGTCCTAACCAGCTGAATAGCACCTCTGGACATTAACCATCCAACTGGAATGGCAGCGACTGTGTTTCAACACCTGCACCCAATTCGGTCTCTGGCAGCCATAAGTATTATCACAGAGATAAAACTCTTCAAGAGTGTTATACCAGTGGCACTATATGCTTGTGAAACATGGAAGAGTACAACCAAGATAATTAAACAGTTAAATGTTTTCCAACAGTGCTACTTGAGAAGACTCCTCCACATCTCATATCGTGACCACATCCCTAATGAAGAGGTACTGCAAAGATCAGATTTAGAACACCTGTTGAGAACTGTGAATGAATGTCATGTTGGCCATATCTTACATATGCCTGAAGTCCGACATCCAAAAATTGCACTATGTTGGATACCTCATGGAGGAAAGAGAAAACAAGGCTGGCCTTGGAAAACTTGGCACCAAACAGTTAAGGAAAATCTCAAGATTGTTAATATTCCTTGAGACAATGCCGAAGATGCTACAAATAATCAAAACCATTGGAAAACACTTGCTGCTCTGCAGAAGATCTGATGATGATGATGATGATGATGATGATGATGATGATGATGATGAATGACTAATTGCAATAGTGGAAAATATATAGTATATAGCTCAGGGTTCAATTGTTGGATACCTGTTGCTCCTTGATCTTGGTGGGTTTTTTTGTTTTGAAGACATTTCATTACAGGTAGTCCTTGACTTATAAATTTGTTTAGTGACCGTTCGAAGTTACAACGGCTCTGAAAAAAGTGACATGACCATTTTCTTACACTTATGCCCATTGCAGCATCTCCATGGTCACATGATTTACATTTGAATGCTTGACAACAGGTTAATATTTATGACGGTTGCAGTGTCCCGGGGTCATGTGATCACCTTTTGCAACCTTCTGAAAAGGCAAGTCAATGGGGAATCCATATTCACTTAACAACCATGTTACTAATGTAACAACTGCAGTGATTCACTTAACAAATGTAGCAAGAAAAGTCGTAAAGTGAGGGAAAACTCGCTTAACAAATTTCTCACTTAGCAACATAAATTCTGGGCTCAGTTGTGGTCATAAGTCGAGAACTATCTGATTAGGTAACAACATTAGTGCTGTGAGGTTTGTTGAAATAGATTTGGGAGTACTTGTTTCTTCTTTATTGTCCCTGTTCAGTTGATGCCAATTTCCTAGCTTAATGACTAATGGCTATTCAATAGTATTTTCTGTATGAAATTCATCAAGTTTCTTTTTTTTTAAAAAATGTTTTATTGTAAGAAATTATAATAATACAATTTTATCCATCCAGTTACATAGTATGGAAAAAGAAATAAATACAAATTGTACATATTATACATAAGTAGATAATCTTTGCAAACCAGTTACATGGTAAAAAACAAAAAAAAAATTGTTCACATATCATTTTTAGCATATGTATATGTGATGATCTTTGACAATAAATTAGTAAATACATAAATTATATCTTTTGCTTACCCATGTAACCTTTCCTTGCCTTATTATATTTCCTACCATCCACAGTACCTCTTCTCTTACTATTTCATTTTTCTATTTCTTGTACTTGCTCTGGTCTCTTTCCTTTTTATTTCAATTTCCTCTTCTCTAACCACTTATCCCATACGCTGTAATAATCCGAATCTTCTCTGTCATTAATTTCTAATGTTAATTTATTCATCTCGGCACATTCCATTATTTTGCCGATTACTTGTCCCTTAGTTGGTATATTTTTCTCTTTCCATTGTTGAGCGAAAGCGATTCTTGCTGCTGTTATTATATGCACTGCCAAGTATTTCTTCTTTTTTGCCATTTCCGTCTTCAGGATTCCCAGGAGAAGTGTTTTAGGGTCTAATTCAAAGGTTTCACCTATTATTTCTGAAAGCCAATTGCAAATCATCTTCCAATATTTTTTTGCTTGAGAGCAGGTCCACCAGCAGTGGTAAAAGGTACCTTGCTGGTGTCCGCACTTCCAACACTTTGGGTTTGAGTTAGGGTAAATTTTGGCGATCCTAGCTGGTGCTAGGTGCCACCTATAAATCATCTTATACTGGTTCTCCTTGTAAGTAGTTGCCTTGGTAAGTTTTATATTGTTGAAATTCATCAAGTTTCTTTGCAAAACCACACAATGTGTGTCGTCATTTTAATTTTTTATGAATATCAATTGTACTCAGTCCAATAAGTAGTTGAAAAAATTAAACCATATTGGAACCCTATGACCATTGAGATGTCTCCCATCTCCTCCAAACATATTTATTGAGTTATTCCCATTAAGCATTTCTTAATCAAATGTCACAAAAGGATCATGCATGCTCACTTGGGATTTGACAAGGCTTGACAATAGAAAATGTTGAGACTTCAGGGCACCAGGTTGGGTTTCCAGGAGGCATTTTGCACCCCAAATTAAAAATAATCAGAAATGCAGTATGAATCCTTAAGATCTTAGGTAAGGATCAGTGGTGGGTTTCAAACATTTTTATTACTGGTTCTGTGGGTGTGGTTTGGTGGGCATGGCTTGGTGGGCATGGCAGGGGAAGAATACAGTAAAATCTCCATTCCCACCCCACTCCAGGGGAAGGATACTGTAAAATCTTCATTCTGTCCCCAATCCAGGGGAAGGTTACTGCAAAATCCCCATTTCCTCCCAATCAGCTGGAATTTGGGAGGCAGAGAATAGATGGGGGTGGGGCCAGTCAGAATTTTTACTACTGGTTCTCCGAACTACTCAAAATTTCTGCTACCGGTTCTCCAGAACTAATCAGAACCCGCTGAAACCCACCTCTGGTGAGGATGTCAAAAAATGATACATGCAATTTTGCCAGATTTTTGCAATTTTGCATAGGAATTCATTAGATGTTTGCAACTTTTTGATGCATAAGTTACTGGGCAAAATTGGACAACATTTCAGAGCCTGTGTGCTATATTCATTGCATATAATCACTTCACTTCAGACAAAGCACTGAGTTGCTCAAATATTTAAGTTTGTGATCACTGACCTTCCTTTACCCGGGTTTGCAATTATGAAGTGCTTTGTATTCACAGCTCTCATTAGATATAATGCAAACACTGAATAGGCTCATGGTTAGCTAAAGCAGACGAAAGACCCCTTCCCAGATTCTGAATGGAATGTATTGGATTACTCTTGTTATTGGTTGATTAAACATGCTTGTGATATTGTATTGTTACTCAATTATCTGTGTAAAGCCTGCAGCAGAAAACCTTCAGTAAAGCCTGCAGTAGAAAACCTTCTCTTGACTCTAGTGCCTTTTGCTTGAATATTGGTAAGAATATGCACTATAGGGGAATGAAAAATGCATAAAATAAAAATTCATAAATATGAAACAAGCAGCATGCAAAATAACAGTTTTACCAGTAAGTTTGACTTTTTGAAACGAGAGAAACGGGAGCTTCACTTTTATCTCAGATCCATGGTTTAGACCTGAACATATCCAAAGTTTGGAAGGAAGGCCATGCTTGAGCCTCCCTTTCATAGTTACAATCAAAGGTTATGTTTTGCAACTGCTGAGGTTGTTTGGTTGATCTGAATAATGCAAAAAAGATGGATGGAGAGATTTGACAGATCTCCTGTGGCTGGTCATTATCCTCTTGTCAGTAGAAATAGTGAAGATTAAATGCATTGTCACAATATCAGCAGAAGTCTTTTTTTGCTTTGTTTTGTTTTGAACACAGGGGCTATCCACAGATTTCCTGCTGGTTGCTCAAATATATCAATAACTGGCTCCTAAGTATAATCTGTCACTTGCCATAGTGTACAGCACGGGTGTCAAACTCAATTTCATTGAGGGCTGCATCAGGGCTGTGGTTGACCTCGGGGGGCTGCCCAGGCACGGCTGACTGGGTGGGTGTGACCAACTAGGTGGACGTGGCCATCTTGACGCCACTCCTCAAACTGCTGGCATGTTTCCTCTATGTGCTGGGTAGGCTGGGCTGAAGCCACACTGGCCTGAAGTTTCCTCTTCACACTGGGTAGACCGGGCCAAAGCCACGCTGGCCCAATTTTTCCTCTTTGCACTGCATAGACTAGGCCAAAGCGATGCGAGCTGGTGCCTTACATTTTCCAGGACGGCCTCACAGCTGTTCTTGTTGCACTGCGAGATTCCCCCCTCTCGCAAGCCTGGCCCTCCACTCTATCGAGGGCCTACCTTGATGACGGATTTTGGAATCCTGAGAGGTGGCATGTGGCAAAGTAGGGGTTGAGGGGCTTTTTAACTTCGTTTTTAACCAAAGTTTTAAGGGGTTCTGGGGGGTAAGGTTGTGGGTTTGGGGGACAACCCACTGAGGGGGAGGCTGGGTCCGACAGTGGGCTACATTATGGGGGGTGCTGGGTTCGGAGTCAATGAGGGGGTTAGAGTCCGTATTGAGGAGGGCGATACCATCAGTACTGTAAGTGGGAGGGGCAGATATGGTGGGAGCAGGGGGGCATATCTGGTTGTGGGGGTGCGTGCCCGCTGTCTCTGAGCGGAAGACCTGGTGGCCGCCTGGGATAGGGCGGCTGCTGGAGCTTTGGATCGTGTCGTGCCTTTGCGGCCTCTGACCCGACGCCAATCTCACTTAGCTCCCTGGTTCTTCGAGGAGCTGAGGGAGATGAAGCGCCAGAAAAGATGCCTGGAGAGCAGTTGGAGGGCTAGCCTTTCTGAATTCGACCGAACACTGGTAAGGTCTCATATTAAAACCTACCTAGTGGTGATAAAAACGGCAAAGTTTAATTATTTTTCCATTCTTATCGTGTCTGCAGATAACCGCCCGGCCGCCCTGTTCAGGGTGACCCACTCCCTGCTCCACCCAGGAGCGCGGGAGGACCCCTTGGAGGGCAGGGCTGAGGATTTTGTGCAATATCTGCATGACAAAGTCGCTCAAATTCGGGAAGGCCTGGACTCTGACTGGGTAGATGCAGGCGGGGTGACGGAGACAGGTCTTGAGAGTGTTATCTGGGAGGAGTTTGACCCAGTGACCCCTGAAGACGTGGACAGGATTCTGGGTAGACTTAGCACGGCCACATGTTTATTGGACCTGTGTCCCTCCTGGTTGGTGCTGGCTTCCTGGGAGGTTACACGAGGCTGGCTCCAAGGGGTTGTCAACACTTCTTTGAGAGAGGACTACTTTCCCACCGCCTTGAAAGAGGCAGTGGTGAGACTCCTCCTCAAGAAGCCCTCCTTGGACCTGGCTGTTTTAGCAAATTACCGTCCAGTCTCCAACCTCCGCTTTGTGGTGAAGGTTGTTGAGAGTGTGGTGGCGTGACAGTTCCCCCAGTACCTGGATGAAGCAGTCTATCTCGATCCATTCCAGTCGGGCTTCAGACCTAGGCACAGCATGGAAACGGCATTGGTCGCATTGGTTGATGATCTCTGGAGGGCTCGGGACAGGGATTGTTCCTCTGTCCTGGTCCTATTAGATCTCTCAGCGGCTTTTGATACCATTGACCATGGTATCATGCTGCACCGGTTGGAGGGGTTAGGGGTGTTGCAATGGTTCTCCTCCTTCCTCTCTGACTGGTCGCAGTTTGTGTTGACCTGTCCTAGTCCTATTAGATCTCTCAGCGGCTTTTGATACCATTGACCATGGTATCATGCTGCACCGGTTGGAGGGGTTAGGGGTGTTGCAGTGGTTCTCCTCCTTCCTCTCTGACTGGTCGCAGTTTGTGTTGACGTGGGGCCAGAGGTCGACCCTGAGGCACCTTGTATGTGGGGTGCCGCAGGGGTCAGTGCTCTCGCCCCTTCTGTTCAACATTGATGTGAAGCCGTTGGGTGAGATCATCCGTGGTTTCGGGGTGAAGAACCATCAGTATGCTGATGACACTCAGCTGTACATCTCCACCCTGGACCACCCCAATGATGCCCTTGACATGATGTCCCGGTGTCTGGAGGCCGTATGGATCTGGATGGGGAGAAACAGGCTCAAGCTCAACCCATCCAAGACCGAGTGGCTGTGGCTTCCGGTGTCCCGATATAGTCAGTTGGTGCCATCTCTGACTATTGGGGGCGAGTTGTTGGCCCCCACGGAGAGGGCTCACAACTTGGGTGTCCTCCTGGATGCACGGCTGTCTTTAGAAGAACATGTGACGGCCGTGGCCAGGGGGACTTTTCATCAGGTTCGCCTGATTGGCCAATTGCGTCCCTTTCTGGATCAGGACTCCTTGCGCACGGTCACTCATGCCCTTGTCACTTCCCGCCTGGACTACTGTAACGCTGTCTACATGGGGCTCCCCTTGAGGAGCACGCGGAGGCTCCAACTGGTCCAGAACGCGGCCGCGTGGATGATTATGGGAGGGTCATGGTGCTCCCATGTAACACCTCTCCTGTGTGAGCTGCACTCAGAATATAAGTGCATCTGGCACTTGCATATTTTCAGTGCTTTTTTTCTTCCCAAGATGAAATGGAATTTAAAACAATAAATGAAAAACAAATGCTTTAAAAAAAAGTGATGAATGTAGGAAGTATGGAGATTTTGATTCAGAGTTTACTTTTCCACACAGGAGCATTCTGAATTCTGCTCAGAAATGTTCACAGTAGCAGAAAAGGACAAGGTAACATTTGTTGCTGTGTGAGGGCAGGTTTCAAGAAGCAAAGAGAAAAGGGAATTGATTACATACTTCCATTACATCAAAAGCCTTTTGATGAAGAATGGAGTCCATCCACTCACAGTAGGCAAAGTATGGATCCAACTTTCTCATTTTAACTCATATTTTTAACTTTTTTTTTTTTTTTAAGAAAAGCTCCTTTTGGTGTTGTTTTGCTTGAGCTAATTGTTATGGACGATTCTCTCTGCAGACATCTATAAGCTGGGTAGACCTCTAACAACCAAAGCCAAATCCACTCTGCAAAACAGTGTTAATAATTCAAGGCTTACCTCTTCGTGGCTCACATCTGAAAACATAAGCTGATCGTACTGCAAAGTTTTGGTTTATAACAATGGCAAATCATTTCTGTGTTTTAGGTTTGATCAACACCTCATAAATTTAACACATGTCTTGATGATGTAAGAATGAAGTCATGGAAATGAATTATTCACCAATCAGGATAAGACTTTCAAAATATAAAACTAAATAGAGAAATCACGGATTAATAAATTTCTGAGATTATGCTTTGTTACTTTGGCTGTAGTCAAAAGGAGATTACATCAGGGGCATAGCATTTTTATATTTCTGCCTCTAAGAGTTCCAGATTTTGATAGCACGGTTCCCCAATGCAGTCTTTATAGATATCATCTAGACCAGGGGTGTCAAACTGGATTTCTTGGAGGGCTGGATCAGCATTGTAGTTGTCAATGGGGGGGGAGAGATAGGATGGACGGCTTCCTGTAGCACCCTACTGGCCAAAATGGGGCGCAGGGGGCTGTGTGAAGTCCCCACATGGCTCATTTTTGGCCTGGATGGCCTCCTGCAGCACTTTGCTGGCCAAAACAGAGCGCAGGGGGCACGTGGCTCCCGCGTGGCCCATTTTTGGCCTGAACAACCTCCTCCAGCACTTTGCTGGCCAAAATGGGGCTCGGGGGGCCATTTTGGCTGCCAGAGGCACCGCAGGCCGATCCTTTGCTATTTCCAGGCTGGCCTCATGGGCCAGATTTAAGCACCCCGTGGACTGGATATGGCCCATGGGCCTTGAGTTTGATACCCCAATCTAGACTACAGTTGGTCCTCGACTTACAACAGTTTGCATAGTGACCGTTCAAAGTTACATCACTGAAAATAAGTAAGTTTCAACCATTTTTCACACTTATGACCATTGCAACATCCTCCTGGTCATGTGACTTACATTCAGATGCTTGACAACTGGCTCGCAATTATGACCGTTGCAGTCCCAGGGTCATGTGGTTACCTTTTGCAACCTTCTGAGAAGCAATGGGGAAGTCAGATTCACTTAACAACAGTGTTACTAATTTAACAACGGCAGTGATTCGCTTAACAAATGTGGCAAGAAAAGTTGTAAAATGGGGCAAAATTCATTTATCAAATTTCTCACTTAGCAATATACATTTTGGGCTCAATTGTGGTTGAGGACTACCTGTCGTTTTTTCTGGTGGCAGGAGCAGGCAAACTAAGAGTAACTCTGACCCCAGGTGAACAGCTGGCATGAATCTGCTGAGTCCAATGCTCTTTTGACTCCTTGATATGTTTCTATGGCAGACTGTTGATCTAAATTTCAGCTGGTTTGAATTTATTCTGTCCCATTTATTTCAATGAGAAAATACAGTAAATTGTAGCGCAATTGTAGGTCAGGGAGAAGAGAAGAAAACACCCTTATTGTTCCTCCGTTATTTACATCGCAGCAGCCAAAGATTCACAAAGCACTGGAAGCTCTTCAGGATGGCTGAGAGAATGGCCATGCAGGAAAGAAAAAAAAAAATACAGTGAATTTCTGAAACTCCCATTTCAAGTCAAGGGCCGGTGAAAACAATTGACAAAACTGAGCTGAGAAGCTTTTCCCACTTTTTATTACTGTCCATGTCTATCAGTTCACACTGCAGGTATAATAACAAAAAAAAAAATATGGCATGCTAGATGGCTCCCAGTGGGAAATCCTCCAGATATGGAGGCAGCTAACCTGTTAGATGGGATAGCATAATCTATTCTGGGTATTTTGGAGGAATTCTGGAAACCATGACTGAAACCCTGTAGACCAGGGATCTCCAACCTTGGCAACTTTAAGGCTTGTGGACTTCAACTTCCAGAATTCCTCAGCCAGCTTTGCTTTGCTGGCTGAGGAATTCTGGGAGTTGAAGTCCACAAGCCTTAAAGTTGCCAAGGTTGGAGACCCCTGCTATAGACACCAGCTGCCTTCCCTCTTCATCCTTCACTTGTAAAATCCAAGACTTGTTTGGTGTTTGCTACTGATTATTGTCTCTATGACCAACAGGGTAGGCCTGCTACTTGCACTCACTGTTAAACTTTTGTTTCAGGGGAAAAAAATGGTGGAAGTCATTGAGAATCTATAGCTCTCTTGTTTTTTATTTTTTGCTTTGCGGCATTTATCATTTCTTCGAAGATTAATAGATATCAAGGGGAGTGGTAGCTTCTTTCCTTTATTATGACCCTAACATTAATCCTCCTGCAATCATCAGTCAGCCCTTGCAATCCCAGGCTGACGGATCACACAGTAACAGTAAAGGGGCTCAGTGAAATTGATGGAAGAAATGGGTAACTTTGATAAAATACAGTCTGGTTTTATTCATCTTTCCCCTTAATTATGAGCTGTCTATTGTCTACCAGCCACTCCTTTTTCTCATATATTTGCCCTTTCATTGACTACTTTCATGGCCTTATTTTCTTCCCTGTGGAAGGAAGTAATTGAACCATATTTTTATTGTACTTTGCAGAAAACAACAAAGAGAATCTACAGGGTGTTGGAACAATATTTCTTAGAGCTTACATGAGAATTTCTCATCATTTCTACCCCACAATGCCAACCCTGTCAGGTGTGCCAATCCTGTCAGAGAGCGTGCCCAACCCAAAGTCACCCAGTGTGTTTTCATAGCCAAGGGTTGACTTGACTTCAACCCCATTTCAACACCTTAATCGTGACTCTAGAATCACCATTTAAAGAGATTGTCCTGCAGACTTCAACATAGCCATGCTGATTAGTAATCTGGGTTACATTGAGGCCCTTAGACCTATTTTGACAATGATCATTAGAGAGTGCTGAATTTGCAGTTATTCCCTGACACTTCTATATTTTCTCCAAACACTAAGTAACTCATTATTCATGTGATTAGTAAGCCAATAATGAAGAATTAAACCTAAGGCACCCCGACTTGACTACCTTCCATGAGATGCGTGAATTTCAACTCCCAGAATTCGTCAGTTGGCATTTGGGAACTCAGAATTCTGAAAGATATAGTTCACACATTTGGTGGATGTCCAGTTTGGGAAAGACTGCTCCAGATAAATCTGGGGAGATAAGGGTATAAATTGGACATACCTCATATTCCCCTTTTGGGATAGATGGACCCAGAAAAAAATGTCCAGTGAAGATAATAACAGTTCAGAAGATTCACAATTATTAGAGGATGGCAAATATAAAGTTTATAGGTGCATACCAGGGGTGGGTTCTACTTACCTTTACTACCAGTTTGCAGCGGGGCCGTGCGCGTGTGCTCACTTCACTTGCGTACACGCGCGCTCTTCTGCGCATGTGCAGAAGCATTTTGGTGATGTCGGGGTTGGTGGGCGGGGCCTCCCGCCAGTTTTACTACCAGTTCTATAGAGCCGGTGCGAACCGGGGGCAACCCACCACTGATGCATAACTAGATTTGCATTTTTACTGCCAGTTAGACCACAGGACCAACAGAACAGAAATCTTTTGAGTTCAATGAAAATCATTATGTTTCTCCACTCAATGATAGATAGTGTCACCTGACAGCTTTGCAGATTAAAACGGTTTTTAGCAAATTGGAACATTTGTGTAATCTTTTATTTTGCAGAAAATGTTATTTTTCAGATTCAACCTACGCTTTATTGATTTTGACGTATTGTAGCACTTCATCTTGATTCAGTAAGTTTTAGATTTTTAAAAAATAAATATCCCAAGAGCCAAATAAATGTCTTTTGCTTTTAGACTTTTGATGTCAGGAATCGGATAATTTGCTGCCAACAAAGAAGGTCAAAGCAATAGATAATGAACAGTGAAGAAAATGCATACATTTGTTTCTCTGAGACTTTTTTTTTTAAAAAAAATTATCTTGTGGAGGCATTTTTTCTCTGTGTTTGCTTAATCTCATACCTCACCGTTTACACACAGGTATGGCTTCTTTCAGATCCTCTTTTATCATCACATTTTTCATTCAGAGATGTTACATAAACAGTGACATGTCCAGGAATGCAAATATTGTTAAAATGCCACCAGCTAATCTAGTATTTGCCAGGGGTGCATAACGCTTAGACACATATATTAAGGTCTTCCATTAGTGTTTCATAATTGAATGCTTATTTGAAGCAGCAATTTTATTACAAGTGCAAGTATAGGAGCTTGTTGTGGTGGTTGTTATTACTGTTGTTATTGCTGCTATTTTTTTATTTTTTTTTTAGATTTACAGTCTATTTCTCAACCAGGAGCTTATTCATTCTCCCATAATTTCCTCCTTGCCCCCCACCTCAAGAAGCTTATGAAGTATGCTAAACTGCAAATGAGAAACTCAAGGTCACACAATGAATTTCCATTGCTGGATGTGCAACTGAAGCTCGATCTCCTAGGCCTAATCTAACACCTAAACTGCTACACCACACTAGTTGCTTTCTTATGTCCCTTCCAAGTATATTTCCAATAGAAATATAATTATCCCTACATGCTCAATTTACAGGAAATTAAGTTGCATTAATATGTGTGGCATCAAGTGGATTTAAGTTAGATGTATTGTACTCCTAGTGATGTCATTTGGAATCTTGTGACATCTAAACAGTGGTGGGATTCAAGTAATTTAACAACCGGTTCTCTGCCCTAATAATTTCTTCCAACAACCAGTTCGCCAAACTGCTCAGAAAGTTAACAACCGGTTCTCCCGAAGTGGTGTGAACTGGCTGAATCCCACCACTGCATCTAAAGCTTCAGTGAAGTGAAGAGGGGCATAATTAATAACAGTGGAGCAGCTTTTAATTGTTGATGGAAGTATGTTCTATAGCCTCTAAAGTTGTTGAATGCCATAATGTCAGCCTTAAGAGATAGTCCAGACAGGAAGCAGGCCCAGATGAACTAATTCCAGTTTATTGTAAAATTACATTAATTGAATCTTGAATGTCTGAAAGTACATTTCTCCCCCATCCCCTTTACAACCCAAGAAACTAGAGAATGATCCCTTTGAGCTGTTTGCCATACCACATTCCTGCTGTGGACTAAGCTGCCTCTTATCCAACTGTTCCCTTCTTCCCCTGATATGTGGCTGTCTCCCAAGATCTGTAGGAGGTGATCAGGCTGAGCCCAAGGGAGTAGTCTGTCATTGACGTACCTCCCGCCTCCTCTCTGGACACGAGTTTCAGGGAGGAGGAGGGGGATGAGCCAGGTCCTGGCACCTCTGGGGAAGGGAACACGGGGGTGCATGGAGACACGGACCAGGGAATGGAGGGCTCCAGCTCAATGGAGAAGCAACAGCTGGAACGATCTGTCAGGCAGCAGGCTTGAGCCTCAGTAGAGGGAGCCACAGCTGTAGCAGGTTAGCCTGGAGACTTCAGGCAAAGATCAGGCGCAGCTGTCCCTCACTCTCTCTCTCTCTCACACACACATATAACTGTGGTTTAGTGAGTTTATTAATATTCCCCAGCAATTCCCTTCAACAAAAACCCACAACTGTTCCAATTAAGTCCCGCTACAAGCAGACCAATGCTAGTCCACAGAGCAATAACCAATGAGTCCACAAGGTACTTGAATGTTTTCCAATCAAAATAAACCCATCAGGCAAAACCAAATCCACAATACAATAGGGTTCATAAGGCAGAAACAGTCCAGAGTTCACAAGGCACAGTCTAAGTCAAGGCACAGTGTCAATCCAAAGTAAGGCAAGAATCACAACTACCAGAAAACACATAGCTAGGAAATGAACACATTGTTCCCAGCAGCGCCTCCATCTGTCTGCTGTGCTAAATAGCCAGTTTCTGGAGCAGTCCATCAAGAAGAGTGAGTAATCGGGCTGACCTTTGTTGCTGTTGCATTTTCTCTGCCCTATGTGTTCTTGGATCAGGTGCAGAAGGCAGTTCCTCTTCCTCATCACTGACTGGCTATCATTGCGTGCTTTCCCTGCCTGAAGCCTCAGGGCTGTCCTGCTGCAACTGTGCTTCAGGCAAATCCCTTTCAGATGGTTGCTTGGAGCCATTGACCAACTCACCTACAGTTGTGCCTGGAATTGGTTCATCCTCCTCTGAGCTGACACCCGGAGAGGTTTCAGGGGAATGTCTGGGGGAGTCATCACACTGAAGATGTGGTGCTGGAGTCCCTATCTCCCCCTGATCCAAGGACACGCAGGGAGGACAAAAGAGAGGTATAATGCTGGTCAGTCAGGTTATTCGTGAGGAGGCAGTCTTGTCCCTCATGAGAGACCATACTGACATTGCCTATTTAATCCTGCCCAAAGAAATGGTAATTGCTGAAATAATGTGTGCAGATTCCTTGCTCCGTTATTCCTGCTCCTAGTGTTTTGAATTTTGGATCTCTGGTTTGTGCCTTATTTCATGGACTGATTCAAGCTTTTGGAACTCTTGCTTGTTGAATGTCTTTGCTCTGGCTGTTGTTCTGGCTTTGGGGAGTGACACTGCTCTTCTTGCTGGCTCTTTACAACTCCAGGTGGAACTCAGAGGGGGCTTTTGCCATTCAAAGCTGCTGGGAACTGTTTACTTGGGCTTGGGCAGCTCAATAAGGACCTTTTAACTTACCGCTGTATCTGCATGTGTGAGCAGAGCAGCAGAGTCAAACGCATCATCAGTCTTGAGTCCCTTTGTGCTCACAAGAGATCTAAGCTGAGCCCACTTTGAATTCCACTGACTCTTATCTACTGGCAATTTGCTTTGACTGTTAATAGTCCAGATTCTTGTAGAAAGCTTAAGCTTGCAATAATTGCTATATATTCATTTGAACTGCCTGGACTCCTGATTTTCTGCGCTTGACAAGGTCATTCTCACATACCGTTCCACATGAGGAATACAAACCCTATCATTTTAGTTCCTGTAATAGGTTTAGATAATTGGCCTAAGATCTATGAAAATAGCTATTTTAAATAACTAAATCCCCCCCACCATTTTTAGCACACAGGGTTGCTATATCCTAGTTCTCCAAATATAATATATTATTTGCTAATACTGATAGTAATTTCTCTGAAGGGCTGCACCTGGGAATTCCAGCCATCTGCTCTGTGGTATATTTAGTTTCAGCACTAATTCCACCAGGTATCTGAAACAGCCATAGCCAAATATTGCCAAATCTCCTTTGGAATCATGATTCAGCAAAATTAATTTGTATCTTTTTCTTTTCTGTATTAAAGAAGGGTTGCGGAGAATTCTTAGGTGTGAGCTACAAGCATAAATTAAGCCTGACTTCCTTCCCCATACCTTAGATTTACTTTCCTGAAGGAAGGGGAAGAATATTCTCCAACAAATAGCACCTGCTATTCATTGCTTTATAGTTCATTCCTCTGCTTTATTGCTTATTCATCTGCATTATAATAGTAGAGAGTTGGAACCTCAGCATATGAATGCTGGCTTTTCAGAAGCTACACTTTTAGCAAAACTCATATAATGAAGGAGTTGTATGGTTAATACTTCATCTTGGAATGCTAAAAATATCCTGCAAAACAATTTGTATCGGCTGCTAAAATGTGCTCAGTGCTAATACTGGATTGGGATGGCTTCTTTTTGCAGCTTTGTTTCTAAAATAAGCTCATTGCTCTTTTTGCTTGTCACTCTGCAGACAGAGAGTTCAGCTGCATATTTGATAGTCAAGCTCGCAATAAAGAAAAGAGCTTGGAGTAACTGGGTAGAATTCAGCTCATGCCATCCACTGACAGAAAGCTTCCTCTAGCACCGTGATGGTGAACCTATGTCATGCGTGCCAGAAGTGGCAAGCAGAACCATCTCTCCGGGCACATCAGCTGTTGCCCGTTGCTCTTCCAGGTTCCGGTGTGCACATGGCCCCCGGCCAGCTGGTCTTCCTGTGCACATGCATGCCAGGTGACCGGCATGCATGTGTGTGCCGGGGAGCTGCTCTTCCGGTTTCTTGTGCTCCTGTGCATGCACCCCAAGGAGCTGATTTTTTGGTTTCCGGTGCTCCCGTGCGTGCGCACCAGGGAGCTGCTCTTCCGGTTTCCGCTGCTCTCCTGCACACATAATGCGCGCTCCCGTTTCAATGCCGAAAAAGTTCGCCAACACTGCCCTAGCAGAATATCAGGCTGGCAAGTTTCCCTCCTCCTCCAATTTGCCTTTCTTCTATGTTCCGTGCCCCCTTCCCCCAATTTAATCTGGAGCGTCTCCCACTAATCTAATTCATGTTCAGACCTTACCTTGGAGATTTTTCTTTCCTATATTCCTGATGGTAAGCTTAGCACTTTTTGATACTCTTAGTTCAGATATCTTTCTGAAACAGCTGTGTGGGACATAAAATAGAGACCTAAGAGTCTACTACTGGCTTCTTTCTTATTTCCAGGGCATCTCCACTGAATTCATATCCCATCAGTAGCTTCAATATTAAGGCAAGCAGGGACAATACCCAAAAGACATGGGGAAAAGAGTTTTTGGGGCCTCAACAGTATGGTTGGCTGAAATCATTGTCCAATGCTTCAACCCGAACTCATATAAAAATACCAATAGATACTTACTTCTCTGACATCCTTGCAGTTTGCTTAAAACTTTGATTTCAAATCCACTCAATCCAAAAGCAACTCTGAGTGGCATACAAATTAAAAATAAGTATTACAGTACTTTGCATTAAAAACGATCATAACAGGGGAGCAGATTTGCACTATAAATTAATCCAATATAGTTCATAGTTGTAGAATCCAACTTTGAGGAGCAGTCTCCCATGTTTGCTTCTATTTTTATATTTATAAGAGCCACACAGTGGTTAGAATGCTGTATTGCAGGCTACTTCTGCAAGCTGCCAGCAGTTCAGCAGTTCACTTCTGACAGGCTCAAGGTTGATTCAGCCTTCCATCTTTCCGAGGTTGATCAAATGAAGACCCAGTTGGGGGCGATATGCTGACTCTGTAAACTGCTTAGAGAGGGCTGTAAAGCACTGTGAAGTGGTATATAAGTCTAAGTGCTATTGCTATATTTCCCCCTTCTTGAATTATTCTTTCTTTAGAAGCTCTGGTTCTCAGTACATGATCTTTTTCAGCATTTCACTGTGGTCTTTACAGAAAGGCTCCCTGATCTGCATCATGTTTAATGCATATCTTTAGCTTCATCCTAAGTTTCAGGCTTAACCTGAAAATTTCCTCATATGGCTGGATTGGGCAGACCAGAATCTTTGAAAATAATCACTCTAGCTGACGATTAGGGCTGAAGACATTTTGGTCTGAAAGTACAGTTAGTCCTCAACTTACAATGTTCTGTTGGAAGTTACAATGGCACAGATAAAAGTGATTTATGATCATTTTTCACACATGACCATTACAGCATCCCTGTGATCACATGATCAAGATTCAGATGCTTGGCATCTTGCATGTATTTATAACAGCTACAGTTGTCCTGGAGCCGATCACCTTTTGTGACCTTCTGTTAAGCAAAGTCAATGGCGAAGCCAGATTCACTTAGCAACTTGCAACTGCAGCAATTCACTTAGGAACTGTGGCAAGAAAGGTCATAAAATAGGGCAAAACTCCCTTAAGAACTGTCTCCCTTAGCAACAGAAATTTTGGGCTCAATTGTGGTCATAAGTATAAGCCAGGCAGGGGTGGGTTCTACTTACCTTTACTATCAGTTCGCAACGGGATCGCAG
Source organism: Pantherophis guttatus (assembly GCF_059756535.1). Classification (NCBI taxonomy): domain Eukaryota; kingdom Metazoa; phylum Chordata; class Lepidosauria; order Squamata; family Colubridae; genus Pantherophis; species Pantherophis guttatus. Next base: position 81,245,532 of record NC_142064.1, read on the forward strand.
ACCTTGTTTCTGTGCATGCGCAGATCGCCAATAATGACATCTGGGGTGGTGGACGGGGCCTCCTGCCAGTTTTACTACCGGTTCTTGCGAACCGGTCTAAACTGGGGGCAACCCACCACTGAAGCCAGGAATCCGCAAGTCTAGCAATACATGGAAAAATTACAACTGAGAACTTTTTTTAATGAGAGAAATGAAAGTAATTTAAGCTCGACAGATTTATTAAGAAAATTAACAAGGCTCTAGTTTAGAATAGACATTTTTTTGTAATTTGGCAGCCTTTTTATAAGTTAATTTTATAAATGTTTTTTTAAAGTATTGCTTTAAATTACCTTTGCCTACCATACAGCAATTTGGGGACATCCAGAATTTAACCAACAAAAAAACAAATCATTGATAGGTTTGTACTCAAACTACATTTTCTTTGGGAACAAGGAAAGTTTTAAATAGTTTGTTTTATTCTATAGTATTGCTGTTGAGCTTACCTCAGAGCACTACAAAAGAGTTATGCCACATTGATTTTCAAGTACAAGAAAATGTAAAATGCTACGCCATATTATATGCTTGGAACACAGTCTTGCCAAAGTTTCAATCCTTACTGATTTTAAAAGTTTGAGCTTAACTCTTGCACTAAAATCAATGAGATTTAACAAGTGCCACATTTGTAAATCATATCTGATCAGCAGCCTAGGAAGGAAAATTTTAATAGTAGCCAAAGTTCTGCTAATGTAATTGAGATTATTCTTAACCATGCAGATATGCGTGCATCAGATTTGAGCAATCCGTTGTTTCCATTCTTGTAACAAAACACATTAGTGTTTCTCTGCACGTTATCTTTTTAAAATGTTATAAATCTTTCTATTACACTTATTTAAATTTAATTCCTGAAATAAATAGAATTTACTCTGGAAGAGTATTGTACCGTTAGGTGGTGATAATTGCGAATCGTTGCTTAGTTGCCATGTTGCTCTTTCCATTGGGTTAGTTCGTCATGGAGAAAATCTGTCTTATGTGGTTGCTAGGAGCTGAAAATGACTCGATGGCACATAATCAATCAAAAGATGCCAGTCAAAAATATTTCACTTATTATCAGTTACTTTCAATACGTCTGATAAGAGCTTCTTGGCTCTCATTGTCTTTCATCACATTTTTAGTGGGATGATCACAGTCTCACTATTATTGTATAACATTGATAATCAGGACCGAAGGTATGAACTGTACCTGGATTAAATGATGGAGCTTTAATTGATAGGAGCACAATCAAGATTGTAAATAAAAACAGGATAGTAAGTCTCGGTCTGCTCACATTTGTGAAACCTTCCCAAGACATTTTTTTTTTGCCTCAGATGAAGGAAAAGGTACAGATAGTCCTTGACTTACAACACTTCATTTAGTGACTGTTCGAAGTTACAACGGCACTGAAAAAAGTGACGAACGACCATTTTTTCACATTTATGATCACTGCAGCATCCCCAGGGTCACATGATTTACATTCAGACCAGAGGTGGTATTCAGCAGGTTCTAACCAGTTCTGGAGAACCGGTAGCGGAAATTTTGAGTAGTTCGGAGAACTGGTACATACCACCTCTGACTGGCCCTGCCCCCATCTATTCTCTGCCTCCTGAGTCCCAGCTGATCGGGAGGAAATGGGGATTTTGCAGTAACCTTCCCCTGGACTGGGGTGGGAATGGAGATTTTGCAGTATCCTTCCCCTGCCATGCCCACCAAGCCATGCCACACCCACCAAGCCACACCCACAGAACCGGTAGTAAAAAAAAATTGAATCACCACTGATTCAGATGCTTGACAACTGGTTCATATTTATGACAGTTGCAGTATCCCAGGGTCATGCGATCCCTTTTTGCGACCTTCTGAGCAGCAAAGTCAATGGGGAAGCCAGATTCACTTAACAACTGTGGCAAGAAAAGTTGTAAAATGGGGTAAAACTCACTTAACGAATCTCTCACTTAACAACATACATTCTGGGCTCAATTGTCATTGTAAGCCGAGGACTACCTGTATCACCTCAACTTTATATTATGGCAACAAGATGACTTTGAGGCATTGGGAATTCTATGAAAGTGTTCTATCTATTCTTTAACATCATCACATTTGTTGCCTATCTAATTAGAAGCCGCCCTGAGTCTTTCTAGAACTTACTATTATCTTAGTGAAGTACAGTATTCAAGTTCCATTCAGCAATTCAATAAAGTTGGCTGTGTTGTCATTGTTCGTGGCATTGTTCTACAGATAGGTAGATTTCATTTCCCTCAGTTCTCAGCAATGGCCATAGCGGTTGGGAAATTCTTTTTTTTTTTTTGAGTTTTTTTTTATTTTTTAAGACAAACAAACATTTAGTACATCATTCATATCTTCCATGTGACATTTCGGTGCTATCTTCAAAAGTTTCTTCTCTTCTCTATCTTTTCTGGTTGGGAAATTCGGAGAGCTCAAATCTATACATTTGAAGTTGGAGAACATCGAACTAAAAGAAATAGGCAAAAAAGGTTTCAGTTCTAGGGATTGTGTGTAAGTGTGAATCCTAAAAGCCTTTGATTTGGATGCAAAGCTCTTTCAGTTGAACTAGAGAACCAAGCAGTCCGAAGGTCTTTACAGGATTTATTTATTTACTTATTTTTATTAGTAATAGTTTAATCACATTCAGTTTTTGCTTGTAATTTTTAACTTTGATTGGTGGATTAAATTAAGAGCCTTGGTGGCGCAGCAGACTAAAGCACTGTTAAGTAACACCAGCTGCCTGCAATTACTGCAAGTTCAAATCTCACCAGGCTTCAAGTTGACTCAGCCTTCCATCCTTTCGAGGTAGGTAAAATGAGGACCCGGTTTGTGGGGGCAATAAGCTGACTTTGTATAAAAAAGAACACCGCTTGGGGGGGGCCGAAAGCCCTACTAAGCAGGTATATACAAAAGTATGAAGGATATTGCTTAATGCATTGTAAGCCGCCCTGAGCCTCTGGAAAAGGGCAGCATATAAATCGAACCAATAAATAAATAAATTTATTTACAGTTTTCTTTCCATTTTGAATAACTTCGGAAGTATTCAGCTTTCCATTTTTTCTTTCTTTCTCATAATCTTTCTCATTTAGCTGCCCTTCTTTACCTAGGCTAAAATATCCAGTTTTATTTTCCTACATTTTATATATATCTTCAAACTAAAACTGAGATCACTTTTTATTTTTTATTTTATTTCATTTGAATTTTAAAAAATGCTTTCAATATTTCTTTTCTTATGTTATTAGACAGGTAGTCTTCGAGTTACGACCAGTCATTTAGCAGCCATTTCAAGTTACAGCACACCTTCCCCCCACTCCCTGAAGCTACTTAATATCCAGTTTCAAAATTACAGCCGCTGCAGCGCCCTCATGGTCATTCACCCTTATGACTGACCACAGGCATGCTGCAATACCATCTCACCTCTCTCCCCATCCTGCCCCACTTGCCTTCTCTGGTTTTGGGCCTACTCACCACATATCGATCACCCATCACCCATTTACCTTTTGAACATCACCGAATCTCTTGTTGGGAACGGAGCTCAGGCCATGCATCCCTGAATTGCGTGGTTGCATCATTGTCAGCATGCCCACAATTCCTTGCAGGGATGCCAAAATGGTGGCTGTTTCTGTGAGATCACGTTGCAGGCCAGGGACAAACCACTCTGTTTTGCCGCCTTAACACAGTCTTGCACAGCGCTTCCGAAAGCTTCATACATACCCACTCATAAAATAGAAAGGATAAAGATAAAGTTTTCCCCAGCCAGGCATGTCTGACTCTAGGGGCCAATGCTCATTTCTGATTCACAGTCAGCATTGTCTGAAGGCATGTGGCCAGCATGACTAAAAGCTGTTGCTTTCCCACCGAAGTGGTACCTATTTATCTGCATTTGCATGCTTTCAAACTGCTAGGTTTGCAGGAACTGGAGCAAGTAACAGAATTTACTCATAACATATACATGCACACACACATATACATATCCCCACATACTTATTGTTGTGTTCAGCGGCGGCCCGGCAACAGGGACACTGTCTGGGGATTGGTCAGGGGGCGTGGCTGTAAGACGCGGGAGTTTCCGCGTCTTCTGATTGGTAGTTCAACTGACAGCTTGAGGTATAAAACAGCTGTCAGCTCCTGACGTTCCTGGTTCTCAGTTCCGATAGTTCCGATGTTAAATAAAGACTTACTGTGAGGACATTTCTCTCGCCTTGTTTATGCCAACTTTTGATGGATCTAACACTTATGCATACCTACATACAAACACAAACCTACATCTATTATCAGATATATGCCTACACACACAAACACAAGCATACATATAAACATACATCCTTAAACATATACATACATAATACACATATATGCCTATTTACATATACATGCATATACTACATACATATACACACCCTCAGAGAGAGAGAGAGAGAGAGAGAGAGAGAGAGAAAGAGAAAGAGAAAGAGAAAGAGAAACAAGAGAGACTGACTGATTGATTCTGATTATTTGTTTCTTTCATAAAAAATTAATCATTATAAGCTGTTTAAAATGTTTAAATGGAACCAATGCATGTGTTTCTCTAAAAATATCTATCACTCTTGATGCAAAATTCATTTTAGCAGCATTAATTCTTCCCCACAGGCTTAAAGGCCTTCTCATCCACCTCTCAGGATCCTCTTTCATCTGGATAATACAGTCTGAAATGTTCTTATCAACTTAAATGGATATTTTTCTATTTTCATCCTAATTATTTATGTGAAACAACTAGAATACTTTAATTCAGGAAAAAAAATAGTCGGATGCAGTTGAGCCCTTAGAAATATAATCTATTTTTCCTTGTTTCCCTTTTTCTCACAGGTGAATACATATGGGACCTTCCTTTTTTAAAAAAGAACAACCATGGTTAGGTATTTAAGTGAGGGAAATTATGACACAGCAGATGCCCTGAGGCAAATACATAATTGTAGCATTTGCCTGATGATGTCATAGCTGATATGTCATCATTTTGGCCTCATTGCAGAAAGTTATAGATATTGCTGACAACAATCCTTTGAAATAGAGTGGGTTAAGAGATGGTGATATACACTCTTGCTAATTGTTGTGCAAACTGAACTGTCATGAGATATTTCATGGTCCTGTCCTGTCCTTTAGATTAACTATCTACCTTTATTGCCATATTTATAGTTTATTTGACATTTTGACAACTTTTCCAGACAATCATTACATGTACCTACTTTTTTTATTTATATGCTGCTCTCATTCCTCATTGCTGACTCCACATGCATTTTATCATTTTGCTGAATATAAGTTTGAGATTTATTTTCTGACTCTGCACTTTTCCAGATACCACTGGTAGATCATCAGAACAGCCCAACGTATTTTTGCAAAATGGGGAAAGACAGAAAGTAAAAATTCTATAGAAGTTAGTTACCTGAACATTGTCCTTAACAAGCTTAATGCTTTAATAACATCAGGAACAAGTCACTCAGTGCTATCCCTCCAGATCCTTAATCTTTGGCAAATGTGGGCCCTTGCAGCTTCCATGCAGCTTCAGAATTTCATTTGGACTCCTACCACTTGAAGTTCTCACTGCTGAACATGGCTGAATTTCAACTATGAAATTGTCCAGGTGGGGTAAGTTGAAGTCCCATCCCTAGTTTTAAACACTTCCCCTGAAAAAAAAAAAATAGGATTTTCAATTACACAGCATTACTGGCCCTTTGACCCATCCAAAGTTGCCCAACCTTGATTTATGCTTTTCATGGTTATTTCATTTCAAAATTAATATGAATTGGCAACAATTAATCTTGTGATCTCATAATTTCATTCCTATGTTTAGGGATATCTGTGGGTAGTGTTCAGGGGTGGGTTCTACTTACCTTTACTACTGGTTTGCATCGTGCCCGCATGCGCAGATCACCTATAATGACATCTGGGTCAGTGGGCAGAGCCTCCCACCGGTTTTACTACTGGTTCTTGCGAACCGGTTCAAACCGGGGGCAACCCACCACTGGGTAGTGTTCCAAATAGAAGGGTGCAAAATTCATAATTGGTGTGAGCAACAAGAATCATGTTCTCCTAAAGGTAACCCAGTCCAATATGATATTTCCTCCTTTAAAGGCCCAATTGCTTAGAGGCTAACTTTCTAGGCTTTTGCCTGTCTTGCTAGGGATCTGTCTTGTTATTAAGATCTGCAGGAAGACAGTGATGATCATTGACAAAGTTAAGGAGATAGGAAGCAGTTGTCTCCTAAATTACTCCATAAACCCAGAACCTTTCTGCTTGGATTAATACTACTAATACTTGTAGCTTGTAAGAAAACAATTTTTAAAATTTGTCATTTCACTTATTGCCACTATTTTCATGTTTTCAAATACCTCATTGCTTTTTATGGTTACATCATTTTACATTAAATTTGACAGGTACCATTTTGGTGATTGTTAAAAAAAAAAGGGAGCAAACCTAGGTGGCAGCAATTCCGGAAGTGAACAATTGTCTTAATCTGCCTTCTGAAATGTTAAGCTTCCTTGATTCCTTTGCAAATTGTTCTATCTAAGAAAATTCTGGCATTGGTCTTTTCACCTACTGATTGTAAATATAGAAAGAACAGAACGGAATGTAAAATTAGAAAGACTGTAGACATAGATTTAAAATGTGGAAGAAACAATAAGGAATAGGCAGGATGTGGAGTGTTGGTGTAGACCAGGGATGTCAAACTGGTGGCCCACGGGCCAAATGCGCCACGTGCAGGCCACGCCCACCCCAGCTCCATGAAGGGAAAAAATCTTCGTGATACATCACGTGACAGCAATGTGACGTGGTGAGTTTGACGCCCGCCATGTAGACCCATCTTCATATAAATAGAGATTGGATAATGCGCATGACTTTGGACATGCTACAGCTGCACGAGATCATCCTGCCCTATTTTTTTTCATTTGGTAACCTGCTTCATCACCTGTTGTATAGCATTTCTGGATACTTATTTGGGATAGCAGCAAAAAAACATATATAAGGTGAAAGGAAGAGGGAGAACAGGTAGGAGAAATTTCACCACTTTTAATGGGTTAGGTTTTGAGATAAGCATTTATAAGTATCTTATTTTAGAAAAATTTTCATTGCTGAACATTATGAGAAAAATATTGTGGTGATTTTTCATTGAGTCAACAGCAAACCTTCTCCTTGATTTTAGATGAAGGTATACGCAGATAGCTAATTATAGAGGATGTATGAAAATGAAGATTTTCTTTTGCTATCCTCTCCCAATCCTGCATCTGTCAAGGCCACTAAAAATGAGCTACCTTTTTTTGCTAACCATATGAACAACAACAAAATAAAGCAAATTGGTAATTGAAGTGAAAACTGAGTCATGCTCTGGGAATATTCTTGTATAACGTATATATGTGTACGCATTTAGTTTAGTTTTTTTATTTTAAGCAGCAATGTACTTTTTGAGTCCTAGATAGTTTTGAATAAAGGAGGGGGGAGAGAGAGAGGGAGAGAGAGAGGGAGAGAGAGAGAGAGAGAGAGAGGAGGAGGAGGAGGAGAAGGAGGAGGAGGAGGAGGAGGGAGAGAGAGGAAGGAAGGAAGGAAGGAAGGAAGGAAGGAAGGAAGGAAGGAAGGAAGGAAGGAAGGAAGGACACATACATAGAAACCGTCTTTGAGATGCTGCATTAGAATTGGATATTTGGGTTTCTTCTATCCTAAAGCCAAATTGCTTTTACAATTATTTATCTCCTCTACTATTAAATGCTACTGGTGTGCTTGAATGACTCTCGGATTTTGTTAATTAAAAGTGAAATGTAAAGGTTCATAAATCTTGAAGCAACTAGCAGCCAATGTACATAAATTTAATTGAAATAATAAGTGAAATTATCAGCTTCTTTTCCCCCCACCTGCATTACCCATCATAATAAATGAACTACATGGTACATACTTGACTTGAGGAATCTGGCACAATAGGAATTTTTTTTTAAAAAAGCCTAAGTAGTGCTAGTAAAAATGTTGGCTAAATTCACAGAAGAGACTGGTATTAAAGGCCCTTTTAATTTCTGGATTTAAAAAAAATGGATGGCTTTATCCAGAGGGAGAAAGATATTTTCCAATAATCTTCTCAGAATAGGTTTTTCCTTTACGCTATCAATACATGTGAAAGGAGAAGTTTCTCCAAGATGAGTTTCCTTGACATTTAACTGAGGTGTGTGAAGCCAGGGAAGTTATAGATCAGAGGTGGGTTTCAGCAGGTTCTGACCAGTTCTGGAGAATCGGTAGCAGAAATTTTGAGTAGTTCGGAGAACCGGTAGTAAAAATTCTGACTGGCTCTGCCCCCATCTATTCTCTGCCTCCCAAGTCCCAGCTGATTGGGAGAAAATAGGGATTTTGCAGTAACCTTCTCCTGGAGTAGGGAGGGAATGGAGATTTTAAAGTATTCTTCCCCTGCCATGCCCGCCAAGCCACGCCTGCCAAGCCATGCCACGCCCACCAAGCCACACCCACAGAACCGGTAGTAAAATTTTTTGAAACCCACCACTGTTATAGATCCCTGCAAAGATTATTGTTTAATGAAATACAAGATAAGTATATTTTCCATTGACTACCTCCTAATCCCACAAGTGCAAAAATACCCTATTCTGCCTCTAGGAGTTTTCCAAAATTCAGTTTCCCTTTGAATGAATTTCTAAGCAAATTCTCCTTGAATGGGACGTGGTTGAAAAAATAAAGAAGAATTTGGCAGTCGCTGGCTGATGGATGATGCTAACGATTTGTACCCACTGTATTGAGCCAAATTCAAATAAGCCAAATTATTTACCATGATATATAAGCCAAGCTACCCAAACTGCAATCTAAATTGTCCCCTTATTTTGTGTTCAGTTGGACAAAATCTTATAAAAACAAACTTGCCTCCCCCAATCAAGCATGAATTCCTGCATTCCTGCATATTCCTTTAGTGTCAAATGAACTATCTTTTTTATAGGCCAGGAAAAATGAAAGAAATAATATGGAATTAGAATATGGAAATAAAATAGAGATTCTTCCACAATTGCCACTTATCATATCTACTTTTTCTTCTAATTATTTGACATCTTTATAATTTTTTTTTCAAATGTATTCTCTGTTTTCATTTTTGTTGGATATAGTTTATGTGGTGGTGGGGGAAGCTAGAAATGGCGCTACACAGTTGAAAAGAGGGCAGTGCTGATACAGACAATCATAAAATTGTCCTGGTATTGGGGAAGAAGCCTGTACCCCAAAAAATATTTTCTTCTCCAACAACAAGGTTTCTCACGGAGAGGCATAATCCGTCACTGTGCTGCATCTTCATCCAACAAGCTTATATGAAAAATGCCGTTTGGACAAGTTTTATTATGTTTCATTTTGTTATATAACATTTTGGGATAGTTTCACCTGTACTTTATGTGTTTTCTTCAGGAAATATTGAGCTATCCTGAGAAAGGAAGATTAATCTGTATTGGCCACAAACACCATTCAGTTCAGGGGTGGGTTCTACTTACCTTTATTATTGGTTCACATCAGGAAAGTGCATACTCACTCGCTTTTCTCATGCGTGTGTTCTTCTGTGCACGCGCAGATCACCTATGGTGACATTGTGGCGGGTGGGTGGAGCCTCCCGCCGGTTTTACTACCAGTTTTATAGAACCGGACCGAACAGGGAGCAACCCACCACTGATCCAGATATGTCCTCTTAGTTGTTTTCCCACCCTAAGAAAAAAAGAGAGTGATGTTTATGTGTGTCCCTGCATGTAAACAAAGGCATATGTAGGAGAGGCATGACATTGTGTATTTGTGTGTGGAAGTACAAAAAATTGAAGCTTTTGTTATCATAGTGTTGTGGCCCGTCAGCGACCTGTGTGGATTGTAGCTGATTCTGACAACGAGGAGGCTGGTGTGGTGCTGCGACAGCAGCCTGTGCAGCTGGTACCCGAGTCAGATAATGAGGAGGCTGGAGAAGATGTGGTGCCAGAGGCAGGAATTCAGCCAGGGCCTTCATAACCTCCAGAAGCTCCTTTAAGTGAAGAGGTCATAGAGGAGGACTCTTTTCTCGATACACGGGTGCACAGAGCTGCCAAAAGACAGGAGTGCTCCTCAGGAGGAGGTCTCCTTGAGAGTAAGGCTTGGGGCTAATTGGCCACTCCCTTAGCCTATTTAAGGAGGAAAGCCGACTGAAGCAATTTGTAGGGAACAACTTTAATTCACTCTCCTTTGCGTCTGGATTCTCTGCAAATTGCTTCTGGGCTTTCTGCCAACCATAGTAAGATTGTGATTACTTTATCTTTGGTTTCTTGTAGGCTGTTAAGAAAGTTTATTAACAGCCTTTGTTTGAAAAAGACTGAGTTATTTTAGTAAATTAAGTTTTGTACAGACTTTGTGTATTCTGCGTTCTTTGGGGTCCGCAGCTGGGGCAGAACACATCATGGTTAAAAACAGAAACCTGTGTGGAAACTTTTCCTCATCCATCTTTCTTAGCCGTTGTTCTTCTCTGAACAAATGCATTTTATTCCTAATAGTGTCAGTATTAAAATATTAATTTCCATTATTAGTCTAGAACTCTAGATTTGTGGAACTTGGTTCCAGTTCTGCCTATTGTCTGAGCTATCATAGTTAGCATTAGAAAGCATTTAACTGAATGTCAGATTCCTAATGATCCCAGAGAGCTTTGTTTTCCAAATATTTTTATTAGCAATATCTCTTATGTCTCTTGATTGTGTTATGTTGCATGGACCACATTAGACTGATTCAATCATCAAATTATTTAGGTAACAAAAGAGCACTCCAGGAAGAATAGTTAAGCCAAGTCAAGTCATATGTTATATGCTTTGAATATTCATTGGAGGAGAAAGTGGGATAAATAGAATCACTCAATAAAGCAAAATATATCAGTTAGCCACAATCCAATGAAGTAGGTCAGGAATAGCAGCCTTTTTGAAAAAAACAACAACAGCTGGATCCGGGATCTGAGCTCTTTGCGACTTTTGCTCAGTAAAATCCCTTTCCAACCACATTGAACTTTAGATAGGGAGCATTTTCTGTAATATGTTTAGCTCTGTCTTCTTTGGGTGGGTGGATGGGATAAAATGATCTTTTGTGATTTTGCAATCTCAGATGTTTACAAATCTTGGGAAATGGGCATTCTTCCAGATTCTAATTACAATTAGTGATGAGAAGGCTGTGTCTCTACTGCCATTCTCCTCTATAGACTTCAAACTTTACACACTGAGTTCTCCTTAGCTAGAACTCTTCAAAGGCTAGAGAGTTATTGGCCAGAAGTTCTCTAAGTGACCCAGATGGTCTCTTTGATTATGCTATACTCCTAGAAGACCAAAAATCAGAGATCAATACAGCCTCCTTCACATTGAGTGTAGACTATGCATTTTGAATAATTAAATGATACGTCTATCTATCTTAGGCCTGCACCACTTTAGCGTGGTTTCTATATAAACAATCTTTCCTTTAATAGGATATTCTGTGCTGAAGTTCCACATAATCATAAAATAGGTGAAGCTGTGTAAAGTAAATGAAAAGGATTTTTAATAGTGTTTGAGGTGAGGCAAAGCAAACCCGAATCACCATTTCATTTGACAAACTCTTTCAGGCAAATCTGTCCAGATTCAGTGTGCTTCAGTTCGCATTCTTAGGCCCATGAATGTTTTATGGCCTCTCCTGTAAAAACACTCACATCCAGAAGGAAGTAATGCAAAATTGATCCCTGTATTAAACAGCTAAGCCAAGTGGACCTACAAATATGTGTGGGAGATCGAAAAGGACTTTATAGACACAAGTATATTCATCTTTTCACCCCAAATCCAGGTCAATGGCAGGTTGTGACAGTTATTTAATGCTATAATCCTCCTCCTTGATCTTTTGATCTGTCAGTTGGTAGAATTTAGGAGGTCAGTGTCCCATACATTCCATAACATTGATGCAGACTAGAGAGGTGTCAGATGGACACATTCACCTTTTATGAAGCATTTCATCATAATTTCCCTTCTTGAGACATGAATGGGACCAGAATTGCCTTGTTTAAAAGACTTCATACATTTCATAGCCTTGTATAAGCTTCATAAGAAATAGAAGACTTAACTTCATTTACTGAGTATCTGCAGAAGTTTCTTCTATCTATTGGAAATGCTAGTAGAGGCCAATATACGTTGGTTTTAGTCAGGAAATCTTACAGGGAATAGCATCAGAGTGAGGATGGTGTCAAAAATGTCAAGATGGTGATTGCAACTGGATAATAGAAGCCCTGAAACTTTTTATGGCCATGCAATGTTGGCACACGTACAAAAGAGATGAGCCTTCAATTGCATGATCATGACGGCTGTCTTGACTTAAAATAATTAATACACCGAATGCACCGAAAAAAAATAACTATAAAAAAAAAGTGAAAGAAATAGCAATGGATAAAAGAATAAAAATAAATGGGGAGTTTATAATTGTCATGAAATTTGAAGATCAGTATTTTGTTAACTGATTGTGTAGAATTGAATACATTGTATTGTTTTTTTTAAAAAGGAAGTAACTGGAAATGTCTATAGAATTCTGAGTAAGTTATTAGTCTCATCACTATCTATCGTTATTAATAAATGCACATGATCATGTGAAAGGAAAAGGAAATAAAAAAAAAAAGCTAATGTAAATATTAAGCTCCCTCACCAGTTCACCTCCGGTTAATGAACAGTGGAATAAATTTTCATTTTAACAAGCTGAGAGGACAATTAGATTCTAAAGGGAAAGCAATCCAGTTGCTGAGACATCTGTAGTCTTACACATTCCCTTTCAATAAATCTTGATGAAGGAAACTCTGAGAACATCTTGCTTTCAGTTGAGGTTGGTTGCTAACAGCTTGACATTAATTTCCAAAATTAAAAATTGGCATCAATGAATACAAAAGTGAATATAGTACTTTTTCATTGATTTCTCCTCTATAATTTGCAAAGTTGCTCAGGATGGATTCCAGGTGTACAGATAGGAAACGAAAGTAGACTTTGTACTGAAGAAAAAAGTATATTGGCTTATTTTTTTCCCCTCAAGTAATATTATTTAGCACATGTGTAGGAAAGGAAATTTGACAGTTGTGACCCCCTTAGGGATGCTGGTCAGCCCACTGAGAAATTTTCTGGGCTGCAGGTAACACCAAGGTTATAGACAATTTATAGTTACTTCAGGGACTTCATCTTACTTCTACTTCATGACGGAGATTTCATCTACTTTGTTTTGTAATATCAAATTCATTTTGGAGGAAACACTATACATTATTCTAGTATAATGCCACAAACTGTTACTGTTGCACTAGGTGAACTACTAGTAGTTTTTAGAAATTAGTCAATTAAATAATCTATAACAGGGCTGTCAAACTCCCGGCCCGCAGGATGGATGCGTCACGCGCTGGCCACACCCATGCCCGGTTTAGCGAAGGGAAAAATAGTCCCGATACACCATGTGATGCTGTTGTGACAACATGAGTTTGACACCCCTGATCTATAACAATATTCCTAACATCCATTTTCATAGCACTGTGTTTTCCCGAAAATAAGACCCTGTCTTATATTTTTTTGAATCCCGAAATAAGCACTTGGTCTTATTTTCGGGGAAGTCTTATTATTGGATGGAGCTCCTCTTGCTGTCTTACCTGATTTCCAGCTCTGCATTTAAATATTTTCGGAGAGGGTTTATTTTCGGGGGGAGGCTTATTTTAGCACATGTGCTCAAAAGCCCGATTGGGCTTATTATCAGGGATGTCTTATTTTCGGGGAAACAGTATATATCTACTACTTTTTGTTTTCAGGCATGCTAATTATAAGTGGTTGAGAAAGGGTTCCTCCACTGGACCAGGTTCATCAAGATGATTTTATGACCTTTTTAAGAAAAAAAACACACACCTCTGTACGAGTTAGTTGTTATTATGTCTTAAAAGGGAATTTGTTTAGAGTAAACTTAACTATAAAGTGAATCACAAATGATTATTTATTTCTTTGCAACCCATTTTCAATCAATGGGACAGTTCTTTGTTTATGGGACAAAAACTTAAATTGGGTAATAAGAATAGGTTCAATTTCTTAAGATAGCTCTTTAATCAACTCAACAGTTCCATGTGTTCCTTCTAACCTATTCTTATCCTAGAAATGTACCTCAGTATAGAAACAATTCTCTCCCAATACTTCATCATCTGAAGTAGGCATTTTTCATCATTATCTCTGGTACAAATTTTGTAAGAAACTTTTGAAGTTAACTCCCATAATACACACACACACACGCATGTGCACCTCTACACAAAATAATGTAACACAGAAAAAGATGTCAAAACAGAGAATGTAATATTTTCTCAGTTTCTCCTTGTAGCTATGTCTGAAGTAGCCTTGCAATCTAAGCCCATTAGCTCTCATAGTGAAACTTCTAATATGAATTGTCTGCTGTGAGATTTATCTGATCCTCAGTAATCACTCCAAGTAAAGACTGAGAGGAGGTGAACTGTTTGGCCTGTAACCTGAAAAGGCCGGAATTCAATTCACATGCTCAGGGCTTACATACTATCAGCTATTCACCAGACAATATTCAGTCACAATTCAGTCAGTCTCCTTATGCGTAAATGCTATATCAGTGTTTCTCAACCTTGGTGATTTTAGGATGTGTGAACTTCAACTCTCAGAACTGTCCCACCCAACATGCTGGTTAAAGAATTCTGGAAGTTGAAGTAGATACGTCTTAAAATTGCCAAGGTGAGAAACATTGTGTTGTATAATACATGAAGATGAATGGAGATCATCATAAGATGAAGATCATCATAATAGATGCATCCCTTCCTTACTATTTTCCTTGTCAAGTTATCTTCCAGTTTTTATATTATAATTTGCAAAGGGGGGGACTTTTCTATTCACTGATGTTCCCAAGATTTTTAGAGCCTTAGAAAAGGAGATTAAACCATCATGTTCTATATTAGCTGATAGATAAGGACACGAAGAAGTTCAATATCAAAATAATATCCAACAAGTATAAACTGAACTTTGCTTCCTCTCATATTCACAACTCAACCACCAGACAAGTTTCAAGAAATGAATTAGTCTTATCTTGCAAATATAGGTTAAAATATAAAAATAGGGATTGCAGAGAAACTGATATAACTTTGTCAGCCAAAGCTTGCTATATAGTCCCTAGTTTTTGAGTATAACTCAGGAGAGGAAAATCACATTGAGATTAAAGGATTATTTTTCTATATCAGAAACCCAAGATATACAAAATATTCTATCCATATTCTCTTTTATAAAGTGAGTCAATTTCAATCAAGATTCTGCAAAAAAAAAAAAAAACCTTTTAAGTAAACTGAGGGAAAAACCTTCCTCCTTTAGAGAGAAATTTGCTGTTTACTTCAATGTTGAAGATATTATGGGTAGTTAATTTATTTAAAGAGTGTCTATGTTATATTGTTTATCAATGTCTTATTGCCATATTCCATTTCTCTTTAAAAGCTTTGAGTGGCATACAATTGCAATAAAAATGAGTCATATAGTAAGTATTTCAATTAAGAATCCTGGAATATAATCCTTGATCTATATGCAGACATTTTATGACAACATGGACTGCCTCTTGAGTTTTTTTTTTTTTAAAGTAATGCTCCAATTAGTTTAAACTGATATGGAAGAAGCCTAGGTACACCCCTTCAGGAAGAGCTTTTACTGGGGTACCGACTTGTATCATAGTGAAATCATTTTGTGGTATTTACTTGTGCTGAGAGAGCAGGTGGTAAGTATTTTATTATCCAAACAGCACTTACTCAACATTCAACATTCAACCACCAGAAGAAGCCATCCCCTTGTGCAATTATGCCTATTTGATCAATGGTCTTGACATTTTTATGTTTTGTGCATTACATAGGGACAAGGAAAAATCCAGTTTCAAGATTTGCCCTTTTAAGAAATTAGAAAATTAAAAATTAATCTGGCCAAGGACTGCATGCCTCCAATGAGAGATGTTTAGATGTCATCCCATCGTGGTAAAGGGCAGCAATACTGCTAATCCAGCTCACCGGCAGGTTCCTGCTCTTCCATAGAGATGCCACTTTTAACATTTTGATAGTACCTTGAAGTGAAAAGGTAAAGGCTTATTGAGAAATCCCAAACACAATCTTTGGTTAATAGTTACAAGTGAGAAGCAGGCAATTTATTACAAGAAGTCATATGAGTAGTTATTTTTTGAACATATGAGGCTACATCCAGCATCAAGTAGCATATTTCCACTCATGTAGTGGTGTATTCTCTTATTTTTCTCTTACCATTGTCTCCCTTCCTATCAGCTTCTCTAAAAGATTGAGGGAGTCTCAATACCTTGTCAATACTTTCTAGTCCAAGTTGCATAATACAGCTGTGTTTTCATTTTTTTTTTTTTTTGGTTCTGGAAATAGTAGAAAATCATAATAATGTTCATTTCTGAGGTTGTTTTTTCAAAACTTGTGCTAACTAAACCTTATACATAGAGTAGTTTCATTGGAGAAGTGGGCATTTTATATCATTCAGAAGTTATCTGATTTTGATAAATTTTCACATATGTTTTGGGCAAAACTCAACTGAAATTGATGCATCTGTAAGGGATGAAAAAAATTGAGATTCATAGACAATTTATGGAAACAGATATTAGGGAAAGTTCAGAACCACTTCTTGTAAATATCAACTTCAATACTGTTGTCCACAACATGGACATATTGGGGCATGTGACAAGCTGAAAACGGCCAAGGAAAATGGTTATGTAGTATAGGATAACTGGATACAACTGATTAATTCACCTGTGTGTTTATCATTGGTTAATCATAGATATTTGGCTAAGCTGTCTCTCTCAAATAGCCTTTCTTCTAATTTTTCATATTAGCAAGGATATTTCATTCTGTTTTGTACTGATTCAGAGCAGCACTACAGCAATGGGCAAAATATTTCAACCTCACTATTTTGGGGAGGGAGGGAGGGGAGGGGAGGGGAGGGGAGGGGAGGAAGGAAGGAAGGAAGGAAGGAAGGAAGGAAGGAAGGATGGATTTCAGAGAAAAAGATTGAGGAGAGAAGCAAAAATAATGTCTATGTAAAGTCCATGCCTCTCATGGAAATTGAAAACCTGAATATTGCTTTCAATCAGTTTTATCTTGAAGTAGTTGTCATCCATGCTATCCTTAGCAGCAATATTTATGCCGATATACCCTAACCCCATGATGGCGAACCTATGGCATGCATGCCACAGGTGGCACACAGAGCCATATTGGTGGGCACGCGAGCATTGCCCTAGTTCATCTGTGGCGCACATGCGCGCACAGGCCAACTAATTTTCGGGCCTTCTGGGCCCACTGGAAGTTGGCCAACTAATTTCCGGGCCTTCTGGGCCTCCAGAGGGCCTCCAGGGGGGTGGGGAAGATTGTTTTCATGCTCCCCAGGCTCCTAGAAAGCCTCTGGAGCCTGGGGAGAGTGAAAAATGGGCCTACCGGGCCCACCATGCCATCACGTGCCAAAAGCAGGGGAAGCACGGGGGGAGGGGTGTCGTGCATGCATGCACAGGGGGGTGGGGCACATTGAATTGTGGGGGTGGGCATACGTGCACGCGACCCCCCTGCACTCCCCCTGCTTTTGGCACGAGATGGCAAAAAGGTTAGCCATCACTGCCCTAACCAATTATTTTTGGTGTTCTTTGAAAACATACTATGCAATCACTTTGATTGGAAAAGGATCCAAGGAAATTGTTGTATGGACAAACATCTTGAGAGGGAAAAGTTGTTTTTAGTACGGTGTGGGGTTGTTTTGATGTTGAAAACTTAACAGAAGTGGGAAGCCTTCAGGAAAAAAAGTATTATTTCAACAATGCACCCACAGTCCATATGCATTGCTAAATATTGTACTGAAGAAAATAGCCTTCTACTTTTCTCTTTATTTTAGTCAGCCACAATATGTTTCCAAAGTGTTTGTTTTTCTTTATAAATATTCCAGGAACTCACAGTACAAATCTTATGCACATCTCTTCAGAAGCTAAGTTCCACTGAATTCAAAGGTATTCTGTCCTAAGTGAGAAAATATTAGATTGTAGCTTTGACTGTACTATATTTTTCATCTATTCATTCATTTATTCATCCATTCATTCATCAAATTCATATTGAGCCACCTATCTCACACAAGCAACTTTGGGCACTGTATAATAACGCCAACAATTAAAACATATTATAAAACCAACTTAAAACAATGAAACATAAATACAAAGAAAATTGCAAGAGAGGAATGCATCAAGATGTTACATGTGATGCTATCAGCATGCAGGCTCAGTGTTACCGGGGAATCCCCAGACCTGTTGAAAGAACCATGTTTTAAAGGATTTCTGGAATTTCATAAAGGTTAGGGATAAACTTGTGGGGCAAGGATAATGTTCCAAAGGGTAGGTGACATGACAGAAAATGTTTGCCTTCTAACTCAGGTGGAAATCCTTAACAGATAGGACCAATGTGTGGCCGGACCTGATGGGATGGGTAGGAATTTAACTAGGAATTGGTTCTATTGAATTCAAGCATATTTTTTTTAAAAAAAAAAAAAAATTGTCAAGCATATATAAAATTACATATAAAAGTATAAACATGATTGTGAATACATGAAATATATAAACATGATTATGAATACAGGAAATTTATACAAATAAATGGGGACAGTAGGACAGGGATGGTAGACACATTGGTGTATTTATGCATGTTCCTTACAGACCTCTTAGGAATGGGGTGAGGTCAACAGTAGATAGTCTAAGGTTAAAGTTTTGGGGGTTTGGGGAAGAGACCACATTTACTTGCATATTTACCATATTTACTTGCAAGAAGACATGTGTCAAATAGTTTTATACATTGTTTTGTAGGCAAATCTATGGCCAAGAAAAAAGAAAGTTATGTTAACAATAATGATATAATTTACATCTTTCCTTTCCATTGGAAATTCATGGTAACCTTTATGGAAACTTCCCCTCACAATGAGAACAATTAACCAACGGAATGGCTTGACCCCAGAAGTTGTGGTTGTTCCATCGGTGGACATTTTTAAGAGATTGGACAGCCATCTGAAATGGTACACTGTCTCCTGCTTGAGAAGGAGTTGGACTACAGGACTTCCAAAGTCCCTTCCAACTCTATTATTCTGTAGGTGGGTCAAAATAGTGATTTTCTCTAAAATGAGCTACATGGTTGAATTACACTAGAACCAAATTCTCCCCATTCTCAGAGCACTTTACTTTATGTGCTGGCTCTTAGAGGGCCTACCTCAATACAGGCATGTTTTTGACACTGTTTTTCTTTTTCCATGAAAAAAGTACATGTGTAGACTGGCTCAAGCCATGGGAGTGCCATTGATACCTTGGCAAGGGGTGTATGACAGTTGGAGCTGCTATGCAGAACATAATACCATATTTTTAGGACTATAAAACACAGTTTTTTGTCTCCCAAAGGGGGGCAAAAATGTCTGTGCGTCTTATAGACTGAATATTGCTGAAGCCTTGTCCATTCGCCAGCCATTTTTTGGCCTCTGCACGCCCTGTTTTCAAGCCCTTTTCCAGCCCTTTTCAGGCCTTTTTTGGCCCATTTTTAAGGCTTTTTTCAGCCCTTTTCAGGCCTTTTTTGGCCCATTTTTGAGGCTTTTTTTTGGCCTGCTTTTTTGGCTTTTTGGGCCCATTTTGGGGGCTTTTTTGGCCTATTTTGGGGGCTTTTTTCAGCCTGTTTTCAATGCTTTTTGGGGCTCGTTTTTGAGGCTTTTTTCAGTCCTTTTCCAAAAAACGGGCTGAAAAAAATCCTCGAAAATGGGCTGAAAAGAGCCTCAAAAATGAGCCCAAAAAGAGGCCCCCAAACCCCCCAAAATGGGCCCAAAAAGCCTCAAAAATGGGCTGAAAAAAGCCCCGGAAACAGACCCCCAAAAGACTGGAAAAGGCCTGAAAAAAGGGAGCCCAAAAACTTTTTTTTTGTTGTTTTCTTCTTCTAAATTTAGGTGCTTCTTATAGTCAGGTGCTATAGTCTTATAGTTTGAAAAATATGGTAAGTATCCTTTTTAAATTAGTGGGTCAGGGCCACCCCATCTGTGTCACAATATATGTCTACAGTATATGTGTAGGCAAACTCACACATTCTCTTCTCATGGTGCAGGTTTGAGATCTTTATATTCCCCTTTCTAACATGTGACCAATCAATTAGGCAAGAGATGGAAACGTAGCGTGTCAATGGGGAATACAGAGCAAGGAGGAGGCTACTCTCCTTTGCAGCTTTTCTTCCTATTTAATATCACTCCTGGAAATTTAGTAAAAGCTTTGCAGAGGTTATTGGACATTGGATTGAATTAGGATATGCAAAGAGAACAGTGGGAACTGATATCAGTATGGACACATCCATTGAATTTTCATGCTGCCTATTCATTGCATTTAAAGGTAGAGAGAGTTGTCAACCAATTTGAGATTTTGTTCATATGGATTTAGTGGAATCAGGATTGGGCAATAACCTTTGTCACAAAGCCAGGAAATGGCCTGCCACTCCTGGATATGTTCCTTGGAAGATTAAGGTATGTATTCTTTATAAACTGCCCTCCCTCATCTAAGCTAACCCACTGTCTTTCACCAACCACACAACCAATATTGATGCTTTAACTTTCTGTCTAGTTGATCAGAGGGTGGACAAGGCATTACACTGGCCTTCAGTCACTTCTGAAATGAAAGGTGGCCATCAGTACAACTAATCTTCCGGAAAGGGATGATGGAAAATGGGAGCCATAGCATATTATTACAGATTAATCTGATTTGTAGGCCAATTTATTGAGAGTGGGTAGTTGGCAAAGCAACAGAAGTAGATGTACAGGAATAAATGCTGAACAATGAACCAAAGAAAAGGCACTTATGGGCTAAAAATCAATTAATATAAAGGGGCATAACAGTAATCAATAAATGTGATATCCCAATTATCTATTATTCTACTGAATATTGTTGAAAATTTCCCTCACAGTACAACCAAAAGAAAGCATATGAGACAAGTTATCTCTTCTTTTTTACTGATTAAAGACTATGCAATTGCTTTACCTTATAAAAGGGCCAGCTCTAGTTTACATATTGCTAAAAGGAAATAATCCATTTTCTATTTCTAGAGCTTTCTCCCAGTGAATTGTTGAATAAAAAAAATATCTTTTCCACTCAGTGCTGATAAGATCCCATCCACACTGCTCTTTTATTTGGTTCAACGTAACTACAAGGCAAGAAAGGAGAATTTAGATTGGAAGGGCCGTTTATAATGTTTCTGAAATTCTAGAACAGTACCCACAATATTCCTTTTCTTTTAAACAAAGGAAATGTCCCATTACATTTAGCATCTTCCTCTATTGATTAAAACATATTTAACTCAGTCCAATAATTTTCAGTTTGGAAGAAAGAAATATAGCAACTCTTGCCTTAAAACCAGCACATTCTCACTGCTTGTGGATATTAATAGCTTGTGAATATTATTAACCTGAATTTATGGAAGTCCTTATTGTCTGTTATCTGGCTATAGAGAATTTAGGCTGATTTAAAAAAATCCAAATATACTAATGATCCTAAACTTTGAGTGTGACATTTCATGTAGCTATACTGGCATGTGCCACACACAGGAGGGATTTATCAGTTGTCTAAAGGAATCCCATAATAAATGAGGAGGAAAAGACGACAAATAATCTTAGGAAAAAAGAAATACAATAAGGAAATGTCCCAAACAGCTCAATTAGGGACTATATTTTTTTTTGGAAATGGAAAAGAAACGTGGGAAAATGGCACAGAATGAGCCTGGAAAAAGAATAATTAGACTGAATTATGGGAAGGAAGAAAGGAAGGAAGGAAGGAAGGAAGGGGAAAGGAAAGAAAGGAAAGGAAGGACAGAAAGGAAGGAAGGAAGGGAAGGGAGGGAGGAAGAAAGGAAGACCACTTGGGGTCCCATGTATATATATTATTTTCTCAGTGGGTGAGGTGAACATATGGATTAATGCAGCAAAAGCATTGGCTACCTTTTATACAAAGGTACCTTTCCTTTCATCTGCTCAAGACAACAAAACAATATCTTAATACTCCATTTTGTTTCAGATGTTGGCAAGCAGCCAATCCTAACTGCCTGCTATTATTCTTCTATTGAAATGTCTGTCTGATTGAATTATTCTTTATTTACATCTGGCAGTGTGGGGAGGTTGTTATTTCTAAGTATCTGCCAGTTTGGGGATACTAATTTTTATTATCTGTAGAAGAGAATAGAAATTGCTAGTATGTTTCCTACAGAAGAGGGATCAGAGGAAAAAAAATGCAATATTTTTACTTTGACAGTCTGTAAAATCCCACATAATTAGTCATGCTAATGAAGTTCACAAATCATGGGAACTTCCCCCCTCCCCAATTGCCATTTTTATTGCCACCCTTATTTAGCACTCTTAGATAACATTTCTCCTTGAAGATGCAAATATTTTTAGGGCACAGTATTGTGTGGGAGAGAAGAAAACCACTGAGTTGTCAGAGATGGGGGCCTTGTCCCTTTTCACCTTCCTGGCCTCTCTATTTAATTTTCCATCCACTTTCCTCCAGGACTTCCCCAGGCAAATGTTCTTTCTTGTGACACACGTTTTCTTCCTGCTTCTTCTCAACTTCATGCCAACCAAATACTGTAGGAGCTCAGCCAACCATGACATTTCTTTTTGTTAGAAGGAAGAAAGTTGCCGTTTTGGTCTGTGTTGAACAACAGGAACTTTGGACCATGGGTGGGCTTAACATTTTTTAGCTAGGGGTCCTCTGCCTGGTTGCTGGGTGGGTGTGGCCATGGTTGGCGTGGTCTAGTCAGCCACCTGCACCATGGTGTGGGGGGGGAGGGGTTGCCCTCCCTGGGCTCCGGACGCTTTCCTTGACCCTCTGGGAGAGCGAAAACGGCCTCCCCAGGCTCCGGACGCCCTCCAGAGGCCCTTCCCGAACTTCCAGTAGGCCCATTTTTTGCCCTCCCAGAGCCTCCGCGCGCACCCTTGCATCTAAAACGGGCTGCGTGGGGAGTCCTGGGAGGGGTGGGGTGGGGTAGGCCAGCCAGGAGTGGGATTTGGGGGTTCTCCGAACTGCACAGAATCTTAGCTAGAGGTTCTCCTGAACCCCTGAGAACCCCCAGCAGTCCACCCCTGCCTTGGATCTTTTGTGCCTTCTCAGAATGGGCAAGTCTTCAGGGGGCAGGGAATAGGTTTTTTTTAAAGTAAAGTGGGTGCCTCAGACTTTAAAGGGCTTAAAACATCTCTAAAATCCCTTCATACATTTGGCTAATGTCCTTTTGGGGCAGTGGTGAAATGTAAAATTTGTTACTACCGGTTCTGTGGGCGTGGCCAACTTTTTTTTTTTTTTTTACTTTTAAAACCATTTTTTCTACAACTTCTTCGGCTGAAGAGGTTGTTAAAAAATGCTTTTAAAGCCTCTGATGATCCCAGCTGACTTGCCTGATCGGCAGAGGCTTTTTTTCCTTTTAAAAACATTTTTTCTATAACCTCTTGGGCCGAAGAGGTTGTAGAAAAAACGCTTTTAAAAGCCTCTGATGATCCCAGCTGAGCCGTGCGATCATCAGAGGCTTTTTTTTTTTAACTTTTAAAAGCATTTTTTCGGCCAAAGAGGTTGTAGAAAAAATTGCTTAAAAAAAAAAAAGCCTCTGATGATTGCGCAGCTCAGCTGGGCAATGGGGGGGGCAGGGATTTTTGCTACCGGTTCTCCGAACCACCCGCCTCCATCACTACTGGATCAGGCGATCCCGTCTGAACCGGGAGCATTTCACCCCTGCTTTGGGGGGAAGGAAGGTTAACAGGTAAAATCAGCCTTTGAGGTAAAAGCAAGAATTTTATTCCTTATAAACATTGTTTTAAAAAAAGGAAAGGGATTTTAAAATCAACTGCAATGAAAATTTCATTCTGCATGCTTCAGGAACGTCAGAACATCACCATTCCTTTATAGGCTTTAGGTAGGACCCAAAGCAAAGTGGAGCAAAGCTGCACTAATTCTTATGGTTCCTTTTTATCGGAGGTCATACTCCCTCCTCTCAAAAAGAAAAAAAAAGATTGATAGTGGGGTTTTTTGTGTGTGTGTGCCTTTGAGCCATTATTGGCTCCTGGTGACTGCCTGGACAAGTCCCTGCAGTCTTGTTGGCAAGATTTCAGATGTGGTTTGCCCTTGTCTTCTTTCTAGGGCTGAGAGAGGGAGACTGGCCCAAGGTCACCCAGGTGGCTTCATGTTTAAGGTAGGATTAGAACTCATGGTCTCTTAGTTTCTAGCTCAATGCTTTAACCACTACAGCAAACTGGCTCTAATGCATATAGGGCCCATTATTATTATTTTTGATAATTATGCTATAACGCCTAGTATTCCAATCTTAATGATGCTACTGGGAATTGTTATGTCTAAAGTTGAACAATTGCTACTTCCTCCTCCTGCTCTTCCTCTTCCACATCAATCTAAGAGCCAACCAGGGCCCAAAAATTTAATATCATAAACTGGGTAGTACTTTGGCAATTCATTGCTGCCCTCTTGGGATGGAAGGACCAGTGTTTTAATAACTGACTGGTGTCAATATGTGTTCATGCTTAATTTTATTTTTAAGAAGAAAACAAAAAAAATACTCTACACTGGGATATTTTATATAAATATTAAAATGTATGTTTCTAAACTTTTTTTCCTTTTAATTTGGAAATGCACGTGGCTGCCCATCATAAGTAGATTACTGGGCAGCTAGTGATACCTTGCTTTGTGAGTTCCTTGGTGCTTCCTAAGCTTGGTTGCAGGCATTTGTTCAGTGCACTGATAACATTACCTAGTTTGGTAATGAAACATCTGCAAGAAAACCAAGCCGAAAGAGCACCAAGGACCCCACAGTTCAATCCTGAACTACAAACTTTTTCTGCTATTTAAACAGCTTTTTCATGAGCATTATCCCCACATGCACTTTTATGTTCACAAATAATTGACATGTATGCACCTCTTAAAATTTTTGCATGCATTATGCTACTCTGAGGTTTGGAGACATGGATGATTATGTTTTATCTTGATTATTGCAGCATACTGAGGATCAGACTTCGCAGAAATGTAAAGTGTTCATCATCATACCAGCTGCTCTCCTTTACTACGATCTTTCAAGTATCATTTGAAACTAGAGGTATGCATATGTACATAGCTATCTCCTATTCCCTTTGCAATGTTATGCAAAGCATAAACAGAGTGAGAAATACTGAGGGCAAGAAATTGTAGACAGGAAATAAGAAATCTAATTCTTTTATGCCAACACCATCATCTATAATCATCCATCATCTATAACCATCAATGCCTTTAGATCATTCCAAATTAGTTGTTTGCATCACATCCATACATTGCTTCTTATCAATCATGCTTTATTCTTTTAAGTTTTCGTGTCACTCTTTTCAAGAGAGTATCAATTCCCTCCAAAAGTCTTCCTAATTCACTGAGCAATTCAGTCTTCATTCATTCTCTTTATGTGGCCACCTCCCTCATGTACTCCTTCACTTCTGTTTTCAATCCATAGTCACCCAATAGTTTCTCCTCCTTCACCCTGTGTTATTTTGCATGACCTTACACACTTAGATATCTGCATCTCAATCCTGAGCTCATTGACAATTCCTCAAAGAAAGCTGTACTTCCTCTGTAAATTATTAGAAACCCTATAGTTAATGAGCAAAATGATTTGAGCAAAGTGGACTTCCCACATCATTATATATAAGTAGCTCTCCCCTTATTTGGTATATCAATGGTTAGATCAAGAAGCTTGAGTTTACTTCATCCAAAAGCTAATATTTAGTCACATTGCAATGCTTTGGTCCACTTATCAATATTCACATTCAGATGCTGCAATCTAAAACATTAATGCAGTTTCATTGCAAACCTATACGTGGGATTTTCAAGTAGTAGCACTTATGGCGATAGCAAGGGCTTTCCAACTCAAAAGTACATGAGTTAGATACCTTGTAATTCTTCCCTTTCATAAATAACTTCATTTACCTATGAGTTGAAAAGTAGCATGCAATAAAAATATTAATATTTCTCTTCATTATTGCAAATTATCTATGTGGAGGGAACTTGTTTTTAATAGAGACCCATTTTAGAAAAACTATATTCTGCTGTGAACTTTAGTCTATCACTCCGGTATTTTTTTCTACTACACTTAAAGATTGAGCTATTGAATGTGCCATTGTGATCATTTTATATCTTCAAAAATCTTCCAGCTCCTTACATACAGAAGCAGCAATTACTAGGAAGATATTATTTAAGACAATATATATTTTTATGTTTTAAGAAGAAAATACTGTGTTTGTACCTCTTAGGACTAACATGAAGAAGGAACAATAGAGACGAAAGCTTAAAAGAAAAGAGGCACGTGTGCAAATTGATAAAGGAAACTTTAATGCACGATAACATTGAAATTTATCTAAATTCAATATTGTTAAACATTCTTAAAGATCAGATGAATTATACATGAAGTATATGGATTATTTGTCCCAAGGAAACCAGGGTGACATTTCTGTCTGTCACTTGGTATGACAAGGTTAGCATGTTTTATTCAAAAATTTTAAACAGTAAAATGATTTGTATGCATTACTCTTTCTTTGAATTGTCAGAGAAAACAGAAAGAAACAGTTTGTCTATGACACAAAGTCATATTTTGTATATAAAAAAATTGACACGACAAGATTGTTTCCGACATCCATAAAGCTCATACTTTAGTTTTCTTCTCATCTGGGGGAAAAAGTAGCAACTGAGGAAAAAAGATAACATAAGCAAAGAGATGGTTAAGCTAGAAGAACTGCAGAGAAAAATAAAACGTTACTAGGATCCTAGGGAGAAAGAAATGCATAGAGAAAATCATAAAGTATCTTTTAATGAATTTTTCTGAGTAGTAAACATCTGTTGGAGGTTGTTTTTTTCCCTTCCATAATAAAGGTTGGGAGTCACTGAGAATCATGATGATTCCTTATGAATAAATTTGAAATTCTTAAGTATATCTGCAAATTTGGGGAAAATCAGTGGATGTATTCTTACTTCTTTACCAGAGAATATTAGATTCTTCCGTAGTGATTATTATCTACAGCTTCCTCTTCTGAAGCTATATCTGACCTAATGAATGCTGCTTAATCATCTTCCTTTGTGGCTTATCTAAATTGAATTATAGGTCTACATCTATGTAGCTGAAGTTGTACAAGAGGAATAACAGTGTTATCATCCATGAAGCTCCTTTTAATAAGATCTGATTTTTTATTATTCAAATAACCAAATAATAGTTCCATCATTTCTGCGATTATCACTGGCTGTAGTTTAGACATGGAAGACTGGCTCAAACATAGTGCTCAGCTACTTTAATTGTGGTTTGTTACATAAATTAGAGTGGCAGGATTCACCAATTGCGCTATGACAAAAACAAATTTGTTAGGATTTATTATAATTGTGAATCTCATCAGTGCTACCCACCCACCCACCCACCCACCCATCCATCCATCCATTTCTATTTGGAATCATAATAGATGTCAGAAGACAGATTTTCTCATCTTCTATGGATTTTGCTTCTACACTGCTACATATCCTAAGGAAATTTGGTCTTGTGAATAGTATGAAAAAAAATCAATGTTAATGTTATCAATGCAATTCATATTCTGCTCAAAATATTCCAAAATTTATCAGAAGATAGCTCAAATTTACTTCCAGTATTGCTTAGCGAAAGTAAGTTTTTAAGACAGGACATTTGTTAATCCAGTAGAATGCAAACCAAATAATCAAGACAGAATTATTATATCAGCCAAATGCTCCACGATCAAAGAAGACAACTATCTGAACCTTCTCAAGAGAACAGGTCAGGATCTAGAGAAGTGGAAGAACATGCAGATATCCCTACTAGGTAGAATAGCAATTATAAAAACTTACATACTCCAGAAATGGATATACCTATTCTATATAGCACCAACTAGATTGGATAATAATTTTTTTAAAAAACTAAATTACTATGTCCTTAAATTCATTTGGCAAAATAAAAAACCCAGAATCAAACTTAAAATGCTTCAAGAGCTTAAAGAAAGAGGAGGATTTGGTGTTCCAAAATGGGAATACTACTATCAGGCTGCAAATTTAGTCTGGATCAGGGATTGGATATTGTTGAGAAGAAGGAGGTTGTTGATCTTGGAAGGGCAGGGGCTACATCAAGGTTGGCATTATTTTCTTTGGCAAAACAAAATCCCAAAGCACAGGTGCCTTGCAGGACATTATGTGAGGAATATTCTAATTGAGTCCTGGAGGAAAATTAAGGGTAAATTTTACTCTTCAATCCCCTCTTGGCTGGTCCCACTCGAAGCTATAACGTATAGGCCTCTATATAACAAAGAAAATCACCTCTCTTACCGGGAACTTTTGGACCCCCATGGTTGTCTGAAATCAAGAAATGAGTTGGAGCTGCAGGGAAGACAACTGGATTGGTGGGCTTATGCCCAAATTTGCTCGAAATTTAAAAAAGGTAGGGAACAAGATGGTATTAATTTGAATCAGCATGATCTGGACAATATCACTCTAGGAAAAGAGGACAAAATGTTATCAAGGATATATAAACTTTTAATAGACTATTGGATAGGGGATGAAATAGTTAAAGACTCTATGTTTGCCTGGGGGAGAAATATTGGCTATCCAATTGATATGACAAAATGGGAAGAAATCTGGCTTAAACATATGAAATTCCTGTGGGCAACATCATACAAAGAAAATGTGTACAAGATGCTGTATAGATGGCACCTTCCACCTGCTCGTCTTTCTAAAATGTATTCAAATCTCTCACCAAACTGTTGGAAGTGTGGGGAGATTGGCACCTATTTCCACATGTGGTGGACCTGTTCCAGGACGACTGAATTCTGGAAAATTATACAGGCATGGATCATGGAAATCACAGGCTACAACCTAATTCTGAAACCAGAGTACTATCTACTGAACATTAGGCCAGTCAACATAGGCACAAATATATGATGTCTGTGTGTATTTATCACCACGTCAGCAAGAATATGTTTCGCCCAACATTGGAAGGGGAAAGACCTGCCGGCTGAAGATTTGATTTTGGAGAAAATTTTGGATTATGCGGAAGCCGATAGACTGACTAAAGCATTGAGAGATCAAAAGGACTCCGTATATTTCCAATGTTGGGACAAATGGTACGTTTGGTTGAACAACAGACGCCCAAACAGTCAAGTATAACCAGGATTATGTTTAATATATGTTAAATCTGACTGAAGCCTATATACCGTAGAAAGTGTAAATATCATGTAAAGTTCCTGTCGCGATCATTTGTTTGACTATTTCTTTTTTTTTTGATGTATTGTTTTAAATAAATAAATAAAAAAAAATTTTTTAAAAAGAGAGAATTCCTCTTTGTAAAAATAGCTTTTTCTAACCACATCTTTACCCACTAAGGTATTTGTTTCCTATCTGAGCATTATCCTATGGAAATTTTAACTTTTGTGCTCCTTATATTTTGGACTCAGACTTCAAATAAAGTAATATGGTTTGGTCATGTAGAGAACCAAGTCCAGAAGGAGTTTTCTGAGAATTCTGAGCTCTCTGGTTCCAGGTTTGGACTTATTGAATCTAACTAATTGTTGAAATGGGTCCTTTTACAGGTATTCTTCCAGCAGAGATTTAATAGGTCCCCATGATTGTTGAAGTGACCCAGGGGTGGGTTCAACTTACCTTTACTACTGGTTCGCATCGCGCATGCGCAGATCACCTATGATGACGTCCGGGTCAGTGGGTGGAGCCTCCCACTGGTTTTACTACCAGTTCTTGCGAACCAGTCCGAACCGGGGGCAACCCACCACTGAAGTGACCTTAAGTTAAGTTACTAATATATTCCAAGCTTCCATACAAGATGGAAACTTGGTTTCCTAAACAGTTCATGAATAGTAAGTAATTCATCTGACAGGGCCTCACTGTGGAAGAAAGACTAAAATTATTGGTACAATATTTGGTAGGTACCACACTTTCTTTATAACAAAAATGTTTCCATAAACAAGACTGCCAAAGCAGCAGAAAGTTGGCAAAATGACAGGCTCACAGTTCTAAAATTAATATTTTCAAGTATCGGCCTATTTCAATACATTCTAAATTTTTCTGAGATGGCTCTGCTTCTGGGTCACAGTGTCAGCATGCTGGTAAAAGATGATATCAGACAGATAACAGCAGAAATATGATATAAAAGTAATTCAGTAAGTCTACAAAATTCGTAGGGGGAAAAATAGACCATGTAGCTGGAAACCCATAAATAAAATGCATTGCAATTGCTATGGCTTTTCCACTAGCCCATTGTGTCTATAAAAAGGCAGTGAAAGAAAACTGTTCATTACTGACAGTTCTGGGGGAGGCTCGAAAGTAGCAACCTGTCTCAGTGCATCCAATAATGTGTCTGAAAAGGAGGGGAAAAAATCCCGAATCCCTCCAGCTATTGATAAAAGCTTCATTAGATCAGACTGTTAGCAATCCTAGCTCTGTCAGAGTGGGCTTACCTGTGAGAGATGAAGAAATTGTACTTATTAAGCATCTTTGCTGTCTACTTTTGAAGAATCTCGTGTTTTAAAATTTATTGTGCTAGGACCAGTTTAAAGGTTTGTCACAAATATATATTTGATAACAGATACAGCACTAGACACTTTCAAAACTTGAGATCTCTTATTCTTGCCTTAGCTACAAATGGAGATAAACATTTTTTTTTCTTTTTCCAGATGTCTTTTCTGCCCTTTTTCCTTTATGTGCATTTTTTTAAAAAAAACATGACATAGTTACATATGCATATATTGAATTATTTTTTCAAAAATAATTCAAAAAACCATAATTTAAAACATATTCACTTTTTCAAAAAATTGAGAATATTCAGTAAATGCATGTTTTCAGATGACTCCAAGAACTCTTTAACAGTTAAGATACTAAGTGCCTTCAATTATCTGTTAATTTACTTACTAGTGCATGAGACCCTAACATCACCCTGTGATTTAATGATCTCTATTTTTTCCTAATCTTTCAGAATTTTAGTAGCAGGGTAAGACAAAAGTGCCTTAAATGATCCTGTAACTTTTTTCATTATTGTTGGGATACTCCACGTCAGCATTTCTTAACCTTGGCAACTTTAAGATGCTCTAAGGCAGGGGTGTCAAACTTGTGTCGTCACAGCGTCGTCACATGACTTATTGTGACTTTTTCCCCCTTCACTAAACCGGGTGCAGGCGTGACCAGCACATGACACATCTGGCCTACTGGCTGCTAGTTTGACAGCACTGCTCTAAGAGATATTTATGCATAGTCATGATCAGGATATTTCAAAGAAGAAAATCTGGAAAACAGAGTTAAGGAACGTTTTTGAGGGCATATGCAAGACAACCTACACTGGGATTATAAAAAGTTTCAGCGTTTGCTAAATTGGAGTTTAATTCCCTTTATGCTTTGCTATAGAATATTCATTGAACTCCATAAAATAAAGGTATTGGGAGTAATTCCCATAAATTTTTGAGCTCTCAATGGAAACCAATAACAAAGAAATGTTTTTCTACTTTTACACATGTTCAGAGCAATATATTTATTACTCTGATTTAATAAATCAGCATTCTTTTATTTTAATACTTTATAAAATTTGAGTAAAAGTGTTGCATAAGAAGTAATTCACCATTTTTAAAATAATATTACTTTTCTTTGAAGATTACAAAAAAATAGCTGTTTACGAAGCTACATCTTCATCGGTTCAGTAAGTAACAGATCCTATTAAATCAATGAAACCAAGAAAAACTCCTAAACCTGATAGCTACACTTTTGAGTAGTATTAACAAATACCTTTACGCTTTTGCTCCTGTATTGTTTTAGGTTTCTTTATTCATTTATTTCAAGATTCATAATGTTGCCCAGCTTAGATTTTGTGACTCTAGGCAACATACGGCATAAATACTGATACATATTATATTGATACTTTTATGTATAAATCTCTCCTTGCCCTGAAATAAGTTTTCAGCTCATGCAATGTGTCAATATGATACTTTCAAATTAATATAAAAAATACATAGTTCTCATGACAAAATATGATTCCAAAAGCAACGTATTAAACCAATGGTGGAAAAGGCAGTGAAGGAGAAAAGTACTGGGGGTGTAAGAAAGGGGCAAATGTAGGACTAGCCAGGCTTGTATGGACTGGTCAAAACTTGTTGGAAGACAAACATTGATATGGAAACTGTAAGCTCCTTGGAGCAATCCCTTCGAAAGAAGTACTGTACTTCGTTTCTTCTCAAACGTATCCAAGACAGACTTGATACTATGTAAGGAATCATCATGAACATATGAGTAAATGGAGTTCCAGTTTGTAAGGACTGTCATCCCATTGAACAGCTCTCATGTTTTATTTATTTTAAAATGTATTGTGAGCCGCCCTGAGTCTTCGGAGAGGGGTGGCATATAAATTGAATTAATTAAATTAAATTAAATTAAATTATTTCCATTTCTCTACTCTAGTGTATTGTAGTAATCTCATATGAAGAATGGTTGCAGGAATTGGGTATGGCTAGTCTAGAGAAAAGAAGGACCAGGGGTGACATGATAGCAGTATTCCAGTATTTGAGGGGCTGCCACAAAGAAGAAGGGGTCTACTTATTTTCCAAAGCACCAAATGGTAAGACAAGAAACAATGGATGGAAACTAATCGAGGAGAGAAGCAACCTGGAATTAAGGAGAAACTTCGTAACAGTGAGAACAATTAACCAGTGGAACAGCTGGCCTTCAGAAGTTGTGGGTGCTGTATCACTGTAGGTTTTAAGAAAAGACTGGACACTTGTCTGAAATGGTATAGGATCTCCTGCTTTAGCAGTGGGTTAGATTAGAAGACCTCCAAGGTCTCTTCCAGGTCTATTCTGATTGATTGATCCCACAGATATATTTGGTGGGAAAATCACACACACACACACACACACACACACA
Organism: Pantherophis guttatus; assembly: GCF_059756535.1. Taxonomy (NCBI): domain Eukaryota; kingdom Metazoa; phylum Chordata; class Lepidosauria; order Squamata; family Colubridae; genus Pantherophis; species Pantherophis guttatus. The sequence goes on from NC_142064.1 coordinate 81,278,529, forward strand.
CACACACACACACAGAGCAACTGATGACTGTCAGGAGTGTGATTTATGGAATAATTTGGGAGGAAATAGCACAAAAACGTGCTTGCACTTTGCTCAGTAAATCATGAATGAGATTCATCAAAGTAGGATTATGTATGTAAGTATATGTGTATGTTTGTAAGTATATATATATATGTTGGGTAGAAGTTGGATACCAAACAGCTTATACTGCATTCACTTGTCTGTATGAGTGTAGTTATGTTGATTTGAAAAGTTGAGAGCGCAGGGTGTTGCTTCTTTTGAAGACCAAGGCAGATAATATTGTTACTTTTTGCAGAATTAATAAATGTCTTGAGAATACTCTTACATGATTCATCCATTTTCTAAGTGGGCGTATACCAGTACAGCTAAATACATAGTTAAAAGGGTGGCAGAAATGCTGGGAATTAAACCAGTTTGAGAAACTTAATTGCATTATAGAACTGGTGATAGTAAGAGCCCTTCATTCATAGCTTGGAGTTCAGAGTAAAAACCTGGAAGGCCACTAGTTATAGCTCCATCTTCCTTCATACTGTAAAGTAATCAAAGTGACACAATATAGATCTAAATATCTTAGGTAACAAGAAGTCCCTTCTGAAAAGAATTTGTGTAAGCAGAAACTTAATCTGCATGTACCACTTTTAAATTTGGGGCACCTAACCCAGTGTTTTTCTGCACAATTCAGTTATAATTGAATTGTGCAGAGAATTATTATAGTTATAGTATCTTCGAGACCACCTTCTACCGCATAGCTCTCAGTGACCGGTAAGATCCCACAGAGTTGGTCTCCTCAGGGTCCCGTCAGCTAAACAATGCCGGCTGGTGGGCCCGTGGGGGAGGGCTTTCTCTGTGGCTGCCCCAGCTCTCTGGAACCAGTTACCTCCTGAGGTCCGGACCATCCCCACCCTATTGGCCTTCTGAAAAGCGGTGAAGACCTGGCTCTTCTGGCAGGCCTGGGGCTGTTGAATGGTATGAATGGGTTTTAATGGGTTTTAATGGTTTAACTTTTAATGTTTTATATATGGTTTTTAAATGCTTTGTAAGCCACCTTGAGTCTTCGGAGAAAGGCGGCATACAAGTTGAACAAATAAATAAATAAATAAAATGAATAAATAGTTGGCTCTGCAACCAAACAAGACAGACACAGACTTCAACGGATAATCAGAATTGCAGAAAAAACAATTGCTACCAACCTGCCTTCCATTGAGCACCTATATACTGCACGAGTCAAAAAGAGGGCTGTGAAAATATCTACAGACCCCTCACATCCTGGACATAAATTGTTTCAATTTCTACCCTCTAAACGACAGTATAGGGCACTGCACACTAGAACAACTAGACACAAGGACAGTTTTCCCCCTATGCCATCACTCTGCTAAACAACTAATTCCCACAACACTGTCAAACTGTTTAGTAAGCCCGTATTAATACTATTCTTCTCATTTTTCCTATTACCTATCTCCTTTTCTATTTATGACTATAACTTTTTTGCTTGTATCTTTACGATTTATATTGTTTTATTTAGTTTCCTAGTACAATTTGTGTTGATTGCTTATTTAGTATCCTATGACTATCACTAAGTGTTGTTATCTTATGATTTATGATGAATGTATTTTTATGATGACTATGATCATGATTTATCACATAGCTTTTATGCACAACGAGAGCTTATGCACCGAAAACAAATTCCTTGTGTGTCCAACCACACTTGGTCAATAAAGAATTTGATTCTATTATAATACATAGAATTATTTGCCATGTTTCAGGCTAGCTGGCAAATGAGAAAGTTGGTGCAAACTTCTGGGGACTAACAATTGTCTACCTCTTTCACACATATTATGGCACTATTTTTAGATAGGAGATAGGAAAACTGTAATCTGTAATATTGCTGAACATCAACTCCCAGCAGCCCCTTTGCATAGCTTATAATGAGGGATGCTGGGAGTTATAATTCAACAAATCAAATTGCCTTCCCCTGGTTTAGATTAAGAAGCCCTCCAAGAATATAATTAAATGCAACTAAGAAATAAAACCAGTTGACTCACTCACCCACAAAACAAGATGGATGTTTTTTTTGCTTGAAACCAAGTTGGTCATTCTGTTCAGTAACTTTGCAGCCTTTTTTTCCATGGGAAAAGAGGAAGAAAATATGCTCATTTTAGCTGTCATTGTTCAGTGTTTGATTTCTTGGACATTTTGGCAGCCATTTCAGAACATCTGACTTTCTGGAGACAGAGAACATAATGCCTGTGACACTGAGTAGAAGGAAAACCACTCAATTTTATACATCTCATACATTTCAAACCCAAGGAGACAGCAAGGTAGGCAACACAAAAAAATCCCCCCAAAAATGCAAAGGGGAGGGGGGTGACTTTGTGTTTAATTCAGGGCTTTAAAGAGCTGTGTTGTTGGCATTGCATCAGCTTTTTCAGTTCAGTAAGCTGTTTGAGCTTTGAGTTAACTTCTTGCTATCTCTATCCCAGAAACCAGCAAATGCATGGCTAAACCATTTCATTTGTATGTTGCAGGAAAGTAGCAGGGATTTTTTTTTTTACTACACAGACATGGTAGAACATTTAATCCCCCTCCCCAACAATCAGAAGAGGGACAATTCACAAACAGAAAAAGGAAACAAACTCTTAGTGTACTTATTGATGGTGGTGTGATATGACTTCAAAGAGATGTTCTGTAGCATTCTAATGTGACCCAATGGATCACCTTGCCTGATTGTGAAATTAATTCCCACCCTGTGGGGCAGAGGTGAAGACTAAGGCTTAAGAGCAACAACAATAACAAAATAATAATAATAATCCATAAAATGTGGCAGAACTGCAAAATACAAGATGTCATACCTCTGGCCAATGAACAACCTTCAAAGGAAGGAAGGAAGGAAAAACAAGAAAAGGCATTCAGTGGAATCAGACATGAAGAGCACAAGCATTTTGTGGATGTGGACCTTCTGATCTTGACCTTGGTTTGATGACTCAGGCCCTCAACTAGGATTTGGTTGACTCTACCCATGGGAGCTCCATATGGCCATGTAGGGAGCTATAGAGTTGAGAAAGAGTAGAGTTTGTGTCTTCCCAGAAAAGCATTACAATCATGACGTTTCTAGATGGATTGTATTGGTTTACAGTCTTGGATTGTTCGTTATTAATCCTCATTTGAAGGGGCAAAACTGGAGTTTGTAGACAGTGGGGTTGCCAGGACTATAGAAAAATGTAATATAAAAGCCATGCTTTTCCCCTTCACTGCACAGTCATGTTTGTTCTCTTTATTATTAAAATAAAGGGGGTGGGCAGCTTCATAATTGCCTGTACTGTATGAGTCATTCCCTCTGTCTTCTTGGTACAAGACAGGCTGGGTAGCGGTGGTAGTTGCTGCCCACATGTTTTTGTTTTTGTTTTTGTTTTCCAATCTAGGACTCCAGCACTTTGAAAAATGAAGATGGCAGGGACTCAAGTTAGAGCCAAGTTGTGCTAGAAGCATACCTAAAGTTGTTGCTGCAGTTCTGGAGGTGCCTGTGTTGTGGGGAAGAAGTCTGGATTTATGACTGTTGCTGTAGCCTTAAGTATGTACAATATGTATGTATGTATGTATGTATGTATGTATGTATGTATGTATGTTTTCCCCAAAATAAGACATCCCCTGATAATAAGCCCAATTAGGCTTTTGAGCGCATGGCAATAAGGCCAAGTGCTTATTTCAGGGTTCAAAAAAATAGAAGACAGGCTCTAATTTTCGGGGAAATACGGTATGTATGTATGTATTAAATTTACATGCCACCTGTTTCACTGCCAAGCAACTTTAAATATGCACTGCTCAAGAGAACTATAGAAATGTTTGGAATAACTCTTATCATCAAACATAATATTTTTAGAAATTAAATATCAACCATTTTTTTTACCCTATGTCCCTTGATGCAGGAGGAAGCCATTTTAGCACCCAATAAAACACAGATTTATCTTCAGTCAATTTCTACATTCCATCTTGAATCTAACTACATTCTGACTCTGACTCCTATTCTGCTTCCTTTCGCTTATTACCTTATAATAAAGCCCACCTAACATACTTGCAGTGGATAGAATTTTCACTGAATTTTGCCAAAAATGCAAATATTGTTTGGGGAAATGTAATTTGATTCTTTCCAAGCAGGATTTTATAACATTTGCAGCAATAATTGCTCTTTTTATGGGAAACGCTCTTGCCAAAATTCAGACAGATAGGAAAAAAGATTTTTTTTCCTTCCCAAAGTCAACAATTTTCTTTAAAAATGTTGATGGCTGTTATTGAAGATGGCGGAGCTCATTGTTAGACATATAAACATAAGGACATAAAGCTATGAATGCTCAAATGGTTTCTTCAGGGCAATTAGCCTCTTATATCAGATATAGAGAACAATAAATTGGTTCAAAAGGTAGAGCAAAGGAACAAACTATGCTCTATTGTCAGATACATAGTCAGATTTAGAAGTAAGCAAAATTAACACAGAAGCCAAAACAGCTAACAGACTGTCTCGGGCTGGACAAATTGCAGGGCAGATTTTTGCTTTTGGTTGCATTAGAATTAGCAGAGCCATATTCATCCAGTGACACGGCACTTGTTGTGTTCATGGGTATTGTATTGGTAGATGCACTCTGATTCAAAAGGTTTACAGTTGATTACTGAAGTCTCCTTTTATCTCATCATCATTTGTTCTGAGAAGTACTTTCCTAAGAAGGCATCAAAGATACTTTTAAATTCTGGAGATTCAGGTTGGATTCAAAGGTCTATAAAGTTCAAGTCAAAAACCAAGGCTTAATTTGATTGCCACTGCTTTACCTGGAATGCACAAAGATATACTGTACAGATAGTCCTTGATGTACAACAGTTTGTTTAGTGACGGTTCGAAGTTACAACATCGCTGAAAAAAGTGACTTACAACAATTTTTCACACTTCCGACCTTTGTAGCATCCCCATAGTCACCTGATCAAAATAGAGATGCTCGGCAGCTGACTCATATTTATGACGGTTGCTGTGTCCTCGGGTCACATGATCCCCTTTTGGGACCTTCTGGCCAGCAAAGTCAATGTTGTGACCCAGGCCCAAGTAGTAGGAAAATCAGTCAGTGAAAAAACAAACAAACTTTATTCGAATTACTTCATTCCCAGCGTCTTTCAACTAAATTAAAGCAAATTCCTCCGAACACAAATTCCTCAGTCCTATCGCAAACCTTGATCCAATTAGGCAAACTGCCAAAGGCCTTTCTTGGCAAACATTCAGAAGTCACAGATACAAAAATAAATGTAAGACGTAGATGAAGAAGATGAAGCTACCAACGTTGTTTTCCAGTAAAGCCCAAATGCCGTTGCTGGTCTGTTTTAAGACTTATGGGAGGGGCCAATCATCTCTTGGCCCTACTCCTGAGTTGTCCTCTTTGCTTGAGCTCCTCTTCCCTTCTGGCAGCTCTTCTCATGCGTGCATTAGGAACAGGCTCCTCCTGTTCCTCTGCCTCACTCCTATCGGTCTCTGGAGGCTCTGGAGTCCGCACCTCACTCCCCGATGGCCCTGGCCCCATTTCTGCCTCCAATGCAGAGCCCTCATCCGGGCCTTCCCCAGCCTCCAGGACTCCCCCATGTTCTTCCTCAGCCTCATCGCTGTCCGACTTCGCTGCCAACTCCGCAGGCTGCTGGTGGACCACAACAGTCAATGGGGAAGCCAGATTCATTTAACAACCGAGTTACTAATTTAGCAACCGCAGCGATTCACTTAAACAAATGTGGCACAAAAAGTCACAAAACGGGGCAAAACTCACTTAACAAATTTCTCACTTAACAACATAAATTTGGGGCTCAATTGTGCTCGTACCTTGAGGACTACCTGTACCTCTAAATTCAGAGGTTGTCTCAGTTTCCTAGCTGATGTAGTCTTAGTTCAGGTTTTTGAAGTTTATAACTGGACAGGATTGGCAAAGAATCCAGTCTTAGATTTGCAAGAGATGGTATTAGTATGGCAAGACAGCAATTTGATGGGAGGAATGTTCTTTTATTCCTGTCACCCTCTTATTTGGACTCAAATCAGCAGTCTCACAATCTGTAACCTTCCTGTTGATCTTTGTGCTATGTAAGTATTGTTTTATAGTAAACATTAATATTTAAATTCACTCGAATAAGCTAAATAAATACTCTGCCTCTGGCAGTGCTGAGGCAGACACTTCCAAGTCAAGGAAAGGACATGAAAGCCTTAGCAATTTTGTTTCCTTTGCCCGGTATTTTGCTTTCTCAGAAGGGCAGACTCACTCTTTTGAATTAACTATTTTCACTAAAGCAACAACAACAATAACAACAATGGAAAAAACCCACCCAAACCATTTTTTTTTTTACTGAGCATGGAATCAAAAGAAAAGATGAAACTTAAAGAAGAAAAAGTAAATTCATAGTACAGTACTTTTAAATTTTACTTTCACAGAAAATAGTCCTTAACAATAACATTCTGGATAGCATTTTTCTTTTGTGTGAAATTAGTAGAAGTTACAGCAGCATGTCTTTTATTATCAGAGAGGCATCATTCTTATTATTTGATTTTTCTCTTTAAAAAAGCAGGATTTCAATTGCAAAGAAAAAGCTCACCAAGTAACCGATGATTCCCCAGACCCCCATTTTCCGCAGTATTTGAAGTCCATTCCAAAATTCAATTCTGTCCGTGCTTAAAATCAACAGAATACGTTTCCTACCTTTTGAAATGGCAAACCCTTCAAAATTGTACAACATATAGGTTTTACTAATAAAGAAATAATAACAAACAGAGCAGTTGCTCCTTGTAAAATTTGGAACTACTTAGCCTAAACAGCATCATATAATCATGTATATTCATTTTATTTGTTTAAAACATTTATATAATTGCCCATCTTCCAACTCAGAGAGGGTCCCAATCTAAAGTTAAAACAACATATAAAATCATATTAAAACTATAAAACTAAACCATAAAAAAACATTATAAACAACAAAGATCTGGCACCAAGTCAAACTTTTAATGTGTAGTTATCCAATCGTATCCCAGTGCTTGGGGGGAAAGTCAGGTCTTCAGAGATATATGGAAAACTAAGAGTATAGACCCGTGATGGCAAACCTATGGCACGCGTGCCACAGGTGGCACGCGGAGCCATATTAGTGGGCACGCCAGCTCAGCTCTGGGGCGCCGGCCAGCTGATTTTCGGGCCTTCTGGGCCCACCAGAAGTAGGGAAAAAGGCTGTTTCCTGCCTCTGGAGGGCCTGAGGGGGTGGGGAAGGCCCGTTTTTCTTTCTTACCTGGCTCCAGATCCTCTCTGTGTATCTGGGAACGGCGAAAACAGCCTTTCCCATTCCCTTGGAAGCCCTATGGAGGCTGAAAGGGCCCATTTCCCCACTCCCGGTGGGACAGGAAGTGATGATTTTCCCCAGCCTCCAGAGACTCCTAGAGAGGCTCCTACAGACTCCTAGAGAGGCTCCTACAGACTCCTAGAGAGGTTCTGGAGGCTGGGGACAGCAAAAAATGTCACTTCCGGTCCCACCGAGAGTTGGGAAATGGGCCCTTTCAGCCTCCGTAGGGCCTCCAAGGGAGTGGGAAAGGCTGTTTTCGCTGTTCCCAGATACACAGAGAGGATTTGGAACCAGGTAAGAAAGAAAAACGGGCCTACAAGGCCATCATGTGCCAGGAGCGGGGGGGGAGGGGGTTGCACACACATGCGCGTGGGCACGTGCACGTGAAACCCTCCCCGGCCCCCCCTCTCCTGGCACGCGATGGCAAAAAGGTTAGCCATCACTGGTATAGACTATAGAGAAGTGGTGGAATTCAGCTGGTTTTATCCGGTTCGGGCAAACCAGTAGCGGCAGCTGTGGGAGGCTCCACCCATCCACCCGGACATCATCACATCCCATTTTTTACCCTCTGCGCATGCACGGAAGGCTCTCACATTTGCAAACCGGTAGCGAAGGTAAGTGAATACCACCCCTGCTATAGAGGCCTGCTGAACTTCAGGGAGCAGAATGTTTATTTATTATGGAAAAGGCATACTTCCTAAGTCTCACCAGATAACAATATTTAGGGGAAAGGACTAGGAGTATACTCACCTTATCTGATTTGGTAGTAATAACATCTACTGATGTTATTAGGGTAAAGCAGTCCCACATATCGCCTGGTCTTGTGCCATTTAGGGATTTATGGTGATGACCAGCACCTTGAATTGCACCTGGAAAGAAACTGGAAGCCAATGTGTCTTGCACAAAAATGATTTTACATGGGCAAACCTAGGCCCCCATTTCTGTGCATTCTGGACCAGTTGAAATTTCCAGGTGGTCTTCAAGGACAGCCCCATCTCGAACACATTGCAGTAATCCAAATGGGAGGTGACCAGGGCATGAGTGACCACGAGCAAGGTCTCCCAGTCTAAGAAAGGGTGCAGTTGGTGCACTAGATGAACAATGTCCATCTTGCCTCATGCTCACCGTCTCCAAAATTCTGAAGATATCCATAAGAGGCAACAATAACCACATGCATCATGGCACTATTATACAAATTATGTGAATTTATCATTTGTGTGATGATGTCATAAGCTGCATGATATCATTTGCATCGTTCCTCACTCTCTGTCCCCCAAAGAACATTTTTGGTTGTGCCTGGCTATCAATAGATTTTCTGCTCTGGAGTAGCATCAAATCTGGATGAAACTAATATGACTTGTTTCCCATAATATCACTGAACCTAAATAAAGCAATCATGATTTTAGTTTCGGATGAGTAAATTTCAAATTCATCCAGAACAATATATCGTTTTCAGGATACCGTTGAAGGAGAAATCCCAACAGATTGTGTGTGAATCATTTGTTGCCGCAACTAATATAGCCCACTCTTAAATATCTACGATGGTTCTTTGTGGGAAGGACAATTTCACAGTAATTTTTAAAGCCATACTGCTTGATTCATGCATGAAAATCAATAATGTGTAAAGTTCATTTAATAATAGCTGATCCTATGTGATTATTAGAAGAGGATAAACAGTATATACCAAGGGAAATCCACTGTAGGGAAGCATTTGCTTTTAAAGAAGACTGAGGTATAAAATGAGAGAAAACAGTAAAAAATGAATTTATTCATACTTGTGAGAAAAATTTCAATTCTAAACATCATGGGTTATGAACCCCAGACCAGATAATCAGATGTGTTAGATGTTGTTTCAACTGGTCTGTTCAAACTAATTTCATAAGATAGTTCATTTGAGAATCATCTGATAACTTTAGACCAGATCAAATAGTTCTGATGATGATATAGTAGAAGTGAATAACTGATTTTCCCTTTCATTACATTTGGGAAAGACTTCTGCAAATCAGCCCTAGTCAAGATTTGAGGGGATTGTGAATAAATTCAATTTTATGATTCAAGAGACTAAGATAAACTGATTAAATTTGAACCTCTTTGAGATTTAGTTTGAACAAAAATTTCATTTAAAGGACGTGAATCGAGAAGCATAAAAATGCTTGCATTTGCTTAATTTGTTTATTTGTTTTGGGCCAAGTAGGATGAAAATAGTAAGGATAATTGACAACCTAGAGCAGTGATGGCGAACCTTTTTCTCGTGGCATGCCGGAAGTGTGTATGTGTGCGCGCAACAGCTCGTGTGCGTGCCAGCACCCATAATGCAATGTGAACCCTCCCACATGCGCATGCGCACATGACCCCCCACGCATGCGCCCCACATTGCGCATGCGCGCCCTGCACATGCACTTCGGGCACCCCTCCGCCCCGTTTTGGGCCTGGAAAGTCTTTATTTTGAGGGCAGTCTGGGGCTTCCCTGTCTTCCCGCCCGATAAGACTTCTGGCATAGCCCCAGGCCTCCGGAGGGAAGCCCCGGCCTGCTGCTCCTGCCACTGCCACCCCCTTGCCCCCAGCAAGAGCGGTTCTCGTACTGTCCCAGGAGGACTGGAGGAGAGCGCAGCTCCTCACTCATGGAGATCCACCGGTGGGGAAATGGTCGCGGAAAGCGGTAAGAAATGCGCGAGCCAGGAAGCGGTCATGCTCCCTGGCAGGAGAGAGTTGCACGTTCACTCCAGCAAAGGTTTGTGCAACCCTCTCTGGCCAGGGAGCATGACCGCTTCCTGGTCAGCACACCTCTTACCGCACCCACTTCCCAACCGATAGATCTCCATCAGTGAGAAGCTGCACTCTCCTCCGGTCCTGCTGGGCAGCTCGCCTCCCCACTGGCAGCTTCTCCTTCTTGCTGCTCCAGGAGAAGCCTGAGACTCAGCTTTCCTTGGCAAAGTGCTTCATCATTGCAGCAAAGGGAACACGCGCGGCACCGGGGGATCCATGCAGCTACTATCCCACCCCTCCTCAGCCTCGGCCACGCCGCGAGGCTCCAACTCAAGGAGGAGAAGACAGAGGAAAGGGGGGTGGAATCCAAATGGCAGCTACCTGAAGCAAGCTGCAGCGCTATTATGCAGGGCGGTTGGAGAAGCGGCAGAAATAGCAGCCAGGGCTGGGCTTTCAGCGGGTAAGCTGAAATCCCCCGGCGCCGCGCGTGTTCCCTGCGGCAGACCACGTGGATTCCAGGCAATGCAACTTCGGGGCCATTCCTCATGGTGGCAGTGACGAGGCAGGCAGCAGCCGGGTGCACGGGAGCGACTGGCAGCAGCGCTTCTGGCTGGCAAAGGGCGGAGTCCCGGGCCTGCATGCGGGCAATGACGGCATGGCCAGTGCGCACACACGCTAAGACATTAAGGCCAGCTGATTGTTGCACACGCATACACACCAGTAACCAGCAGACTAGCTGGCTGGTACGCATGCGTGCCCTGAAAACCCGGAAGAAGAATAGGCGATACCACGCGTGCCTGGCGACATGGCTCTGTGTGCCACTTCCAGCACGCATGCCATAGGTTCGTCAACACGGACCTAGATGTTGTCCTGGCAAATTTCAGGTGGACTTCACAATAAATGCACCTCTGGTTTACAAGAGAAAAATAGAGCAGATAGCAATAGGACAGCTTTGGAGCTTAGAATTATCCAGAGAAACGTCCACAGGATAGTTGTGCTGAACCTATAGAACATGTGCCCTAGTCAAACATAGGCATATTTTTCAAAAACAGTTCAAAAAAATAGTCTCTTTTCTAGATTATCAGTCTTGGCATGATGCTAAAAATAATCACTCTTTGTAGAGTGGGAAAACTTTGCTGATCACTGAACTCCATGGAGTGACAAAAGAGTTGACATATGTGATGGGCCAATTTTTTCACCTCCTCATTACTGACTTTGGTTGGCATAGCATACTGGCAAAGGCTTGGTTGTGTTATAGCTAACTGGCAATAGTCTATATCAGCTAACATAGAAACAAACTGACATATTACATCAAGTTCTTAGCAGGCATTAACAATTAAAAAGCAAAATTTTCACAGAATCTTCTTTAATCAGATTTATTGAAAAGAGATTACAGAAATCTTAACAACTGGATAGGTTTACTATACCATCCAATTTTTCTCTAACCTTGTTAAGTTGGAGCCAAGTTAGTCTTTTCATTCCAAAGATCCCTGATAAAAAATTAAATGAGGTAATAAAACTCATGCCAGAATTTTCTCCACATCATTCCTTCTCAATGTTTTAAATATTTGGAAATGAAGCTACAAGGTTATATATTGGCTTAAGAATTCCATTAGCATCAAAATCTGTGAAGTGCTTTGAAAGACTGTCGGCCTCATGAGATAAACCAGATAGCAATCATGACCAGATGAGCTAATTCTACTTTACTTTACTGTATTACCACATTGACGGAATCTTGTAAGCCTGAAAGTATAATACCCTCCCTCACCCATCTCTCCTTTACTGTCCAAGAAACTGGGGAGGGTCTCTTCTGAGCCTCTTGCCTCATGCTATGTTCTCTCTTATCTATTTGTTCCCTGGACAGCATCGCTTTGTGCATTACAGGCTACAATATCTATCATTGCCTGATTCAATTCACCACATTCAATTGTATCCTCACTTTGATTTCAAAATCTGCTTAGAGGTCAATCAGTCAATCAGTTCAAACCCTGCTTTGAAGATCCTATACCATTTCAGACAAGTGGCTGTCCAGTCTCTTCTTAAAAACCTCCGGTGATGAACAACTTCTGAAAACAAGCTGTTAATTGTCCTCACTTGTTAGGAATTTTCTCCTTAATTCCAGGTTGCTTCTCTCCTTGATTCGTTTCCATCCATTATTTCTTAATGATTTGATCAATGATATCAAACACCTCTGATTTGCAAATAGAGGCATCCATGCCAGGGTATGCAGAGTACATATCCGGGAGATACAGTATATGATTCTTTAAATAGTCAGGCCCTATGGCATGCCTATATCAACCCATGCTGCTGCTCCATTCTGGATCAGATGCAGATTTTGCATAATCTTCAAGGGCAGCCCTTGTCTATCATGTTGTAATAATCCACACACAAAGTGACCAGAGCATCAGGGCTTGTCTAGAGGGCTTCTTAGTACAAAAGCAGGTACAATTGGTGCACAAGATTAATCTTCACAAAGGCTTTCCAAGCCACACTTGCTATCGGCTCTTCAATTAGGAATTTAGTCCATAGTTTGAAGTGCCTCTTATGTGGGCAGTCCTTGGTAAATGGAAGCTTCTTTGGGTGGGAAAGACAAAAACTGGTCCCAAGCTAGTGGTGGGATTCAGCCGGTTCTCTCCGTATCGTGCAAACTGGTAGCGGCGACTGCAGGAGGCTCCGCCCACCCGCCTGGACGTAATGCACCACTACTGCTCATGCCCAGAAGGCCACAAGTGTGCTCACATTTGCGAACTGGTAGGGAAGGTAAGTGAATCCCACCTGTGTCCCAAACCCATCCTGAAAGAAAGTAGTGACAAGCCACTGCTGAACGGTTGCCACAAAAGCTACATGGACATGCCCATGAGACAGCCAGGAACCAAGATCAGCTCAAAAGAGACATCACTTTTACCTCTGTAGAGAAAGCTGATGATAGCAGCTGTGAGTGACCTTTCATTTTTCCAGGGAGAAAAATGGAAAAATTGTCAATATGGATGACATGAGCTCAGCATTTTCTGCAAAGGGGGCTTATTTCTGGTTAGAAATGTTGAAAAACAAATAAGGGAAAAAAAATGATAAGAAGTGCGAGAAAGAGAGGCAGAGGGAGGGAGGGAAGGGGTGAAGGAGGGAGAGAGAATATAAAAAATAACTATTCTCCAGGGCTGCTTCTGTTCAACGTTTACATGCTCAAATCATTTAAAGTGTATCAAGCTGCATAAAGTTAGTTTGCTGGTTCTTAATTGCAATATGTGGCCTGTGACAACCATCTGCTTATGATGCCACTTTGTCTCCTATTCAGTAGTCATCAAATTTAAAACACTGACAGGACCAATTTCTGTGAGGTTAACAAGTTAATAGAAAAGCAGAAGCTATGTGTCTTATTAGAATTTAAGACACCAGTTGCATGTATGTATCTACACGAACAAAGACAGAACATTTACATCACTGAAACTACAAGGACTGAGAAGGAGAGAGAAAAACAGCCATCTTCTGACATATGCAAATTCAGGAAATAAAATGATTATTGTATATGCAGCAAGAAACCGTGGCTGCTCTAGATGCCAATCAATATCACAATCACTAAGTTGCAGTGTCCTCTGTCAATCTATTTAATAAATACTTACTGGAATGGTTGCCTTTTAGCCAATTGCATTAAATATATTTAAATAAATCTGCATACTAGCCAATCCTTTAAATAGTTATCTTGGAAGCGGGAAGAATATGAGATGCAATAACTTGACATGCAATAGTCCTAAAACCATGAATGAAAAGTCCCCTTTCTTTGTATAACGGGTTGTAGATTTCAACCGTAGAATCATAAGGCTGGAAGGGACTTTGGAGGTCTTCTAGTCTAACTCCCTTCCCAAGGCAGGAATCCTTAAACCATCTTGGAGAAATGGTTGACCAAACTTTTCTTGAAAACCTTCCGCAATGGAACACACATAACTCTAGGAGGCAAGCCGTTCCATTTTTCTATTTGTTCCATTTTCATTGTCAGGAAATTCCTCCTTATTTCCAGTCTGACAAACTTACACCCATTACTTTTTTGTCCTGCCCTCAAATGCTATGGAAAATAAATCAATATCCATATTAAAAGAAATTTGCTTTTAATCGTGTGTGTGTGTGTATGTATATGCACATGCACATGCATATTTATATATCCTGTGGGTTTGACCAATCAACCAGATATTGCAGTAATAGAGTAAGACCAGAATATATTGTGATGGTGATAGATGTGGTCAGGGGTGAAATCTACTTACTTTCCCAACTGGTTCAGAAGTGCACAAGCTGTGTGCGCTTCGACCATCTGTGCATGCGCAGAGGGTAAAAAACAGGTTACTTCATGGTTAAAACCAGGAAGTAACAATGACAGGAGGGTGGGCGGAGACTCGCGCTGCCATCTCTACTGGTTCTCCAAACCACCGGCCACCATCACTACCGGTTTGACTGAACCAGTCTGAACCGGGAGCATTTCACCCCTGGATGTGGTGCCAAGTGACAGCAACATCAGGAAGAAGGAATATGAAAAGCTGGAGAAATACCAGGACCTGAAGGAAGAACTAGAGAGGATGAGGAAAGTTAAGGCCTAATTTGTCCCAGCGCTGATAAGAACACTCAGGGCTGTGACTCCTAAGCTGAGAAGAGAGACTCCAACAGACCCCAAAAGGACATCAGGGCTTTCTGATCAGAAGAGTGTAATACTAGGAACAGATAGGATCCTGCTCAGAACCCTCAAAATCCCAGACCTCTGACAGAGGACCCAAGATCGAAGAAGACACATACCACTCATATGAGTGAGAAGGGATATATATCCGGCCCATGGATATACAGTATATCCCTTCTCACGACACTCCTGTTCTGAAGCAAATCTAAAACTCCACATTTGTTTGCTACACTGTTCACCAAAATTTCAGCTATTAGCATTGTTTTGGGGAATTTCCATAATCATATATGTCACTATTTTCAGTATTGGGCTGTGCTGTGCCATGTTGTTTCTGTGTGTGCGTGTGTGTGTGTGTGTGTATGTATGTATGTATATATATGTATATATGCAATGAATTCAACACTCAGATAACAATGTGATTAATTTTGAGAAATTATATAGTTTTCTTATAAAAGTACATTTTGAAATTACTCAGTGTGTAGTTTGCATGGTATAAATAAGCGGTAAAATTCCAATGCAAACCACCTTTTTGTCACTGCCTAATATAAATCCTAGAGTCGGGAATGACTAGCACTTACAGTATGTGCGAGGGGAACTTTTACCTTTTTAATATAAACCTGAACTGTTAAAAAGTATAATTCACGATAGTATAAACTTTGATTACCCTGTGTTTAGCAACAAAGAATGCTGGCGAAAAAGTTTCATCCTAAGGAAAAAAAATCTTCACGTTCAGATAAATGAAATGAAATCACGATTCTTTGTGTTGCTTGCTAAGTAATGAATTAAGGGCAGAATGCCTTACCTCTCTGATAAAAGTCAAGGAGTATAAGTCTGATCAAGAAAAATCAATTTGGTTTTTAATCAGTCAAAGTAAAGACGTTTGCTTTGCATTAAGTACATTTGCCTGTTTGGCTCAAAGCTAGAGAGAAAAGATTAAACACAAATACAAAAGGGCAAGCCTACAATCTTTAAAAGTTGTCTCTGTGTGTATATCTAAATAAATACAGAGAACATAGTGTCACAGCAGAACAAATGAGAATATGCTGGGAATCCAGAACTGAACAGAGGTTCTCCGTTTGGCTTCTTGAGAAACAGAAGAACCAATACAGTAATTGAGTCATAATTTTGGTTAGCACAGTGTGTAGATGTGTAAACTTCAATTCCCAGAAAGCCCCAGATAGCATACACGACCCAAAGGTGCTTTTTCAGGAGGGCTTTCTTATGTTATCTTTGAAGACGCTTCGCTTCTCATCCAAGAAGCTTCTTCATCTCTGACTGGATGGTGGGGGATGGAAGGATTTATATTCTTGAAGACAGCTGGTCATTTGCATTCTTTTTAGACCACTTGGAGGTTTATTTGTGTCCTCAAGGTCACCTGAGTAGTACAAACAGGTGTAGAGCTTTCTTCGCTGCAGGATGTTTTCTGTCCTGTGCATCTTCACTGTTAAAGACAGGTGCAGGCCAGTGGTAAAATCCAGCAGGTTCTGACAGGTTCTGACAGGTTCTGGAGAACCGGTAGCAGAAATTTTGAGTAGTTCGGAGAACTGGCAAACACCACCTCTGGCTGGCCGCAGAGTGGGGTGGGAATTGAGATTTTGCAATATCCTTCCCCCAGGAGTGGGGTGAGAATGGAGATTTTGCAATATCCTTCCCCTGCCATGCCCACCAAGCCACGCCCACCAAGCCACACCACGCCCACCAAGGCACGCCCACAGAACCGGTAGTAAAAAAAATTGGTTTCACCACTGGTGCAGGCTATTGGAGATGAGTCTGTGTTGTCTGCATCTCAAACTGAAGTTCAGATGGTTCCTGTCGTCTGCAATTTTTTGGGAAATCCATTCATACTCTGACACTAGATTCTCCATAGACATAAATAGAAATCCTTCCATTCCCCACCACTCAGTTAGAGCTGAAGAAGCTTCTTGGATGAGAAGCAAAATGTCTTCGAAGAAAAACAAGAAAGTCCAGTTGCCTCCTGAAAAAGCCACTTTGGGACAACTATGACCTGGATGACTGAGAACCTCCATAAATATCAGCCAGCAAGCAAGCTAAAATTGTTAGTCTATATCAGAGAAAGTACCAGACACTGGCTTATTGAAAACAACCAGGCCAAATCTCAGCTCTTTGCTATTGTACTCCTGAATCTTGTTCGCTTACTCATCCTTGATCAACTGACTATCCGCCATCGTTACTTCTGGATTGTCCTAAACTATGTTTTCTTGAGCCTTCACTCAGGTGCGGGCTGACTCAAATCTGCTTGCTCATAAACGTTGCTTGGGCATGAACAGTGTGCATCTACCGTTTTCAGTTCACTGCCCACTAATAAACTTTAACAAAACAGCTGTGTGTGTGTGTGTATGTGTACTCAACAGCATGTCAAATCCAAGGGGAACTTTATGAACACGCCGTTTTAATGTTGTGGGAGGTTGCAATTTAAAAACAACAAAGCAATTCTTCTCTTGGAGAACTTGGATGGAGTGTGTGCTGTACCTTAGATCACCTAATACGATTATATATGCGTTTTTGTTATTTGAGGAGTTGACGTTTTGTTGAGCAGCAACAAGATCAGTTAAAATATGTGTGTGTGTGGTATTTTTTTTTAAAAATATGTTTAAAGATGGGCTAGCAGCACCAAGTACTTCAGAAATGCTTTGGGCATTTCAGTGAAGGTAACCATCTTTAATAGCTTTTAGAAAGGTTATTTCAAATATTAATTCTGTTCTCAGAACCTCATGGGTTTTTGCAGATGCTTATGCTCTTTTGAACTCTTTTATGAATAATTTTGAAACTAATGAATACTTATATTTTATTGTGAGGCTAGAAGGGTGCCCGTTCTTTATCAACCATACAATGATGTGAAACACAGATTTCTTTCTATATTAGAACAAGTTTTTGGTTCTGTTTGGAGGACTAATTAGAAATGTTGACGGCGTCTACTAATACATGCGCTTGGGTTCTCTCTCTTTTTTTCATACTGTTAAGTAGCACGTCTTAAATGTAACAACTTAATTGGGTACCATGACATGAATATACAATTAATATTAGATTTTTGCCTGGCATATTTATGTTTCTGCGTGTACTTTTTTTTTCCTGCTGTATTTTTTAAAAAAATTCATCTATTTATTTGAAATGAGAGTTCCTCTACCTTTCAAGTAGAATTCACATTAGTAAGGATTTTTATCATCAATATTTTTGTCTTGTCTGGATTAAACTTGCTTGTTTGCCCTAACTCTGGTCTATTACTGATTTCAGACAACCAGGTTTTTTTCTACTTTGCCTGGTGCTAATAAAAGAGAGAAATGCAGCTGAGTATCATCAGCATACTAATGAGCGTTCACCTAAATCTACTGATGACCTTTCCCAGTATTTCATGTAGATATTCAAAAACATGGCTCTAGGGTCTTTTACACACCAAGTGACATCACCAGGTGCAAAACTTGACCTAACAGCTAATTCATTATTAATCTAGGAAAAGCTAGATGAATTATGAATTAGATGTGTGATGTATGTGTGTCTGTTCCGTTTGCTAAGTTACAAATATTAATAAAGCAATTAGAATGGATGTCTTGTTTAGAGCGGCGAGATTAAAATTGCCATCCTATTTGCCATCAAGTTACAATGAAAAGCAATGAGACTTGCTTCTTAAATAGGCATGAATCGCAAGACAGTGTGCAGCAAGGATCAAACTAAAGTAGCAAGATTTTTTTTTTAATGGCTAAGATGAAGAAATTAAGTAAATTCAAATCAAGATGCACAATACACAGTGAGAAGGAAAACCCTCAGGCATTCACAACACGTTAGGCAGCTGTTGAGAATGATTTTATGAATGATTTAAATTACCAGATTTTAATGTTTCATTTTTGTTTCTGAAAAACCTACCTTTGTATTGTTTTTTTTCATGGGATTATTGGGGGGAGGGGGCTTACATACGGGAGAGTTTACCCCTGTTTATGTGTATAAAGATTTTGTGCGAATGATATAACTGAAGATGAAAAATTGTAGGGAGTAGTAGTAAATTTGATAGCAATGAATCCCCTCCATGTAGTCATTTATAAGAATGAATGTATGAATTTAGTAACAATTTCTATCATTGTGGCAGTTCAAAAAATAAGTGCTGCAGGTACTCAATTTACAACAGTTCATTTAGTGACCCGTTCAAAGTTACAACGGCACTGACAAAAGTGATTTATGACTGTTTTTCACACTTATGACTGTTGCAGCCTCCCCATGGTCATGTGATCAAAAGATGCTTGGCAACTGTCTCGTATTTATGATGGCTGCTGGGTCATGTGATCACCTTTTGCAACCTTCCAACAAACAAAGTCAATGGGGAAGCCAGATTCTCTTAACAGCTGTGTTACTAAATTAACAGCTGCAGTGATTTACTTAACAAATGCGGCAAGAAAGGTCATAATGGGGCAAAATTCACTTAACAACTATTTCTCACTTAGCAACAGAAATGTTAGGCTCAATTGTGGTTGTAAGTCGAAAACTATCTGTACTATGGTCCCTTAAACTCTTGCTGAGTGTACTTACATTTCTCCATTTCACAAAATACAAGGCATGTCAGAAGTGATAGACTTAAATAACTTTATTATACTTTGAATCGGGTGAAATCCAGCAGGTTCTGACAGGTTCTGGAGAACCGGTAGCAGACGTTTTGAGCAGTTCGGAGAACCAGTAGTGGAAATTTTGAGTAGTTCGAAGAACCGGCAAATACCACCTCTGGCTGGCCCCAGAGTGGGGTGGGAATGGAGATTTTGCAGTATCCTTCCCCCAGGAGTGGGCAGGGAATGGAGATTTTGCAGTATCCTTCTCCTGGAGTGGGGTGGGCATGGAGATTTTGCAGTATCCTTCCCATGCCCACCAAGCCACACCCACAGAACTGATAGTAAAAAAATTTGGATTTCACCACTGCTTTGAATTTACACTAATCGGCATACATTAAAATGAAATTTCATTGCATACAACTCTCAAAGGGTCACACCTCCAATATACACTACATAAACATGACAAAATAAATAAACAAATACAAAATTATGCACATACCCACATATATTATATGACACAGAGAAACAACATAGTCTAATTCGGATGTATCTTGCGAGTTTACCAGACGGATGGTATAGGGAACAAAGCTGTTACAGAATCTGGTAGTCCTGCTAGAAATACTTCGAAACCTCCTCCCAGAGGGGGAAACCTCCTCCCAGAGCAAATTAAGAGCAAAGAGGTCAGAAATGCAGTCGAACCTGAATTAAAGAATTTTCTTTTCTGAGAAAGAGAGAGATTTATGTATTTACATGTATAGGCTGCAAAAATCCAAATGTCCACTTGATGGCAGCATAGGGTTTAAATGCTTTGCATCCTTTTGCTGCCACCCTATGGTCCGCCAAAGTTTTGCAGAGCGGTTGTAATAGTCCCATGGCGTATCACATTCAGAGTGATTCTTAGCAGGAGCTTGCTCAGAATGACCTAATTTAACCTGGGAATGTTATTGTGAAAACAGAAGTTGGGGGAAAAATATGAAACTTTCATTGTCATTGCTTCAGTACACAAATAACTGGGTTCATGGAGTTCACTGGTGTATTAAATTGAGAGCTGAAATAAGAGAGTATAAAATAGGCTACTTCAAGTGAAATATGACACCTGCTTTTAAAAGGAATATTAGAATTGATACAATTGATTGTACACTTACGGTACAAGATTACCATTGCCTTAATAAGAGTAAAATAAAGCAATTTTATTTAGGTCTATAAATAAAAAGAGTTTGGACAAGTCTCTAAAAGGCATATACTATTTTGATGAACTCTTCCATACTTGGAGCTGTGCCACAAATTGCCAAACATTGTGCTCATCAAAGAAAATGCTTTCTATATCTATGAGACTTAATTTTTATATTTAAATATTTGAAGCATTAAAATGGGTTTTAATTAGATTTAATTAATTCAATTACATAATTGAAATTTTTATTTTATTTTATTTTATTTTTAAATTTAATTATCATTATTAATTACTTGAAGTAATCATTTATGTACAAAAACATCCTATTCTGAACTAAACTTCCTGAACCTTTAAAAAAAAAAACCTCAGTCACTATAGGGAAATCACATCACTATTTGGGACACTTAATTTTTAAATGCACAGAAATACAATTTAATTAAATATGTTATCTGCTGTGTTATTTAATTAAATATGTAAGGAAAAACATAATATTTTCCAGCTAATGGGTTGAAATTATCTAACTGTAATTTTTAATAGCAGAAATACCTTAACTAAAAAGTACTTAGGTTTAAGAATTCACTTGGGTACCATTCCTGATAAGAGAATTTTTTAACAAATACGTTTGTAATGTCATTCCCCATACAGCGGATTTTCCTAGCCTTCATTTAAACCAAATCTCTAACAACTACAACAGTTGTGACTTATTTATTTTTATTTAACAAGGACATTTCTATGGCCATCCAATTCACTCATGGTGACTCCAGGCAGCTTCCAAAGGTAAAACCCCAAAAAGAAAGCCCAATAAAGACCCACACTCCTGGTGACAACATTCAGACAAACTACCTGATGAGCTTTGAATCGTCCTGGGATCTTCAGGCCCGCTGACCAAATCATGTCTTCAGGACCTTTTAAAATATTATGAAGGTGATGGCTAGCCTTATCTCCACAGGCACAATGTCCCACAGGTCGGGGGACATCATTTTATCACCTCTGGACTTCAACTCCCAGAATTCCTGAGCCAGCATGGTTCAGGAATTCTGGGAGTTGAAGTCCACAAGTCATAAAAGGGCAGTTATTTCCCACTTCTGTTCTAGAAACAACTCCTTAATTGGGGGGAAGTGACCTGTAATATACCATGCCTCCCAGTAGTGGTTTTCAAAACCCGGCGCTACTGGTTCACCATTGGTAGCGCGGGTCCATGTGCTCACTTTGCAAATGTGCGCTTCTGTGCATGTGCAGATCCTTTTTGATGACGTGTTGGTGGAGCCTCCCACTGCTGCCACTACCAGTTCACCCGAACCGGGGTGAACCAGGAGCAACCCACCATTCTTGCCTCCCCAATCTGTGGGTCGGATAAATGTAACGGGGGAAATGATCAGAGGTGGTATTCAGCCGGTTCAGACCAGTTTGGCTGAACGAGTAGCGGAGATCGTGGGTGGGCCCACCCGCCCACCCGCCCACCCGCCCACCCACCCTGGCACTATGCCATCCTGTTTAGGCATGTTTTTTAGGCCAGATGCATGTGCAGAAGGTGTGCGCGTGAATAAATCACATGTGCAGAAGGCCAGGCGCATGCGTGGCAGGTGCGGATGCTTGAGAAGCAAGCATGCACATGGGGGGGGGGCAAACCCACCACTGGAAATTATTCTTCAAATAACCTAGCTCTAAGCCATGTAGGGCTTTAAAGCATCTTGAGTCGGACCAAGCAGGAAACTGCCAACTAATGCAGCACCCACAGGAGAGGTGATACACATGTGCCAATCTAGACTTGCACAAAACTATGTGAGCCACTACATTTTGAACCCACCAAAGTTTACAAATAGTTTTCAAGGTAGCCCCATGTGGAGCGTACTGCAGTAGCATAGTCGGAAGATGACTAGGGCATGGGTGACTATTAGCAAATCCTTTTAGTTCACGAAAGGGTGCAAATTGAATGCTAGAAGGCGAACGTTGCGATTTTTGAATTGTAAGCTGCCCAGAGTTGTTCATTGAGATGGGCTGTTATAGAAATTGAACAAATAGTAAATAAATAAACTGATGCACAACCAGCAGTTGGGCAAAGGCTCTCTAGGAGCAAGTGGCCATGACTGCCACCTGCTCCTAGAGCTGAAGTTGTGACCCCAGAAAAATGCCCAGATTATACACCAGGTCTGTCTGGGGCAGTGCAACCCCATTCAAGATCAAAGATGTCAATTCTCTATGAACCAAAGAACCCTAAACTCAGAGTCATTCTGTCTTGCCTTGGTTCAGTTTCATCTCATTCCTCCCATCTAGCCCTTAACAGCCTCCAGACACTGCATAAGGAAGGTTAAGATGCAGCAGTTTTCTTCTTTAATTAACCTTTTTTTTTTCTTTCTCTGGCTTATTGAGTAGTTAATGGCCCCTTTAAGATTAACCACTTTGATAGCATCCACAAATTTTTGTCGATCAAACTCATCTCCTCAAATAAATGGTATAATTTACTGAAAGAAGTTTAACAAAAGAAAGGTTTAGAGCAAAGGATTGCCCTGGAGACAAAATCGCAATACAATATGGCCCCTCTATTTTCCAGCTATGCAGCACATGCACAGAAGCCACTCCTTTAATTGGACATCTTGGCCTTGGCCCAGTCCGTCATGAAACACAGCGCATCACTTCCATTGTGAATATCATCCATCATTCAAATATGTATAAGAGCCATGGTGGCGCAGTGGTTAGAATGCAGTACTTCAGGCTAATTCTGCTGACTGACTGCAGTTTGGCAGTTCGACCCTGACCCGCTCAAGGTTGACTCATCCTTCCATCCTTCCGAGGTCAGTAAAAAGAAGACCCAGATTGTTGTGGAAAATATGCTGATTCTGTAAACCGCTTAGAGTGGGCTGTAAAGCACTGTGAAGCAGTATATAAATCTAAGTGCTATTGCTATTTGTCAGCCTTTCAATATAATTCAGATCAGGAAACCAAATTTAAGAATATTAATGCTACCTTTGTTGTAAGGTTACAATAATAGACTCTTGCAGGTCTGAAAGCACTTCTCCCCTCCCCTGCCTTTACTTTCTAGAAAATTAGAGAGGGTCCCTTCTGAGATGCTTTCTCCATCCCCATTCCTATTGTGGACTCGGGTTTCTCTTATCAGAGCATTGACTAGACCCGTTATGGCAAACCTATGGAACGCGTGCTGGAAGTGGCAGGCAGAGCCATCTCTCTGGGGACACGAGCCATCGCCGGTTGCTCTTCCAGGTTCTGGCATGCCGGCCAGCTGGTCTTCACGTGCGTGGGCGTGCTGGAAACCAGTAGAGCAGCCACCCAGTGTGCATACGCATGCCGAGAAGATGATCTTGGAAGACCAGGTGGCCGGTGCGCATATATGTGCCGGAAACCGGAAGTTATCTTCCCAGTGCATGCATGCGCATTGGGCAGCTGCTCTTTCAGTTTCCAGCATGCGCATGTGCACCGGCCGGCTGGTCTTCGCGTGCACATGTGTGCTAGAAACTTGAAGACCAGGTGGCTGGTGTGCATGCACGCACTGGAAACCGGAAGAGCAGCCGCTCGGCACGCATGTCCATGCACTCCCATTTCGGCACTTGGTGCTAAAAAGGTTTGCCAACACTGGACTAGGCTGTGGCTCCCCCATCTTATCGCTTAAGGCTATACTCATAGCCCATTACAAAATAGGTTGAAAAATCCTAGCCAGAACATTTGACACCAATTTGATCTACTGTATAATAATCACCTAACCAATCAATCAAACAAACAATTTGGATTGCCAAAATAAGAATTGCCACTAGATAGCAAAAACTCTACCTTTCTGCTACCAGTTAGTGGTCATCGACGTTGTTGCAGACCAGATCCGGTAGCCCTACTTTAGATCAGTTGGGGGTCCTTATTGACCTTCTAATTTTTCATCCACACTTTAAAGTCACTCAAAGCATTTTTAAATCAGTCAACAGATGCAATCACTCGGGCAGTACAAAAGCTCCCTTCCATAGCAACTGTAACCAAGGCACCCTCTTTCAGGCCCTACACAGAGCAACAAACTAGGCCAACAGCCTGCTCAATTAGTTTATAACCTCAGTCAAAGATCACTTTCAGAACACAAACAAATAAAAATATAGCCGTCTTTTTCCCTGGCAATTGCTTACATGCACATATCAAATCTCCTTTGAAACTGAAGGGAATTTCAAATGCTGTTTGTGATATGGCATCTGATATTGCTATTCAACTACAATCACGAAAAAGTAAACTTTTTTTTTAATCTAAAGTAACTCATTAGTTACTGACGATTATGTAGGAGAAGATATGAAAGTCTGTGGCTTTAATCAGATTTATGATCGCCCTTTTATGTCCTCAAATTATATCTAGATGAACGAGAGCTCCCTCAAGAAACTAGTCTCCATATATATTATGGATATTTGGTGATCAGGGTACATACAGGTAGTCCTCAATTTATGACTACAATTGAGCACAAAATTTTCACTGCTAAGCAAGACAGTTGTTAAGTGAGTTTTGTCCCATTTTATGCCTTTTCTTGCCACAGTAGTTAAGTGAATCACTGCAGAAATTAGTAACACAAGGTTAGGGTTAGCGTTAGGGTCACTAAAGATGATCACATGACTTCGGGACACTGTAACTGTCATCAATATAAGCCAGTTGTCAAGCATCAGAATTTTCATCATGTGACCATGAGGATGCCTCTATGGTTGTAAATGTGAAGAACGGTCATAAGTCACTTTTTTTTCCAGTGCTGTTGTAGCTTTGAGCAATCACTAAACAAATGTTGTAAGCAGTGGTGGGTTTCAAAACTTTTACTACCGGTTCTGTGGGTATGGCTTGGTGGGCATGGCATGGCTTGGTGGGCATGGCAGGGGAAAGATACTGTAAAATCTCCATTCCCTCCCCAGTCCAGGGGAAGGTTACTGCAAAATCCCCATTTCCTCCCGATCAGCTAGAACTTGGGAGGCAGAGAATAGATGGGGGTGGGGCCACTCAGAATTTTTAGTACTGGTTCTCCGAACTACTCAAAATTTTCACTACCGGTTCTCCAGAACTGGTCAGAACCTGCTGAAACCCACTTCTGGTTGTAAGTCAAGGACTCCATGTATAGCTATACCCCTACTCATTATATTGATTGATTCTTTGATTGATTGTGTAATGTAGGCAGCAGTTGAGACCTTCTAAATAAGCCCTTCCAGAAATGGTGTAACATGGTGGTCTGAATGACAGCGCTCCAGCCATGGAAAGCTTCCCATCACAGGGAGAGCTTAATCCTGTTCCTCTGAATGTTCATAGATTCTCCTTTCCAGCCAGTGTGAGCAAGAAGTGGAGACGTTGAGGGCAACCAGCCCACCTGGCCCTGTTATTTTCCAAATTTTTAAAATGCTGGGGGACTATTCTATTTATCTTGATGTCAACGCAGTGTCGGCACAAAGGATGAAGAGGTTTTACTTCCAAGCTCTTTTTACGAAGGTCACAAAACACTTCAGTCCCCAAACACCCAATTACCAGGAAGTCTTACAGTTATTTTCATTTTCCTTCCTCTGAAGTTCAGCTTTTCCTCTCCTTTCCAGTTTTAAATCGTTATTATTTCTGAAGCTGTGGGGGAAAGAAACCTTGATTTGATTATGAGTAGTACAATATCATAATCTGACTCTTCTTGCTTGGAGCCACAGGTAGACAGTGTTCTACATCAAACCAAGTGTTCTGTAGCTTGTCTACGCTTTGCTGAGGGGGAGCATCCTGGATAATGGGCTACATTTCAGCTTCATATTGATCTGAGAAAGCTTCTCATATATTGCAATGTTGCTCACTGTTACTTATGTCTGTTTTCAGCAATGCCCTGGATGTTCTTCCTGAACAGTCATATCTTGGCTGACCATCTGTTAGCAACGAGCTTACTGTTGAGATGGATCTGTTCTGAACAGGACCAGATGAAAGATCAAGGATGCCAGAATAGCAGTTCAGCCAGGAATTAAAATTTACTCCAATGCCCAACTGGAATACATGTTCCACATCTACCGTATTTTTCAGAGTGTAAGACGCACCTTTTCCCCCCAAAAAAGAGGGTGAAAATCTGGGTGTGTCTTATACTCCAAATGTAGCCCCACCCAGCTTCTCAAACGGAGGTTTCAGAGGCTTAAAAAAGCATCAGAAATGAAGCTTGAGAAAAGAAGCCCCCAAACAGAGCTTCCGAGGCTTTTTTTCTGAAGCTCTGTTTCGGAGGCTTTCAGAAGCAGAAAAAACAGTTTTTTTCTGAAACGGAGTTTCAGAAGTTTCAGAGGCAGAAAAAAAAAAAGCAAAAAAGAGCTCACAACCAAGGAACCTGTTGCTAAAATTCACCTCTGGGAACAGCTGATTGGGGTTATTCCAGGAGGCCAATCCACCTGCCAATCAGCTTTTTTCTTATTTTCCTCCCTAAAAACTAAGGTGCGCCTTATACTCCAAAAAATACGGTACTTTAACCACAGAATTTCAAGGAAAGATCTTGGAAATGCAGGCGTTTTGAATATGGTAATGGCAGCAAGTGGTAGCAGCAAACCATATCTTTTTTTTCCAAGTCAGCTAGCTCCAGTCCTGTTAAATTAACACTGTTAATATAGTTGACCAAAGTATTACATACAGAGGAATCATTTTAACGTATTAATTATAGTTCTTGGGAGTGGAACACCAAGCTTTTTACATGAAGGGCAGGTGTAATCTTCAACAAAAGTCCTGCTAGGTAAACCTTCAGCGAAAATAAAATACATCCTGCTAGGTAAGCCAACAAGGCTTTTTTCCATTTCTGATCAAGTCTGCATGTCTTTCTCTAAAATATCATTTCTAGTTGGGATTGGAAAAGCCATCTCAGCTCACCCTTGCTTCAGCTTCATAAATATAATCAAATTGTTCAACCCTTTGCGAAAAATGCTGGTGGATTACTAACACCAAACATCAAATTGCTTTTGAACTCACAGTACAGGTGACTTAAATGGTTTTATAGCTGGGCAGAAATCACATATCTTAAATAAGTTACTTACCTTCGGCAAATTCTCACACAGTTTTGGCCAGCAAGGGGCAAAATGGTGCATCTGAAAAGTTCAAGGTAATCATCTTAGTTCATAGCCATTTTGTAGGTAATCTCAGCATTCAAGTCCATAACCATGAAAGCTCACTAGTGAATGGAATGAAAATTAGGTGGTAGTAAATATCCATGTGGTCCTTTTAGAACACTTTCTCAAAATTATTTCTTTGGAAGAGAACGGAATTACAGGCAAGAAATATGTTTATCAAAACCATGCAGGGAAAATAGTATCTTGAAACGGCTTATTTTCTATTTGTGTCTTTTTGCTCTTTATGGCATCTTAATATTTGTTTGCCTCTGCAGTAGTCCATTGAATTGGGAGTTCTGAAAACTTATAAGGAGAAGTTAATTTTCATGGTATGGTTATGGTTCTGATTTTTTAAGATTTTCATGAAGTGACTGAAGAAAATATCCAAAGAAGCTTCCTCTAAGGATGTCTATTTTAGAACAGATATTCAATGCTCCATTGCCTTTCCTTCTCACATATTACCACTAATGTATACATGTAGCCTTTGACTTACAACCATTCATTCAGTGACCATTTGAAGTTACAATGGTACTGTAAATAGTGACTTAAAACCGTTTTTCACACTTACGACCATTGCAACATCCCCATGTTGTTGGTGATCAAAATTTGGATACTTGGCAACTGGTTCATCTTTATGACAGTTGCAGTGTCTTGGGGTCATTTAAAGGTAAATTTACAACTGATTACAAAAGATTAATAAACTTACAAATGATTTTTTTGTCAATCCATTCAAATTCTTGTAGATTATTGAACTCCATATGAATTGGATATCATGTTTCATGGGGTAAACAGTCTTCAGATCAATTAAACCAGGGTTTCTTATTTGAATTTGGAACAGAAACCCAGCAATTAATTTTTTATATGCCTACTAGTAAATTGAAAAATCTCATTTATGACTGATTACACAGGTTCCATATTTATTTATTTATAAATAAATAAACAGGAATTTATCACTAACATTTATTTAATTATTTATTTATTTATTTAGTTAGTTAGTTAGTTAGTTAGTTAGTTAGTTAGTTAGTTATTTCCAAGACCAAGTCATAAAATTTAAAATGCATACAGATAATACATACATATATAAGTAGAAAATATCATATAAAATTAGGAATTCATTGGAGGTACCAAACAGTTTCTATAAACTATCAATAAAATGTTGCAACTGCCTTTGAAACACCCAGCTATTGGTCATTTAATAAAAATTCCTCAATCTGTTCTTATGAGTAAAGTTTGTTTGGCTCAAGGGGATGTGTATCAGTTCTAATGAATGAGAGTACAGTGAGTATTTTTGATGTATGTATGTATGTACGTATGGAACAAACTCAACCTCTATGTTTCAGCAAATATACACTCAAAACTTCATATGGAAATTTGGAATATATAACCAACTGTGACTCCAGTAGGAAGAACACCTGGCTGCGCGGGTGATTATGGGGGCGACTCGGTGCTCCCATGTAACACCGTTCCTGTGCGAGCTGTACTGGCTCCCAGTGGTCTTCCAGGTGCGATTCAAGGTGTTGGTTGCCACCTTTAAAGCACTCCATGGCATAGGACCTGGATATTTACGAGACCGCCTTCTGCCTCCGATAGCCTCCCACCGACCAGTACGCTCCCACAGAGAGGGTCTTCTCAGGGTGCCATCGGTTAGACAGGGTCGACTGGCGACCCCCAGGGGGAGAGCCTTCTCTGTGGGGGCACCTGCCCTCTGGAATGAGCTGCCCCTGGAGATTCGTCGGATTTCCGACCTCCATACTTTTTGCCGCGCCCTTAAAATGCTATTATTCCATCAAGCAGGGCTGGCCTAAAATTTTATGGGAATGGGTTATTTTATTTTAGATGATTGGCCAAATTATTTAATAATTTTAAATTGTTTTTAATTTTTATATTGTTGGTTTTTATTTTGGCTGTACACCGCCCTGAGTCCTTCGGGAGAAGGGCGGTATAAAAATTTAATAAATGATAATAAATAATAATAATAATAATAATAATAATAATAATAATAATAATAATAATAATAATATCTATAAGCGCCAGGGAAAAGAGCTTCTAAGTGGGACATACAAAGTCTTATAGAAGTAATTGGGGAGTGTCCAAGGATTACAGTGTAAGGAAGATGGAAAACTTTGCCTCTGTCTACCAGAATATCTAAATCCCATACTAAAATCCCAACTTCTACCAAGTTTTTCCCTAGGCCCCAAGCAAGTAGGGCAGGCATTGTCATTCCGCACTATCTTACATCTTGATCTATTTGTTTTTTCAGAGAAGGCTGATGTATACGGAATGAACTGGGCCAATCAGGTTCTCCAAATGATTGATTTTGCCCAAAGTCTTAGGCAACAGAATGTTGCCTTAGCTCAAAAGAGACTCAGCCTAGCTGTAATCAGGTGGTGGCATTTGAGGGTTAAGTAAGGAATATTTAGAGATATGGTGGCTCAGTGGCTAAGACACTGAGCTTGTTGATCAGAAGGTTGGCAGTTCAGCGGTTTGAATCCCTAGCGCCACGTAACGGAGTGAGCTCCCATTACTTGTCCCAGCTACTGCCAACCTAGCAGTTCAAAAGCACGTAAAAAATGCAAATAGAAAAATAGGGACAACTTTGGTGGGAAGGTAACAGTGCTCCGTGCGCCTTTGGCATTTAGTCATGCTGGCCACATGACCACAGAGATGTCTTCAGACAGCGCTGGCTCTTCAGCTTAGAAACGGAGATGAGTACCGCCCCTAGAGCTGGAAATGACTGTGCAGGGGAACCTTTACTTTTACCTTTAAGGAATATTTAATATTGATCTCCTTGACATGATGCTGCATGGATCTCAGATGTGGATTTATAAAAATGTTTCAATCCTTGAACAAATAAGAAACAAAATGTATTACATGTATAAAAAGCAACACAGCCAGTTGCATGCTATCTTTGAACTGTTGGCTTATTCATCGCAATTGTAAGATGTGGATTGAAGCTGAAGACTTCCCTCCCATCTGCCTTCTGCTTTTCCTAGGTAAACATGGTGAGATAATGAGCATTGTTTGTTTTATATTTTCATTTTTATTACTTAAATTGGAGAATATTAGCAATGTCTCCATAATTAAGAGAGAAAGGCTGGAATATTACTAATGTACAATGTTTATAGGTTCCCTGAGAACTACATATTGTAGATGATTTTGCCTTAGGAAGCTCTACCAGTAACGGTTACCCTTATCTGGGGAAAGTGTTGTCTTCATTTCATCAGTATTTGCAAAAGCAGCATTTTCTTTTTTTCCCATTAAGAGAAATTAACATCCAGTTCTCAAAAACCGCAGATGAGGAGATGAACAGTCAGCTGCTTGGAGTACTTGATTGATTGGAAAGACAGAACAGAAATAAAACAAATGAATGAATCACAGAATTAGGGCTTAATTAAACTAAATCGCCATTTGCTGCAAAATGCTGTTGACCTGTTACAATGGCAGTTTCCTTCCCCTATTCTTTTCCCCCCCCCTATTATAAAGAGGAGACAGTAACTCCTGCTTTCTCCCCAAAGTAAAATAAAGACCCCTTTCTAACTGTATTGGCAGGGTGTACAGAGTCCTTTCCATGTGTCCTTTCCATGCCCTTAGATGTTATAGATAAGAAGATCTTTTTGTCCTTTTTGTGCCTTTGAACAAAAGAAGGAATGCATCCTGTACAATCCCAACCAATAAACAATGTTCTTCTGAAACACAAATGGCCTCTTTACATTACTGCTATTGGTTCACCCCAATAAAATCCTTGCTCCAAGAAAATAAGCTTGTCCAAGAGGTGGGCTTACCAGAGGTGGTATTCCGTTGGTTCGAACCAGTTCACCTGAACCGGTAGCAGAAATCGCGGGTGGGCTCACCTACCTGCCTACCAGTCCCGGATCTATGCCATCCTATTTAGGCAAATTTCTCAGGCCAGGTGCGTGCGCGGAAGGCAGGCACGTGCATGAACCGGGCACACGCATGCACCAAGCGAGCGTGCGCACTCGCGATGAACCAGTGGTAACATAATGAGAAACCCACTGCTGGGGCTTACATATAGCTTTCTCTACTGATGTCCTCTTCGGAAATGTTTTTTGTCTCAAATATGACAAAATGGAGGAAATTGTTGAGTTTTTGTGTATGAAAGCATTAATCTATTGGGACAGATGAAACTTTGGGAGAGGAATGTGAGATACATTAACAAATTAAAAATGAAGAGCTCAATAACCATTAGTACAAAATAATGCTTTTTAAAAAAAGTTTATTATTGTTGGATATCTGCTGGACTAAAGAGAGAATAAGAGACAGAATTGCTTAGAAGATTGCATGTTTGTTTTATAAAAATTAAAACGTATAAATTATTTGGGGAAAAAATGCTCTGATTTTTTTAACCTTTGGACAGTACAATAGGACTTGATTCTGGAGCTGCAGGCTTCCTGAAAGCAATTAAGCTAGCTTTCTATTAACAGTTACAAGAGTATAAATGAAGGATGCCATTTGACAAGAGGGCAGGAGGTAGAATGCTAATAATCCTTGGCTCATCCACCATTTTTCCTTTGTTGTCCTTTGTAACTGTATGGCTGCAGTTCACACATAACACTAAACCATTAAAAAACCCGATTTTCCCAGCAAGCCTGATTTGCACATGATGTTAAGTTTTAAAGGTAGCTTCCAGCAGTGGTATTCAGCCGGTTCGCACCGGTTCGGGCAAACCGGTAGTGGCGACCTGCAGGTGGGCATGCCTCTGCCCACCTGCCCCGGCGCTATGCTGTCCTATTTAGCCATGTTTCTAAGCCACACGTAAGTGTGCAAGCCGTGCTCCCAAGCAAAGTACATGTGTGGAAGGCCAGGTGCATGCGCAGAAGGCCAGGTGCATGCGCAGAAGGCCAGGTG
The DNA here is from genome assembly GCF_059756535.1 of Pantherophis guttatus. Taxonomy (NCBI): domain Eukaryota; kingdom Metazoa; phylum Chordata; class Lepidosauria; order Squamata; family Colubridae; genus Pantherophis; species Pantherophis guttatus. Next base: position 81,310,899 of record NC_142064.1, read on the forward strand.
CATGCGCAGAAGGCCAGGTGCATGTGCAGAAGGCCAGGTGCATGCACAGAAGGTGCACATGCTCACATTTTCAGTGCGCGGCGAACCGGTGGTAAAATTATGTGAAACCCACCTATGGTGGCTTCACATCAGACTCAGCCGAAACCTAACAAACCATTTTTTATGGAGTATAATCCAAGCATTGGGAATTATAATGGAGAAAAATCTCACTAGGGAGAGTCTGCAAGGGTGTTTTGTAGAATTGAGCCCTCAACAATCAATCTACTATCTTTTTACTTTGAAGTAGTTTCTCCTGCTCTAAGTTTACACTGAAACTTTAATCTATTCTCCATACTACTACAAAGAACAGTTTTAAGAGTCCTTGTAGTCTAACTAAAAGAGGAAGAAATGCCCAGATGGCTTTTGAAGCAAAGTGTCTCTGTGTGTGTTATGCTGCCTAGTGAGTGTTCTGCCATCCTACTGTTTACTGACTTAGTATTTGACTTTGAAATTGTACACTACCAGGTAAAACTAACCAATGGCAAGAATCACAGACTTGGAACTCTACATGAAATTAATAAAGCCAGTAGCTGGGGAACCTTATGGCTTTCCAAATGCGACTGTATTACAGTTGCCAGCAATTCCATCCACTGTAGATTCTTTTGAGCGATACTGTGAGTTATAGGTCAACAGCATCTGGAAGGCCACCAATTTCTTACTCATGCATTAAACCATTTAAGGAAATACAATGTTCAATATAAGGAGAGTAAATAGAAAACAAAGCAGTTAACATTGGAAAGAGTCATGGCCCACATGCCAGATTTCTCAACAATGTGAGTCACAAAGCAACTTTAATAAGTATCCCACCATCTTCTTCAAGTTCATCCCATAATGCTTTAAATAGCTAAGTCATTGTAACTTCTCCTTAGTTGTAAACCATCTTAACATTCTAAATTGTTCATAGCTATCAGAGGCTTTGGTAGAGGAAGAAGAAAAGGGAAATGTTTAAACTATCTTCTGAATAAATGTTGCTGCTTCAACAGCAAAAGCAAAAATATATTGGAAAATGTCAAGTCATTAATCCTGCCCTAGACAAAAATAGGCAACATGTAGATCCAATTTCAATCAGCTCCAATCAGTACAAATAATGGGAATTGGTTCAACATTCAGAGAGCTCCATCTCTGACTTTTAGCTAGGCTACATGTACACCTAACGAAGAGAATGGATTGGTTCATTGATTAAGTTCTAGAATAGTGAGGAGAGGAAATGAAGAAAATAACACTTTCTATTTTGTGGCAGCAATAAAGAAAAAAAAAAAACCCTGAGGGGTTGAATTAATTTGGTCTTCTCCTGTCCCTCTGACAGGATTGGTGTCATAGTGCCTGTCCAATGTCATGGTCTCATAAACAAGTAAGCTAAAATCTGTTCAGTCAAGATCGTTGTACTGCTAAGCTTTTATCAGTCTCATCCATATAAGTTCTTTGTCTCTTTAAAAATTAACTGATTCGTAAATAGTTTCTCTGCAAACTATAGTAATCAAACCATTTAGTTTACTCTTGACATCTGTTTTAATGTATCACTTGGAGTTGCTGTGATCTTATAGCTCTTTCACCCCAGTGAAGGCCAGATTTATCCTATTTATTATTTGCCTATAGAACAGTTTGTATCATATTTTTCATTAAAACTGATCCCAGGATACTTAGGATCTACACAATTTAGAATATACACATTGTAAGATAAAAGTATTTCCTCACAACAATACATTTGAAAAAAATGACACCAGGTAGACATCATCCGTGCAGGAGAAAATACATCACACCAGCTTTCATATGGCATTGAATGCTGCAAATTTAAAAATACTATATGTAATGTTGTGAGGCATATGCAACTATTTGGTAGTAATGAATAAAAAGATCACAATATTATTCAGGATTCAAAATGATTAACACATCGTTTAGAATATCAGCATTGGAAGATGAGAATTGAACAATTTTCAGAAGAAATGAAAATAGGTGTTATCTTTTTTGAAATGTGGAATGCTGACATATTACGATCTCGAGGTGTCCGAATCAGCTTATATCAGGGATTGTCTGATGAGGCAGGAAACCAAGCTAGAGCGAGTTGTTTGTTTATGAGCAATTGCCACCACAGCCAGATTGCCTAAGATGAACAACATTTTGATGTTTGCCAACTGCTGACTTCAGATGGCCGCTTCCATCAATTGAAGGAAATATTCCAAATATCAGACTTTTTGTTCCATCTGCGCCAAGAGGACTTTTTTTTTTCCTGAATGGCCTACCTCTTTCAAATTAAAGAAAGCTATTTCAGCTCTTGGGAAAAAAATGTGGATTTTAAGTTGATATTCATATCTCTGTTTGTGAGTGTGTCAGTGTATGTGCATCTCTGTTTTTCATTTGCCAATGGTTTTGAGGCTCTAATCCAAGGCAAGATTCCAGGCTATTAGTTTATGTACACAAAATGCCCAGATTCACAATTCTTTTGGATGTCATAGAAGGCAGGGGACTCTCAAAGCATCAGCAGCTTGTAGTCCTTCCTCTCTGTACTTGTGTGTAAAATGCAAAGTTTTCTTTAGTAATAGGCAGATTCAACTAGGATTAATTAGGAATTGTTTCAATGTAGACAAGCATTTTGATGAGTTGTTCGTTAAAAAAAAAATCAAAAGCTGATCTTGGCTCATCATGCTGGTGTATATATTGTGCTGGTGCCATGAACAGGGTGATTATTGTATTGTCTTCTTGGGCTTACTGTTTGTGTCAATATTAAATGATTTTTGTATACATGCAGTAAAACAGCAGACTTTTCAACTGTTGGTTCTGTGGAAGTCTGGCTGAAAATCTACAGAAGTTCATTTCACATCGCAAGTCAGAGAATAACTTCCGGGAGAAATTTGGACTCAGATCATAATATACACTTGCTTTACATGTTATCTGTATTATGTTTCAATATCTGAATGGCATTAATAAAAGTTTAGGGACTTCATCAGACATCATACACCCAATCTGGTAATGGCTCAAGCTGGCATTTCTTTTGCAGAGTTTATTCCACCAGATCTGGGCTACAGAAATCAGGACGATGACCAGTAGATGAAAAAAGAGAAATAACAAAAGATACCCAGGTTTGGGAATATTTGCAAACCAGATCTGGGAGCTTCGCTTCAACAGAGATTCAAGCAATATGCAAGGCTTCTAATCAGTGTGGCAGTTGCTTTGTTCTGCTTGGCAATAGAAATCTCTGGGCATGGTTCTATGTGCTGCTGTTCGCACGGTGGGTAAACCTCGGAGAAGCAGATGACCTAAGTCCCTAATAACTGCAAACATTCGATAACTGCAAACTTTGGAATCAGCACTATTATATAGCTGCCTATCCACGTTGAATTTACCCATAAGAAACTTTTGTATCTTGCAAATGTCATGATCCTCCCCCATTTCTTTTCTTTCTAAAATCTTCTGGTAAAGCTACTCTAATGGTAGTCAGGTTAGAGAGACTGTAAACTTCCTGATTTTGTTAAAAATTCTAACTTGCATACCCCACCCCATAGCGAATAACAACCGGGAGACTGCACATTGCTGATTTCTATTGTATGCGGAGCAATCATCGCATAGTTTAAAAGGTCCTAGTTCACTTCCATGTAAGGATGAAAAAGCACACTCCTGTTTGAAATGTTTGAGGAGCACCACCACTTAGATAGAGTTTCAAGAATAAGATTGCATTGCCGAAATTCATCTTCAAGTTAAGCCAATGTGATAGAATGGTCACAGAATCAGTCCGAGACCGGGAAGAACTACATTGAGGGTCAACCTCCCACATGGAATATCAACAAGTGATTTAGGGCTAATCGTTGCCCCTTAGCTCAGCCTCCCGCACAGGAACGTTGTGTAGGAAAATTGGAGGAGAGAATGCTATGTGCGCTGCCTTAATCTATTGGAGAAAAGACAGGATACAAATCTAACAATTGCTCTCTTTCGTCCTTGGAGGCCCTGGAGGACCAGACAACATGCAAGGATACACAAATATTAAAGTTCAAAATCTGGGTGTATACAAGGCCACCAGTGCTACAAACCAGGAAGTTGTCTAGGAAATTCTGAGAATTGAAGTCCACGCATCTTAAAGTTACCAAGGTTGAGAAACACTGCTATAGAATCTCCTAAACTGAATGAACCATGTCCCATTTTCCCTCACAAGGGCAGAGGTGGGCATCTATGGCCCCTTTACAACCTGTGGACTTCAGCTCCCAGAATTCCTGAGCCAGCATGAGTTGAAGTCCACAGGTTATAAAGAGGCCATAGATGCCCATAGAAACCTAAGGTTTCATTCTCACCAGTGGTGAAATCTGAACTGGTTTGCCACCGGTTTGCTGGTTGTGCATGTGCGCTGTGCGCCAAGCACGCACTGAGTGCATGCATGTGCAGTGCGTGCCATGCACTGCATGTGCATGCATAGTACGCGCTAAAAGGAGGCTTGGGAAGGTAAGTAGAGCAGCGAGGGGGGATCAGCTGTGCTGCATGATTTAGATTCACTAAAAAGCAGGATTTCCTGCTTCTAGCAATTTTAAATCACGCGGCACAGTTGATCGTCGGAAATACCAATTCGGAAGAACCGGTAGCTTTTTTTAAACTACCGTTTTGCCCAAACTGGTAGTTTTTATCATTACCGGTTCACCTGAACCCGTGTGAACCGGTAGCATTTCACCATTGATTCTCACAGCACTCCCAGTTTTTCATTTTATACATAAGCAGTCCCTGAATTTGTCAGGCATAAATGCTCTGCCCGTGCCAGGGATTAGCTATAGCGCAGTAGTGCAGGGGTTAACCCAGACTCCCACCTGGTCAGCTCCTCCCATAGACCCCTCCTTACCTGAATCCCCGCCCACAGGTATAAAAGGTGGGCACACTACTCCATGTTCCAGTTGTTCCTGATGTATTCCAGAGATGATGTGATGAACCTACAAATAAAAGGAGATATATTTTACCTGATGACTCAAGTCTCTTTATTGGGCCTGATCCACCATTCCTTGTAACAAAATGGTAGCAGAGGATGGTTGGTAAGGCCCAAAGATCCCAAGCCACACGACAAGGACCCATACCTACCTGCAGAATGGCGACACCTCCGAAGCAACGGGAAAGCAACCCATCGGATTCGCCGGGAAAGGCAGGAACCTCGACTACCCCCAAAACCACCGCGACGGAAGAAAGGGGGGAGATCGGAAAAGGAAAAAGGGCCCACCACCACGATCAAGAGGAAGAGAAGCTGCGACTCGACGTCCTACAGCTGCTGAAAGAACGAGCCGGCGACAAGAACCTCCTTGCCGACCTGCGGAGCTTCATAATCGACCGCGAGGTGGCAAGGAGCGAAGAGGGCTCGGACTCCGAACTTGAGGAGCTGGACTCGGTGAGTGGATCGCCCAAAAGGGCACCCCCAACGGCCACCGAGCCCCGAAGCCCCGCTCCAAATTTGAAACGGCGGCCATCTTTGTCCACATGGTCAGACAAGATGGCCGACCCCCAACCAATCAACATACAGAATTCAAAATGGCCGGCGCGCGAAAAATGCCGGACCATAAACAACGATGAAAGTGACCAGGGAGAGGGAACCGAATCCGACTCCGACCCCTGGTACACCCCCAGCGAGCGGCAAGTGGATAGGGCCATGAAGACCCTCGCCGCCGCCTTCGGCCCAGGCCTCAAAATCACCAAGGAGAGGCCGGAGAGGCCAAAACGGAAGGAAAGGCGAGGAGAGGGACAGCGGAGCACCCACCCGAGAGCCACCGATGCCCGCGACGATTCACCAGCCCACCTTCGCACCCCAGGGACACCGCGCCCCCGATCGCCCAGGCCGCGCACCCCGGACCGCATGGATTGGGGCAGCTACTTACAACCGTCGCCGGATCCTCAGCGCCGCCGAGATCTTCATTCCGGAGCTGCAGCTGCCGAACGACACCTTCCGGAACACACCTGGACCCCCAAGGCCGAGGCCGAGGCCTACCCGACCGGCAGAGGCCTCTACAGCGGAGCCGCGACGAACAGGTCCTTCCTCGGCGACGGCGGAGCTGAAATGGACTTCGCGCATGCGCTCTTCCGCCTAGAGGAAGAAAAAAGAAAAAAATTACAAAGCGGGACTTTTAAACTACCGGCAAGCGTTCCCATGCCCTACTGCTGCTATAGAGACATAAGGAACCATGGACAGCAGCCAGCAGTAAGTAATTTTACTACTAGTGCTGGGAACTTACCTGTTGACTTTCCCAAGTTGATGATGGATGGGGGCAATATCCTAGAGTGGTCACAGCAGCTCCAGGTGGTGTTTCTGAAAGAAAACATGTCACATTTTATTAATGACCCCCCAGAGAAACCATGGACTTTAGAGCTGGACTGCATGCACCATAAGGCATTCTACCTTTTGATTGCCAGTATTTCCCCCACAATTTACCACTGTATTGGCCATAACCTCACGGTGTCTGAAATTATAGGAAAAATGTTTGGATTGTTTTATAGTGAGAGCGTGTCCACCACCACACAAATTTCCAAGGACTTCTTTTCCGCCAGACTTAGGCCAGGGACCCCCATGAGTGAGCACCTAGTGTCCTTAAGCGGTACCAGGGCAGAGCTACACCTTAGGGGAGAAGTTATTTCCGACCAAATAATGAAGAGTGTGATAATCAACTCTTTAGACCACTCATGGAATAACTTCCTGACACAATTAGACACCGTAAGCCTAGGGATGCTGTCTGTGGAGAGGCTATCCAACAGGCTTATCGCAGAAGACAATCTGAGGAGGAGCCGCCCCGGCCCTCCCAGAGAACACAAGAGTGAGAAGAGGGTAGTCTTCCAAGAGAAGCAACACAACACACCCGAGTGCTACATCTGCGGGTCAAAGGGACACATCAAAAGGGACTGCCCCAAGAACTATAGGGAAAGAGGCAGGCCAGAACATAAGTACAGGCAAACAGAAAGACACACATCCGATGAAAGGTATAGGCGTAGAGACTCACCCATCCCCAGGGATAGGAAGGGAAACAGGGACAGCTCACGCGACAGCAGGACAGGGTCCCTATATGGGATAGGGGACCACACACACACTACACACCAAGGCACGGACACCAGCTCTTGGCTCCTAGACTCGGGGGCTTCCAACCACACCACATACAATCAGAAATTACTCTCATCATTCAAGAGAGAGGATTTTTCTATCAAAGTTGCTGATCAAAACCAGGTCAGAGTAACAGGCAAGGGGACAATTACGTTACCAGGCATAGGGAAAATAGAGGGGGTACTACTAGTCCCGGAAATACCCCACAACATCCTGGCCGCAGTAAAGCTCAGCAGGGAATCAGGGGTTGAGATGATATTCACAAAAGGGAATGTGAAGGTTAGCAAGAACAGGAAGGACATAGGGAGAGTAACCATTAACCAAGGGTTACCCTACATAAATTTCCATGAGGATTACGCCCACAGCATAAACACCAGTTCAGAGAACACAGAAGACACTGACCAAAGCAAGTCTGAAGGTGAACAGATAGGTGGGGGAGAGGTAGACAACGACGATAACACGACACCAGAAACACAGCACAACAAACACACACAAAAGAGACCCTCTATAGGCAAACCAATGCATGACGACTGTGCCCATCTGCTGCATCGCAAGCTTGGACACGCCAGTTTTCCCGTGATACAAAAAATGGCAAATTGTACCGAGGGTGCCATAATAAAAAACTGTGAAAACTACCTCGAGTGCTCGGTGTGCAAGTGTTCAAAACTAAAAGTAAAACCCAGACCCAAGAAGTCGTTACGCGCCGCCAAACAAATATTCGACTTAGTACACATGGACCTGGTAGGGCCCCTAAGGCCATCCATAAATTACAAAAAAAGGTACTTCCTCACCATAGTGGATGACCATAGTCGATATGGCTTCGTCTACACCTTAAGAAAAAAGGATGAAGCCTTCCAAAAATTCAAAGAGTTTTATAAAAGGGTAGAAACCCAAAACAACAAACAGATCAAACAGATCATGACCGACAGAGGGTCTGAGTTTTTATCTAAGGACTTCTCACATTGGCTCAGGTCCAAAGGCGTGATTCACTTTACGTCGTCCCCGTTTTCCGCCTTTCAGAACGGGGTCGCAGAACGACGGAACTCCACGCTACAAACGATGGTCAGGTGCGCCCTAGAGGACGCGGGCATTGGCCAACACTTCTGGTCTGAAGCCCTGGTCTACTCTAACTATACATTAAATAGAACATGGTCCAGTGTGATAAATAAAACACCCTACGAGGTCATGTATAACAAGAAGCCACAGATAGCACACCTACATGTGTTCGGCGTAACGGCTGACGTCCACATACCCAAGCAGTTACGCAGGAAAGGGGATAAGGTGTCCAGAAGGCTCAGGTTTATGGGATACGAGCCAGGAACCAAAGGCTTCAGATTTGTGGACAATAATAATAGGTTTGTGGTCTCCAGAACAGCGGCATTCCATGAGCAAGCCAACTGGTCCAGGTTGCACCTAAACGAGGTACCCACCGAGCGGGAGGATAGTCCCATCGAGCAAACCCAAACCAAAAACGAGACAGCGAATAGACAACAAGGGAGCAGGCCCAAGCCCGACCTCCAAGGCATCAAGGTTGAGGGATGGAAAGAGAATCATCCCAAGATAAGTGTCGAATCACTGACACAAAGAGAGGCCAGATATCTGCATGACACTGAGCAGGCAGCGACCAGGCCTGTCAGGTCAACCAGAAACCAGCTGCCAAAGAGGTTGAATGATTACGTGATGCACGTGCACACAAACCACATTACGCCAAACTCCTACGAAGAGGTACTGAGACTACCCCAGGGGGAGAGGGCAAAATGGGAGTTAGCCATGGCCAAAGAACTGGACAGCCTGAGGAAGCTGGAGGTATACACCCCCACCAAAGTCCCAGAGGGCAAGAACACAATAGGCACCCGGTGGATATTCAAAGTCAAAAACTTAGAGGGGGGCCAAAGCCTATACAAGGCAAGATTAGTTGCCCAGGGGTTTGCTCAAAGGTTTCCGGAGGACTACACAGACACCTATTCGCCCACCGTAAGGACAGAGAGCGTCAAAAGTGCCTTGGTCATTGCATCCTTACTAGGGCTGGAGGTGCACCAGTTCGACGTGCAGACCGCCTACCTGCACGCCAATCTAGACAAAGAGATATACATCAGAGCCCCCCACAGCAAAGAAACCAACAGAGGGGACACCTGGTTACTTCACAAGAGCCTGTATGGACTAAAACAATCAGGCAAACGATGGTACGAATGCCTGGTAGAGGCCCTGAAGTCTATGGGATTCACGGCGACCATAGCTGACAACTGTTTCTTCACCAGGAAAGAGGGGGACTCACCAGAATACATCCTAGTTTACGTGGATGACATTCTATACATCAGCAAACACGAAGCCAACCGCAACACCTTCGCCAGCAGGCTGAGCGAGCATTTCACCCTAAAGTACCTTGGGAGGATAAACCGATACCTGGGGGTACAAGTCAACCAGACGCCAAAAGGTTTCCAACTGTCTCAGAAAGAGAAAATAGAAGAGTTACTCCATAAGTGCAACATGGCAGACGCCAAAGGATGTGATTCACCCATGCAGGCGGACTTCCTAAAAAACATGCATGATGAATCACCCGAATTTGGAGATAACACGCTATACAGGTCTATCATAGGCTCCCTCCTTTATATCGCTAACTGGACAAGACCGGACATTGCCCTATCCGTCAATCTATTATCCAGGCACGTGAGCAAACCCACCACATACCACTGGGATGCAGTAAAAAGGGTGTTGAGATACCTGAAACAGAGTGCCAATGCATGCTTGACCCTAGAGCCTGAGAAGTCCGAAGAACCCATCCTCTCATGCTACGCTGATGCTGACTGGGCCGGAGACGCCAAAGGCCGCAAAAGCACATCTGGGTACATATTCTACTTAAATAACTGTCCGGTGCATTGGTACACAGGCAAACAAATCTTGGTGGCAACCTCGACTACTGAAGCTGAATATATATGCCTTTCCAAAGCCGCCAACAATCTCATCTGGTTCGACGACCTGCTCGCCAGCGTGTGGAGAGAACCAGCTTACCCAATAAATATCCACGAAGATAACAAAGCCGCCATAGAGATATCCATGTCCGACGCTGTGGGGCAAAGGTCAAGGCACATTGACATAAAGTACAAACACGTTAGACAGCTCTCCCGAATTGGTTTCATAAAGGCCATACACTGCGACACAGAAGAACAGACCGCAGACATACTCACAAAACCACTACAGGGCAAGCAACACTCACACTTAGTTTCTAAGCTCAAGATCCACCCCAAAGTACCAACCAGTCAGTCATGCCTACAGACACGGGTCAGGCATTTAGAGGGGGATTTGTCAGGCATAAATGCTCTGCCCGTGCCAGGGATTAGCTATAGCGCAGTAGTGCAGGGGTTAACCCAGACTCCCACCTGGTCAGCTCCTCCCATAGACCCCTCCTTACCTGAATCCCCGCCCACAGGTATAAAAGGTGGGCACACTACTCCATGTTCCAGTTGTTCCTGATGTATTCCAGAGATGATGTGATGAACCTACAAATAAAAGGAGATATATTTTACCTGATGACTCAAGTCTCTTTATTGGGCCTGATCCACCATTCCTTGTAACAGAATTAAGAATGAGTTCTGTTCCCAACTCCATCTTTACCTGAAATTTGTATGTAAGTAGGAACTCACAGCTTCACTTATCCCTGAATACATTGTGCAGTTTCAGTGGTTCGTCAATTTGAGGAAAGGAGAATGCAGCCTGCCATTTTTAGTAAAACTCCAGACAGACCATTTGTGTTTAGGGGTTGTCCAGAATTCAGACCTTCTTAACCCGGGGACTGCCTATAGTGGCAATATAGTCTTACTCTAGTTTTAAAATCACTGTTCACAGAACTGTGTACAATGTTGTGTTCCACTCCTGGGGTGGGAGATAGGTAGCTAATGGCAATGCATGCTGCCTTCAGAATCACATCCTCCTTTCACTTGCGATGGTCCAGTTATTCACAACCCAGAACATCAGACAAAGGTGTTTTTTTTTAATGCTTTTCTCTCTCTCAATTGTTTGCCCCTGCTTTGATAAATACATTTGCCATCTGCAGCTATTTTCCGACAAGTTTGCAAACTGCCTTCAGGCACTCTGAGTTGGTGAACTGTTTCTTTTGATTTTTAACCAGGTGACGGGGTGCCCTTGCCTTCCACTTTGGCCTGTGTAATGGAATGATGGGCAGGGTTGTCGATGTATAAATCAGGAGAACAGTGGATTTTAAAAAGAGCAAATATCAAAGCCAGACAGATTTCATGCTCGCCCATGCTTTCTCTTCAAATATAAATGCTTTTAAGAAGCAGCTTCTCTTTTATTGTGAGAATTTTTTTCCCCATACTGCATTGATTTTTTTCACCCCACATTTTTATTTTATTGTTATTCCTCTTCCTTGGAATCCTCAGAAACTTTAGGAGAAAAGCCTTTCCTTTTGCTTCTTGTGAAAAACAATGTAAGAGCATGAGTCCATGGGTAGCAATAATCCAGTGAATCCTTTTTGTGCTACTGTGATATCTCTCTTGCTGTAAGAATGTCTTCATCACCACAAGTTGCTTGTCTGGGTCCCACTGGAAGTTGGCAAATGGGCCTCCAGAGTGCCTCCAGGGGGGTGGGGAAGGCCTTTTCACCCTCCCCAGACTCCTAGAAAGGCTCTGGAGGCTGGGGAGAGCAAAAAACAGGCCTTCTGGTCCCACCAGAAGTTGGCAAATTTCCAGCCTCCAGAGGGCCTCCGGGTGGGTGGGGAAGGCCGTTTTCACCTTCTCCAGACTCCTAGAAAGGCTCTGGAGGCTGGGGAGAGAGAAAAACAGGCCTTCCCCACCAACCCCTGAGGTCCTCCAAAGGCAGGAAACAGCCTGTTTCCCTACTTCTGGTGGGCCCAGAAGGTCCGAAAACCAGCTGGCCAGCTCTTCATCACCATCAGGAGGACAACGATCCATACAGACGATGTTGCAACAGCAGGAGAAGGAGAAGGAAAAGGAGACGACATTACAGATGATACTACAAGTAGTCCAGAAGATTGAACAAAGAACAGAGAAGACAGAACATACAACAAATGATCTTGAAATATGAAGATAAACTCCTACCTGATCTATTTTCATTCCACTTGGTTAAGGTAAGGACTGTGATTTTAGAGGGAGAAGCCAAGGTTGATATTTTTTCCTCTTCCCTCCTCATCTCTTTTCCTTATGTGTCACCTTTATAAATATTATTATTATTATTGCAGGATCCAATCTGGGTCTGTCACTGGAACCAGAGGTTTTGTCTTCTGAGCTTTCGGACTCATGCTAGAGCCCATTTTCAGAAAATTTCTCTCTAACCCTAACCCTAACTGACCTAGTTTGGATCCTGCAACATTATCCCAGGACATTTATATTCACCTTCATTCCTGATTATTATTATTACTTAAAGCTGGAGATAAGGGATTGTGTTACTACTTACAAGCATGTTTGGTTCATACATGGATCATGTTTGGATCAAGTATGAAGTAAAGTGCATCAAATAAATAATAAATGATTTTTATACTGAAATTTTTTATTATGGGCAAACAAAGCTTTCTTGCGAGAAATGTGTAAGTATAGGCAATCAATTGGAATTAGGGTATAAACATATTACATATATAAAACACTCCAGTTTGTTCCTGGAAACTTATATGTAATTTACCTCATGGACTCTGGAAACATAGGGGAGATTTAAATTATTGTTTTCTATATTAGCTGATGGCAATTTGGAAAAGCCTCCTAATCAGTTCCCTGCCACCACTCTCCTTAATTAATTAATTAATTAATTAATACTAAGCACAAGAATCAGAGCCACATGAAGAGTCCATCCAGCCTATTATTAGCTCCCTCCTTAACAAATTCTTCTCATACAAGAAGTTTCTTCTTAGTTACCATCATCAGAATGACTGTGAAAGGCAATGAAAATAGATGGAGCCATGTACACTAAAAGAAGATTGCATTTCTGAAAAGAGAGGAGGGAGGAAAACACACACACACACACACACACACACACACACACACACACAGATGCTGAGGGGAAAAATAGCTATTATACACACTTCAATGCTCAGTAAAATCATGAGAAAATGGGAGTTTTTGAAGCTTCTCCTCCACAGTGTACACAACATAATCATTAAAATGACCGTGCGGCAAAGAAAATAGAAATAAGCTTCATGGCTGATATTATTTATATAGCTGCATTAGTAATGCTAGACTTGCTCTTCAAGGCACCAGCCAACTTCCCTTCCCTCCCTCCCTCCCTCCCTCCCTCCCTCCCTCCTTCCTTCCTTCCTTCCTTCCTTCCTTCCTTCCTTCCTTCCTTCCTTCCTTCTTTCCTTCCTCCCTCCCTCCCTCCCTCCCTCCCTCCCTCCTCCCTCCCTCCCTCCCTCCTTCCTTCCTTCCTTCCTTCCTCCCTCCCTCCCTCCCTCCCTCCCCCATTGTTTCTGCATGCATGCTTACAGTATAAAAGAAAAGGCAATCTTATTATTCCTCACTCCAGAGGTCAGCAATGTGACAACCATGACATCAGTGGACCCATTGACACTGTCGTTAGTACCCGTCAAGTAGTCCGCCCAAAACTGACCTTTCCAAAGTGTATTTAACAGAATCATACATAAGTAAACATAAGTAGCTATGCTATAAAGGAAAATGCCAGTCTTCCGCATTATCTTTATTTACAAGAATGCTCCTGAGCCACAGAGGGACCATAGATATTCTTAGAATGTTGTAGAGTGTATGAGTTGGAAGGGACCTCTAGGTCATCAAGTTCAGTCTCCTGCTCAATGCTGGAAGCCACTAAATCACCCCTCCCACTCACTCTTGTAGGCAGATTGGTTCACTTTTAACCTTTCTTGCTCTCAGGAAGGTTCTGAGCTGGTTTGGATCGGAGCAGCCTATAAGCCTTGTAAGTAAGTAAAGAAACATGTTTCTCTTATATTGAATTCAGCATTTTCATTTTGTTAGATTTTGTATTCTAGGTTTTATTAGAAAATAGATCTGGTCCTCCTGCCCTTTTATATATAGCAATAGTAATAATAATAGCACTTATTATGTACCGCTTCACAGTGCTTCACAGCCCTCTCTAAGCGGTTTACAAAGTCAGCCTATTGCCCCCAACAATCTGGGTCCTCATTTTACCGACCTTGGCAGGTTGAAAGGCTGAGTCAACCTTGAACAGGTCACTATCAAACTGCTGGCAGTTGGCACAATTAGCCTGCAATATTGTTTTCCAACCACTGCGCCATCATGGGTTCTTGCTGTCTGTCTGTCTGTCTGTCTGTCTGTCTGTCTGTCTGTCTGTCTGTCTGTCTGTCTATCTATCTATCTATCTATCATCTATCTATCTATCTATCTATCTATCTATCTATCTATCTATCATCTATCTATCCATCCATCCATCCATCCATCCATCCATCCATCCATCTATCTATCTATCTATCTATCTATCTATCTATCTATCTTTTAGACCACCCCTTAGTCTGCTGTGCAAATTAAATATCCAGTCCTTGTAACTGTTCCATATACATCTTATATTGCAAGCTATTCCTGGTAGTTTTCCTTAAAACTGTTCAATTACTTTGTTCAAGTAATTGCAAATCTACTAGACCAAAGAACTGTTTAGTCTACATTTATCTATTTGTCTATAAAGATGTTATGAGAAAACCTGTCAAAGGCTTTTACCAAGAACAGCATCCACCACCTTCATCTGCCAGACCACTCAGAGTCATAGAAAGTGATAAAAATAGTTTTATAGGACTTGATAAAGCCATGCTGACGTCTGATAACGGAGCAATTATTATTTGTGCTCACTGTCACACTGCTTGACAATATGTTCTAAAACCTTGGCTAGAATTCTACAGTTTAACTGGGTTGAGTTTCTCCAGGTCCTTCCTCTTCTTCATCTTGAATATTTAAATCATGCTCCTCTTCAGTCTTCCAGCACCTTCTCTTGGACTTTTCAGAGATTACGGTTATGAATGTGGAGATCACTTCTTCCAACTCTTTCAACATCTTGGGATGTACCTTGTCTTGCTCTTACCTTGAATACATTTCAAATTACAAAATGGTTTCTTTTTATAAAAGCATAAAAGAATTTTCCCTATTAATTTTCCATTTCTCCTGTGCAGGAGACCCCTAGCCTCATTGGTTCATTTATTTTTATACATGCATCAACCTCTAACTCTAAAAATCATATTATATTTTGCCTTTCTCATTTTTATAATGAAATATAGTCAGATAGTCAAACATCCCACTAATAGTATAGAATCTTGGACCATTTTTTCACATTTTGTGGACCAGTTCCCACCCATTTTGTCCAGGACCCTGTATGTCCTATCCCCTTGCATAAGAGGATATTGGGAAGGCTTTCTGACATCACTATCCCCATTCATGTTGGCCAGAGGGGCAACAGTATGTACTCCTTGCTTGCCATTAAGTGTTTGGGAGGTCAGCTGCACTGGCTGGAACAGTGAGCAAGTGCACAGTACTGCAATGTTTACAAATCATATAAAACATTGTGCCGGGCAGGTCTGATGAAGTAATATAGAATGAGCTTCCACCTCTGTGATAGCTCAAATGACTGCAGATTTCTGATGTGCATAGTAAACAAGACCCTTGTTAATGGAAGACTTGATTGTTGGTATCTATTTATGAAATAATCACAAAGAAAAAGGTGTCATTTCCAGTTTCTGTATAAGTAGTTCCTGACTTATGACCACAGTTGAGCCCGACATTTCTGTTGATAAGCGAGACAGTTATTAAGTGAATGTTGCCCCATTTTAGGACCATTTATGCCATAGTTATTAAGTGAATCACTGGAGTTGTTGAGTTACTAACATGGTTGTTAAGTGAATCTGGCTCCCCCATTGACTTTGCTTGTCAAAAGGTCGCAAAAGCCAATCACATGATTCCAGGACACTGCAACCGTCATAAGTATGAGTCAGTTGCCAAGTGTCTGAATATGGAGCTGCTGCAAAGATCATAAGTGTGGAAAAATGGTCATAAGTCACTTTTTGTAACTTGTTGTAACTAAATGAACTGTTGTAAGTCGAGGACTACCTGTACTCATTTCCAAAGCTGACAGCTAGTGATGTAAAACGAGAACCAAACTTTGACATCATTGCAAGCTGTTTTTAACCATAACATCCAGGAGAAAAAGGCTCAATGCCACAACAGGGAAGTATCGCCGTGTTTCTCAAACATCCAGTTCTTCTACTTATTAAAGTGCATGGTTCAAGAGCCACGAGGCACACAAAATGGAAATGAGAGCACTTGAAGAAGCAAAGAGACATGGATTTCGATGTAGTCCAGTATATGTTGTGTGTTGTGTGTTTGTTTCTTCAGAAACGAAGAAGTATGCCTTGAGGAGTTTGTTTCCAGCTACACATTATTCCAAGTGCATTATAGCTGAAATGACATTTTGTCAAAGTTCAGCATCTGAATTTCAAAATAAATGTCCAGACAGCAATATTGAAAATCTTGGTGAAAGTAAGGCAGACTGAGGAGAATCAATAAATCCTGAATACAACATTTATTTAAATGTGCAAATATGATACAACCTTGTGCAAATATGTTACAGTTAGTAAAATAGCTCTAGCTATGTTCTCTTTTTCTTATCTCGTGACTTTCCTTTCTTTGCTTTATTATTTTTTTAATAATACCTGTTGAGTTTTGTGTAGCACTGAAAGGAAATATTGATGAGTGCATAGTTAGGATTAATATATGCAGACGTATATCATAGACTCTAATATTGTTTGTATTGTACATTTTAGTTGTTCAAGCTTCAAATAAGCTTTTCTGAATTGTTATCTCTTTAGGCTTTAGATTAGCTGTTTAGGCCTTAGAAGTAAACTGCTAAGATTAATTTTTCAAAGTTAAATCCATTTTTAAAAATTAAATGTATTGATTTTTTTTAAATACAAAAAAATTACAAAAAGGAGGTGATATACAAGAACCCTTGTATATACAAGAGCCTTGATGGTACAGTGGTCTAAGCACCCTGTTATTAACACAGCTGCCTGCAATTACTGCTGGTTTGAATCTCTCCAAGGCTCAAGGTTGACTCAGCCTTCCATCCTTTCTAAGGTAGGTGAAATGAGGACCCAGTTTGTGGGGGCAATAAGCTGACTTTGTATAAAATATACAAAAGTATGAAGGCTATTGCTTAACGCATTGTAAGCCGCCCTGAGTCTCCGGAGAAGGGCGGCATATAAATCAAATTAAAAAAAAAAAAAACCCAACAAGCTAATTAATTGTGGAGCTATAATAGCAAAACAAACAAAAAGAAATAAAAAGAATAAGATAAAACAAGGAAACTTAAAAAGTTAACATATTAAATTTCTTATTGAAAAAGTTTTCAAATACAAATTTCCCCCCCCTTTTTTTTCCCCCTCTCCCTCCCCCTCCCTAACCCCCCCTCCCCACCCATCCCCCCCTGTGACTTCTTCATAACAAAAAAAAAAACCTAATTCATAACAGATTACTTACTCCCTCCTCTAGATATTGACCTTTACTTACTAAAAATATTATTAATATTATAACATCCCCCTTTATCCATACATATCAAAAAAGAGTTGCTGTTTGCCGCTGCCAGACGTTCCTTTGGGATCGTCAGCTTCCATCGCCTGTTAGAGCCGCCTTCACAACGGAATGGCGGCTCGAAAAAACTCCGTTTCCATGAGGAAACGGAGATAGAGCCGGCAGGGGTGGGTAGAACTCTCTGCGGAGTCCCAAAAGTTTTTTTTTTACTTTTGGGACGGAGCGGATGAGATGCCCCGTATCCCCAGCCGCCGCTCCGGGCTTTGGGAGACCTCTGCTGATGCAGAGCCAGGCGTCAAAAGCAAGCCTGCAAATTTAACAGACTACTCAAAGAAAATGTGAGCTGGACCTGTAATATTGAACTGCAAGTATTTTACTGATTTTTTTTTTAAAAAAAATTACTTAAGAGAGAGGAGGAAAAGAAAGAGGAAAAAAAAAAGAAGCCTTTTAAAATGGCGTTGGCTGGAGGAGAGGCTGAAAGGGAAGTCTTTCCGTTTTCTATTACTACAATGTAGCGGAATAAATACCACTGGCTACATTTGTAGACAAAACTTTGCTCCTGTGTCTTTTTCTCTTTTTTTTTCCCTTGGAGACCTGATATTGTTGTTGATTGGAAAGAAGTCCCTTTTTTTTTTTTCTTGCTTTTTTTTTTAACAAAGCCTGCCTGGGCGGAAACATGGCACTGAGACTCATAAAGTCAGATAAACAAGAAGGGGGGGGATCCCCCCACCAACAACTTAAAGGAACAAGTCTTAATTCTTCAGTCTCAGAAACCTGACTTTAATATAATAGAATTTTTTATAGAGGAGATTGAAAGAAGGGAGGAGATTGTGAATCATCAATTTGAAAAATTTAAGCAGGAAATTAAAGAATTGGTGAAATCTAAGTTTGATTTTTTGGAGAAAAAACTCTCAAAAGTGGTTAATGGTTTTACAGGATTTATGAAACAGTTGGACGCAAATACTAATGTACTAGAGTCTAAAATGGAAGAAATTCAAGATAAATTGGACAATAGAATTCAAAAAATTGAAAATGATTTGACAAACACTCAGGATAATAGCTTAGAAGAAAAACCTAAAATGGATGCTGATCAAAAGTATGGTAATGCAGAAAATCTGCAACAGAAGATTGAAAAAGAGATTTTAATGGTACAATATAATTTTACAGAATATGCGATAAGATTAAGAGGTTTGCAGGAAAATAATAGAGATGATTTAAGGAAAATATCTTCTGAATTTCTAGCTGGGATTCTAAAGGTTCAACCTGACGAAGTGTTTTGTAGGATCGACAGAGTTTATCGAATCAACTCCTGGATTGCTAAGCAAAGGCAATGGCCTAGAGATGTGGTGATTTATTTTACAGATAAGGAGGTTAGGAATAATATCGTTCAAAACTCCTTCAATTCTAATTTGCAATTGTATGGAAGAAAGATTTGGATTTACAAGGAACTTCCACCTAAGATATTGATGGAAAGGAAGAAATTTGGTTTTCTGGTGAATGAGTTAAAAAAGAGAAATATCTCCTACAGGTGGGACGCCCCAGTGGGTATTATATTTAGATACCAAGGAGAAAGATATCAGCTAAATACTGTTGAAAGAGCGGAAGAATTTTATCAAAATAGGTTGAAAATGAACTTAACATCTCCAGGTATAATACAGGATAAGCAGAAGGAGCCGGAAATAAAGGTAAAATATCGAATTACAGAGACTGTACCAGATGAATTGCCTTTGGATTTATTGGATACCCCAGCTGGACTATCTACAAATTTGAGAGAAGAGGCATCTATTCCTAATGTGATGACTTATCAAGGCAAGGATAAACATGGAAACCAATTAGGGGATATACAAGGGATAAAAAAGAAATATGAGATACAAAAGCAAACCCAACAAGACCAATCTACAAAGCAGAATAAAAACCGACCAGATGATACACACTTTATAGAAAGGGAACCAGGATGGAAACCAAACCCACAAAAAGAAAAGAAAAAAAGAAATAGGTGGCATAAAAACAGAAATTTCTAATCAGGCAACAGTGAAGCCAGTGATTTTAAAATATGAACGATTATGTGTAAACACAGAAGAGGCGACGTATTGGTTAATATCATCCTGAGGTTTGTGGCAGATCTCTGCATGGCCGTAATCTGGGGACGTGAAACGAGCCTTAAACTGATGGATTTGAATTATCCATTTTGGAATTTCTTTTTGTGTTGATAAACATATTATATTATCTTGAATCACAAGGCAAGAGAATTATGCTGGGGCATGCAGAAGATCGGGTTGTTACCCACTACGATGATGGGAATTAATAATCCTGATGAAACCCACAATTATTACTATATGGAATATAATTATAATGTCACTCGGGTGGTTGTTTTTACTTTTATACATACAAGAAGATATTTACTACTGATGGGGGCAGATATGATTGAAGATCCTGAATAAACTGTTGCACCAGTAAGCTATGTTACCCGATTATGGATGTTGGTTCTACCAATCCAGTGGAAAAACCTCAAAGAAGATACTATATGGATTATAAATTTAAAGTCATTGTCTTTTCTTTTTTTTTATTTAGATATAATGGAAAATATAGACATATATTTTTAAGAAGTGTGGGCAGTGAATCAAAGATGTTAAGAAATGTTGTGTATGGCAATTTTGCATGATAGTGGGTGAATAAGCTATTTAGTAGATTGATTAGTCTAAGAAAAGGGATTTTTAAGTGTTATATTTAGGGGAGTGGAGGAAATGGATAGAGTGGAATAAATGTTAAACTAGATTTTATGGGGAAGGCCGCTTTGGAATGTTATAGTAATATATATAGAAGATTAAATGTTAAAGTAGGACTTATCGTATAGTTTTAAAGTGGAGAAGTTATTTTATAATGTCATAGTATAATGTCTTTTTTTTTTTCCTTTCTTTTCTCTTTTTTGAACATATTAAATTTCTGAGGTCACTAAAATGAAGACCCAATAGTTGGGGCAATATGCTGATTCTGTAAATCACTTAGAGAGGTCTGTAAAGCACTGTGAAGCGGTATATAAGTCTAAGTGCTATTGATATAAATCACCTAAACATGACATATTCATTTAATCATTCAATTACTATCTACTGTATTAAATCAAGTATAAACATATCTATACTTGTAAGATGTTTTGGAATCTAAGACAAAGCAAAATAAACTCATTTTTCTCTGATTAGTAGGAAAAATGCCTTTTCATAAAATAGATGTTAAACATTTCTTGAATTCTCTCAACGTAAAATTACTAATGCTATAAATGCTGTAATCTATGAGCTCAAACACACAGCCTCTGCTGTTCTTTCCTGGATAAGCAGGAAGGAAACAAGTCAGCATAATTCAAGATGCACCCATATAGTATGCCCTTAGAAAACACCTGGAATAGAGTCACACTGTGCTGTGTCCTCTATAACTTGGTGAAATCCAATTTTTTTTACTACTGGTTCTGTGGGCGTGGCTTGGTGGGCGTAGTGTGGCTTGGTGGGCATGGCTTGGTGGGCATGGCAGGGGAAGGATACTACAAAATCCCCATTCCCTCCCCACTCCTGGGGGAAGGATATTGCAAAATCTCCATTCCCACTCAACTCTGGGGCCAGCCAGAAGTGGGTATTTGCTGGTTCTCCGAACTGCTCAAAATTTCCACTACCGGTTCTCCAGAACCTGTCAGAACCTGCTGGATTTCACCCCTGCTATAACTCTTCTATGGAACAGTGTAAGAGCAGTAATAGGTGGTTTTCTATGGTTGAAATTCAAATGTCATCAACTGTAGGAAAATCCACTATGAACCATTCTACTGAAGATATGCCAAAATAATGCTCCATCCAATCATTTTTTTTTCTCCCAAAGGACTGCTGACTTATTGACTTAAGAACCACCAGATGGCAGGCAAAGAATTCATGTCTCTTAATTGCAAAGTAAGTGATTCCTGGGATTTGTGCCACCAGATTGGGGCATTGCATAAGTATTTTTAAAGGCAGAATTCAAGAAAGTTGTCATGGTCCAGGACTCAGACTCTGATGAAGATGCTCCAGCTGAACCCTGAAATATCAGCCTTGGGAGACCCAAAGCCAAGAGTCACTCGAGGCTGATCAAACACAGGCACTGATGGAACAGCTGGAGCAGTCAGATGATGACAAACTGCCTCTACTTGGAACTAGATGGAGAATAGAACAAAGATGTTCAATGAGGCACCTTGCCAAGCAAGGAAGTAATCCTCCTGATTAAATACAGTGGCTGCAGCTTGTTTGAAGAAACAGCCATGACCCATCTGATCTTCTGCTCTGGTGTATCATTCCTGGGAATCATAGTCATGTAACTCGGACCTAGAACTGGCTGACAAACTTGATTTGGATCTCTGAACTTGGACTGGATTTTGACTATTCTTCTGTGTTGAAAACAGAACCACTCAGGTAAGCTGAGAAACCTTGTTGATTTACATTTCTTCCTTGCTTACTGATTACTGCAGGGCCTTGAATAAATTGCTTTTTTCATCTGACAACTGTGAGTATGTGAGGTTGACTGGAGGGAAATGTCAGTGCATTCTAAAGATTGGTTCAGCTGTGAAGTGTTTGCCATGTAGCCATATGATTTTTCCAAAATGATTACCTGTGGACACTAGATGGCATCAAAGAGATTGTTAATCACTCCTGGCTACCATCTAGTGGTCTTCCAAATTTGGGCAGCTAAAATTCAGTCACTGAATAAGTATTATTGTATACAATTTTGTTAAGAATCTTTATTATAATGGTAAACTTCTAATACAAATTAAACTTTAAAAAAGTGAACAGAGAAGAGTAAAAATGCAAGGAAAAAGAAACGAAAGCATATTATAAAGAAAATGAAAAGTAATATATATAAAGACGCAACTTCCAGGATAAAGAAAGGATAAAGGAAGGAAGATAAAACTGAATACAAACAAATATAAAGTAAGAAAAAGAAAGAAATCAAAAAGAGAGCTAAAGGTTCAAGAAACAAAAAAGAGAAAAAAAAACATACAAAGAAATGGTTTCTGATTTCCTTTACAGTAGCTATAACTACAATTATAAATTTACCTCTTATATGGTTACAACATAATTTTCTTCTTTCTATAATCTATCCTATCTAATCATCAGAACCATAAACCGTAAGTTTGAGGGGTTTTTTGTTTTCTACAAAAAGTTTACAAGGGATTTCAGTGATTAATAAACAGAAATATTGTCTTTTTTTTTCTTGATCAAAGAAGTCAATTTAGCCATCTCAGCAAGTTCCACTATCTTCAGTAAACCATTCCTCCGTTGTGGGTAATACAGAATCTTTCCATTTTTGTGCATACAATAATCTTGCTGCAATTATCATATACAAAAGCAAAGTTCAATGACTTTTTTCTTCACTGTTTGTCCATCAATCCCCAAAGAAAAAAACTCTGGTCTTTCTTTAGAATCCTCTGAATCAGTGTGTGCATTTGAATCCACAATTTTCTAGGTTTTTTTATATACTTATCAAGCATGATAAAATATTCCATCTTGCTATTCAATTTCCAACATGAATATGAAGTGCCTTCATGCAGTCTAGACAATTTTTCTGGTGATATATGCATACCAACAGTTCATCATTTTATAAAAACTCTCATTAAGACTACAACATAGTGTAAGTTTCAATCCTTTCAACCATATTTTCGCATGTTTCCATATTATAGTCAAATATTTTAGCCTACTATATCATACATTCTTTTGCTTGTTCTTCTGACTCATATTTCAATAAAGATTTATATATTTTAGAAATGGTATGTTAATTATTTTTACACAATTCTATTTCAAACTCAGTCTTGCAATGTTCAAAACCATAAACTCTTTTGTCTACTTTAAATAACTGTAGATACTGTAAGAAAACTGCTGGCAACGATATCCCTCTGCCATCACTTCTTCTCTTGATTTTATTTTCTATTCCCTTGACAAAATTCTAGTACCTCACAATTATTTTAGCCATTTGTGTTTGCTTATTGTTCAATAAATGCTTCTTCTACTGAAATTCACATAGTTGTTTTCAGGCATAACCTGGGTTTGTACTTATTTCATATTTTAATATGGTGCATCAAAGAATGATTTTTAAATTCACATTAATCTTGATTTTGTCATACCAGATGCCACTCAAATCTCAGACAATATCCTTCTAACTCCAAAAGCTTTCTATTTCTGGGTCCAACCAAACAACAAGCTGAAAAATATCATTTCAAATCAGGTAAACCCAATCTTCCTCTTTCCTTTGAATTGTGTAACACCTTGCTTTTAATTTGTGGGTTCTTTCCCCAGGCTGCACAATTTTAGATACGCCCTTCTGCCACCATCTAAATGGAGCATCAGTTGTCAAAACAGGTATTATCTGGAAAAACATCATTCTAGGCATGTCATTCATTTTTATCACAGAAGGTCTCCCCGGCAGTGACAGTTGTAGTTTCTCCTATCTTATATTGTCTTTTTTAAAACTTTATTCCAAAATACAATAAGTATTTTGAAATAATATGTAGTTCATCTTTGTCAGAGTGATACCCAGATACTTTTCCTTCTCATTTATATTCCACATTAAGCATTTGTAATAAATAAGCCAAAAATTCAACAAAATCTATATCTGTAACACCTAGTATCATCCTTTTCAGTTTTCTGTTGTACCTTTTTGACATTTCTGAGTAGTATAGTTTCCTCTGACACCTCCATTTGAATCTCCTCCAATCCTCTTCCATTCTTTCTAGAAGTTCTCTTGCTTTCTGGACAGAATTCAGTCAAAATCTCTGCCATTTGAAAGTAACTTTCCAATTGTTGCCTTGGAAATGGAATCTTTTTCTGTTTTAACCTCTGTAAAAAAAGAATTCTCTTTTCTGTGAGGCAGAATTGAATAAGAATCTCTTTAAGAACAATTACATCTGTATTATCAGTTTTTATGCTTGTATTAAATGCTGCTCCTGGAAAAAAAAAATCCCTTGCCTTCTCACTGACAAAGTGAAACAAACATCCCTTGGAACATTTCTTATTCTTGCAAATCTTGTATTTCTTCTATATACTTTATTCATTTTTGCCTTTGTTTTCCTCCTATCAATCTAAAAAAACATTGCTAAAGCTTTAATAACCTTTCCTCTAATATCTTCATCTGCAATCTGGTGGGATTGCTTTAAATCTCAAACAAAATTCCTTCACTTTCAATTCCAGTACAGCAATGGTGGGTTCCACTTACCTTTGCTACTGGTTTGCAACTGTGACCGTGTGCATGCTTTGCACACGCTTTGCGCGTGTGCAGCACATCTGTGCATGTGCAGTACCTTCTGCGGATACGCAGACCGTCCATGTGGGCGGGTGGGTGGAGCCTCCTGCGCCGCTGCTACCAGTTTGCGGGAACCGGGGCAAACCCACTACACAGTACAGCCAGATTATCTAGTTTTCTTTTCAACTTTCTATCAATAACTTCTGTCTTACTTTCCAGAATTGCTACTTTTCATTCATTTGTTTTACATATCCATGCACTTGTTTACAGACCTTTCCATCTTCTTAACTTCCATCTCCTCTTTTAGCTTTACAAATCTTTCATTTGATCTTATTTCAAAAGCTGTTAATTTAACATTAAATGATTTAGTCAATTTAGTATCAAGCAATTCAGCTAACTTACTGCTCAATTCCTGAACCTTTTTGTGAAAGAACCCGATGTAATATCTCTCTGCTGGTTACTCTAATGACCTGCTTTTTTGCCTTTTTTCTGGTGGTTGTTATTATTACAATATTATAATCATAAAAATGTTGCAATTGCAAGGAAAAAAGAAAAAGCAAGCTCCTCCCCCTTTTATTTTCTATTTTGTCTTCCTGTGCCCTTAATACTTTTGTCTCAAATGGTATTTCATAGCATCACCCGGAATTTTGGGACTGACGAAAAGGACACGCCTACTGGGAGAAGTGAAACTGAGCCAGTTAATGCTTTTGACTAGGTAATCTTGAGTTTCTTCCTCACTAGTCCTGAAGTGCCCAAATGAGAAGTCTTCCATTGTTTTACTAAGAAAATGTTGCTTTCTTACCTGAGTAGCTTGGACTTGCTTCTGCCTATCACAGGAGTGAGATATGAGATCAGGTCCTCAGCGAATAGTAATTGGGAAGGGTTCATGTCATAGGATAAACTCTAGCCAAGTGTTGAAAGGCTGGGATTTGAGAGTTTTCACTTCTTATTAGATTTTAACAGAATAAAAGAATAGCAGACTGGGAAGGGACCTTCTAGTCCAACCCGCTGCTGAAACAGGAGGCCCTATACCATTTCAGACAAATAGCTGTCCAATCTCTTCTTGAAAATCTCCAGTGATGGTGTACCCACAACTTCTGGAGGCAAGTCTTTCCACTGATTAATTGTTCTTATTGTCAGTAAATTTCTCCTTATTTCTAAGTTGGTTCTCTCCTTGATTAGTTTCTATCCATTGCTTCTTGTCTGACCTTCAGGTGCTTTGGAGTATAGATTGACTCCTTCCTTCAGGTGCTTTGAAGAGTAGGTTGACCTCCTTCAAATATTGGAGTACTGCTATCATGTCACCTCTAGTCCTTCTTTTCACTAGATTTTCCTTATCTGCCAGTGCCTGATGAGACCCTTTCTCGTCTCAAAACCTACAGTACATAATATTATTTGAGGTATTCCACTTTGAAATTTCTTCTATTTGATAGTCAGTTCTGTATGTCTAATGATTTCAAACTTCTCTTTTTCTTTTGTTTTGTTTTGTTTCATTTTAATGAGCCGCAGCTCAAAAACATTTTACTGCCTAACAACTACTGTTGGTAAATATTCACAGCATTTAATCTTCCTCCTCAGAATGTGTTTATTTTGAATACAGGACTAACGCTCTAGTGAAGCAAATATTCATAAAAATTGTTTATCAACAATGTCATTGGTTGGTGAAAAGGTAAAAAGTTGTAACTGCTGTATAATCCACTATTACGATAAATTTGAAGTTTTTTGGGGGAAATGATGACAAGAAATGATTTTGATAATTTCTGAAGGGCCATGGCTGGGAAATTTCGGTTTTAAAGTTTGGAGACGGTTACAATAAGAGAGCTGCAACTGATCATGATTGTCAAACAAATATTTTTAGATGTATTTAGAATATGGTTCATACATTCTCAAAGTTTTCTTTGTGGATGGGGATGAATTGCATTGGTCTATACCTTAGGCTTTTCTCCTCCACCTCATCCCATTCTTTCCACCATAATTTATAGAAACAGGGAGGAACTCTTAGCTGTCCAAATATCAAACTACGATTCCCAGCATTCTTCAACAATGGCTATGTTTCAGTTAGCATCTGAAATTCTGTAGGTTCCTAGGAGCTGAATCTGTTAAGTATTCATTGGGTAACTGAAAAATCATTGATTTTGAACATCTAAAGATATGATTAAAACAGTGGTGAAATCTAAAATTTGTTACTACTGGTTCTGTGGGCGGGGCTTGGTGGTGGTGGGGGTAATGTGACTGGGTGGGTGTGGCCAATTTTTTTTCTTTTAAATCCATTTTTTCTACAACCTCTTTGGCGAAGAGGTTGTAAAAAAAATGCTTTCAAAAGGCTCTGACGATCCCAGCTGAGTTGCCTAATCGGCAGAGGCTTTTTTTCTTTTAAAAGCCTCTGCCGATCAGGCAACTCAGCTTGGATCATCAGAGACATTTAAAAGAAAAAAAGCCTCTGCCGATTAGGCAACTTAGCTTGGATCGTCAGAGGTTTTTAAAAGAAAAAAAGCCTCTGCCGATCAGGCAACTCAGCTTGGATCGTCAGAGGCTTTTAAAAGAAAAAAAAGCCTCTGCTGATCAGGCAACTCAGCTGGGATCATCAGCTGACAATCTCTTTGACAATCCCAGCTGAGCCACACAATTTTTTTTTACTTTTAAAAGCATTTTTTCGGCCGAAGAGGTTGTAGAAAAAATGCTTTTAAAAATTAAAAGAAAAAGCCTCTGATGATCGTGCGGCTCAGCTGGGCATGGGGGAGAGGCAGGGATTTTTGCTACTGGTTCTCCGAACCACCCGCCTCCATCGCTACCAGATTAGGCAATCCAGTCTGAACTGGGAGCATTTCACCCCTGGATTAAAACAATATATGTGCAAATATCCTAGAACACTGGCCAGATCCATCTTGATTATTTACATACGTAAAGCTCAGGGCTACAAAGATCCATTGAAAATGGTCAGACTATTAAATATTTAGAAATCTGTTCCGGTTGGTGATAGGTTTATTGCCTGGATCCTTAGACAAAGGAATCACAAGCTTGTAAAGTAAGTTGATCTGCCACACTGTCAGATTTGAGTCTGAAATATATGCCCTGTTCATTTGCAGCTTGAAATTTTATGGTCCACATTCTGCCATCTCAGTCCACCATCTTTTTCTCTTCTATAAGAAAATATATACTGCAGCCTTCTCTACAGATTCAGATTTGATTTAAAATACCAAATAGAATGTTGTAGACTCCAGGTAAATTTAAGGGGAGGCAAGCGATGAAAAGTGTAATGCATAATGTCACAGCTCCAGTATGAAAGGGTGGAGCTTGTATTGTGTGATTCACAATGTTTGTTTTGTCGTTTTGGCAAAATGACAAAACAAGTTAGGAACAGATGACGATGTTGGTGTGGTAAAAAATCTCTGCAAATAGAAAATCAGTGTGTTGTGCAAAGCCTCAGTTAACTAGTTTTGTTAATTTGCAAGACGTAGCAGAACATGCAAAAGGAGAACGCTCTCTGCAGTTTGAATGTTTCAGTCCACTTTAATACCACACATTTTGTCATCTATGTTTTTAACTTGTTCAGTTGCATGGATGGATTGGAGGCAGGTTCTGATTCATCCGGCAGATCGCTATTTTGTCATTCCTTGTAGTATCTGTTAAATCTGCTCTTCAAAAGGATTTTTAAAAATAGAATAATGGTCTCCTCACAGGAATTTGGAACCACTGTAAGAAACAAGGGAAAGTTAAAAAGATGGAGCTGAACCAAGGCCTTTTTTTTCTCCCTTTTACACTGAGAATTGTTTATATGTAAATATTTGGTATGAAAAGAGCCTGAGCAACATTTTTTGCTGATGTGCCTGAGTTTAGTCCTTCCTCTGGGTGTAGTTTTAATTCCGCAGCCAGAGTATTAGCAATATTAAACTGAAAATGTCATATAATGTCAAGTCTGAAAATGTCACTGAGAAGATTGGGGGGGGGAGGAGGTGTGTGCGTATGTGTGTGTGTGTGTGTGTGTGTGTATTTTTTAGATGCCGGTGACCCTGTACCAGCAGCAGTTGAAATAAATAAGCCTCACTGGAACTGTACAGTGGCTTTGGGGCGGGCATAATTTTATACATTTTGCATCCTATTAATTTTCATGGCGCCGATGGAGAAATATTAGAACAGCAAGAGTACTAAAGACAAATTAACTCATCAATTACATGGATGGGACAGTAGAGACCAAGTTTATTTCACCAGTTCCACTTGCAATAAAACTGTAATTACCAACTCGTGGAATCTTCATGGAAATCTGCATTCATTACCACTTAATTTGAAGTCAGTGACTCCCATATACTTACGGATTTTTTTTTCCTCTGGTATTCTTGCAAAGGACTAAGATCTGAGCTGAAATAAAACAGCTGTCCCATCTGGTCCCCACAGTGACATCTTTAAAAACTTGTCCTGACTAAACATTGCCCCTGACAGCATCAGGTTTGATTTGACTTGGATTCCAACAGAACAATTAAAAATGAATATGGATAGATACACTATGTTCAAGGTCATTATGACTTTTGTCTCCTTCCAGCCACAGAAGACAGGGCAGGTTGTCCCCTCTAAGGATTTAGAACCAGAAATGCATGACCATCCACTAAAGAACCCGGTC
The DNA here is from genome assembly GCF_059756535.1 of Pantherophis guttatus. Taxonomy (NCBI): domain Eukaryota; kingdom Metazoa; phylum Chordata; class Lepidosauria; order Squamata; family Colubridae; genus Pantherophis; species Pantherophis guttatus. The sequence goes on from NC_142064.1 coordinate 81,340,369, forward strand.
CTGAGATTGCCCTTCCAGGAGTTCATGGGGTTTGATGTATGTGCTGCATAGTAAAGCAGTGTATCTCAATTACAATGTCAAGAGACCCAAATAAATACTCCATATGGAAGACAGATCACCATCCACAAGGATCTTCTGCTCCTATTATTCACTGGCTGTTTTATTGTTCTTTTGGGGGCAAAATTAGATGTAAGAAGACCTCTGGCCTCCATGGAAGCTTTGCTCTTTAATCCAGAGTCATGGCTTATTTTCGAGTCTAACTGTGCACAACCCAACAACTTCAGTGCAATATGTAATCCCTCAAAGTCCTGAGTGTGGCACCATAATGGGCCCTGAAATACGCCTCTTCTTGTAAAAGATGGTGGGAGACTATGCCTCAATGAAAAAAACAGAATCTCAAAATGCTAATATCTTATATTCATACGATATACAGTATATCAAGTCTTTATATATCAAGTGTCATATTGTATATGGACGCCTACCTTTGCAAGATTAAATTAAGAAGAATTGATAGATATAAGTCAAATATCCCAGTCATATGATGGTGGCACAGTGGTTAGAATGCAGTACTGCAGGCTACATCTGCTGACTGCCAGCTACCTGCAATTTGGCAGTTCGAATCTCACCAGGCTCAAGGTTGACTCAGCTTTCCATCCTTCCGGAGTCAGTAAAATGAGGACCCAGATTGTTGGGGGCAATATGCTGACTCTGTAAATTGCTTAGAGAGGGCTGTAAAGCACTATGAAGCTGTATATCAGTCTAAGTGCTATTGATACTTGCCTGACATGAAGTTTGTGGATATCATGCCTAGTCTTGTCGACAGAACGAAGATTCAACTTTGGCTCCTTCCTAGTTATTAATGACTCTGATGTATAGAGAAAATTGGAGGATTAAGTGTCATGTATTTATTTATTTTTCAAATTTAGTCACACAGAGAGTGACTGTTGTATGTATGTATGTATGTATATGCTGTTGTATAACATCTTGAGCTCCTGGAGGAAAAGTGATATATAAAAAGGTGCTAATCAAGGAGACAAGCAGAGAAGGAGAAATTTCCTGACAGTGAGAACAGTTAATCAGTGGAACAACTTGCCTCCAGAAGCTGTGGATGCTCCACAGGGATGGGTTCTACTTACCTTTACTACTGGTTTTCAGTGGGGCTGCACACGTTTTGATGACATCAGGGTCGGTGGGCAGAGCCTCCCACCGGTTTTACTACCGGTTCTATAGAACAGGTGTGAACCGGGGGCAACCCACCACTGGTGCTCCAGCACTGGAAGTTTTTAAGAAGAATTTGGGCAACCATTTATCTGAATTGGTATAGGGTTTCCTACTTGAGAAGGGAGTTGGGGTCCTTTCCAACTCTGTTATTCTGTTAAATCTAATTAATTAATTAATAATATATTTAACGTAATCTGAATTATATAATCTTGTCCTTCAGGCAGATTGGCTGATTTATTAGTATTCTATGTGTGGCCTATCCATCTAGTTTCCTTTTTTCTTTTCTGTTTTTTTTTTCTGTCTCTAGAGAGATGCTAAAATTTTCAAACTGTTTATTCTAAACTAATTTTTAGTTTTATTTGTATATTCCTATAGACAATTGGGGCATGCATTCCTAAAAAAGAAAAAAAAAAGAGCCTCGGTGGTGCAGCGGACTAAAGTGCTGTTAAGTGCTAGCACTTAGCTGCCAGCTGCCTGCAATTAGTGCAAGTTCGAATCTCACCAGGCTCAAGGTTGACTCAGCCTTCCATCCTTTCGAGGTAGGTAAATTGATGACCCAGATTGTGGGGGCAATAAGCCAACTTTGTATAGAACAACACCGCTTGGGGGTGGGGGCGAAGGCCCTAATAAGCAGGTATATACAAAAAAGTATGCAGGCTATTACTATAATGCATTGTAAGCCGCCCTGAGTCTACGGAGAAGGGTGGCATATAAATTGGACTATAAATAAATAAATAATTAAATAATTAAATAATTAAATAATTAAATAATTAAATAAATAAATAAATAAATAAATAAATAAATAAATAAATAATTAAATAATTAAATAATTAAATAATTAAATAATTAAATAATTAAATAATTAAATAATTAAATAATTAAATAATTAAATAATTAAATAATTAAATAATTAAATAATTAAATAATTAAATATAAAGCAAAGCAGGCAGGTAATCCGCCCATCCTGCCCCCAAAAAAGATCTGGCTTTCTTCAGTCATATTTAGATAGCATGTGGTGATAGAACCTTTTATCCAAATGAGAAAAAATAACCTTGTAGTGCTTGATATTCCTGATTGTGTCTCTTTTATGTCACCTTCTTCCTTTCAGACTACCCATTCCTATTTCTTTTACTATATATACTTGCATTCAATCGAAACATTTAACAGCTTTTGTGTGCATGTGCACAAACATGCTTGTTGTGAGTTTTGTACCTTGCATTGCTCTTCCGTTGCTTCACTCCAGAGAAGGAGTATCGTACGAAATGGTGGAGGGGGGAAATATTTTGCCTTTAATAATGTTTTTGGATGGAACCTATGATTGATTTGGGTTTAATCTGCCTACTGCTAAGGCTCATATTCTTTTGCTAGCATCACAGAAGTTGACAACATTGTTGCTTAATATGAACTGCCTCGTCTATGAAGGATCATTGCACCAATGAAAACGTGTTTACTACCTTGTATCATTTCTTGGTTGTAGAGATAAATGGTGCCTAGTTCCAAAGAAAAATAATCCAGCTTTTTCAGGCCATAGCTATCTGTAAATAATATCTTCTCCCCCCCCCCCTTCCATTCAATTGTGTCCAATTCTCAGAGACTGCCTGGGCATGTCCCTACAGTTTTCTTTGCAAGGTTTTTTCCGAAGAGGTTTCCCATTGCTTTCTTCCTGGGAGGTGGGGGGAAGAGAGAGAGAGGGAGGGAGGGAGAGAGGGAGACAGACAGATATACATACTTACAGACAGACAGACAGACCAAAGTCACCCAGCTGGCTTTGTGTCTAAAGTGGGACCTCACCATTTCCCGGTGTCTAGCTTGATGCTTTAACCACTACACAAAATCACATTTCTTACGATTTTAAGAGTACTCTAAAGCCATCCCGTTTGATATTTATTTATTTATTTATTTATTTATTTATTTATTTATTTATTTTTGCATCTTTTGTTCAAGAATCAGAACTTACAGTTGGCAGAAGAGGTTTGGTGTGATCTAATGAAAAGAGTAACAAATGGAACAAGTTGAGATATGCTGTTTCCTTGTTAAAACTAAGCAGACCTCATTCTGATCCATGCCTAGACAGCTTACGTTCTCCTAAGAAATGACAAAATATAAGTATTTCAATGAATCCGACTCTGCTTTTGAATTGTTAATTTTACGTTCAGGTCTATCTACCATTGTGAATGACCTTATTGGAATACAAGAGTTAGGGTTGCATTCAAATATACCGTATTTTCCGGCGTATAAGATGACTGGGCGTATAAGACGACCCCTGACTTTTCCTGTTAAAATATAGGGTTTGGGCTATACTCGCCGTATCAGACTACCTCTCGGCCAGTCCACCCAACTGCACTGGAAACAAGCCAACACCAGAATGGAATAAAGCAGTTGCAATCCTTTAATTAGGTTCAGCACAGCAAACACAGGCAGGAGAAAGGCACAAGCCTGAAACAAGGTTTAAAGTTAGCGCTACACGCAATCGCAGTGTAGCGCCTTTTATATACACAGCAATAAATCAAGTGGCAATTAAACAGTTAACATCACCCCTCCTTCCCCTAGCTGGCCTGAAGGAGGAGCACAATAAATCAATTAACAATCAAACAGTCAACATCATCCCTCCTTCCTCAAGCTGGCCTGTAGGAGGAGCGCGCCTCTGTTACAGCACAAGGCAGCGTCATCTTCAAACACCATGCCCCCCCCATCTCCGATGAAAGAGTTTGCTTCGTTTTGTGTGCGGGTGGTAAAGACTTCTCAAGCAGCTGATGACACGCCCCCGGAGAGTCCAACAGCTTGCCCCTCCTCGTCGTCCTCCCTAGTGATGGCGAGACCCAACCGAGGCTCGACACTACCCCTCTTCCAACGCACACCAAATAAAAATTAAAAGACATCAACTGGCTCACCCACAATGTAAAAGCAGCTGTGCTAGACCCAAAATGGCCCCTGCAACAAGCAGGAACCTCACACAGCCACAAAAATCCCCCCAAAAAACCCAACGTTCACACTTTACACACACAAAATTCCACATATAGCTTTGTGAGATTTTGTGTGTTTGTGTAGTTGGAGTGAAACTACAGAAACACACTAAATCTCAGAAAGCTGCACAAATATTATATGAAAACTAAATTTAAAACTTCCTAAACTTTAAATGGCTAAGTCTAAAAAAGAACAACTAAAAAAACCCCCAATTAACTATTTTTTTAAAAGCTCCCAAAGGGGGAAAAACTAACCCAATAGAACAGGGGTCTCCAACCTTGGCAACTTTAAGACTTGTAGACTTCAACTCCCAGAATTCCTCAGCCAGCTTTGTTTTGCTGGCTGAGGAATTCTGGGAGTTGAAGTCCACAACTCCCTGCCTGCTTGATTGCAGGCAGGGAGTGGCTTGCTGATGGATTGCAGGCAGGGAGTGGCTTGCTGATGGAATGGATTCAGGCAAGCGAAGCAAGGCAAGCGTTGGGACTAGCAGCTAAGATAAGCAAGCTGGAGGGGGAAAACTTTTTTTCTTTTACATGGCTCTGGCGATCCCAGCTGCGTTGCCTGATTAGCAGGAAAAACTGGGATCGTCAGAGCTTGGATCGCCAGAGCCATTTAAGGCTCATCAGAGCCTTTCGGGCTGGTCTGCCTGGTTACAGGAGAACAACACCCAGCGTATAAGATAACCCCCAACTTTTGAGAAGATTTTCATGTGTTAAAAAGTCGTCTTATACGCGGAAAATACGGTATGTAGTTCTGTGCAGACCACAATGTAGAATGTAATACAAAATGTACATTCAGCTATCAACAAGATTAACAGAATAGAATCCAGAAAGTATGTACATTTAATGCTTATGTTATAAATCTGTCTGTCTATCTATCTATCTATCTATCTATCTATCTATCTATCTATCTATCTATCTATCATCTATCATCTGTCTGTCACTAAGCACCAGACTCATAGAAGCAGGATCTATCACACCAGAGACCCAAGGTGCAGACTGTACAGAGAGTGTTAGAAAAGTCTAATACAAAGTGGCAGAATGTGAAAGGCAGACAAGAACAACAATACATTGAATGGCACAACCAAGTTGCTAGCTTTGTGTACACAAATATCTACCCAGTGTATGGGCTGGATTCTCCTGAGTCCAGATGTGTTATTCCACAGAAGATTGTACAGAATAACAGGGCTAAAATCCGGTGGGACTTCCAGATCCAGATGGACAAGCAAGTATTGGCCAATCAACCAGACATCTTGGTTAATAGACAAGGACTAGGAGACAGATGGTAATAGATGTAGGAATGCTTGCCTTGCCTTGCCTTGCTGTGCCTTTCCCCCCCTTCCTTCTCCCTCTCTTTTTCTCTCTTTTAAAATCATTATAGTATAGTTGCTAGGATTCTCTGATGATCAAGGAGTGGGGAGACTCCAATTCTAGTACTTCCTCAGGCATGGAAGCCAGCTGAATGATTTGGGGCCATTGACTGGGCCCCATTCACTTGCACTGAACCAGTAGATTTCATGATCTTAACCTTTCAGTAAATATCCACATGGGGAGGGGGGGAGCGAGAGAAAGAGAAAAATAACTTGTTGTAGGAAGAAGTGCAATGAAGAATAGAATAGAATAGAATAGAATAGAATAGAATAGAATAGAATAGAATAGAATAGAATAGAATAGAATAGCAATAGCAATAGCAATAGCAATAGCAATAGCAATAGCAATAGCAGTTAGACTCATATACTGCTTCATAGTGCTTTACAGTCCTCTCTAAGCGGTTTACATGGAAGGCTGAGTCAACCTTGAGCCTGGTGAGAGATCTGCCAAACTGCTGGGAGCCGGTGATCAGCAGAAGTAGCTTGCAGTAGTGCACTCTAACCACTGCGCCACCACGGGTCTTAGAATTCTTTATTGGCCAAGTGTGATTGGACACACAAGGAATTTGTCTTTGGTGTATATGTTCTCAGTGTACATAAGGAGAATAAAATACATTCATCAAGAATAAAAAGATACAACACTTAGTGATAATCAAGGTTACTAATAAACTATCAAATCATACTAGGAAACAAATAAAAACAATATAAATTGAAAGATACAAGAAACATGGTTATAGTAATAACCAATAATTGGGAAGATATAGGTACTAGTAAGGAAGAGAAGAATAATAGTAAATTATTTGCAGTGTTGTGGGAATTAGTTGTTAAGCAGAGTGCTGGTATTTGTGCTTGTGTGCATACATGGGGCCTATCCCTACATAGTGGGAAAATGAATATGTGGAGTAATGCATTAGCTACAAAAATTGAATACTTTGAACAACAGCATTTGTTTTAGGCTCAATTATTCATAGCTAATATTCAAAGGGATTTATTCTGAAACCATAATTTACCTGATGGTTTCCTTTTTAACAAAAGGCATCTGAGTTACAGACAGGACCATCTTTTCATAGTGAACTATATTACTGAATTACCAAAAAGTTATATAATGCTTCTGTCTCACGTTCCTCTCTTCCTACTCTGCTTGCCATAGATGCAAAATAAAATCACAGTTTTAGATGAGCAAAAGGAATTGTATATTGGTGAGAAGCTGATCTAATTATGTGAAATACTTAGAGGCCAGTCAGTTCTTCATGTTAGATTGAAACACAAGTTGTAGAAGTTCTAGCCCGCCATTTGCTTCCTAGGGACTTCCTTTGTGGACTACGATATTTTGAAGACTTTTAATTTGTATATATTTAGCTTAGGATTCAAGTCTAATATTCTCAGGTAAAATGCAAATTGCAGTAAAGCAGACAAAGCTTTGTAATGGTGACATGTCAGAAGATCATGTTTTTCAGCCTTGCATTTTATTTCAAAAACAAAGCAGCCATTGATGTAATATTGGGAACCCCAGATTAGTAAGAGATAGCATTTGGGAGCACTGATTTTACTGAGCTGACTGAATGCAGAAGATTGAGTTCAAAAATCATAAAAGTGGTTTTATGTGGCCCGAGTCAAGGACTAACAGCTAATATAACAACAGCTTGAAGATGGAGAGCTTTAAAGTAACAATAAATGTTGACTATGATATAAGCTAGACAACTATGCTGACATCTGTTGAAATCAATGGACTTAAGTGCACTTAGTGCTGAATTGTACTGGGTGCTTTATAGTTTATTGTATGATCAATGAATCAATGGATCTATATTTATGGAGATTTAGCTTTTGGTTTGCATTTTCATAATCCTTTGTCATTTTCTTTAGTCTTATCTTTTAGCCATTTATATGGAAATTTGTAAAAAAAATGTACATAGAGCCCCTGTAAAAAGGGGCTGGATACCAGGATGTTCATACATTTCTATTCTCTGACTTCCAAACTAAAATGTTAGAAGAAAAATTTCTGGTTAATAAAGCGGTACTTTCCAGAGTGGTTCCTTCTAGATAAGGGGTGTCAAACTTGCATCGTCATGGTGGCGTCACATGATGTATCGAGACTTCCCCCCTCCCTTCGCTAAACTGGGCGTGGGCAGTGCATGTATCCAGCCCATGGGCCACGAGTTGCACAGCCCTGTTCTAGATATATTGGAATAAATTCCCCCTCATCCCCAACCAACACTGTTCCAATAGAGAAGGATGGTAAGGAAAAAATTAATCCAACATAATAGAACAGTCTGCTCAACCAGGACAACCTGAATTCTTAGACTTCTTCAGCATGGCCAATATAGTGTGTTTGGAAGACATTATATCTAGACTTTGCCATGGTCAGATCACGTCCTAATGAGATTGACTTTTTTGTGAGGTGATTAAGCTGTATTGAATGGCCAGCCTCAAATACCTTATGGATCCAGATGGATGCTAGTAAATGCCAAGAGGACTTCCTTTTCATCTGGCTGGTAATTCCACTAGCAACAGGAAGAGACCTGGTTTCTCATTGGATTGCTCTTGAGATGCCTCTGTCTACTTGTGGATTCTGGCTGGCACCTTAGTTTACTCCGGAACTCCAGGTGACAAAGCTGTTGAAGTGTTGCCTGGGTCAGTCACAGTGGAGGAAATATTTGTAGTGAACCTGATCAAGCTTGTGTATGAGTTCACATTGAATTTTATATCATGACAGTGAGAGACGAAATTGTAACTAGTTGTTTCTACTTGTCCTCCATTATCAGGTTACCAAAGTGTTGGTGAGCTGTCTTGTTTAGGATGTTCTACTCCCTTTTGATTTGGGACACCTCATTAGACAGCTGGCAACTGTGATAATTTTGTATAATACTTTATTAATAAAAAAATTGCTTATTCCCTAAAGTCTTGATTCTGCATGGATAAAATCCACATGGTGGCATCTAAAGCAATATCCTCGTGAATGCAATGAAGTGGAGAGGGTGTCTCTAATATATACCGAGCCACTTTCAAAAGGCAGGAGTGGGAATGGTCAGCTGGATTTAGGTGAATGCTTCATTATAGGAGGGATTAATTTCTGAAGATGAAAAAAGGGTATGGTGTACTCTTTACAGAGACCTCCTCTTAATCCAGTTGTGTTAGACAATTATCACCATATCTTCAGTCTTCCGGGAGGCAACTTCAGAGCATGATAGAGGAAGGCGGTTGTCTGAATCTTTTTCAATTAGGATTTAGCCTGGGGGGGGGGTGTTTGAAGTGAGGAGAAAGTGTTTCTCTCTAATGTCCCCAATATCATGAAAACAGCTCCTCTTGAGAAGCTAAAGTCATTTCCATTTTGTTGTTCTTTCAGAAACAAGTTAATATGGAGCTCCTCCAGAAGGGTTTATTTAGCTGGGAGAATGTCAAAGGAATACAGTATTTAGATTGTTCTGACTAAGTTATTATTTTAAATTTCTACTTATTGTGAGGATTATACCATGGATGTATTATGATTGCATTTATAATTCTTATATGCCACAAAGAATTGCATATTTGTGACAGTTTAAATATTCAATAATCAGTTAGTACTATGATACTAGTACTGTGGTGGCGCAGTGGTTAGAATGCAGTATTGCAGAGTAATTCTGCCGACTGCCAGCAGTTTGATTCTGACCAGCTCAAAGTTGACTCAGCCTTCCATCCTTCCAAGGTTGGTAAAATGAGGATCCAGATTGTTGGGGGCAATATGCTGACTCTGTAAAACTACTTAGAGAGGGGTATAAAGCACTGCGAAGCGATGTATAAATCTAAGTATTATTGCTATGACTTTTGGCAGGAATAGGTTTGCAAAGAATTATGGGAACTGGGTATTCCTATAACTTTTGGAACATGACAATAAGGGCCATGATGTTTTGCCTTCCTTTTTTACCCAATCCTATACTTCATGCCTCTCCTGTTGATCCCCATGCCTACAAAATAAGGTTAATTTCATGCAGAAGCTGGTTTCTGTGAATACAGTTTTTCAGTAGATTCAGGTGTTGCCCATGAAGATGGGGTACATTTAAAATAGCTATATCGTCTCTTATGAAATGTTTTTCATTCCATCCTCCAAGAGTCTCTGATTAGACAGAAAACCATTACTGTGATTTAAAGGCCGATCAGTTGGTCCTGGAATCTACTGCACACATGTATGCATACTTGCATTTCTATCTATGTGCATGTTTGGGAGCCACTCACTATTCTATTGGCAGATACATAAATGTTTTAATAAATAAATGATTCCTGTTCAATCATCCAGATGGGCCGTCGCGTTCTGGAAACCATGATTGTGGGCTGCGAGAGGGAGGGGGCGTGAATAATGTATACACGGTGGAGGGGGTGTTAGGTTTCAGTAGGCGGACGGTCACCTCGCGGCCGGGATAGGGCCCTTTAAGACATCTGGATGATGCAACGGGCTGCAGGGGGTGGCTGTGGAGATTGGATAATTGTAAGGCGCGCATATTTAAATAGAGCTGTTTCCTGGAAGCTCTAACGCCGACTTTGTGTTATCAATCCTTGAACTCAGCTTTGATCCCTGTGAACCTGGCGAATGAATAAACCAGACACCTGTTTAAGGCAGATTTCGTGCAGCGTGGTTTGTGAGTGCCCAGGATTCGTAGCAGGGTCTGAGACAGGCTAGAGGAAAACAAGGTGATGGAAGGTATATGATGGGCATCCAACACATTCCAGAGAAAGACACGTTGACTTAAGGAAATATCAAAAGGTGTGAAATGCGTATCCATGTATACTCTGAATCCCCGTGTCCCTTACAATCCAGGTTGCTACAATGCTGAATTGTTTGTATGTGTGAACTAATTTCCCATATGTTCTCCTTTGTTCTACAAATACTGACATTACAGGTTTTAAAATTTCCTAATATAAGCTTTTATTTAAACTGTTATTGCACTTTTTTTTCTATGCTGTTTTCAAAAGCATACTTTTTTTTTTTTCAAATGCTGCTTTTACAAACAACTGGCTTTATTTGTTGTTTTTGCAGATTTTTGATCAGAAAAAAAGTAGATGTTAGCAGACTCCGTTTAATGCTGCCATCTGTGCTATGGTAGAGTCCATTTTGTTGGACTGTGCAAATCCATTCCAATAAAATCCTGGCAAATTTGTTTTACATGCTCAAACTGGGTTGAACCCATTGCATCTCTTTATTTATTAAGTTTAGGGCCAGTAAAACAAATGGTCGGGATTGTTATTATTATTATTTTTTTCCTCTGCCTTCCTAAATGTAAAACTTGTTTGTCGCCATATGTTCTCAGGTATATAAAACATGAACTGCACACTGTTTCAACACAGCGACACATATCCTATCAAGAATGAGGGGCTTATCTTTTGAAACTATTAAAATCCAAATAAATGCTACCAACATGCTGTGTGAAGAATTTGAATATCAAGGTCTTCATTACTGTTGCAAAGTTTCTGAGGATGGCAGAAACTGTACAGTTTCTGGGACATCTCTCTGAGGAGTGAAAAGAGTAATTCAAGCAATTGCTTTGGACAGTAGAGAATTTTGCATGTAATGCATTTTTTTTCTTAGAAAGCTAATGTTGGTTGTATAGTAAAGACCTGGAAATGTCATGAGTTCTTAAACATGTGATATTTATACTTCTGTTGCTGATAAATAAATCTTTCAAAATGTCCTGGAAACTGCAGTCAAGTACAAATTAGTTTTCAAAAGTATTCTGCATAGCAGAACAGAAGGTTGAGTCCTTAAAACAGCTTTCCCAACATTGATTCTTCCAGATGTTTTAGGCTGGCTATTATGGGCCTGAAGGGAATTAGAGTCCAAAAGAATTCAGAGAAACACTAATGGAGGGCACCTATCTCAAAATGGATCAGGGAAAAAATGTAATTGCTTTATTAGCATCCATATAAGTCATGTCGAAATTACCTGCTATATGCATTGGGGAGAGGGCGACCGTAGAAAAGAAATCTCCAGGATCAGAAGGTCACTAGACCAGGACAAAACATTTCACTGAAACTATTTCCATTGTCTCCATCTGTTCAACTTTGGAACTAACTAGGATGAGATCTGGTTCTGGCTATCAGCATAGTTGGCTTCAAAGGAAGATTGGACCAATTCATGAAAACCTTGGGCATCAATAGCTATTAGTCTTGATGGCAGGGTGACTGGCCATCTGCTGGGAGATTAATTCTTGTGGACTTAGTTGGCTGTTGTGAGAACAGACTGCTAAACTAGATGGCCCAGGGATCCAATCCAGCACAGGACTGCTTATGTTCTTAAAACATTACTTAATTTATGCACTATCTATTTGATTCCGTAAAGAAGCAGTGACCCCAAAGTTAGTGTCACACAGAAGAGTGTGACACTAACTGTGGGGGTCACTGCTTCTTTATGGAATCAAGTAGATTCCAGTGTAGAAATCTACTGTGTTGGAGCAGACCATGGATTCGTGTATTCCAGCATCTTATCCCTTTGTGCCCAACTGCCTTAAAAAAAAAATTCAAAATTAGATATATTAATAATCAGACTACTTAACAATCTTTATCATTCACTGGACATAAAAAATAAAGGAGATTGCCAAATTTCAATCATTCCCCTAAGAGGGCATCTGACAGTGCTTCTTGTGGCTTTCGCAGTATAGCTTAAGGAATTTCATGGATTCTATCTTCTAGTCCTTGCTGTATATTCATAGTTTTAGAGAGAGAACAATGCAATCTAAGGATGCTATTTCTATATATGGAAGTAATTTTGTGGTGTTACATACCCTTAGTCTAATACAAGCACTTTGTTTGCATCTGTTGAATGAGAACAATTTTCTTGTAGCCCTGAAAAGAATGGGCTCACCCCATTAAAGTGTCTGCATGAATGAGTATATAGACAGATTGTAATATAGAACCAAATTGTAGACCTGGAATGTAGTAATGTAAAAAGAACATTGAGGTTTAGATTAGGTGAAGGGCAATGTTCAGGATCTGGACCTACTATATTGTTTGCTGACCTGGCCAGCCATCTCATAAAAATTTAAAGTCAAGGAAACATTTTATCCACTGTGAACCAATATGTTGGGTGACCTAAGTAGGGGCATGAAATGGTGATTACCTGTTGACTACCAATGAGAGAATGCTGAATGGACAGCTGCATTAAATTAAAAAAATCCTTTGAAATCCTTTTCTCAATAGCATTTCCTGTCCTTTCTCTGAGGCTGGTTTGTGTATTGCATTTTAGTATTTGTTTGTTTGTTTGTTCATCCAATTTCTATAGCCACCATCTTAGCCAATGATTCTCTTTCACACATGCATATGTACATAACTGAACTTTTTATATGATATCAGGAAGCTATACGGGGGGGGGGAACCTACAGTACCCACATACCCTCTACTTGTATATAGATTGGGCCACTAGCCTCATCAAATGTTTGCTCCCATATTGCAGTACAATCTTTCCAAATATTAATTTGAAAGCAGATTGGTGATGTGGCGTTGTTACAACTCTGAGAATTCTCAGCTATCTTTAGAATTGAAAAGGATATATAGGAAATGTTCTTGCGAGCATTGGGCTATTATCTATTTCAATTGTAAGAATCTTTTTAATGCATAAACATCCACTTGTGTTCAACCGTGTATTCTGTGCCTTGGTAATTGCTCAGCTTGGGCTGATGCCTGTATTATGTGTGTACTTGACTTCTGAGCTATAGCCTTTGCCTAAGATGCATAGTCCATCAGTAGCTTTGGATCTGGTTCTATATTTAGAGGTATGTTTTTGATGTGGCATCATTGCCTTCTTCAATCAGTGCAGGCGAGTGAGGCTATTGAAGACCCTCTAAGTGAGAGGCCAAAGCAGTTCAGATTATGGGGCCAATTTAGTTCTAGTTAATAACTCTATTAACTGGGATATGGTTACTGTCTTTTTATTAGTAGTGTCAGCAACACTATAAACCCATTACGAAGAACCCATTGATGATATAAATCTCTGGACGTGGCAATGCACCAACCGCTTTCTCTCACTCTCATTAAAAAAAAAAAAGCAATATCACAGGAAAAGTGCCTCTGCCTTTCATTTCTCACTTGTCCAAACCTAAAGTCAGACCTTGCAGTACTTTAACCAAGCAATCTCATCTAAATCACAGCTCAGGAGCCGATCAGTTGGCAGCTTTCAAGTTCCATTAAAAGCAGCATTACAGGTAACAGCGAGTATTCTTTACAACAGGAAGAACAAAGCCAGATGAGGGAATAGCAATATCACTTAGACTTATATACCCCTTCACAGTGCTTTACAGCCCTCTCTAAGCAGTTTATAGAGTCAGCATATTGCCCCCAACAATCAACCCCCAAAGTGGGGGCGTCCTATACACGGGGGCATCTTATGGATGGAAAAATACGATACATAGAGTTTCCCTTCCCCACCCTTTGTTTTAGGTCAAGTGTGGTAGGTCCATCTGCTGAATAGCCAACTAATGAAATGGGCCATCCTCCGGTTAATTACATTAGAGGCACAATTCTCCTCTCAGTACTACAAACCTGTATTTCTATCTTGCTTCTCCTCCTCTTTGCACTTTTTAAATAATCAGTTTGCAAACCAGGTGGCTGGCTTTTTTTTTTTTTTTGAAACTCCTCATTTTGGATGCTGAGAGCCACCTGACTGCTCTGAGAGGAAAAGCAACCAGGAAGCATTTTTAGAAAGCAATCAAAGCCGGAGGTGATAAGATGTAAGTATTTGTAACTTAGTATTGGAACGAAGGGAGAATATTAACTGTTCCTGGATCTGCAGAATGTTGGTTAGGAAGGAGCTGGGGACTTTGATTCCAAGGATCAAGAAGCAAAGGACAGCCCTATGAGCTGGAGGAATAGATGGCCTGTTAGCAATATGAATCTTAATTGATGTCACTAAAAGCTAGTCCTAAAGATACTAGATCCCAGTGAGGAGAATGCCTAGGTTTCAACACCTCTGATTGGTAGGGAAACTTCAACCAATGACAGTGCCTAGCCTTAACAGCAAAAAGGAGAAGAAAATGTTGGGGGAGAAGACAAATTGGAGGACAGAAAAGGAAAAGAATCTGAATAAGAGATTTCAGCCTAATTGTGGATTTTATTTGGAGTAAGGTAGAAAATAAGAATGAATCCCTCAAGGAGATGGTGTTAGTGAGAGAGGCAGGCAGGGATCATTATTAGACCATATTTAAACATGACCAAGTAGACATGTTCAATGATGGGCAGGTGTAGTCTTTGAAAAATGAAGTTTCCCTGGAACAGAGCTTCAAGATTATTGTTTAAGGAATGATCTGCAATATACCCTGTCCCTCCCATAGAAGAGAATCCACATAGCTGAGGGATGAGCTGTGTGCACTCCATGGTGTCCTCTGAGCTTGGTTGCTTCTTGGAGACATTTCATTACCCTACTAGGTAACATCACCAGTGTCCTCGTCTCAGCCCTAATATTACCTAGCTGATATGCAGCTGCACTGATGAATGTTACTGATTGGAGAATAAAATATTTGCAAACAAAGAAGCTCAAAGAGCAGCAAGGATTCCACACCCTTTGTTTAGAAACTAAGTTCCATTCCAGCTACCAGGTCATTAAGCAAAATGATTGATAAGGGAATACATGACTGACAGATGTTTTGAAGATCACTGGTTGCTGCTGCTCTGATTCAGATAAAGTTCTCGTGTACAGCTATCACTCCAGCCTGCTGTCAGGTGTATAAAATTTGGTCATAAAAACAGACATTGTTTGGAAAATGATTTTTTTTTAAAAAAAATAGCATTGTATTTGTGAATGCTCACTAACTGAAATAGTCCTTGAATTAGAAGTGAGTATATCATTAGATTTTTGTTTGTTCCACTTTTGAAAACATTTTTTTTTTCACAAAATGGAAGAAGGGAACAAATGTTCTTATTCCTTGAACCTTTGTGCTCAAAAGAAGCAGCCCCATCACCAAATTAATTAGAAAGCAGGCTGGAATTATTTTTGGAAACTGGAATACTTCTGATACACAACCTGTGAGAGAGAAGAGTGGCAATGGGACACAATATAAGGATGAACGTTCAATGAAAAAGTCCAATTTTCAGTTTGTTCATGAAAGTTTGCCTTAGTTGTCATTAGCAGCTGGAGGAGTCAAATCGAGCATATTGCAGATGCTTATTAACTCCATCCATCCTTTTGCTTAAAGGTAAAGATTTCTCTGTTCAATCATGTCTGACTCTAGGACACAGTGCTCATCTCCGTTTCTTGGCTGAGGGAGCCTGCATTGTCCGGAGACAATTTCTGTGGTCATGTGACCAGCATGTATAGAACACTGTTACCTTCCCACCAAAGTGGTACTTATTAATCTACTTGCATTTGCATGCTTTCAAACTGCTAGCTGGACAGAAGCTGGAGCAAGTAAAGGGAGATCACCCCATTGCGCAGAGCTCGGGTCTCAAACCCAGGCTATTAGCTCTCCAGCTGACAAGCTCAGTGTCTTTAACTGCTGAGCTTTTCACCTACTTGGACAAAATATATTTGGACAATAGTATAGGTTGGTGGTTAAAGTGATTGGCAAGACTTGGTCAGTTATGAAATCCTTAGTGATGTTCAGCCAGCCCTCCCATATGACCTAGCCTACTTCTCCATGAAACACAGAGTTGCCTTTACTTCAAGTGATGAATAAGGAAGAATAGGCAATTAAGCCAGAGGTCAATTACATCCACTGATCTGCTAGCTGTAGAGTCAGTAATTCCACTTCCTCACTATGAGGAGTTCTTAGCATGAGGACTGAGACAAGTAGATGGATTTCTGGAATGGATATTTTCACTCTAAGAAACACAAAGAAAGTAGCTACTGTGACTCAAATGTTGGGTCCAATTATTTGACTACAATGTGTTGCTCTTGGGTGTAATCCAAATTAGGGATTGTGGGTGAAATATTAAGGGATTTGGCCTTAATGCCATAGTACCATCCAATTGTCAAATATATTCTCTTTCTTCTTGTTTGTGATGGGGATTATATCACTAAAGTTGGTTAATTCTATTTTCTGTTTTCTTTTCTTCATCTTTGCCTGAATTTATTTAGATAAAAATGCAAATGACTACAGCTACCTTTAATATTTTCTGACTGTTTATGAAATGTCCATTTTGTCACATAAGTGGTCTTCTGAGCCAAAATTTGGAAAAGAGAGCTAAAAATAGAAACTTAGCTGTTTGCTCTGTGACATTTGTGTAATGATTGCAACCATTTGGCCGTAACTACATTTCATGAAATTCATGTGGGGTAGAAGGGATTCTAGCAAACCCTATCTTAGAATGAGATTAGTCAACCCTCGGGTCATCATTTCAGAGATATTTCCTTACGTAAACCATGGGTGAACAAAGAAAAAAAAATAACTTAGTAGGAGTAGGATCAATTTTTGACTTCCTGCCAGCTTTCTCATTGACTTTCCTTACAGGAAGCTGGCAGGGAGTGTTCAAAATGATGATCATGTGATTCTAGCTGTCAGTGGTGGTTCAGTAATGCAGCATCACTGAAGCAGCTGGAAGGGATCATGGAGGTCCTCCGGTCCACTCCAACCCCATGCGCAGGCAGGAGGCCCTATACCATGGGTGTCAAACTCAATTTCATTGAGGGCCACATCAGGATTGTGTTTGACCTCGGAAGGCCAGGGGTGAGGGTAGGGCATTGCCATAGTGGGTGTGACACAGGACTCATGTCAGGGGCACCTGTGGTGGCCAAGTGCCAAGGTAGGACTTCTCTGAGATCCTCCCTCACTCTCATTATTTCCTTCCTTCCTTCCTTCCTTCCTTCCTTCCTTCCTTCCTTCCTTCCTTCCTTCCTTCCTTCCTTCCAGTTAGGTTATGGTGTAAGCCTAACAGGTTGTCCAGGCAATATATGGACAATATATGTGTTCTATGACTTTAACATGAATATGTATTATATGACTTTAATAACTACTGCTGAGTCATTGTAATGCTGAGTCATTGTATCCTGATTGGATAAGCTCTGTTGTAACTATATTTAAGAAGGGAGCTGAAATGTAGTCATTGATGATATGCTATCATCATGTGTGGATATGCTACCATCGTGTGTGGATATGCTATCATCGTGTGTGGATATGCTATCATCGTGGGTGGATATGCTACCATTGTCACCTGTTACCAGCATGAATGTGCTGCTATTTATTATCTACTGCTGTTTTGTATGGTAAGAAGACTTTTGTATCACTGGACTGATTTGACCGGCAAAGACTTGGATTGTTTAAAGACTATGAGATTGTTTTTCACTACAAAGTAAAAACTTTGATAAACCAGTTTGTATGTATTTTATTTGTTCTCTCAGCACCGTTTCTCTGTGCTCTACGCTCTGCTGGTTGGTTAACACAACAATATCCTTAACACTTCCTTCTTCCTTCCTTCCTTACTTTTCTTCTTTTTCCTCCCCTCGTCATTGTCCTTTCTTCTTCCTTTCCCTCTTTCTTTATTTTTCCTTCCTTGCTCTCTTCCCATCATCCCTTCTTTTTCTTTGTCTTTCCTCTTTCCCTTTCTCCTTTTCTGTCCCTTCTTGCATGCTCAAATGCAAAAGGGGAAACATTTCTCCTTTTGTTTTGTTTTTAGTTCGTTTTGATAGCCCTCTGCCAGTGAAAACGGAGCTCCTGCAGCCCTCTGCCAGTGAAAATGGGGCATAGGGTGGCTGCACGTGGCCCCCCTGAGCTCCATTTTTGCTGGCAGAGGCACTGCGAGCTGATTTTTACTGTTTCCAGGCCGGGCCCATGGGCCAGATCTAATCTGGCCTATGGGCCTTGAGTTTAACATCCCTGCCCTGCTGAAGGCGAGCTGTTCCACTGGTTAATTGTTCTCACTGATAAGAACTATCTCCTTAATTCCAGGTTGCTTCTCTCTTTGGTTAGTTTCTAAGCATTGTTTCTTGACCTCCTCGTCTTTGTGGCAGTCCCTCAAATACTGGATTACTGCTATCATGTCACCCCTAGTCCATCTTTTCTTTGAGACAATACATTACTACTTAGTTTTCAACTACCCTTGAATAACCGAATCATTAAAATGTACAAAGTGAACTATGGAGTAAGCAGCCAACACTGAAATTAAAGAAAAACAGTGATTCAGTGAAAAAGTCATGAAACAGATGTGGTCATTCAAGCAATATATTTTGAGAGACAGGACTTTGCACCATAGTGGATTGAATTATATAATTAATTCTTCAGAATGTGGAGTGGAATAAATTTGATTGAACTCCATGTAGATTCTTTCTCTTTGTCTAAAAAGAAAGAAAAAAAATCTCGGGGAGAAGCAACCTAACTCAACATACTATTTATTGAGGTTAACTAATGCAAAAAAAATAAAACTGGATCATATAACCTTTGTATCAAGGTATAGATTCTTATCAATATTCAGAATGAGAACAAAACTGAAAGGATCTCCTGCAACACATGAAGCAAATCTTCAGAATGTAGCAGGAAAAAAAATATATTATGAACAAAGCCAGAGGTGGCTGTCGTTGAGCATCTTGTCCAAGCAAGGCAAAATCTGTTTATTTAATAGTGCTACGATGTTCAATAGAACATTAAATAGCTAGTGAGTTTGCCTTTTATACAATGAGCTCCAATAAGTACACATTTTAATATAAACACATTTGTTCCATCAGCACTGAATGCTGTCACCTGAGGATACGTGCTTTTAATATGGGCCTGGTAAAACAAATTTAATAGTTACCCATCGGCCTTGAGCTTTACACAAGTGAGGAGGCTGCCTTGTGCATGACCCTTTGCTGGAAATCTTCTATCTTTGCAAGTGTTTGCTCCTGAAATCCATGCTACTGTTTGTTCATTTGTATTAATTTGTGTTCTGCTTGCTCAAAATGGCTTATGTTAGATCCCTCAGCATTCTAAAAGCAGGTTGGATTAAGAGACTGTGATTGGCTCAAAGTCACTCGGTGAGTTTCCATAGCTGAAGTTGGTCTTCCTCTTCATCTGCCTCTCTCCAGATTAACACTTAGTTACTTACTTATTTATTTTTTATTGATTTGATTTGATTTCTATACTGCCCTACTCCCGAAGGACTCAGGGCGGTGCACAGCCAAGCAATAAAATACATACATACAAAATTTAAAAGTGGAATTAAAATCAAATTAAATAGTTTTGGCCCAGACAAATTAAAACCCCAATCAGTTTAAAACCAATTTTAAAATTTAAATATATAAAATACTAAAAAATATTAAAAATCTTTTATAAAAGAGGGAGAAAATTAGGCCAGTTACTATACCTTTCCATACTATAATATACCACATCAATGTTAGATCATGAGCTAGACCTGGAAGAACCATGTAGCTCCAGGTACATCATGGATGGGAGCTAGAAATAAGAAATCTAACCCGGTGTCATGCCCCTGTCAAAGTCTGAATCTGTGGGAGAAGATGAGCTGGAACAAAAGCAGACAGAGAGGGAGAGGGCGGCTCCATTGGCCTTGGAGGAAACTGGGGAAGGGCAGAGTCAATCTGGCAAAGGCTTTTCAGGATTAGAAAGGCTTGCAGACAGGGAGGAGCAGGAGAGACAGAACTAAGGCGAAGAGCAAGGACAACCCCCTCCTGATCCTAGAGCAGTGATGGCTAACCTTTTTGCCCTCACGTGCCAAAAGCGAGGCGAGCGCGGGGGGGGGTCACGCATGCGTGTGTTCACACCCATAATTCTATGTGCCCCCCCTCCCATGCATGCGCATGCGACACCCCCTCCCCCCGCATTCCCCCTGTTTTTGGCACGTGATGGCATGGTGGGCCCGGTAGGCCCGCTTTCCGCCCTCCCCAGGCTCCAGAAGCTTTCTAGGAGCCTGGGGAGGGTGAAAACAGCCTTCCCCACCCACCCAGAGGCCCTCCAGAGGTCAGAAATGGCCCATTTGCTGACTTCTGGTGGGATCAGAAGGCCCATTTTTCGCCTTCCCCAGGATCCCAGAAAGGCTCTGGAGCCTGGGGAAAGTGAAAAATGGGCCTTCCCCACCCCCCCAGAGGCCCTCCAGAGGCCGGAAACAGCCTTCTGGTGGGCCCGAATATCAGATGGACAGTGACGCATGCGCGCTGGAGCTGAGCTCATGTGCCCACCAATATGGCACTGTGTGCCACCTGTGGCACGCATGCCATAGGTTCGCCATCACGGTCCTAGAGCATGCCAAGAACAATACAGACTGAGCTGGCTATGTGGAAGGAGACTGCCCCGCCTACCTTCACAAGGCACACCTGGGGACTGAGATGTAAGGAGGTGCTGCTGGGAGGGGCATTTATCAGGAACAAGCGTTGAATCTGTGAAGACTGGTGTACACTTGCCGATGCCTAGAGATTATTGTTTGGCTAAATCTGGTTTATTGGACTGCTGGCCCTGGTTACTGTTTGGGTAAACCTGATTTATTGGACTACTTGCAGCCAGAGGCTGCTGAAGGTGCGTGTGAGAGCTTTGCTCCCAGACTTGTAGTAAACGTGGGGACATTTGGGGGCACAGTTGGATCAATAAAGGGGAGTAAGACCTGTTCTCTGGCTGTGTTGCTTTCATGCCTGGGTCATCACACCCATTTATCTCAGCAATATATTACACTACGGAAGAACTACAGATGGAGCTGGAAGAATTTGTATTGAGATGCACATTCTATGATGTAAGAAGAATACATTTATGTCCTTTCACAGTTTTAAGCTCGATTTCACTGAGCCATGGTGGCACAGTGATTAGAATGCAGTATTGCAGGGCTAACTCACTGCTCACTCCAGGAGTTCGATTCTGACCGGCTCAAGATTGACTCAGCCTTCCATCCTTCCAAGGCCGGTAAAATGAGGACCTAGATTGTTGGGGGCAATACGCTGACTCTGTAAACCACTTAGAGAGGGCTGTAAAAGCACTGTGAAGCGGTATATAAGTTTAAGTGCTATTGCTATTGCTATTCACATTGGACACTGGTGTCTACTGTTTCACTTTTGTCTCATTCTAGCACTTTGATTTTTGTGCATGAACACAAAATGACCTTTGATGTTTGGGAATTTTACAGATAATCTCACAATACAGTAAACAGCATATATAGACATATTTAATTCCAAATCCTATGTAGTTAATCCTGTACAGAACTCTGGTTTCTTTATAATCACTTACTAGGAATAGAAATGAAGTTTGACTAATGCCTCTGGTAATGAACGGTTGTGGGGAGGGAGGCTTGAGTGAGTTGCCCACAGAGGAATCCTTGATGAGACATATACCAGCAATAAGTAAAGTCTGACTAACATTCTCCTTCCTTCAAAATAGATCCAGGGAAGAGATGGAGGGTAGCATGGTTTTTTAAACAAACGATCATACTGGAAAGTGTCAGAGAATACCTCTTTTCAAGAACCCAACATTACTATAAATATACCAGCACTGAAAATAAATAAATAAATAAATAAACAAACAAACAAACAAATAAATAAATAAATAAATAAATAAATAAATAAAAGATGGGAAAGATCTCTCTGCCACCTCATTACTTTTAAAAGGACAGTAAGTAGAATAGAGTAAAATAGAGTAGAGTAGAGTAGAGTAGAGTAGAGTAGAGTAGAGTAGAGTAGAGTAGAGTAGAATAGAATAGAATAGAATAGAATAGAATAGAATAGAATAGAATAGAATAGAATAGAATTCTTTATTGGCCAAGTGGTGCATATGCCCTCTGTGTACATAAAAGAAAATATACATTCATTAAGAATCATAAGGTACAACACTTAATGATAGTCATAGGGTACAAATAAGTAATCAAATCATATTAGGAAACAGTCAATATAAATTGTAAGGATACCAGCAACAAGGTTACAGTCATACAGTCATAAGTGGGAGGAGATGGGTGATAGGAACGATGACAAGATTAATAATATTTGCCCACATCTGGTCTGGTGAATTCTTCCAGAGTTTTTTTTTTTTAAATGGGGATGGTGGTTGGAAATGCCAGTCATGAAAACAGCCTTCCCAAAATGGGCAGTAGAACAAAGTAGCTGTCAGAGAGATGCACATCTCAACCTCATTCCTTTGTTGTTGTTGTTGTTGTTGTTGTTGTTGTTGTTGTTGTTGTTTTCCCCCGTGACCAGTTGGTATTAGCCAATGCTATATGTTTGCTCAGTGTGGAGTACGAAGAGTTTTAAATGGTTTTCTTGGCTTTCGTAAATGGATGCAAGCTGCCAAAATGCACGGAAGCCAGAAACTTCATCATCATATTTGCCCAACTGCAGTTGGCTTCTGGCGTTGATATTTGTTTTGCTTTTTCTCTACACAAATCAAGAATTTATCAAATGGAGTTCAGTCTGTTGGATATGAGCAGCATAATATAACAGCACTGGGAAAATGATTTCCAGCCTAAATACATTTCAAATTCTGTTGGCACCACACTCAACCATCAGAAAAGTATAGCCACTTTTCTATCTTTCTAGTGACAACACTCCTGGGGAAAATATTTTGTTTTAAATAGATGTTTAGCATAATAAAACTGCTCCCACTTTTTTTTTTCTGGAGCCCAGCTTTTCCTAATGAGTGATAATAGGAAAGAGGGCTGTGTGAATATTTAGTTTGGGGATTCACCTGAAAGTGATCCATCACGTTTCTGAAGTGAAATGCTGATTTCCAATCATCAAATCAAATCACTTCCCTATACATCAATTTGAGTTGGATCAATTTGGATACCTTTCATGCCGGTATACAAGCTTTTACTGTTGTCCAAATCAGCTTGAACTGCACCAGCCAAGTAGGGATATTTCTGTTTAAATCTGTTTAGATATGTGTATTGAATCAGATTTACTTTCTTAATCGTAGCGGTGATTGGGATTAGATTGAGTTGGATTGTCAATCTGGATGGATCCGATCAATTTGCAGTGTTATATTTGAGATCAGACATGGGACATACACTGGACAAAAGAATATGCTACATTTTAAAAAAAATGTAACAGGAACTAGTCCTGTTTTTCTGATCAATGATTCACTGTACATTTCTTTTCAGCAGAGACCCATAGAAGCAGCTGTAATGTTTATTTAACATTTTTCAGCATTTGGGAAGCCCTTGAAGCCCTTTGAATAAATCATTTAGTGCTCTGTTAATATTTATAGGGTACCTGTTATGTTAATTAGGGGTTTCCTCAGTGCTTTTGTTTCTCTTGTCATTGTTTTTAAAGTCAAAATATGAGAGAAAACCATGGAAGTATCATTAGGTAAACAGCATGGCTGCCATCTAAGTTTGCAGCAAGCTGATATTAAGAAGGCCATGATAATGTTGGGAAGAAGAGAGTCATAAATTCCTGATAAAGCAGACAAAAGTCGGAAGTTCAAATTCTTCCTCCTCCTCCTCCTCCTCCTCCTCCTCCTCCTCCTCCTTCTTCTCCCTCTCCCTCTCCTTCCTCCTCCTCCTCCTCCTCCTCCTCCTCCTCCTCCTCCTCCTCCTCCTCTTCCTCTTCCTCTTCCTCTTTTACTGCTTCAGGTGTCAAGGGAGATACAAAGCTCTGGTTCTTGCTCTTCTTGGTGTTATCTCTCCATCTTCTCCCGAGTCTGCCTCATATTCTTTGACTTCATCTTTTTGTATATGCCTTGTACACTATGGAATAAAGGCCCTTCCTGAGCATGGATCCTTTCAGCTACAGTAGGCATAACCTATAGGGCATATCCTATATGCAGCACTTTGAATTTGACTCCAATGGGTTCTCTGGGGTGTACACGGTCCAAATGTAACACTTGTCTGCAAACCTTCAAAATAAATGCTTGCTCTTGGGATTAGGCCCCTGTGTGCTCTGAAACAACCTTTTGCAATTGAATTCAGAGCATCACCCAACCAATTGCCTCCACCAATGTATACAGTAATGTCATGGGTCTAAAATAGGATGGTGTGCTTCCTCATTATTTAATTGCTAGTAGAGCAAGGAAACCAGGCATGAAGTAAAAGTTCATTGCCTCAGAAAATAAAGACCCATGTGGTTCACTTGCTTATTCATTTTAAGGTTTCATACGGAACACCCAAAATTGAAAATATTGAATACCCAAAACTTATTTTATTTTAAGTCAACGTTGGGCAACCTATAACCTTTCCAGTTATTGTTGAACTGCAACCCCTATCTATCCTTCTCTCTCTCTCAGCTCAGCAATCTGGCTAGGACTGCAGGGGACTAAACTTGCCTACTAATTGATGTCTGTCAGTTTAGAACAATAATTTTTAGATTCCTGATGCAGGTTTTTCTTTTCTTTTCTTTCTGATATGAAATGAGATAACGATCTCTCTGTTCAGAAGATGGATACTTTTCAATATTTTTCTTTTATTGGCAGCAGTCAGAGAGGTTCCTTTCATGACTACCTTTTGATAGTGTGATGGCTCTCCAGCAAAAATAGGAAGATAAACTAAATTTCCCACACTTTAACAGGAAATTAGGGACCATCCCCAGGAAACACTTCAGTCTGTGGAAGAAATGCATTAGTGTACTGCCTTGGGCAAATCATAAAATAAAATATAATGGCATATATAATATTGTTTGTTTCATTACTTGGTGGGATGCTGTGGAACCACAATTGCTGTCCTATGTGATAATCTTTACTTTCTATTTCCCTTTTTTATTCCCTATTTTAATATACAATCCATGTAGGAATAAAATGACCTTTGAAGTGGGTGGCATGCTTGCATTTTGGAAAGGATGAAAAATGTATAAACGAGAGGGAAAAAAATACAGAATCTAAATGCTATTAGGATCTCTCCTAGGAAAAATTATTCAGTCATAGAAAGAGAGAGAGATTTGTGGCAATTTCTCTTCATAAATTATGGAAATATATATTTCCCTTTAATTTTGCTTAATGCATTCAAAGCAGAAACAGAACTATAATTTTCAAGTAATAGCAAGAGCAGTAACATCATGATAGGGATAACGGGATGGGGAACGAAGGCTCAAAACTGTTAGTAGGTCTCAGGGATGGTCCAGACCTTTCTACAGAAGGAATTTGATTTGGGGGAATTGTACCTCAAAATTAACAGATTCATCCATACCAATAAAAAAAAAAAAAAAGAGGTAGGGCTTGTCTGACTACTTTGGTGCAGTTGAAAATATAGATTTAAAAATCCTTCTGAATGGATTTACATATAATTATTGATCTTCTTAAAACATGCAAATGCATAATTCACTAGTTCCCTCCACATGCTGTCCCAGAGTAGTGATGGCAAACTTGATGACTGGCCTCTATTCAGCCTGCTTGCATCTTGCACCAGCAATAAGTAACTGAAACCAGGTGCCTCCAACCATCAACACACTTTCTACTGGTTGACAAGAAGAGGCAGCATCTGGATCAGGTTTGGGTCGCAAAATGAATCCGTATCTACAGTAAACATCCCAAGGTCCAAAAATGTATCTTTCTCCCACTCTTCTGAGCTTATGGATAGTGAAGGGTCTCCTGAGGGAAAACTGCCAAGTTAAGTTTGCATAACTGCTTTTGAACCTGGGAACCACTGGTTTTCATCTCCTAGTCTCAACCTCAAACTTGTTGTGGCCCACCAGTGGCCAGCGGAGCTGGCAGCAGAATCAGACAGGGAGGAGGTTGGGGAGGAACTTGGTTCAGTCCTGGGTCCTGGGGAAAGCTTGGATGAGAGCTCTGCGTCAGAGGCAGAGAGGGAGCTAGACAGCAGTGAGGCAGAGGAACAGCTGGAGCCTGTTCCCAGTATGTGCATGCACAGAGCTGTCAGAAGACAAGAACAACTCAGAAAGCAGGGTCGATTTAGGAGTAAAGCCACACCTTGGAGGTGATTAGCCCCTCCCATAGGAAACAAAAGAGGAACGAACAGGGAGTGGGCTTTTGCAGGAAACAATATGTTCGTTCCATGACTCTGAGAGACTCTGTGCCAAGTTTTGCCTTGGAAACTAGTTACCTGGCAGCTTTCCAATAAGGTCTATGTTGATAAATATTCCTCTGAAAGACTGTTTGCACAGGTCTTGCTGACTATGAATGAAAGTAATTCTCAGTTGTGTAAATAAAAGAGATTTTGCCAAGACCAAAACTCTGCTTCCTGCTTTTTAAGGGAACCTAGGTCAGAACAAAACTTTTAGCTATTACACCAGGGTTCTCCAAACTTGGCAACCTTAAGACTTCAACTCCCAGAATTCCTCAGCCAGAAAACTTGGAGATCCCAGCATTATACCATCCCAAGAACTTCTCCCTCTTCCTCCTTCTATCAGTAGACAACCGGAAGGTGATTTACTCCTCCTCCCATATTCATTTTCCTTCAACTGGACCCAGTGAAATTCTACCCCTCCTTCCACCTGGCCCAAAGAAGTAGATATTCCCATTTCTATTTATTTATCGGAGATTCCCTTCCCCCATCTGCAAATACACTTTCTCATCTTTGCCTAGGTAGTGTTTCACTTTCATTAATTGTTACCTTTCCTTTTGGAGCCAAAGCTGCTGGCAGTTCAAGAAATTTGATTGTGTGGCCACGGAAGGGCTTGTGACAGTATTGCAAGTGAAATGGCAAAGGAGATGCAGTGTGTATATGTCAACTGCCTGGGTATTCCTTCCCATAAATCATTTCTCTGGTCAAGATGAGGTTGTGGTGGGGCAGAAATATTTATGGGGACATTTTTAGGTAACAATGGTAGAAAACTGGAAAACATTTTTTGTGTGTTTGGAAGTTGCAAAAGAAAGGCCATAGAACTGATCTGTGCTACAACAGAGAATGGCTCAATAAACTCAACATCCAGCTTTTTAGATGGTCATATGGTAAGAAGAAAACTGCTGGAAAGCCAGATGTGATCTCAAAAAGCAACTTGGGGTGTCCTCCTGGCAATGGCAGTCAACAGAGCAATTACTTGATCCCTGAGGAGGTGTTAAGAAACTTGAAGTTTCTACAGAAAAAAGGACAGGGCTGGGAAGCATTCAACAGAATGCACAGGTAGTAGTTAGGTAGCCAGAAATGGCAACAACTGACTTATTATAAATGAACTCAGCCACATGAAAAAGGGTAAGTCAATTTCCTTGCTAATAGTTTACAGAGAAACAAAGGTATTGCACTAAGATGGGTATGTTTTCTCTCCGTTTCTCCTTCTGAATGTGGGTGATGGGTACAATAGAGCCAGAGCTTCATGTGTGATAGTTGAAGTTGAACTTAAAAACTTCCTGAAGGTGTGGACATCTATCAAAAATTAAGTGAATGGCAAACCAACCAAAAATATTAAATTAATGGGTGCACTCTCAAGAATAGGGAAGGCATGGAAAGGAAAGAAATGGGATAACTTAGGGAAGTAGCTACAGAACAGTCTCTACCTCTTGGACATTCGGAAGAATAGTTATAAAGTCTAAAGAGTGTTTTCCAAAGCCACCATGGGGAGCAGAGGGGATGTAATAATCAATTTGATTTGTTGATTGGTGCCCGCTGGATCAATGAGTACGGCCTGAAGAAATAGTTCCTGGCATCTGGAATAATGTGAGCTACCAAAAGTAACAGAGAGGAAAATTAGTAATATTAAATACTCCAACATGCCCTCCTTGCTAATTGTCATGGAAAAACTGTAACACTTCATCCCTCAAGAAACAAAAAGGCATACAGCTGGTCATTATGGGACAGTTCTTCTTCCTAAGACAAGAAGGACCAAGCAAAGGAATTGTGCAAACCTGTAAATAGGAATCCTACTTTTGCTGAGCATCAACTAGATCAGTTAAGAAGTAGCTTCTTTCTAGCCCCAGGTAAGGAGGGAGGGTAAAAATGTAAAAGATATGAAAGTGAAAGCAAGACAAACACAGTGCCCCCCATTGCATCTGGTTGGCACTGGGTGGGTTCCTGAGAAGTTTGTAAGAGCTCCTATTTCTGGTCATCAGTTTGAATGTCTGTGGGGTTTTCAGTGCTCAAAGAGATGGCATTAGTGCTGCAAAGTTTCTCTGCAGGCCAAAAACTCCTTGTTAAAAACATTGTAGAGTTTCTTGGCTTGGAGGATTTTCTTGGAAGGAATTCCTAGGCTAAGGAGGCTTCCTCAGATTGTAGAGTGAATTGTAGAGGCACAATTCCCAAAGCAAAATCGGCAGACTTCTGGATGACAGAGTGTTTTGGGGCTCTGAGATTAGCCTGAAAACTGCTTATGGGGTCTTTCCTGGTGATTTTTTTTTTTTAAACCCTGCTTAATAGTAAGTGTGATTCAGGAAAACATTGCCTTTTCTTTACCCTCTCTTTCCTGTCTAGCTAAGTCTGTCTGGCTTTCACTTTTACCTTCTGGGCACTGTCCCTAATAGCACCTGGCTATCTCGCTAGCCAGGTGATTTTACTTTGGCTGCTTTCCCAGATCTTCCTTACCCCCTAGAGCAGCATTTCTCAATCTTGGCAACTTTAAGATGTGTGGACTTTCATTCCCAGAATTCCCCAGCCAGCATGCTGGCTGGCAAATTCTGAGAATTAAAATACTGTACGCACATCTTAAAGTTGCCAAGGTTGAGAAACATTGCCCTAGAGACAATTATTTCTCTGATGATGATGATGACACTGATGATGTTACCTAGCTGGATAATTAAATGTCTACAAACAAACAATCAAACCCAGCAGCAACGACTCCACAGTATTTTTCTACATAGATAGAATGTAGAATGATAAGGGTTTTATTTTATTTTAGTCTTCTCTTATGGAAATGCTTATTTGGGGGTCTTTGCCTCTTATTCTTCTTGGATTTACCCATCTTGATCATAGTCACTTGAACATTCATCTTATCACTGGATGCTGATGGTTAAGGTTTAAATTAAAAGATCCAGTATGGGTTTTCTCTTTTTCCTCCTTCCTACCCTTTTCTTTATCTTTAATTACTGATAACTATAACTGTGTTATATCAGTGCCGCGTAGCAGGGTGAGCTCCCGTTACTTGTCCCAGCTTCTGCCAACCTAGCAGTTTGAAAGCACGTAAAAAATGCAAGTAGAAAAATAGGGACCACCTCACTTCCCACCCACAAGATTGGCAAGAATTAGCAAAAAATATTCTTCAACATGTTGGAAATGTGAGGTGGTCCCAGGGTCCTATTACCATATGTGGTGGGAGTGCTCAAAAGCAAAAAGTTTTTGGCATCAAATAAAGAGATTTTAACGGTTAAAAACTAGATTTTTTCTTATTGGGAATGACTGACAGTAAATATAATAAAAATATAACCTATTTAATATTACATATATTAACAGCTGCAAGAATAGCATTTGCTCAAAAATGGAAGAATAAAGAAACATCTTCAGAAGAAGAAGTGTTATGTAAAATCTTCAATTGTGCAGAAATGGACAGACTCACATTGGAACTCAAAAATAAAAGTGAATCAACGTACTATGAAATCTGGACTAAACTTTATGAATGGTTAGACAAGAAGAAGAATGCCAAGAAGAAGGTGTAGTGAATGTCTAGAAATGTATATGTCAATGTATATTAAACTAGTGAGTGAGATATAGGTTTATTGGATATGGATATAGCTGCTTAGGAGGAATTACATTGTATACTTGACATGTAATGAAGTAAGATGTATGTAAATTTGTATATAGATCGAGGAATATATTACTTATTAATTTGAATTAGATGGAAATGTTAGAAACCAGAGATGTCAAACCATGTCCATTGTTTTTAAATTTGAATTATTAATAAAAAACTTTTTAAAAATTAAAAAAAATTAAAAAAGAAAAATAGGGACCACCTTTGGTGGGATGATAACAGTGTTCCATGCACCTTTGGCATTTAGTCATGCCGGCCACATGACCACGGAGACGTCTTCAGACAGTGCTGGCTCTTCGGCTTTGAAATGGAGATGAGCACCGCCCCCTAGAGTTGGGAACGACTAGCACATATGTGCGAGGGGAATCTTTACCTTTACCTATAACTGAATGGCTGGATTAGCTCAATGGCTGCTACAATTTCTTTCTGGCTAGGTTTCTTGTCCTTCCTGCCCTTCATAGTTATTGCTGGGCAAGATTAGCAACTGGTCCTTGGTTGCTGTTTTTTGGCACAACTTCTCTTCTGGCTGTATTGAACGGAATGATGATCCTTTCACTGTCTCCAAACATGACTGGTCAAACAAACTCGATGACCTCCTCCATCATCCGATTGCTATGTCACTGGCTTCCCTTTTTCTGGCACAGCTGCCTCGTCAAAGCTCTCTTCAGTAGCAATAGCAATAGCACTTAGTCTTATATACCATTTCACAGTGCTTTACAGCCCTCTCTAAGTGGTTTACAGAGTCAGCATATTGCCCCCAACAATTTGGCTCCTCATTTTACCCACCTTGGAAGGATGGAATGCTGAGTCAACCTTGAGCCTGGTGGGATTTGAACTGCCAAATTGCAGCCAGCTGGCAGTCAGCAGAAATAGCCTGCAATACTGCACTCTAACCACTGCACCACCACGGCATGGTAATTGTGGACGGTCTGCAGGACCCTACCAATTATTGTTAACTTATCTGACAAGATGGTTCTTGTAAAGTTAAAATGGTTTGAAGTATTAAAAGATAGGACAAAATATACCAAATAAATAAGACATTGGACAACATTGGGCCAATAACATAATAACTATGTATGATTATATGAACACTGGAATTTCAATGATTACTTTACCCTGCCTTTCCATATGCTTATTCAGTTTTCTTAATAATATATATCATAGAATTGAATTGAATTAATATAATACATAGAATTGAATTTTAGGGATGTATTTGAAATAAATATTAGATGAATGTGCTCCAGTCAGGAATAACACTGGTGGGATTGATCCTAAACCCAACCCTTGTTTGCTATACATTTGTAACAGTTTTTTTTTTACTACAATATAAATCTGGAAATATGGCAGATTCCTATCCCACATAACAAAAAATTCATTTTTTTAAAAAAAAATATACTTCCTTCACGCACCTCCCTAAAACAAGTCATTTCACACAAGGAGACACAATGTTAAGAAGATACACTTTTTCAGTCTCCTCAACTCTATTGTGAGAGATAAATAAGAGGACATGGAAATTGCTGGAAGTACTATAAATATTTGACACTAGAGTTCTGTTTTGCAAAATACCCCTTTTCCATTTTTATTTTTTTTAAATCCTTAATAAAAATAGGACAGAAAATTTGATAAGTGCCAAGGAATATGGAGATCAGGAAGTCTCAGTATGTCTCCCAGATTAATGAGGAAACGACTCATTAATCATACAAAAACAAAGGAGAGGAAGAGAGAAAAAGTTTTATAAAAGGGGAACATTTTGTCACTCTTGCTGAAAACTGTGAATTCAAGATATATCACCAAATCTTTTCTGATATATTCAGAAACAAGTGTGAGATAACATCCACCTAGTGGAAAAGGTTGAAAAGTGGGCAGTGTGACAATAGAAACTTCATTCCAGCAAAGAGCACTTAACCTGTATAAGAGACAGAAATCCTCTCATTCAAAGTATGTGTGTGTGCATTTGTGTTTGTTGTCTGGCTTCTTTGGGCAGAAGGAGGAATCTGTTCTTTCAGGAGTGATAGAAACCAGAAAAGCACAGTTGTGGGTCTTGATATTTGCAGGCACTGTAGGACTGGGGTAAATGCAATGCAGCCCAAAAAGTGCAGACAATTATGCCATCAATTGTGATTAATCCAGACATTAGACTGTGTAGCCTTTCTGTTCTACTCAAGGTCCAGGAAGCATAGCTAGAATCTTACAGTTGCCTCAGTGGCCATGGTAGGAAACCTATGGATCTTTAGACATTTCTGAACAGTAAATGCGTAATATGTGGTAATGGATATTGAGCAGTGGTGAAATCTAAAATTTGTTACTACCGGTTCTATGGGCGTGGCTTGGTGGGAGGGGTAATGTGACTGGGTGGGCGTGGCCTATTTTTTTTTTTTACTTTTAAAACCATTTTTTCTACAACCTCTTTGGCAAAGAGGTTGTAAAAAAATGCTTTCAAAAGGCTCTGACGATCCCAGCTGAGTTGCCTGATCGGCAGAGACTTTTAAAAAAATTCAGCTTGGATCGTCAGAGGCATTTAAAAGAAAAAAAAGGTTTTTTTCTTTTAAATGCCTCTGACGATCCAAGCTGAGTTGCCTGATCGGCAGAGGTTTTTTAAAAAGCCTCTGACGATCAGGTAACTCAGCTTGGATCGTCAGAGGCATTTAAAAGAAAAAAAAGGGGGTTTATCTTTTAAAAGCCTTTGACGATCCCAGGTGAGCCACGCGATCAGAGGCTTTTTTTTTTACTTTTAAAAGCATTTTTTGCTCGAAGAGGTTGTAGAAAAAATGCTTTTAATAGTAAAAAAAAAAAAGCCTCTGATGATTGTGCGGCTCAGCTGGGCACGGGGTGGGGCATGGATTTTTGCTATCAGTTCTCCGAACCACCTGCCTCCATCGCTACTGTATAGGGTGATCTGGTCCGAACCGGCAGCATTTCACCCCTGACATTGAGGGATGTATTTTATTATAATTTGGAGGATCACAGTCTTTGTCCAGACCAATACTGTTTATCTGAAAGGACTCAGAGGAAACACATCGTTTGTGCCTGCTTCTGCCAGTTTGGTGTAGTCATTAAGGTGCTGGCCTAGGAGTGGTGTGGTAGCCTAGAGGTGGAAGTCTCACCTCACAATCAGGAGGCTGTGAGTTCGATCCTAGGTAGAGGCAGATATTTCTCTCTTGGGGCACACTGAGAATATATCTGCTGAACAAAACTCCACATTAGCTTCAGGAAGGGCATCCGGCCATTAAAACACTCTGCTAGAGCCATTCAATTACCCAGACTCCACCCCGTAAGAGATTATGGGGTCGTTAAATGAAGATGATGATGATTAAGGTGCTGGCCTAGAAACCAGGAGACTGTGAATTCTAGACCTGCCTTAATATGAAAGCCAGCTGGTGGCCTTGGACAGTCCCTCTCTCTCAGCCTAACCAACCTCACAGGGTGCTGTTGTGGGGAAAATAGGGGAAAGAAGTATTAGGTATGTTTGCAACCTTGAGTTACTTATAAAGTAATAAAGCAGGATTTTAAAAAAAAACATCTAATAAATCACTGGTTCCATACTTCTGCTGTTTGTCCATTTCCTCAAATGTACAAGTTGATGGAGCAGACAAGAATGCAACTGGCACAATCTGTAGTGCATGCAAGAACTGTGTGAAACCTTGAAGAGGGATTCAACTCAACTCAACTCAACTTTAATTAAATCACTCCTCAAAGCAGATTAGCACATTAAAGGGGTCCAAATGAGCCAATCTGGTGGCTCCAACATATTTGAGGATTTGAAGGCATTTCTTCCACGTTGGAAATTGTAAGGGACCATATCAGGGGTAGGCTTCAGATCCTTTAGCAACGGGTTCGCTGCCCTGTTGCTGGGTAAACGTGCCATGGTGGGCATGGCCTAGTCGGGCGCCTGCACCTAGTCGGGCGCCTGCATGGGCGGGGGAGGCTTTCCTTGAGCCTACGGGAGGCCAAAAACAGCTTCCTCCGGGGTCCGGAGGCCCTCCAGAGGCCGGAAACAGGCCCATTTCCGGGCTTCTGGAACCTCCGATAGACCCGTTTTTTGCCCTCCCAGACCCTCTGTGCGGCTCCTGCACTTACCTGGAATGATGAACAGGCCACGTGGAGATTCCTGGGAGGGGTGGGAGGGGTGGGGTGGACGTGGGCGTGGCCAGCCAGGGGTGGCATTTGACGGTTCCCCAAACCCTGGTGATCCTTGGCTAGAGGATTGCCTGAACCCTGCCGAACCCCCATATGGTCCAGAGCCCACCCCTGGACCATATGCAGTATTCTAACTCTAAAACTGCAACCTTGTCATGTTGTGAAACTCTCGGTCTCTCAGAGACTTTGGGGGTATTTTTGGCTAGCAAGGCTAATATTACTTTAGGCTTAATATAAAGTTCTTAACTTTCCACTTCTTTAATGTGGTCAGGTCTCTCTTGCGCTAATGGAACTTTACACTTTTGTGCTGGTCCTGTCAACACAACTGGAAGCTCAGCTCTGTCAGTAGTCTGAAAATGAGCTCAAGGCTGACTCATATTTTGAACTCATTCTTTACCGTTAAAATCCTGCATGACTAAGGCAGGTTTAAGTGTCTTGATATGTGTGAATGGATGCCAGCTAACTCTGACAGTCACTGGCCCATGCTTTGATTGCTCTAAAAATGGCCATCGTAGTGATAAAATCACAAAGGCCACTTCTTCCGTGGTTTGCCAGTCACTTTGACGCTGTATTTTATTGAGCCATCTTGTTGCATCTGCTGCCTCTTCTAACTAACACAGACCATTGCTGGTGAATCGCTACTTTGAGTTCTGCCAAGGATGATTGACCCTTCCAGGAGAGACTAAGTTTGCCAATAATCAATTGTGCCAATCTTTCTGGCATCCCAGAACCCAGAAACAGGAAAGCTAGTAGCTTTTGGTGGTTTTTTTTTTTTTTTTTTTTGAGTCTTGTTGAGAAGAGGAAGGTTTGTGAATACACCTTGCTCAGTTTGGCACCCTACTACCCTGATGAGGAAGGAATACTTTCCAGGAGAACTAGGCCTGCCAATCTGCTGGACCAGTTCTCCTGGCATCACAGAAAACCCATTAATAAAAAAACCAAAACAAAACACAGCAGCAAAAAATGTTTATTACTACAACTCTTAAATGTATGGTGTATTTAGAGTAAGTTGCTTTTTTTATGGATTCAGACAGTTTCGCCCTGAATTCTTTGCTCAACCATTTATTATTTATTTGTTTGTTTGTTTGTTTGTTTGTTTGTTTGTTTGTTTGTTTATTTATTTATTTATTTATTTATTAGTTCAATTTATATGCCACCCTTCTCCGGGGACTCAGGGTGGCTTACAATGCATTTATAGCAATAGCCTTCATTCTTTTGTATATACCTGCTTATTAGGGCTTTTGGCCCCCCATAAGCAGTGTTTCTACAAAGTCAGCTTATTGCCCCCACAATCCGGGTCCTCAATTTACCTACCTCGGAAGGATGGAAGGCTGAGTCAACCTTGAGCCTGGTGAGATTTGAACTCGCACTAATTGCAGGCAGCTGGCAGCTAAGTGCTACATAACAGCACTTAGTCCGCTGTACCACCAAGGCTCTTATTTGCCTTGTTTGATAAGCTGTTCTGCTAAAGGAGGCATTGTAGTAAAACCTTGAAGGTCTATGACTCAAACCTGGCAGGCTTGGCTCCTCCTGCTTGTCCCATCCCCAATATGGATCACCCACTGTTTTCTGAGTGGAGGAACAGATGACACTAATCAGTTCCTGCACTGTCAGCAGTCTGGAATGTGCACCAGCCTTTGCAATCCAGTCTTAAAATTGTAAAGTTGGCTGAGGGTAATTCCAAATTGCAACCCATCCATTCTGCTCCCAGTTGCTCATTGATTTCCCTTTGGAAATTTCCATCTACTTTGCAATGGGTTGGCAATGGCAATGGGTGGATGTTTAGACCACAACAAGATTTGAATGGCTGTTCCCCTGGTTCTTGCTTTTTCCCCTCCATGCAAGGAAGTCAAGTTTCAGTGGCTGCCTCCTGGGCAGACCAGTCTTCCAGTGCGCATCTTTTCCTTCTAGCAATTATTTCCTTCTCATCACACCCCATGCTTGCTTTTGCTTTCCCATGTTTGCGACCATGTATGACTTCACCCCCTCCCCTTCCCACACCATCTTCTTTGACATTTTCTGTTCTCCTCTTATGGCACCATAAGTTTTTTTCCCCCCTGACACTCCAATAATCAAAGGAGCGGAGTGGTGGCTCAGGGGTTATGATGCTGGGCTTGTTGGTTGGAAAGCCAGCAGTCCAGGTTCGAGACCCAAGCACCACATGATGGGATGAGCTCCTGTTCTTGCCTCAGCTCCTGCCAACCTAGCAGTTCAAAAGCACGCAAATACAAGTAGATAAATAGGTACCACTTCAGCGGGAAGATAACAGTGCTCCATGATGTCATGCTGGCCATGTGACCGTGAACATGTCTTTGGACAATGCTGACTCAATGGCCTTGAAATGGAGATGAGCACCTCCCCCTAGAGTCAGCAACAACTAAAATCTGCAGGGACTCCTTTATGTTTTTACAATAATCAGAGCACTAAGGAGTAGGTGATTTCTTTTCATCATATGCTCCTTGTAGGTTCATGGCAACTTTGTAGAACAGGGGTCCTCAAACTATGGCCCGTCTAAACCGTTAATCTAGCCTGCGTGGTACCACCAGGCTGCCCCGCCCACATTGACCCACCTACCCACCGGCCTCCACCAGCCTCCTGAAGGCCGAGGAAGCAAAAAACAGAATGCACAGAGGCCTTGGGAGCCCCCAAAAAACCTCATTTTTGGGTGGCAGAATGGTATTGGAGGCTGAGGAGGCCAAAAACGGGCCCATTTTTGGCCTCCAGAGAGAGAAAGAGAAAGAGAGGGAGAGGGAGAGAGAGAGAAAGACACACACACATAAACAGAAGTCCCTCACACACACCCTGAGGCAGCCATATCCCTTCACTAACCTGCTTTCCACCCCCAGGAGCATAACAAATTAAAGTGTAATTTGTGTGTATTGTTTAATGGACTGCTAAATTGGCCACATCCACCCAGTCACATGACCCAATCACCCACCCAGCTGGTCTGGCCCCCCAACAGTCTGAGGGACCGTGAATTGGCTCCCTGTTTAAAAAGTTTGAGGACCCCTATTGTAGAAGAACAGATAGTTCATCTTCACAGAAGGGAATAGGAACACTTCAATATTGAAACCAGAATGAGGTGGTAGAGATTGGGGGGGGGAGTTTTGCAGTATTGTGAGCAGTGGGTGTTAAAGCAAATGATTTACCAAGGCTGGGCAGAAACACAAAGCTTGAAACCTGGTGGATATAAGGCAGGGGTGTCAAACTCACATCGTCACAGTGGCGTCACATGATGTATCGCAACCAGGCATAGCCAGCGCATGATGCATCCGGCCCGCAGGCCACGAGTTTGACAGCCCTGATATAAGGGCTAAAATGACTGTGAGTTTCTAGGCTGGAGATAGTGTGTTGATGTAATAGGCCATGGTTGCATTAGCTGCAAGCTTATTTAAAACCACACACACACACACACACACACACACACACACACACAACAGCCATTGTCAATGGGGAGGGAACATAACTACCCAGCAACCAGGATCACATAGCCACACGGGATAGTGACCAATTACTGGGAGGAGGGTAGGGCAGGGATGAAATCCAGCAGGTTCTGACAGGTTCTGGAGAACCGGTAGCGGAAATTTTGAGTAGTTCGGAGAACCGGCAAATACCACCTCTGGCTGGCCCCAGAGTGGGGTGGGAATGGAGTTTTTGCAGTATCCTTCCCCTGCCACGCCCACCAAGCCACACCAGGCCCACCAAGCCAAGCCCACAGAACTGTTAGTACAAAAAATTTGAATTTCACCACTGGGGCAGGGGCATGCCAGGTACTGCAGTCAATCATACCTGAGACTGCTACTAGAATGAAATAAAGCACCAGAGACCAAGGTCTTAAGAATGCTTGGGTTGGAAAACAGTGCTTTTGAACCACAACTGGAAAATATAGGTGTGTGTTAGATCTGCAAAAGGCTGGGAATGGGAAATAAAATAAATAAATAACTTTATTGTCATTGTACGTGTATACACAGTATACCCATATAACGAAATTCACTTAACACCCAAAGACCAGGACACCATCATGTTTCTGCACTCAGAAAGTAGTGACTGATACATATGGATTGGGGAGGGTACAAGCAGGAAGTGTGAATCTGCCTAATAAAATGAATGAAATGGATGAAAAGCAGTTTCAGCTGCAATCTAGAATTGCCTTCAAAGTTCTCTAAAGGGGTCGTCTTATTCTACCAAAACCGAACCCCCTTAAGATCGATTAACATTTCTTCATTATAGTCCATAGACACATCAGATTACCACTGAATCTCAAATCAGAAACTTGAGTTAAATCGTTATTCCTTTGAATCTTAAATCTGAATGGGCTGATGTGTAGAGGCCTAAAGCAGATCCATACTTTCTCTCTAATTAGAAAGGCTTGTTCACATGTTGGGAGCGTGGGCATTCTGGACTAGAATATCGAGAATATTAACATCCTGTTGCCTCTTGAGGTTAGGCTGTAAGGAAAAGAGGATTTCTAATAAAAGGGGAATAATAGCTGCATTTAACTCTCAGTCGAGATCCAGAGAGTATCGATAAGAACGGGAGAAAAATGGAAGAAGCATCTGATGAACCCATTAAATTAACCTAAGAGATCCCAGGGAGGAAAATATACACTGAGTATGAGAAAAATTTGCAAAAGGATTCATACCGGAAAAAAAAAAAAATCTGGAAAGCAACATAAACAAAGTTCAACCTTTCAAAGGGATCCCTCCCTCCCTCCCTCCCTCCCTCCCTCCTTCCCTTCCTTCCTTCCTTCCTTCCTTCCTTCCTTCCTTCTCTCCCCTTCTCTTTTTTCTTTCTTTCTCTCTCTCTCTCTCTCTTCTTTCTTTCTTTCTCTTTTTTTCTTCTATTTCCTCTTCATGTATTCTGTTTCAACAGCAATAGCAATCCAAGCAGTTTTTATCTGAAGCATTAGCCTGGCCCAGTAGGTGTCAGATTAGATATACATTACTCCATTATCTCTGCATACTACTGTGCCTCAAAGGGTCTGTGGAGATGGGTCTTGCAAAGGAAGGAGAATAAATAAAGGATATCTCTTTTCAGTTTTGGAATAGCGCTTTTACCATTAAGAAAAATCAATAACTGGATTGACTGCATTCAGTGGGGAGTATTATTGTTTCCCATAATGTATCTAATGCATATCATTACCAAAGTAATCACATTATTATCTGCCGCTGCCTTCCTATTTGCTTGGCTAGATATAAACTCAGAGCTATTTGTAAAGGTTCCTGTTTTTCTCCCCTCCTCCTTCAAAATTGCTGCAAATGGTATTTCTTTCCTGTCTCTTTATTAGCTGCTTGAACTGCCCAGAACCTCTGCATTCAAATTAAGTAGATTGCATAGCTATTTCTATTTTACTCACAATTTTCCATTCCAGAACTATCAATTTAAAAGCCAGCCTTCTACTTGTGCTTCATCCAGTAAAACTGTTTAGAAAGATAGGAGTAGAGTGTGATGGTGTGAGAGGCATCCCCTGCATAGATCCTGGTAAAATGAGTGCATTTTGCAGAAATGGGCATGTGTGATATAAACTGAGAGCCTTGGATCAAAACTGCCCCTCTTCTTTCTGTATAGCTATAGAGCTTTGTAGCACAATAGTGCAACTTAATCCCTCTACAGCTAATAGTACTCAATACTCACCCAGCTGATCCTGCGACTATCATATCCAAGCTGCAAAAATCCAGAGCACCACAATTATTTTCTGTTGTTTTTTTTTACCATATACAGATCGTCTGTCTTTGATTTGGGTTGCCCAAATCTGCTAAGCCAACCTGACATCATCATGTGAGATTTCCTTTTATTTTCCACACGCACATCCACATATCCACATACTATATGTACATACATACATATACACACGCACTGTGTGTGTACACATATACATACATGCATACACAGAAATATATACACATATATACATGTAGGGAACATGGTGGCTCAGTGGCTAAGATGCTGAACTTGTCGATCAAAAGGTCGGCAGTTCAGTGGTTTGAATCCCTAGTGCCGCATAATGGGTTGAGCTCCCGTTACTTGTCCCAGCTTCTGCCAACCTAGCAGTTCAAAAGCACGTAAAAAAATGCAAGTAGAAAAATAGGGACCACCTTTGGTGGGAAGGTAACAGCGTTCCATGCACCTTTGGCATTTAGTCATGCCAAAGAGATGTCTTTGGACAGCGCTAGGTCTTCGGCTTTGAAACGGAGATGAGCACCGCCCCCTAGAGTCAGGAACGACTAGCACATATGTGCGAGGGGAGCTTTTACCTTTATATACATGTATATACACACATTTCCCAAAAGTCTGTGTTGTATTTGTAAACTTTCTATAAATTCAGGGTGGTGTTTTTTTTTTTTTAAAAAAAGCAAACTAACACAAGTTAAGTGATCAGTTTCCAAGGTTCTTGGTAGCTGATACCTCCACTGAGTTGGTATGGACCTTAAATACATGAGTGGCAGCCCGCCTCCCTATCTTTGTACACAGTCCTTGGCTCTTTACTAAATCTCCCAGTTGTGTTACACAACACTACCAATTAGCTGAAGATTGATTCTCCAGGTTATCCTAGAGAATTAATGTTGCCCTACATAAAATTTGTGATGGATTCTCAATTTCCATTTATAACCCCAGTTCTGGACCTCAAGCACTGTTAAGCCAAATTAATATAATATCACAGGATTGGGTGTTTGCTTTTGATTTTTTTTTAAGTAGTCTAAGCTCACTCTCAAATTTGTGAGCAGGAAAATTGACGAGAAATTCCTAAACAATTTCTCAAGGGCAAGATTTTCCTTTTGCAATGCCAATGCTTACATAGTAAAAGAAGACATGTGCATACGCATCTTGACTGCATATAGAAATAAATAAATATGCACCCAGGAGAATTTCCCCCTTTCTCTTCGAAATAAATTTGGAAACAATTGAATGAAAATTGAGAAGGAAAAAAATGATGATCTTTCCACTGAATTATAGAAGAAATAGCAGCAGACTGAACTGCATGAAGTGCTTCTTCATTCTCCAGTTCTTGCTGTCAGGATGAGGCCTAGCTGAGAAAAGCTGAATCTTATATTCTGGGCACAGTAGTTGTCAGACCCAAGAAACCAAGAAAAACACAAAGAGTTACTTTGGAATAGTTTCTTTATTGTTGTTATCCCCTATAGACAAAAATCTTGACAGACTAAAGCACTAATCTGCATAATTATTAGATATTTCTTTCTTTATTTTTTTATCCTGCCTTTATTATTTATACAAATAACTCAAGGCAGCGAATATATCCAACATGCTTTCCCTTTTCTAGTTTCCCCACAACAACTATCCTGTGAGATGAGTTGGCAGAAAGAGAGTGACTTGGCCCAATGGTGGGATTCAAATATTTTTACTACCGGTTCTGTGGGTGTGGCTTAGTGGGCATGGCATGGCATGGCTTGGTGGGAGTGGCAGGGGAACAATACTGCAAAATCTCCATTCCCACCCCACTCCAGGGGAAGGATACTGTAAAATCTCCATTCCTTCCCCATGTTCTGTCCCCGTCCCACACACGCACCCCCACAGATGGCCCAGAGTTAATAAGCCACACGACGATAAAGATAAAGCTGGCAGCAACCCAGTGGCTAGCTGCCAATTCAGACTTTACTCACACAAAACAAAGATTAGACTGCAAGCATTCCAATAAAGCAGGCAAAGTTTCAGCAATACAAGGATTAGTCCAAATGCAGTCCGACAAGGCAGGCAGAAGTCCAGTAACACAGAGATCATGGATTATTTCTAGTTTTTGCTTGTCACAAACTGAACCGGCCACCACACCAACATTTATACCCTGTGGGGTGTGGTCCAGTGACTCAGCTAATCTCTGGCATGCCTTCCCCTCTGCTGCGCACGCTTCTCCCTGCGCTGCTGTCGAGGATCCAGCCAGCACTTATCTCCTTCGTCGCTGTCCACCTGTGGTTGCGGGGACGTCCTTGGCTCTGGGCCTATCTCTTGGCCTTCGGTGTCCTCCGGAGGCATTGCCAGAGAGGAGGGTCCTGGAGAGGAAGGCCTTGCCAACTCCTCTCCCTCTCCCTCACTCTCAGAATCTGCATCTGTCGATAGCCCAAGCTCAGGCAACGGAACCACAACACCCCACTCTAGGAGAAGGTTACTGCAAAACCCCCATTTCCTCCCAATCAGCTGGGACTTGGGAGGCAGAGTATAGATGGGGGTGGGGCCAGTCAGAGGTGGTATTTACCAGTTTTCTGAACTACTCAAAATTTCCGCTACCGGTTCTCCAGAACTGGTCAGAACCTGCTGAATACCATCTCTGACTTGGCCCAGTTATCCAGCTGGTTTTCATGGTTGAGGACCACCTCAGGTGGGAGCTCACAGTTCTTACCTCACTCATCTCTGGCTTTCTAGCTTAGAGCCTTAACCATTAGACGAAACTCATGTATACCCTGTGAAAAATTGGGAGTGGGTGTCTGCCTTTTGTTCTCTTTCTACATATCCAAGATTCCAGCCTTCTTTGCTCCTTGAGAAAGACCCCCTCCCTTTTGTGACTCTGAGGAAGTCGAGGTAGTCCTCGACTTACGACCACAATTGAGCCCAAAATGTATGTTAAAATTGATGCCAAATGAGGGATTTGTTTCGTGAGTTTTGCCCCGTTTTAGCACCTTTGTTGCCCCAGTTGTTAAGTGAATCTGGCTTCCACATTGACTTTGCCTGTCAGAAGGTCGCAAAAGGGGGATGACTTGATCCCGGGACACCGCAACCGTCATAAATTGTCTAGCAGATGAATTTTGATCATGTGACCGAGGGGCTGCTGCAATGGTGATAAGTGGGAAAAATGGTCATAAATCACTTTTTTCAGTGTTGTAACTTTGAATGGTCACTAAATGAACTGTTGTAAGGAGAGAACTACCTGTACATTCCACCACAGTAGTGACTTCAGAATAGAATAGAATAAAGTAGAGTGGAGTGGAGTGGAGTGGAGTGGAGTGGAGTGGAGTGGAGTGGAGTGGAATGGAATGGAATGGAATGGAATGGAATAGAATAGAATAGAATAGAATAGAATAGAATAGAATAGAATAGAATAGAATAGAATAGAATAGAATAGAATAGACTTTATTGTCCCTTTGAATGTACACTAATTGGCATTCATTAAAATGAAATTTTGTTGGATACAGCTCTCAAAAGGTCACCACCTCCAATACACTACATAAACATGACAAAATGTATAAATAAATAAATACAAAATTATGCATGTACCCACATATATTATATGACACAGGTCAAGGCAGTAGTGAAATGCACTTACCTTCACTACCGGGTTCGGGAATGTGAGCGCGCATGCGTGTGCGCTCACTACACGCACACCCTTCTGTGCATGCGCAGAGGGTCAAAAATGAGATGTAATGATGTCCTGGCGGGTAGGCGGAGCCTCCCGCCGCCGGCACTACCGGTTCGTGCAAACCAGATAGATCCAGCTGGATTTCACCGCTAGGTCAAAGGGATAAGTGAATTAGAATGGCAAAAGAGCACTGTACTTTCAAGCTGCAAGGCCTGCCCCTTTTGCACACGCAT
Organism: Pantherophis guttatus; assembly: GCF_059756535.1. Taxonomy (NCBI): domain Eukaryota; kingdom Metazoa; phylum Chordata; class Lepidosauria; order Squamata; family Colubridae; genus Pantherophis; species Pantherophis guttatus. The sequence goes on from NC_142064.1 coordinate 81,384,012, forward strand.
CATAATGTTGTACATATACCCCAAAAGTTGGACCTTGTGGCATGACAACTTACCCTTGCTTTCATAGCTTTGACAAAGCTTCAGGCGGACGCTTGCTCGAGCAACTGATATATTTATAAACGGCACAAAGTTTTATGTCTTTATGAAATGGATGCTGTATATTGTGTCAATGGTTAGTCCTTTTTCAGCATAGGTCGGGACTTCTCTTTATTGCGATACATCTTTTCTTTATATCTCCACAGTGAGGAATAGGATGTCATCTTTTGGTTTCATTGGAGAAGGTCCTTTTGGAAAGTTCTTGTAGGAAATATACCTGAGTGCTGAGCCTGAAAGAGGAAGAGTAATTGAATACTGGAGCTTTTAGAAATTTTAAGGCAAATAATACAGCATTATTTTGTTATTTTTATTGCAGTATTCCCAGGGTGTACGCTTTTATTAGCTCCTCTATCAAACTGTTATATTGATGGATAGTATACATGTGTTCATTTGGTTTAATGGCCTCTGAGCCTACTTCCGTTGTAATTTTTTGAGTGTGAAACCTGAGGAAAGAATTACACAAGTACAAGAACAAGAAGGTGTTATGTGCATCCAACTAGCAGTGCTCTGGCACTCCTGTGATTAAAGTACACATCTACTACTGGAACTGTTTGCCAGAAGAACTATTACAAGACACAAGACCCAGGGGTCCACAATCTTTGGTAAATGCCAATGGAAGATTCCCAATTTCTATGAAATTGGAGTGGGACTATGAGATGTTTCCTCATCTCTATTTTCCTCTGGCAGAAATAACCATCCATCATCTCTCTCTCTCTCTCTCTCGTCTGTCGATAATTAGTTTCCATATTATAAAGCATCAAGCAAAGAAAATCTGAAGTAAAATCTTAAGCACAGTCAAATGATTTCGGATTTAGCAACTGCTTTGCTTAACAACCAAATTGCCAGGCCCAGTTGCAATGGCTAAATGAGGACTTTCTGTCTTAATATTGTATGCTGCAACAAACCAGGATAAGGTTTCAAACCAGGGGTGAAATCCAGCAGGTTCTGACAAGTTCTGGAGAACCGGCAGGGGAAATTTTGAGTAGTTTGGAGAACTGGCAAATACCACCTCTGGCTGGCCGCAGAGTGGGGTGGGAATGGAGATTTTTCAGTATCCTTCTCCTGCCATGCCCACCAAGCCACACCACGCCCACCAAGCCAAGCCCACAGAACCAGTAGTAAAAATATTTGGATTTCACCACTGCTTCAAACATACTTCTTCCTAGCATTTGAAGAAAAAAAAAGGCTTTGTATGACCATAATATTGCAAAGTAGAGATTAGCTTTCAGGAGTCCACGGTTAAAGTCTGGGTTTTGAATTCTCATTTATATTGGATAATAATGTCAGGGTGCATCACATTTCTGTTGCAACATCTGATGTTTATGGAGATTCTCAGTCATCCAGGTCATGGTTTTTCCAAAGGTGCTTTGGAACATTTGATTCATTGCCTGGAGTTGTAGTGCATTCCTCCCATCTCCTGCCATCTTCCCGAGGTTGTGGCTAATTCATTTCGAATGAAATGAATAGGATACATTTGTCTGTGTTGCAGTTGGCAAGAAGAGTCTAAAATGAATAGAACCTGCAAAATTTAATAGCAAGTTAATAGCGATGAGATTTTGCTCAGAATTGTCCTGTTTCTCCAAATCAGGCTGTGAAATTCATCTCTATATTAGCCCTTAATTATAGAACACAAAGGAGAAAAAAAACCCAGGATCACAAAAGTGGGGAAATTAATCAAATGTTGACCTTTTTACAAATGTGGCATTTTTACTGGTAAGTTACAATGGTTGGATTCTACTGTATGTAGAGAGACACGTTTGTTTAAAGAATGAGGCACAGTTCAGACGGACTGATGTGCTTAAACCATGGAGATTTCAGGGAGGTTTATTTTAAAAGTAAAGGTTCCCCTCGCACATATGTGCTAGTCATTCCCAACTCTAGGGGGTGGTGCTCATCTCCGTTTCAAAGCCCAAGAGCCAGCACTGTCCAAAGATGTCTCCGTGGTCATGTGGCCGGCATGACTAAACACCGAAGGCGCACGGAATGTTGTTACCTTCCCACCAAAGGTGGTCCCTACTTTTCTACTTGCATATTTTACGTGCTTTTGAACTGCTAGGTTGGCAGAAGCTGGGACAAGCAACGGGAGCTCACCCCATTATATGGCACTAGGGATTCGAACCGCTGAACTGCCGACCTTTCGATTGACAAGCTCAGCATCTTAGCCACTGAGCCACCGCATCCCCGAATGTGGTTTATTTACAGTAGTCCTAAACAAATTTACTTTTTTTAAAAAAACAGGTGTTTGGAGGGCTGTATCAATCAAGATGGTAGCCAATTTTCTTTTCTGTTTGAAATAATTTGGATCTTTCAAAAGTGTAAGGAATTCTCGGCGCTTGCCAGGCACTTAGTGATGCTAAAGAGCCAACTTCTCCTCTGTTAGCTGGGAAATGCTCCTGGCACAGTCTTGCTAGTTAGTTCATAAACTCATTCAATCCTTTTGACACCTGGTTAGTTCCACATCTCTGTATTTATGCCATGTTTAATATTGCCATTATTTTTGGCTGCTTGTACTGGCATCTTTAATTAGAAAATATGGGGAGGGGTGGGGAAAAGCCTAATATGAAACAGGTATTGTTACAAAACACTGCTCTTTGTGTGCCATGAAGGATCTTAGCTACAGTGCTGCTTGCGAGGTTTATAACACCTAAGACTATCTATTTGAAATCTGGTGAACAAGCCCTTGTATGCTTGATTGGAAATGAATACTGATGCAAAGTTTCCTTCTAGTGCAAAATGAAAGCGAGGTAATGAGGAAGCTTGAGAGCTGCCAATAACTTCTATATTGGATACAGTTGTTTGAAAGGTGAATAGTAGAACTGAAATGGAAATTGAATCCCGGCAGCAAATGTGCCCTGAATGACTCTGACACTACTCTGCAGAGAAAAGGGGGAGCGCTAAAACTTGCCTTCTTAGAAGTCTCTTGGTTGATGCCAGATATTTGAACTACAGCTGCACTAGGACCTAGCAGTTTGATCCAATGCATGGCGAAGAACTAAAACAAAGAAGAGGGAGTCAATCTATTCTCCAGAATAATAATATCCTTTAATGTCATTGTACATCATGTATACAACGAAATTGGTTTAGCCTCTACTCGCTACTCTTCAAATCATCTGAAGGCAGGTCAAGAAGCAATCAAGAAGAGATCCAATCTAGAACTAAGGAGAAATTTCTTGACAGTTAGAATAATTAATCAGTGGAACAACTTGCCTCCAGAAGTTGTACAAACAGCTATTAAGACTGGCTGGTTGACAAGTGCCCAAAATGTGATCACATGACTTGAGGGGCAGCCATTGGAAGATTGAATATGGGTAATAAGTATCTTTTTTGGGTTTCATTAAAACTTCAAGTGAATAGAATAGGAATAGGAATAGAACCCAACACAACCCAACCCAACACAACAGAATAGAATAGAATAGCAGAGTTGGGAGGGACCTTGGAGGTCTTCTAGTCCAACCCCCTGCTTAGACAGGAAATCCTATAACATTTCATACAAATGGTTATCCAATCTTTTCTTAAAAACTTTCAGTGTTGGAGGATTTACAACTTCTGGAGGCAAGTTGTTCCACCGATTAATTGTTCTAATTGTCAGTTCTAACTCCTTAGTTCTAGGCTGCTTCTCTCCTTGATTAGTTTCTACCCATTGCTTCTTCTCCTGCCCTCACCAAACAACCAGTCATAAGTTGAGGACTGCCTGAAATCAGTTGCGTCTGTCATGTTGCAGCTTGGTATGTGTAAATAATGATAATGCATTTAATCAGGGTTGTCCATAGGAAGAAGGAGTCAAAAAGATCAGGATGATGGTTGCGACTATGTAATTAAAGCTCTGCCATTTCACCATGTAAACTGTGTAAAAATGGGTTTTTACCAATTACCAATTACCAACCAATTGATTGTTATCAATTACCAATTACTATACCCAATTCTAATTTTTATTAGAATTGGGTATGGCTAATCTAGAGAAAAGAAGGATTAGGGGTGGCATGATAGGAGTATTCCAATATTTGAGGGGCTGCCACAAAGAAGAGGGGGGTCAACCTATTTTCCAAAGCACCAGAAGAAGCAATGGGCAGAAAGTAATTAAGGAGAGAAACATCCTGGAATTAAAAAGAAACTTCCTATCAGTGAGAACAATTAACCAGTAGAAGAGTTTGCCTTCAGAAGTTGTGGGTGTTTTTTCAGAAGAGACTGGACAGCCACTTGTCCGTAATGGTATAGGGTTTCTTGCTTCTTATCTTTCTTCTTTTCTTCTTAATTTGATTTATATGCCGCCCTTCTCCGGAGACTCAGGGTGGCTTACAATGCGCTAAGCAATAGCCTTCATTCTTTTGTATATTTATACAAAGTCAGCTTATTGCCCCCACAAACTGGGTCCTCAATTTACCTACCTTAGAAAGGATGGAAGGCTGAGTCAACCTTGAGCCTTGGCGAGATTCGAACCTGCAGTAATTGCAGGCAGCTGTTCTTAATAACAGGATGCTTTAGACCACTGTACTACCAAGGCTTGAGCAGGGAGTTGGATTAGAAGATCTCCAAGGTCCCATTCAATTCTATTCTATTTCTAATTCTAAAGCAGGGTTTTAATCCCATGCTCACAGTTTATGAGATATCCTGTTGTTGGCTAGGATATAAGAGGAATCTTGCTGAATCATGCAAAATACTTACTTGCATCTTCTCTCTATGGATGATGGATAGATGGATGGATGCACAGATAGATAGATAGATAGATAGATAGATAGATAGATAGATAGATAGATAGATAGATGATAGATAGATAGATACTTCTATTGGCCAATTGAATATCTATGCAAAGCCCACCAAGAACATATGAGCATAACAAAAGCTGGGAAAGAGAAAGGGAAAGGGAAAGGGAAAGGGAAAGGGAAAGGAAAGGAAAGGAAAGGAAAGGAAAGGAAAGGAAAGGAAAGGAAAGGAAAGGAAAGGAAAGGAAAGGGTTCTCTCTTTGAATTAAAAACAATATTGAATATTAAAACAAAACACTGAGTTTGTTATATGAGCCTTAAACACAACATGCAAATGTAATTATTGATTTATTTGTCTTCGAGTAGAATTGTACACCTGCTTTAAGTCGTTTCCATTGATATCAGTGGGGCCTATTCCCAGATTTAAAGGATACAGGAATATGGCCTTAAAATATCTGATCAGCTTCATATATCACATAAGCCATGCTGCATATATGTGTGTTAGTTTAGTACGATTCTCACCACAGTGGCTTATAAACCATCATTGATGACTTAGTATTATGCGTGAACATGGTCAATTGTTTCCTTAGTTAACAAAGTATGGGGAAAGAAAGCAGCCCTTAGTACAAAGGTAAATCCATCCAGCATATTATCTTCAATATATTAATTAGCTTGTCATTACAAAGTTGTTCCTCGGTGCAAAATGCAACGATGTTCTGAAATTGCTGTAGGGTGGGTTAATGTGATTGACTCTAGAGAATGCAAGAAAAAGATTTGGTTCAGAGCACCACTATCATGGTTTGCCAGCTCTGCTCAACAATAATTAATTTTTTTTAGAGCCGTTAATATTGTCCATGTCAGCTGCACACTACATAATTAACCTAGTGTATAGCTTGACTGTTGGAGAAAGAGCCATGTTGTGATTAGATGAAGTAAGTATTGTTACTCATTCAAGTGACTTAAGCTCCCTTGCAATAAATCTGCAACAGCCATTATTATGCCTGTCCTAGAATGAGGCCAAGAAAAGAAAAGGAAAGTTACTGCAAAATGCAGAGGTTCCTATGTAACATTTACATACTGATGATTGCATATGGAGCATCAATCAAACACAGGTCTATGACAATTCACCACGGCCAACTTGCCGTGACCAAGTTGCCACAGCCAACTCACCATGGCTAACTCGCCAAAGCCAACTTGCCATAGGACAACTCGCTACGGGACAGGAGTTACACTAATATCAAAGAAATGGTGGAATAGAATCATTAACGAAAGGATGCAAAAGGAGGAACAGAATGAAATGTTAATGGCAAAAATTAAAATAGTTTTTATTTATTTTCAATAATTAAGTGGAATTGTTACATTGTCCCACAGCGAGTTATCCTGCGGCGAGTTGGCCATGGTGAGTTGGCTGCAGCAAGTTGGTTGTGGCCAGTTGTCCTATTCCCATCAAACAATGCCTTACTTTCGTTTCACTTCTACTTTTCATTTACAAGGATTCCCAACAGTATCCCTCTGTTGCCTTTAGTCTTTTTTCTGATAATGTTCTCCTTGAAAATACTTTTACAATTCTTTAGAGTCCAGGCATATGCTCATACTTCCATTTTTCTCATGAACTCCAGCCATAGAATAGCAATAGCAATTAGACTTATATACCACTTCACAGTGCTTTACAGCCCTCTAAGCAGTTTACAGAGTCAGCAAGTTGCTTCCAACAATCTGGGTCCACATTTTACCCACCTCAGAAGGTGGGTAAACCATGAGCCAATGAGATTCGGACTGCCAAATTGCAGTCAGCCGGCAGTCAGCAGAAATAGCCTACAGTACTGCATTCTAACTACTGCACCACCGTGACTCATGAATTCATTCAGGTGGATCCTCAGCATAGTAAGTACAGTTAGTTTTCTCAACTTTACAACAGTCCGTTTAGTGACCGTTCGAAGTCACAACGGCACTGAAAAAAGTGACTTGTGACCTTTTTTTCTCACTTATGACTGTTGCAGCATCCTCGTGGTCATGTGGTCAAAATTTAGGGCACTTGGCAACTGGCTCATATTTATGACGGTTGTCTCCTTTTGACAAGCAGTCAATGGGGAAGCCAGATTTCACTTTACGACTGTCTTAATAACTGCAGTGATTCACTTAACAACTGTGGGAGGAAAGGTCATAAAATAGGGCCAAAACGACTTAACAAGTGTTTCGCTTAGCAACAGAAATGTTGGGCTCAGTTGCGGACATAAGTCAAGGACTGCCTGCATCACCTCTTGTTCCCAGTTCTGCTTTTATTTTTGTTTTTGGTGCTATGGATTTTGCCTTTCTCAGAGTCAAAGAAGAAACTTTCTGACCAGTCTGTTAATCTCCTTCCTTTCTGTAGTCTTTATGATGGATTATATTTTATTATCATTGCTGCATGATCATTGCTGAATCTCATAACTTTCCATAGTAAATAAGTGACTTCTGCTCCTTGGCATTTATCAAGAGCACTTTCTAGAAACAGGTTCGCCTCTCTGAGGAACTTTCCTTGCCTTCTCTTGTTTCTTATGCTCGAAATAGTTTGATCCTTAATCAGAGATTCAGTCAATAGCCCACAAGTCCCAAGACTTACGTTTTAGTTTCAGATCTGAAACAAATTCTTCAATTGGCTCAGGCGTCTTTCTTTTCAAGAAGACAAATCTTTCATACGTGGCTTTGTGTCTGTGATGCAGCATGCCTCAAATGTCTGCCGTAAGGTTTTTAATATTAGATCTTTCTTCTTATATTAATAGATGTACACCAGAGGTGGGTTTCAGCAGGTTCTGACCAGTTCTGGAGAACTGGTAGCAGAAATTTTGAGTAGTTCGGAGAACCGGTAGTAAAAATTCTGACTGGCCCCACCCCCATCTATTCTCTGCCTCCCAAGTCCCAGCTGATCTGGAGGAAATGGGGATTTTGCAGTAACCTTCCCCTGGATTGGAGTGGGAATGGAGATTTTACAGTATTCTTCCCCTGGAGTAGGGTGGAATTGGAGATTTTACAGTATCCTTCCCCCGCCACGCCCACCAAGCCACGCCCACCAAGCCGTGCCACGCCCACCAAGCCACACCCACAGAACTGGTCGTAAAAATTTTTGAAACCCACTACTGATGTACACTATATGCATCAAGGATGTCTACTCGAACTATTGTCAGGAAGAGGAGAAAAATAATATTCTGGTTTCCACTGTAAATTCACTTTTGGAATCTTCCTAATTATGACATGAATCTGTTCCCAGTATTTCTTTGCCTTATCACATGTCCACCACAGATGATTAAATTTACCTTAGTTAGAATTACATTTCCAGCAGATATTCAAGACACCTTTATACATCATTGATAATTTAGCTGGCATTAAGTAGTACCAGTACATCTTTTTACAGAAGTTCTCTTTAAGGTTATAATCCAACATCAATTTCTGTCCTTTACCCACATATTTTCCCATTGCTGAAACATTATACTGTATTATAACAAAGTTTTTTTTCTCTCACTGAGTCATGCAATGTTTAACAGATTCACTTTCCAGGTTCAGCTGCAACAGCATTTTATAAACCTTAGCTATAAGATGCTCATTGTTAGTACCAGACTACCATTTCAAATTCATCAGAAATCGGTACCACTGTGATGGTTTAGATAAGTTAATCCTTTAAAGATAAGGGGGGAAAAAGTTTATATCGATGTTAAATATAATTTCTAAAGCGTTAATAAACATAAAGTTGTTTGGACTGTACAATTGATGCTAAGTGTGATATTGTTATGCCTTCGAGGCAGTGGTGAAATTCAATTATTTTTTACTACCAGTTCTGTGGGCGTGGCTTGGTGGGCGTGGTGTGGCTTGGTGGGTGTGGCAGGGGAAGGATTCTGCAAAATCTCCATTCCCACCCCACTCCAGGGGAAGGATATTGCAAAATCTCCATCCCCACCCGACTCTGGGGCCAGCCAGAGGTGGTATTTGCTGGTTCTCCAAACTGCTCAAAATTTCTTCTACCGGTTCTCCAGAACCTGTCAGAACCTGCTGGATTTCACCCCTGCTTCGAGGTAACCCAGTCAAGAAACATAACCCTCAGTATTAACTCTCCATTAATGTAACCTTTCAATAAAGACAGAGTCTGAAAATACTCCTCTGTTCCCTCTTCCCTTTTACTCTCCCCAAAGTTAGGGAGGGTGCCTTCTGAGATGCTTTCCCCACCCTTACTCCACATTCCTCTGGGTTCAGATTTCTCTTATTAGAGCATTTTCTAGGCCAGGAGTGTCAAACTCAAGGCCTAGGGGCCAGATCTGGCCTGTGGGGTGCTTAGATCTGGCCTGCGGGGCCACTCTGGAAACAGTGAAGGACTGGCCTGCAGTGCTTCTGCCAACGAAAATGGAGCTTGGGAGGACTGCGTGCGGCCCTCCCAATTTCCATTTTCACTGGTAGAGGGTTGCAGGAGGCCATCGCAGCCAAAAACAGAGCTCACAAGGGCCCTGGGTAGTACTCACAAGCTCCATTTTTCTCTGGCAGAGGGTTGCAGGAGACTGTCACAGCCGAAAATGGAGCTCGGGAGCCTGTTTTCAATGGCAGAGCACTCAGGCCACCCCAAGTGCCCCCAACACACGAGTGACATTGAGCTGGCCATGCCCACCCTGGCCACGCCCACCAGTAGTGGGATTCAAATCCCATTGCTGCCGATTTGCTCGTGGGCGTGCATGTTCTTGTGCACGTGATGCTTCTGCACATGCCCAAAGACAACTGGGTGGGTGGGCGGAGCCTCCCACCGCCACCACTACTGGTTCACCTGTTCCGGGGCAAACCAGTATCAATCCATTACTGACGCCCACCCCAGCCCCCAAGGTCAAACACAACCCTGATGTGGCCCTCAATGGAATCAAGTTTGACACCCCTGATCTAGGCTGTCGCTCTTCCTTTTGTCTTCCAAGGTGATTCCCATGTACCATTACAGATACTGATGGTTGTTGTTCAGTCACTAAGTTGTGTTCGATAACCCCATGAACTATAGTGCACCAGGCTCTCTTGTCCTCCACTGTCTCCCGGAGTTTGCCCAAATTCATATTTCATTGCATTGATGACACTATCTAACCATCTCATCCTTTGCCGTTCCCTTCTCCTTTTGCCTTCCATCTTTCCCAACATCAGGGCCTTTTCCAATGAGTCCTCTCTTCTCATTGGGTGACCAAAGTATTTGAGCTTCAGTTTCAGTATCTGTCCTTCCAAGGAACAGTCAGTTAGGATTGACCGATTTGATCTCCTTGCAGTCCAAGGGACTCTCAAGACATTTCTCCAACAACGGATACCGAGAGACGATTGCAAAATGCATTAAACTGTTTCGTAACATAATAAATGTTTCTATTGTAATGCTTAATGCTAAAGTTCATCCAAAGTACTTCTAACCAAAAGGCTTGCTGCCAGACTAATGAGCATTCCATATTGTAATGGAATGTGAGAATGACCTTGAAAGACGGAGAGAAGAGACACTACCTAGGGAAAACAATCAGATAAAAGGAGGATGAGCCCACAACTGATTAACGGGCAGAGAAAGATACATGGAAAAGATGTGCCCTAACCTTGGTAGGCGATAAAAAGAGATGGCAGGAGATTCATACTTTCAGACTCAAAAGGTTCTGTTAATGTCACCTTACAATAAAGTTGAATTAGTTCATCATGTCGTGTTTCCTGTCTGGTCTACTTGGGAGGCTGACACATATTGACACATAGACTTACTTTCCATCTTACGTTAAACTGTGCTAGAATAACTATTTTCAGCCAGTTGAACACCATTTACTTATCCCTATTACAAAATGTAGTGTGGCCTCAAATCAGTTTACATGGTCAAGAAACCTTGTTGCTGGAGAAGGCTGATCTGCTTGTTAGCTACGCAAAAAATGATTGCATGCATGATTGCAATGCATGCAGGTGGCCATTCAGATCAGTGGTGGATTTCCAAATTTTTTACTACCGGTTCTGTGGGTGTGGCTTGGTGGGCATGGCATGGCTTGGTGGGCGTGGCTAGGTGGGCGTGGCTAGGTGGGCGTGGCAGGAGAAGGATACTGTAAAATCTCCATTCTTACCCCACTCCAGGGGAAGGATACTGAGCCGAGGTGGTGCAGTGGTTAGAGTGTAGTACTGCAGCTACTTCAGCTGAGTGCTAGTTCAGCAGATCAGCAGATCAAATCTCACCGGCTCAAGGTTGACTCAACTTTCCATCCTTCTGAGGTGGGTAAAATGAGGACCCAGATTGTTAGGGGGCAATATGCTATTTAGTATACTGTCTTTGGTGTAAGCCGCCCAGAATCCTCGGAGAGTGGGCGGCATAGAAATATGACAAATAAATAAATAAATAAATAAATAAATAAATAAATAAATAAATAAATAAAAGAGCCTTGGTAGTACAGTGGTCTAAAGACCCTGTTATTAAGAACAGCTGCCTGCAATTACTGCAGGTTCGAATCTCGCCAAGGCTCAAGGTTGACTCAGCCTTCCATCCTTTCTAAGGTAGGTAAATTGAGGACCCAGTTGTGGGGGCAATAAGCTGACTTTGTATAAATATACAAAAGAATGAAGGCTATTGCTTAGCGCATTGTAAGCCGCCCTGAGTCTCCGGAGAAGGGCGGCATATAAATCAAATAAATAAAAATAATAAATAAATAAATAAATAAATAAATAAATAAATAAATAAATACTTTAAAATCTCCATTCCTTCCCCACTTCAGGGGAAGGTTACTGCAAAATCCCCATTTCATCCTGATCAGCTGGGACTCGGGAGGCAGATAATAGATGGGGGTTGGGCCAGTCAGAAGTGGTATTTACTGGTTCTCCGAACTACTCAAAATTTCCGCTACCGGTTCCCCAAAACTGGTCAGAACCTGCTGAAACCCACCTTTGATTCAGATCCTATCCCCCTTCTTTCTCTTTATCGAAAAAGGCAAAAAGACATGTTTTTCACATACAGTTGCTTAGTGGAAGGGAGAAGCCGTGCCTTTTCTTGTGGCCCATGCAGAGAGTTGCCAGGCTATTAATGTCTGACCCGTATGGACGTTTTGCTGGATTCCCTGCCCAATGGTCTTTGGGAGAATCATCAAGTAAATCTAAAGGCCAGTGAGCATTCTCAGTGAATGGAATATACAGAATGAATATGCATTTTGGCATTTACTTTTATGCCCTATAAAACAATTCTCCTCCACCTTCCCTTTATTTAAAGGACACACACACACACACACACACACACACACACACACAGAGAGAGAGAGAGAGAGAGAGAGGCTGTTGAAATCTATATGGCGAAGGTAATTAGATTCAAGTTTTGTCCTCTAGTTATTAGTTTGTTTCTCTCCCCTTGTTCATCATTAGATGCATTTCTTTGTTAGGATTATGCATGCATGCTAATTCATTACTGTTTAGTTTCCCTATTCTGTGGCTTGTCAATGATCTAATTTATGTGCAAGACTGAAAGCTGTTTAAATGGATAATGCACTGCCTTCATGATACACACCACCCTCTTTATGCTCCATTAAGTTCAGGCATTGGCTGTATAAGCGATGTAGCAATTATTCTTTCTCAAGAACAATTGTGCAACTTTCTCTACAAAGTGTAGCAGATTATTGCACTGTGCTATTAAGCTCTAGGCTAGGTGAGTTACAAATATTGAGAGCATCGTAGCTTGGAGATCCATTTCAGTACATTTTGGAATAGAAAATCTTAGCTGGCAAGTAATATGAATGCTGAGTAGACTTGGTGGGTCATACAAAAATCCAGGAGGCTCATATCTGATTAGGATTTAGATGGGAATCTGTCAGGAAATCCAGGATTATGGGGTGGATTTGGAAATAAAAACAAAACAAAACAAAATATATTCAGGAGGGAGCTGAAAATTATATTATCGTGGCTAAGAAAACTACATAAATACTGTATGTTTGTGAAGTTAGGTGGAATCAAATTTGGTCAAAGAATATTTCCCCTAGTAAGGAATATTCATCTGTTGTAGAAATTGTGTCTTTTCTAATGGGCAACAAAGATCTACCAATGCTTCTAAAGGTACCCAAAGTTTCTGGTGGACTAATTTCTGAAATTTCTGTAATGAACCCAGAAGGCTGGTGGATTTCGCATGATACAGTATCAGAGCCAAGGTGGTGCAGTGGTTAGAGTGCAGTACTGCAGCTACTTCAGCTGACTGCTAGTTCAGCAGATCAATGGATCAAATCTCACCGGCTCAAGGTTGACTCAACCTTCCATCCTTCCGAGGTGGGTAAAATGAGGACCCAGATTGTTGGGGGCAATATGCTATTTAGTATACTGTCTTTGGTGTAAGCCGCCCAGAGTCCTCGGAGACTGGACAGCATAGAAATATAAAATAATAATAATAATAATAATAATAATAATAATAATAATAATAATAATATATCTGATGGAATTATACTTTCTCTATGTGTGATTTAGTAGGTTCTTTCCAAACTGTTCATTTGGCATGGAGGATACATCTACTTAGTCATAGACATCCATACCTAATCATGATGATGACAAAAATTTGCACCTGACTCAATCCTCTTCCCTTTGTACTCGTGTCGTACTGTTGCATGTAAGAACATATAGCATAAAGTTTATGTTGCAACACTGCAATGCAGGTTTTCCCGCACACACCTCCCTTGACACACCTATGACTGTGGTAGCTAGCTGTTTATTCAACAGCAATGACTGAGTTAGGAGCATCTTTAATTAGTATATTACCTAACTGAACCTACTTTACAGCGAAGACAAATTTGTATGTCCCGATTGAAACCTTGTAGAAGCTGTACTGTAGCTGGCTAAGATGACAGAAGTATGAGTTTTGCAGTGCACTGGAAGAAGGAAAACTGCAGATTTAAAGGCTAAAAAACTAGGGTAGAAAACTGCTCTTTTTAGCAATGTTTGATCAATCCTATAATATGAGATTCAGAGATTTACTGTCCAATAATCTGGAGATAACTGATGGACCATCTCTGCTTTAAAGAATAGCAAGAATGTTTGCGTGTCTATCCTAATAGTGCTAGCAATAGTGCTAGCACTGCTAGCAAGTCAGACTCGCAAGGTTCCCATTATAGCAGTACAGCTACTCAATTAATTGTTGCCTCATAGTAAAGAAACTAAGGGACAATATTTAGTTAAATTCTTGGACAAACATAACTTTCATTCGCACTTGAGGTTAACCATTCAGGAAAGAGCTTGCTAGATAATTTGGTTCTGAAGTTTTTTTGACTGCAGGACTGACAGGTAGGTAGGTAGGTAGTAGATAGGGGGGAAGGAAGGAAGGAAGGAAGGAAGGAAGGAAGGAAGGAAGGAAGGAAGGAAGGAAGGAAGGAAGGAAGGAAGGAGAGTTTTTTTTCAGGATGCAAGGGAGAATCACATGCAGGTTTTAAGGAACAATAATTCAATAAAACAGAGGGGTGAGGATGGGGGCTTGCCCAATTCATCCTATAGCTTTTGTTTCTAATCCTCAGTAACATCTTAGAGGACCATCTGTTTGGCGCCTTTGTTTAAACCTTTTTTTATATATACATTCCCTTTTCTCTAAACATTTTGCTCTTTTGTGTTTCCAATAACAGCACTTTTATTTTAATGTGGCATTTTTGTTGCCAATTTATATCTGGGGGTGGGTGGATTGTAGTCTGGTAGCATGCCTCAAAAATTGTAGGCATACACAGAATGAGTAGTGGCTGCTGGGTTTAAACTACCCTTATATATTTTTGTTTTATAAGCATTTTTCTCTTTTCGGCCTTGATGTTCCTGAGGAAAAGAAGCTAATATCACTGATTCTACTTAAAACAGGCTGCATTTCTTCCAGTCTGTTCTAGTATGGATGCCGCAAGTGTGGGTCTACAGAGACCCTTATCATTCCCTTCTTTCCTTTCTTTCTCTGTCTCTCTTTCTCTTATATAAAAAAATAAAAATAAGATTAAATTACCCAATACTAATCTTGCATTTCTAACTGCAAGGGGAAGGTTGAGCAGGGTCTGTTACCTTTCTCTAGGGAAAAATCACATTGACTTCAGCTGGAATTTTATTTGAATCAAAATCGCAGAAGCAGGCCCTCTTGGTGGATAATTGTCACACAAATCAATAGGAGTCTGGAAGTTAAATATTCTACTAATTAATTGGTGCCAAAGTCCATGCAGCAATTTAGAATGAGGAGATCGTGGACCCCGAAAGGTTGGAGTTTTGCCCCCGATATAATGATAGCCTTTCGAAAACTGATAATGAGGAAATGAAATACATTAATGAAAGTCGGATAAAGTAAAAGAAAATAAAAAACATGGTCTATGCATTCAGGTGTGTTTCTATTTAGGTGTCACCAAAACAGTCTCATATCCATGAACTTCTTTAATGATTAGCTCTCTGGCTATGAGAAAACAAAAATTAAGGGTTGATGGAGCACATTTTGATTACATGTTTAATAAAACAAGAACATTTAGCCATAGTCCTCATCAAATATAATTTTATCATGGTATTTTTAATGGTGGAATTTTTGTAAAGGAGGTCTCCCACAATCTGCAATCTAAATGTAACCTCTGCAGAACCGGGTGGGACCTGAGGTGAGATCTGTCCTATTACAGGTGGTCCTTGACTTATGACCACAATTGAGGCCAAAATTTCTGTTGTTGAGTGAGACATTTGTAAAGTGAGTTTTGTCCCATTTTACGACATTTAAGTGAATCCTGGTGGGTGTTAAATTATTAACCCAGTTGTTAAGTGAATCTGAATTCCTCGTTGACGTTGCTTGTCAGATGGTCACAAAGGGTGATCATATGACCCAGGGATGACTGCAACTGTCATAAATTGCCAAGTGTCTGAATTTTGATCATGTCACCATTCTGCAAAGATCATAAATCAGTGCCATTTTTTTCAGTACCATTGTAATTTTGAATGGTCACTAAATGAACTGTTGTGAGTTGAGGACTACCTGTATTACATCTAGTCCTGTCTCCCAAGGAAATAGGCATGGTATAATATAAACTTATTTATTTATTTATTTGATTTTTATACCGCCCTTCTCCAACAGGACTCAGCGTGGTGAACAGCCGAGATAAAACATAACATATAAAATTTAAAAGCAGTTTAAAAGACATTAAATAATTTCAGCCCTCAATTTAAAACAACCCAGTTAAAACCAATTTCAAATTAAAACCGAAAGGATGGGATCGAGCCAGCCCAGCTAGATGAAATAGATGTGTTTTCAGGGCCCGACGAAAAGTCCGGAGGTCTGGTATCGTGCGTATCTCTGGGGGTAGGTCATTCCAGAGGGCAGGTGCCGCCACAGAGAAGGCCCTCCCCCTGGGGGTCGCCAGTTGACATTGTCTGGCCGACGGCACCCTGAGGAGGCCCTCTCTGTGCAAGCGAACTGGCCGGTGGGAGGCTATTGGCGGCAGAAGGCAGTCTCCTAAATACCCCGGCCCTAAACCATGGAGTGCTTTAAAGGTGGTAACCAACACCTTGAAGCACACCCGGAAGACCACCGGAAGCCAGCGCAGCTCGCGCAGGAGAGGTGTCACATGGGAGCGCCCCGTTGCTCCCATAATCCCCCGCGCGGCCGCATTCTGGACCAACTGGAGCCTCCGGGTGCACCCCAAGGGGAGCCCCATGTAGAGAGCATTGCAGTAGTCCAGGCGGGAATGACGAGTGCCTGAGTGACCATGCGTAGGGAGTCCCGATCCAGAAAGGGACGCAACTGGCGTATCAGGCGGACCTGATAAAAAGCCCCCCTGGCCATGGCCGTCATATGCTCTTCTAAAGACAGCCGTGCATCCAGGAGGATGCCCAAGTTGCGAGCCCTCTCTGTGGGGGCCAGTGATTCGCCCCCAATAACCAGCGATGGCACCAGCTGGCTATGTCGGGACACCGGAAGCCACAGCCACTCGGTCTTGGAAGGGTTGAGTCGGAGCCTGTTTCTCCCCATCCAGGCCCGCACGGCCTCCAGGCACCGGGACATCACTTCAAGGGCATTGTTGGGGTGGCCTGGGGTGGTTTAATACTAAACTATTATAATACGTGTCCTTCAAAGCTGAAATTAATGCCTAGTGTCTTCTCTTCATGGAAATGCTCATGTACTTTTCTTGAGAAAGGTTTGTCACTTTTTAAAACTTTCCAATCTAGTCTATTGCAATCCCAGAATTCCTTGTGGTCTTCCATCCAATTATTAACCATGCTTAGCTTTTCAACCATGGCCAGTTAGATATTGTCATTTATTTGCACATTGTACCATCAAATCCAAGGAAAATCCCATAAATTAAACTAGTTTGTAAGAAAATTATATGTCTAGGACCATGATGGCGAACCTATGGCACGTATACCCAAAGTGGCACGTGGGGCCATGTCGCCTGGCACCAGTGGTGGGCCCCCGGTTCGCACCGGTTCTATAGAACCGGTAGTAAAACCAGCTGACCCTGACGTCATCAAAAAGCTTCTGTGCTTGCGCAGAAGAGCACACGCGTGGTACTGTTGCGAACTGGTAGTAAAGGTAAGTAGAACCCACCCCTGACTGGCACGCACAGCATCGCCCGTTCCTCTTCCGGGTTTCTGACGTCCATGTGCACACAACAATCAGCTGGACTTTGTGCGTGCAGCAGTACCGGAAACCGGAAGAGTGGTCTTCCATTTTCTGGCGTGAGCATGCGCGCCAGCCAGCTGATTGGCACATGCGCATGCAGGGCAGTAACTGGAAGACTGGCTGGCTGGCGCGGATGTGCGCACCAGAAACCAAAAGTACTTTATCCGGCACGCACATGCCCCCTGGGCAGCTCCTCTTCCTGGTTGCGGCCCTGATGAGCAAGTGTGCATGTGTGAAGCACTCCCTTTTTGGCACTCGGTGACAAAAAGATTTGCCATCACCGGTCTAGGGAGGACAACTAAGCCTAAATCTCTGGTTAAAAACATTATTATCCATTGTACCACTGTGACCTTAGTAGGACTGAAAAGATAGCTTGGGCTTGAATGGGAAGAACTACAAAGTGAAGCCTCATCAACTGAATTGATACTAGCAATAGCACTTAGATTTATATACTGCTTCATAGTGCTTTACAGCCCTCTCTGAGCGGTTTATAGAGTCAGCATATTGCCCAATATGGACAATATTGGGTCCTCATTTTACTGACCTCAGAAGGATGGAAGGCTGAGTCAACCTCGGGCTGGTCAGAATCGAACTCCTAGCAGTGGAATACCGCAATATTGCATTCTAACCACTGAGCCACCGCCATTCTAACTTATATAATAATAATTTGACATTATCCAGTTCTTACTATTCATTTTATTATTCTTGCTTCAGATCTGCTTCAGAAAAAAAAAAGATTCTCTTTTTCTTGGTTTGATAAAAAATACATGTGTGTGAAAAAGTTTCCTGGTAACTTCAAGGAACCATTGGTGTGTTTTCTTTGTCCCACGGGAGAAAATGGCAGTGTCCAAATTCAGAACACAACATCAGTTCATTGATCGATAAAATTAATCCATTCTTAAGAAGAGAGGGGGAAGAAAGCTTTCAAAAAGACGGATTTAGGGGAGAATCTGAGGACTTGCAGGTGTAGTTTTGCGATATAAAGCTTTACCTTGTTGATGTGAATCACTTGCAAATTCTGTTTTTTAGTTCTTTTCATCTACGTTATAAGGAAAACCTCCACTGGGATCTGTTGTTAATAATTCCATTGGAGGTTTAAGGAAATGCCAATCCATTTCACAGCAAGGCTCAGAAGTTGGCATAAGGTCAAAAAAAGGTTTAGTTTGCAATCACAATTTTACCAGAGTTCATTTCTAGTGTGCTTTT
Organism: Pantherophis guttatus; assembly: GCF_059756535.1. NCBI lineage: Eukaryota > Metazoa > Chordata > Lepidosauria > Squamata > Colubridae > Pantherophis > Pantherophis guttatus. Next base: position 81,402,594 of record NC_142064.1, read on the forward strand.
TAGACTGTGTGACCCTTTGGGGTTTACATTGTTTTGTTCTGTGGATTAAGGGCCAGTGGTTATATATCCTACAGCAATCGGATTCACATGGCTTTAGAAAACATCAGCAAATGCCCTTATAAAGCAAACGCAAAAATGAGGTGAATGAAATCTACTCAGCACCAATATAAGAATGGAGGATACCAATTTGAAATTCTAAATATGTGATTCCTGTTACATTACTCTTCAGTCTGGAAGTAAATATGCTGCTGATGTTCTTATGTTTTTGCACTGATCTATGCAAGCCAAAGGGGTAAACAGGTATTGCAATTGACTGGATCTTAAAAAAAAAAAAAAAAAAAAAAAGATGGTTGGAAAGGAGAGATCTAAACAACTTTTCAGATATTAGCTGAGCTAGCCTGAAGAGGCTTTATAAATATATATATTGTCTTTTAATGATCCTGTAATCCCGTGCATCGGGGTGGAGTCGGGGCAATTGAATGGAGCTGAGTGTTTACTGGCCGGATGCCCTTCCTGTTGCCAATGCAGAGTTCACAGCTGATATTTACTCATTGTGCCCAGAGACAGAAATATCTGCCGCTACCTAGGATCGAACTCACGGTTTCCTGTTTGTGAGGTGAGAGCGCCACTTCTAGGCCACTGCACCACTCCTTTATATCTTTATATCAGGCTGTATATCAGGCTTTATATCACGGTTCAAATACTCCACTAAATGCTCTCAGAACACTTAGGAAGAAGAGAGAATATCCACAAAAGTACAGATGCATTTTCTCTAAGGTTATTTTCTGTTCTTTGACAATCACCATTCAGCAACAGATCACGAGATCTCAGCACATGAAATTGCATATTTGGCCAATGTTGCTTTGAATAGCCTAGGAATTGTTGCTAACAAAAGAATATTGCACTAGGTAAGATAGACGAATGATCTGCCATAGAATAAAATAATCCCTAATAGTATTTTATGAGTTTATAAATTAGGAAGTTGCAACCTGTCAAAGCCAAAATGCTGGACAGGTTATGAAAGTAAATTTTAAAAAGCATGTTCCGGTCAAGAAATGTGTTGGTAAATCTCAAAATTCTTAGTTTTGGCTTTTAAATTTCTACATCTGCAGAATTAATATTCTATAATTGTACATTAATATTGTAAACTGCCCAGAGGTAGTCTTTGGTAAAATGGGTGGCCAATAAATTGGTTAAATAAATAAATGTGTGATATTTTGGCATTCACAATGCTTTCTTTAAGCATCTTAAACTTGTCAAATGCTGAATATTGAAGGTTTTCTATTTGTCTATAGTTTCAAACAGACATGATTTTTTTTATTTCCTGTAGGAAACTCTCATAAAAAGTTTAGTAGGGCTGTTACCAAATAGATTCCATTATATAACCTTAAACTTAACTACCTAGTTATAAAGAAGCTGCTCTTCCTGCCTTTGTCAAACTCCATTACTGATTAGACGCTGAATAATTTCCCCAGAGAAAGTATTAGAGATGTCTCAAAACCACTGTTACTTTTCCCCAAAGCAATACATAATTGGCTGGAAAACCAAGATAATTTTTTCATTCTAAAATTAAGGAATACTCAGTGTTCTACACCTAATTCTAACCATAATTTTGTATTTTACATGCCCATTTTACATGCTTTACTAAGCGTGTTTCTGTCTAGATGAAACAACTGAGAATAAAACATCAATTTAAACATTTAAAAATTCCTAGTCAATAGTAAATTAGAATCTGCATCTTTGTCTCATCAAAAGCATGTTGCGGAATTGCAATAATATGTGTTTGCACAACAGGGAAACCACAAATCTTACTCTTGTACTCTTAAATGGTGAACATTCAGCATTTATATTCACCATTTGGTGGCAAAAACAGAACATAAGCAAACCCCTTGAATGGGGAAACCAGATAGAGGTGATAAGTTGCTTCTCAACAACTTGTCATATGTGTTGCTATTGCCACTGATTTCTGAATGAATATTTAGTAAAATTCCAGTATTATACTTTAGGCTTCTTTGTGATTTGATAAGAATGTAAGAAGGGGATAAATAAATTAGCTAAGTGGAATCAAATCCTTATTTTATTTTTTTTTTGGCCTCCTGTGTCTTGATGCACAAATAATGTATGCATAGTAAATTTTTATAGACTTGGGCTACCTTATCTTCTTAAAATGCTTTTTAATGTTCTTATATATAAACATAAATAAATGCATCATTTCCCCTGAACTGCCTTGCAAGTAAGTTTAATGTAGCTGACAATCAAGAACATGATTCATCTTAGTGCTGCTAAAGCATTTAGTCATGGGGAAATCAGCAAAAGCCTCATTAGAGTTATGTGACCTCCATGCTTTCTGTGACTTGAGTAGCAAGTGCCAGGAGGGACTGGATGAAATTACATGAACTACACTTGAGCAAACTTTGACTAATAACCAACTAGAAACTGTTTGGATTCATGTGTGTTCCAGTGGTGGGTTTCACGTACCTTTGCTACTGGTTCGCATGTGCAGAGCGCATTTGATGATGTCCGGGCGGGTGGGCGGAGCCTCCCGCCACCACTGCTACCAGTTCGCCTGAACTGCGGTGAACCGGTAGCAACCCCCACTGGTGTGTTCCAAAAGAGAAAGGAGGCAGTACGGATGCATTGATTCCAAACCCATGAAGTGTCATTATTCCTTCCATAACATAGACTTCACTCTCTATAAAAACAAAGCAGGCAGCCTGGGGAGACTTTTCAGGTAGCCCTGAACGTCACCTTATCATCTCAGGGAAACAAGACAAAACTACAGGTTGAAATGCTGTCAACCATTTTAGCAACAGAGCAATTAAAGACCTGGGTTTTCAATGTTGTAGGTGTCAACCAGGTAGGTTTCATTTCAGCAATCTTTGGCAGGAATAGAGAAAGATTTAAGGGATGTTGGACTATGTAGTTGAAATGATTATCTATATGGCAAGATGCACTATATGGTCAAGAGAATCTGTACTCAAGTTTTTAGAGACCGGAAAATCTACTCTGATTCTGCTCTACTAATTAGGAGGAAAGAGGCTTTTATGCTAATAGCAAAAGATGGATTAAAAATAAAAACCCTCTCTGTTATTGGAGAAATAAAAAATGAATGTATATGAATAGAGTTTCAGGATGTAAGGAAGCATGTTGTAAGATGCTTTGGGCAGACAGTAGAAGTGGTGCTGTTGATAGTTAACCCTAGATGTCTACTTTCCAGTTAACATGAGAACCCACAACTGTGTCCATGCTTGGCCAACCATGCCTTAACAATAAAATATCAAGGAAGGGTAGACATCATGGCAAGCAGAAAACAGACTTGGCATGCCTTTGTCAGACAGGTATTTAGACCAGACCTGGCTGCCCCAAGGAGTTGTCCCTTACTGTGTAAAGATTTCAGATTTCCACCACTGTTACTGTACTTATATCGGTCTAACTCTCCCCAGTTCAAATTGCTTCCAGGCTTCAGGGTTAACTTGAAAAACAGCAACAGGATGTCAAAACACAGCCATCCACAAAGACTTTGGTTTAAGCATTAGCATGGATTCTATAATATAGTGAATTTGTAAATTTTAAAGAGACTTATATACAAATGCTTATGTATATGATATACGGTATTTTTTGCAGTATAAGATACTCCAGAGTATAAGACACGCATTCGTTTTTGGGGAGGAAAACAAGAAAAAAAAAATCTGCCTCTGCCTACCAGCATCCATCGGTATTCATCTGGCTAGCGTCTTTGCAGCAAACAGCAAAGAGTCTAGTCATCTTCAGCAGGTTATTGCAGCCTGATTCAGCATGAGCAGCTGATTGGTGGTTGGATCGGCCTACCAGAATACTGCAAATAAGCTGTTCCAGGCTGCAGGGATCGTCACAGCCCATTGCCGCTTCCGTGCGTCGCGTTTTTGCCTCTGTGCATTGCGTTTATGGCCTCCATGTGTCGCGTTTTCAACCTCCGCACACTCTGTTTTAGACCCATTCCAGGATGCTGGGATCGCCACAGCACATCACCGCTGATTGCTGCCTCCATGTGTCACATTTTCAGCCTCCGCATGTCGCGTTTTTGGCCGGTTCAGGGCACCAGGGATCACAGTGGTGGCAATCCACGCCACCTGGAACAGCCCAAAAATGTGATGTGCAGAGGCCAAAAACACTACACACAGAGGCCAAAAATGGGGCATGCAGAGGCCAATAATGCGATGTGCAGAGGCCGAAAACATGACACATGGAGGTGGCAATTGGCAGCAATGTGCTGTGGCAATCCCCACAGCCTGGAACAGGTCTAAAATGGGTTGTGTGGAGGTGAAAAACGTGATGCATGGAGGCCGAAAACGGCTGAAGGGTGAGGGCTGGCGGGTTGGTGGGGCTTTGGCAACATTCGCTGTATAAGACGCACAGACATTTCCACCCACTTTTGGGGGGGGTGCGTCTTATACGCCGAAAAATACGGTTATATTATATTATATTATATTATATTATATTATATTATATTATATTATATTATATTATATTATATTATATTATATTATATTATTATATTATATTATATTATATTATATTATATTATATTATATTATTATTATATTATTATTTATTTATTTATTTAAAATACCTGAATTTTTGTAATAGGTTATGAACTTATCTGATGAGGTGTTTAATATCTTGAGGTGTGTCCAAATATTGCTGGATTGAATTTCTTAATGGTTCAAACACCCCCCTCTCTCTCCCTCCCTCTCTCTCTCTCTGTCCCTCCCCCTTTCCTGTTTAATCACTAGTGTTCAGACACAGAAAACATTGACTTGGCGGTGTGTTTTTTCTCAGGTATACATTTGTTCAACCTCCTAGATGCCAAGATTTCTACATTTTCAAGCAGTACAAATTGTTGTGGGTAACCTTTGAAAGCTGAAGTCCAATAGATGAAGAAAAAGCGTGATTTATATATGTGTTTTGTTTTTGCAACAAAAGCTATTCTCATACTGTACAAGAAGGAACTGCCAAGATGCATTAATCAGACCTTAATTAACAAGGAAGAAAGGTGATAATTTACATTTATTCTGGATTGACACATTGTACTTTATTTAGCAAATGAGAGCTGTCAGGTGCTACCAATGAACCTTAGATTGAAGACGGAGGGTTGAAAATGTGTCTTCTGTCTGCTTGAGCCTTTGTAGGAGGGAGGCTTCAGTGTGTTTATACAAGGATCATTAGACATACCTCATGCTAAGTTTCCATGAATCTTTGAATCCATAACACTCAAAGGTCATCAGGTATGAAATTTTTTATAATGGCATTCTGTCATCTTCTGCAAGAACTAGTGATTTATCAAAACCTATTCACATATGGCACCTGGAATAGAATTCAGCTTTGCTTGGAAATCTGTAGACATTTCAAGAAAGAGGAGGAACAATGAGACCTTTGGATACTGACCAAGTATCCAAAGGACATGGGCAGAGAAAGAAGAAAATTGAGAGAAAACAATGTTGAAAAATCTAACGGTGGGAAAAAAGAACAAACTTCCAATCAGGGGTTGGTGAATGGTGACCCCTATTAATATGCCAAATTCTTATGTCAATGAAAACCCAATCATCCAGACCAAAAAATATCTATAAAAGGTTAAAATCATGGTAACTGGACCAAAGTTTGTTAATCTGAGACAATTCGTTACTCATCTAAGTACAAGTATCTTCATCAATCAATTAAAAAAAAAAATAGGCGGAAAGTCAGAAAGTTGTTGGAATGTACTAACTCTTGCTTCACCAACTGCAAAGGATTTCTCCCCAAAATGGACTTAATTATTATTTTTTTATCCTGACTGATATAGTTACTTGGAGGCGTAACAAAACATCTCAGATTACTTTGCAGTTGGTGTGGCAAGAATTGGTGCATTCCAACAACTCTCTGACTCTCTGCCTAATTTTTTTAAAAAAATTGACTGATGAAGTTTACTTAGATGAGTAACAAATTGTCTCAGGTTAACAAACTTTGGTCCAGTTGCCATGATTTTATCCTTTTTTAGATGCCGAATTCTTGTTTCCAGTAGCCCTCATTATTGGTCTAGGACAGGGGTGTCAAACTCAATTTCATGGAGGGCCGCATCGGGGTTGTGGTTGATCTTGGGGGGCCGAGTGGGTGTGGCCAAGTGGGTGGGCACGGCCAAGTGGGTGGGCATGGCTAGCTTGACACCACTCTCCAAACTGGTGGCATGTTTCCTCTTCGCATTGAGTAGACTGGGCTGAAGCTACGTTGACTTGCTCTTTCTTCACACTGGATAGACCAGGCCAATCTGTCCTCTTCACATTGGGTAGACCAGGACAGCCCTGTGGGCCAGATCCAACCACATCGCAGGCCAACTCCGGCCCGTAGGCCTTGAGTTTGACACCCCTGGTCTAGGACCTGTAATTCAGCAATTCTTGCAGAGCAATAAATTCCCCATCCCTATTCTAGGGGATGCTGAGCTCCCTCTTGTCAGACATAAATCTGGCCTCAAAAAAGCGAAAATCTTTTCAACAGGTTTGGATCTTTATTTGATGCTTTCTCAACAAGGTATATGACTACTTAATCATAATCATAGGTTTATTTGTCAAGCATATATAAGATAACAGGTAAAAGTATAAACATAATTTGAATACATGAAAAGAGTAAGTAAAAAGGAATATTAGGACAGGGACGGTAGGCACACTGGTGCATTTATGCACGCCCCTTACAGACCTCTTAGGAATGGGGTGAGGTCAACAGTAGACAGTTTAAGGTTAAAGTTTTGGGGGTTTGGGGAAGAAACTACAGAGTCAGGTAATGCATTCCAGGCATTGACCACTCTGTTACTGAAGTCATATTTTCTGCAATCGAGTTTGGAACGGTTTACCTTGAGTTTGTATCTATTATTTGCTTGTATATTGTTGTGGTTGAATCTGAAGTAGTCATTGACAGGAAGGACATTGTGGCAGATAATTTTATGTACTCTACTTAGGTCAGACTGAAGTCGGTGTAGTTCTAAATTGTCTAAGCCCAACATTTGGAGTCTGGTGGCCTAAAGTATTTTATTGTGGTTAGAGGAATGGAGGACTCTTCTCATAAAATATCTCTGGACTCTCTCGATTGTATTTATGTCCGATATGCAGTGCAGGTTCCAGACAGATGAGCTGTATTCAAGAATTGGTCTAGCAAATGTTTTGTATGCTCTAGTTAGTAGTACAACATTACCAGAGAAGAAGCTACACAAGATTAGGTTAACAATTCTTAATGCCTTTTTGGCAATGTTGTTACAGTGGGCTCGGGCACTTAGATCTTTAGAAATCTTGGGAATTATCTTTAGAAATACTTGGGAAACTGTTCTACCCCAGTGATGTTATTGGGATCTGTTCATTCACCCAGTCCCAGAAGGCCATCGGACAACATTTTTGTTACTACCTACTATCTTCTAGCAATTCATTCCCCCTTGTGCTTGTTCAGAACAGCAGAGGAAGGAAAGGACCAGGTTAACAGTTTTAATATATTCCCCAGCATTTTGTTGTATCTGGCACATAAACAAAGCAGCAAGTTAATCATTAGAGTACTGTTTTTCCCAAGTAATCTATTTCTCCATGTGCTTTCAATGCTATCATTGTGGAATTTCTACTCCAAACATTCACTTTAGTGTGATTGAGCCACAGTGGTGCCACGGTGGCACAGTGGTTAGAGTGCAGTACTGCAGACTACTTCTGCTGACTGCCGGCTGACTGCAATTTAGCAGTTCAAATCCCAGCAGGCTCAAGGTTGACTCAGCCTTTCATCCTTCTGAGGTGAGTAAAATGAGGACCCAATATTGTTGGGGGCAATATGCTGACTCTGTAAACCACTTAGAGAGGGTTGTAAAGCACTGTAAAGTGGTATATAAGTCTAAGAGCTATTGCTATTGCTATTTTCACCAGTAATTGTCTATTGTTTTCCTGGTTTCCTGGTGATATATTTAAAGTAGAATTCTTGCAAAGTACTTGTGTAATTAATCTTTCTATTTCTGAAAATTTTCATTCAGGAGTTATAGGTGATTATGGTGGAGGAAAATTAAAGATAACTATGGATCTTCTTCTGGTGGGAAAAGAAGATAGGAAGAATTGTGATTTTTAGGCGGAATGAATGAAAAGTTGGCTTGGCAAAATAGAGGTAGGCTAGACATGGTGGTTACACGTTCCAGAAATTCTTATTAAAGGCACAGTTAATAAATTAGCACTGTTGCTGCTAATCAGATCCACAGAGACCAGAAAATTATGTACATGGTGCTGTCTGGCTGCCAAGTAACAAAGTAAATAAAGGAGCAAATTCTAAGAATCAGTATATAGTTAAGGGGAGATTATTAATCCAGGATCTCTAGTTGCACTCAAAGAGTGAATTTTCAATTAATCCATTCAGTGTCTGCTTTGGTGCAACAGTTCAGAGGATTGGTCTAGTAATGTTTTAGCCTGTTTGGGGTTATAAATAATACATTAAGTAATTATATACATTTTTCATCTTCATAGGTCCCAACTAGCATTACTTAATTAATCTCCAGAGTGCTGGAGAATTCAGTCCATTAATTGGCCTAATAGTATCACCAACATCTATTCCCTTACTATGAAGTCATCCGGGAATAGTGTGCTATAAATAGTAAATGAGTGAATGTTTAGATTAATTAATCCATAAATTAGAAGAAGATTATTTTTGACTCTGCATGTGTGTGTATGCCATATATTCTAAAAAATATATTAATAACTCATTCTCCCATACTGTACAGCCTTACGTCGAATATAAGCATTGATTGTGCCCTGTAGTTCGTTTGAAAGCAGTGACTTTAATTTGCACCAGTAAATACAATTATTAAGCAATTAACCAACAGGCATTTATAGCTGGTAATTATCTTTGTTTAAATAAACACAAATTAGTTGTCTAACAATAGAATTTTGCTACTGGCCCAGCAAATTATTACATTCTGATGTTCACACATCAGAAAGCAGAGGTAGTGAAGCTAAAAGACAATCTGTAGGCTTAATAGACCAGCCCTACAGTTATTTTGAGCAAAATGGTTTTGGTTTTTACTTTTTTGTATCTTTTTTTCTAAAAAGGCAAAACCCATCTTCTAAAGTGATGAATATTTTGTCAGCTAAAATTATTATTCTTCATAATGTTCAGCATTCTTTGAAAATAAAGATTTAATATGTAACCAATTAGTAAAAAAAAATTAAGACAATTATCAAGCACACTTTTCTGTGTTAAATGTTAATTAAAACTAGCGGTATTTTTTTTTTTTTTAACAAAAATTAATAGTGGAGAAAACAAATTAGAGTGAGATAGTCAGTTTAACCTAATTTAGTAATCTATTAATAAAGAATAGATCTAGCTTCTTTAATGTGTATTTATTGTAACCGATAATTTAATCTTCAAAGATGTGGAGCACAGGCAAATCTTTGACAATTTTAGGGATTGTACTGTACAAAGAATGAATGCAAAGATGATACAAAGTCACACTATTAATTAAAGTTTCATTCCATGTTAAAGATCTTATTTAGAGAGACGCTAATCATATAAAGATGCATCATGAATATAAGATTAAGAATAGTAAAGAATTTTGTTCAGATTTTTGTTTGAAATAAAACCACAATGTTGTTTGAAATAAAACCACACAAACAAGACAAGAACTTCTGATTGCACAATATTGGACGCCTGAGAAAGTGAAACTAATCAGTTTAACTAATCAACTTAAAAGTTTGAAAGTTGATTGCTTGTATTTACAGCTGTCTTTCTGGTGTTTAATTGCAGTTGCCATGTTTGTACATTTCTTGGATTTAACAGCTTCATAACAAGCTTTACTTAATGGTCATCTTCAAGTTGGGAATACCTATATGTACTAAATTGGATCAGTTGAATTGAGGGGAAAGACTGAATCCTGGTTGAGAACATTGAAGGCCAGGTCGACAATTGAGTAAGCAACAAAAACCTGCAGTTTTAAGTAATGAATAATAATAATAATAATAGAAACCTTCCATCCCAAAATTGCTTCTTAAATATAAAGCATTTTCTCTTTTATTCTAAAGCACGTAGACATCTGGACACTAACATTACTATAGTTTATTTATTAAAAGAAATAACAGCACGGTGCCAAAAATGAATGAACTAATGAATTAATTAATGTTTGTGTGTGTGTGTGTGTGTGTGTGTGTTGGTTCAATCAAAATTAAATCATCTGGGTTGCTACATCTGGCTCACATAACTGGAATCCACATACCTGGAACCAATAAGAAGTAGACAGAAGATAGATTTCTGCTCTTGTTATGTCAGTAGGTCTTGTATATAAAAACACTTAATAAATCCACTTGGGAGAAGTCCAGCAGGTCCATTTTGCAGTGTCTTAAAACTTAGAGAACTAGCTCCTCACAGTGGAAAGCTACATGTTCCAAAAATGGTAAGATTCCAACTTTTGTAACATTTATTTATTTGCTAGATTTATAAGGCCGCCCGACTCAAGCAATGTGACTCTGGGTGTGACATGTGTCAACAAAAAATAATGAGCTAATTAACACTCTCCCCAGATAATATAGGTCAATATTAAATTGAAAATAACAAAATGGCAAGAAAACACCTGTGATGTGGTGGAGTAGGCTGGATTCCCAGAGGAATAAGTGGGTGGATTCCAGAGGAATAAGAGATCATTTGGTCCAGATATTCTGTATGAAGGAGAATGCATATTAGAGTCCCTAATAGTTCTCAGAGCAGTATGGTAGTTGCAGATAGTAGATTCTGGCAAGATTCTGTCTAAAGGTGTGCAAACAATAAAGAACTCAGGGAAGTCCTTGCTACTCTCTGAGCCTGATTGTTTTCGTGTAGATGTTTCATTACCAGAGGTATTTCAGATGTTTCATTCCAGAGGTATTTCATGAGAAGAGTACTCCACTCCTCTGCTCACAATAGAATCCCTTACGCTACCAGGCTTGAAATTTTGGGCTTGGACAACCTGGAACTACGCCGCCTATGCTCTGATCTAAGCATAGTACACAAAATTGTCTGCTACAACGTCCTACCTGTCGATGACTACTTCACCTTCAACCTCAACAATACACGGGCAAACAATAGATACAAATTCGATTGCAGAAAATACGACTTCAGCAACAGAGTGGTTAACGCCTGGAATGCTCTACCTGACTCTGTTGTTACATCCTCAAACCCCCAAAGCTTCAACCTTAAATTGTCTACCGTGGACCTCATCCCATTCCTAAGAGGTTTGTAAAGGGGGCGTGCATAAGTGCACCAGCGTGCCTACCGTCCCTGTCCTACTGTCCCCATTTATTTGTACTCATTTCCTATGTTCATGTCCATGTTTATACTTACACCTGTTATCTAGTACATGATCGAGAAACTAACTAACTAAATAAAAATAAAATAAATACCCAAACTAGGTAATGCCATCAGTGCTGGATAGGTAATATCATAAAGAACTCAGTTTGGAAGAATCACCTCCTGTCATTCTTGGGGTTTTTTTGGCCTGAAAACAAAATACCTCAAAAAGGAACTCCATTCAACTGGGCCTGTAACATATGAAGGTGATGGGAAGGGGAGGAGAGAATGTTCCTGAAAACATGATGTGGGGACATTTTTGGGGCTAAGGAGATCCCTCAAATAACCTAGCATATATAGAGTATATACTAAATAATATACTAAAATATACTAATCATTGACTTACTCATTGATATTCGTGAGCTTATCATTTCAAACTCTCATCCACATTACTGTTTGTGTAGGAGGACACCAAACAGGGTTGTGATGAATGCCACAAAGACTCAAAAGGCCGAGTTAGCACTGTCAGGGATCCAACTGAGTTGGAAAAACATTTTGTTCAGATATTACATAAATTTGGAGATCTGGAATTAATAATATTAGGAAACCTTTAATAGGAAATGTCCTTCATTCCTTTCTTACCATTTGGCTTTTGAACTGACTTCATGTTGAGCAACTAAAAGAGCTCTCTTAGATGTGTGTCATTTGCACAATGGTTGATATAAATAAGATACATCTGTTTCTCCCCAATTTATCTAAATGTGAAGGGGCAGGTAGTTTCTCTATTCCAGAGCTTAATAAAAAAACTTTAGTCTCTGGAGTCATCAATATGTTTCCTCTTACTAGTGTAATATTCAGCCCAAATTCTATTTCGGGTCAATTGTTTGTATTTTACAATGTTTCCAGATCCTCAATGTTATATCAACCAAACTTCTGTATTAAATATCTTTTCTGTTCTTATACTTAATATTAGTTTATCCCTGCCAGGAACAAACAGAGAAGCAATGATATTTTTTACAAGGCATTTTGTCTGACAAATCTTATTTTGTACAGGGATGTGAAATTAGGCCTCTACTCAATATGCTCTGTTGGCAATAAGACAATATGCTGTGCTTTTAAAAAAAAAAGGTTGTGCTTTTTCCCAGTGTTGATGTGGCTAAGTTATTTCAGAATTGTAGCCTGAACTGTGAACCTGGAACCAATCGTGTGAGTTGAATGAGGAAAGCGACATTCTCACAAGGGCCCCATTTGTGAACTAGTCACTCAGGTAGAAATGTCCTCACCACTCAAAGTTCATGCCATTTTAAACTAAGTGTTACTATCCAGATGATGAGTTCCAATGGTTCCAATAGCTCTTGACCATTTTCAAGGCCAACTGAAAACAATGGCTTTGACTTTTGATGTCAATGTTTAGGGCCATGACACTCAAAGAATTGGTCCTTCCACCTTTGTCTGAATATTGAGATAGACTACTGGTAGAAGAGAAGATTGGTGGTTCAGGGTTAAATTGTGGAGTCCTTGGTGATTTCTGAACTTGGTTATTTTCTTACAGATGTTTCATTACCCAACTAGATAACATGTAACTGGTCCCTGTGAATGTTGAGTATGCTCCCTGTTTAGCTTGACTTTCCAGTTTTGGTGGGACTGTGGTTTTCTCCTTGGCAGTTTCTTGGTTAGGGATTTGTTTATTGTTTTTGTCTGGTGTTAATCTCTGCTTATCTAAGTGTTGCTGCTGGAGATGATGTATTCTGATTTTTTTGTTTCCTTCTTAGTGAAATGAAGCATCTTCAAGACATCAAGTCTAGACAGCATCAAAGACTCTATTGAAGTATGTCTTACAGATATGCCTCTTTTTCTAGGTTCCTTTGGCATCTGAGGGTCATCTGGGGCCATCAGAAAAGGATTGACCCAGTGGTGGTTCCCCAGCTGGAAACAGTTTCTCCCTTATCAGATAATGAGATTGTTATTGCTCACCACCAAGTAAAGATCCTTTCTAATACCTTTTAATTCATTGAAATAATTTACCTTGTATAAGGGCATGATACTTTTCTTCCTTTGCTTTGCTGCTTCTAATACCTTGTTTTTGATGAAACATGTTTTGTATTTCATTTGTTCTATTGTTATGGACCTTGAGGGGATAGGTACGATCTAAATCACTTCATACATTTATAAATGATAATATTTTGAATGCTTTATTGAACCTAAATTAAACACTGTGTGGTATGAAAGCATTTGTGCATATATGGATTTTCAGGAATATAAGGTTAAAAAATGCAGTTCTCTCTGTAAATGGAGGACATAATCAAGGAAGAGTTACTTCTATATCTGATTAAAATCAAAATTTGCCTCTGTCTAAAAGGGGTTTTAAAAGAAAAAAAGATGTCATTGAGACCAAGTTTTCGAAATCTCTGTTTTATGGGCACTCTTTAAATCTAAGCTTTCATTGACTGCCAGTGCTGTATTGACTTGGAAAATAAGGCAGATTATTTGGGGAAGAAAATTGGCATATATTTTTTTTAAAATCTTTTTTCAATATGAGTTCAGGGACAAGAACTTACCGGTTTTATAGAACCAGTTTTTTTTCCCCCTCCTTTTCCCTGAAAAGCATGGCTTTATCATGATTTCTGGCATGACTATATTATCCTGCACACTTGTTTCCCTTCATTCCTTCATTTCAAGAACGTTTCAGAATTGCGTAAATATTTTCAAATCGCGTAATCTTATGTGCCAGATATACCCAATCATCCTCTATTGGTATGCATAGAGTTGATTCAACAGTCCCTTTTGTTCAAGGAACTAAAAGACAGATATGGCTTGTACAGAGTGGTGAAGGACGGGAAATATAAATTAGGCCGGAAAAGATCTCTGTTAATTGGAAATATGGTGAAAAGATGCATAGAATATATCCATGCCATTAACACATTAGTTCGGTGTTGTTTGTCAGCAGATTTGCTGATTCTGGCAGTTCTTGCCAGTCATGAATATAACCCAGAGATTCCAAGAATGAAAGCTATCATTTATTGTCTCCTGTTGCAAGAATCCTCTTAGGTGCACATGAAATCCTCTCTCCCACATCCCCCTCATTTTTTTAAAAAAAATATATCATTTTTTTTATTGTTTTGGGTTCTTAGTTTTATGAGCAGCAGAGGAGAGAAATGCAAACAGAAAGCTATTAAATTATCCATATCTTCACCAAAGTGTATAAGCTTGACGGCTATATTTCCAATGGAAAGTTTTAATTGTTCTGCTCTCATTTCTGCAGTAGGATTTTTATAGGGGAGCTATCAATGCAGTCAGAAGTTAAAGAAATAGTAGGGAGAGGAGGAGGAGGAGGAGGAGGAAGAGGAGGAGGAGGAGGAGGAGGAGGAGATGATCAATGTAAGCCCCAAATAGCTTTCACTGGACTCCTTCATTTATATGACTTTCTTTCATTTTACCTTTCACATCTGGATGGGTTGGTTTTTTTTCTTTTTCCTTTCCAGCCATTCCTAATTCCTGCCCCCCCCCTTTGCTGCAGGTATTTTTAAATGCCGGTCATCCTGTGGTAAGAATTTGCAGGTGCTTGTCTGAGAACTTTTTCCCCTCTAGCTGGCTGTGGAAAGGACAATGCAATTAATAACAGATGGTATGGAATGACCATGTCCTTGAGAGAATGCCTTATTGGCACCTACTGCTAATTGTAGCACATAGAACACAACTAAAAGCATAATAAATCTGAACTGAGGGACATTTTATGCAAGTGCTCGCCTCCTTTTCCAGACGGTAAATTGCTCAGCTCTTGAAATATCTATAACCTTGTGACACCCAACTTGCATTAGCTTAATTGCCTTTTTTTTCCCCCTTGTGCGTGTGTGCGGTCTCTCTGTGCCTCCCACTTCCCGGCTCTCTTTCCTCTTGCTTTCAAAGAGCCGGTCTGCATTCGTCTATGACAATCCTGCCCATCTCCCCAGAAGTAGCCCCCACTAACCTGAGTGGGGGCCAACTCTCAGACCAGGATCTCCTCTCTGTTTCACCGACAGAAGAAAAGATGCCGCAGGATGGCGGGTGCGGCTGTGATGAAGCAAGGGCTTATTTGCAGCCCTAATGGAAAATTGGCTTTTTCAAAAATGAAGATTTCCCCCACTCCGACCCCTGTAGTCTTCCTGTATGAGAGAAAAGCGAAGGGGGGAGGGCAGGGGATGATGAACTGCTGATTGGATTGAGTACACAAGCAGTTCAGCAGTTTCTTCATGGGCACCTCCTCCTGATTTGTAAATGCCACTTCTGGCAACCAAGTCAAAGGGTCTGGGTATGTGCTTAAAAACTCCCACGCCAACAGCCTGGTTTCTTTCCAAACCAGAAACTCCTCTGGAATTGCTGAGATTGGCTTGTCACCATCTGGCAATTAGGGTGGGTATTTCCCCCTCACTTGAGAAATTGGTAGAAATCCTTGGACGTATGCCAGTGCACTTTCCGGCATATAGTAGATATGCAAAAAAAAAAAAAATAGTCCTGGGTTTAGCGGAACTATCATTTCTCCCTGTCAAGCCGTGAGCCTCAGCCTCGGGGCGCAGTCAAGAAAACAAGTAGGAAATGCAGCCTTCAATAATGGAAGAATTAGAGATCGAGAGCTGAATCTTGGAAATTGAGACAGGAACTCCGGCCCTCCTTTATTAGCACCAGTGGTGGGTTGCCCCCAGTTCGCACCATTTCTATAGAACCAGTAGTAAAACCAGCGGGAGGCTCCACCAACCAACCCCGACGTTGTCAAAATGCACTCTTGCGCAGAAGAGCATGCGTGCACGCTCACTTCGCTCGCGCACGTGCGTGACCCCACTGCGAACCAGTAGTAAAGGTAAGTAGAACCTATCCCTGATTAGCATGTTCATTAAATTTCCTTGAACTTTACAGATCTCTTTGTCCTGGGTTTTCTGTAGCTGGACCGAGTTGCTCTTCCTGAGATAAGCTACAAATGAACTTCTCTCCTTCCTTGGTTAGTTATGTCTAGTATTCCTCCGATAACTTTCACAGCCTCCTGCAGTGTCTCAAATTCACTCGTCAATAGTTCATATTCATCTTGGAAGGAAGGAGCTGGTGGTGAATGTCTTAATACTCTGAGCATCAAGCAGCCCTGTGTTCTCTCTTTTTGGGTAGTCTTCCAAGCTCTTACCATTTTGAGGTAAGATGCCTGCAAAGCTGTAGCACAAGATATACATTTAATGCTATTTTAAAAAGTTTAAAAACCAAAACTAATTTCTGCTTATGTTAATGGCATAATTGTGCCAACTCTTCAGCCTTCAAATATTATATGATCTACCCCATGTTCTTCTACAATGGAAGCCAGTATTCACTTCCTGCCATCAGGCAGCTATATGGCAATTTTCCCCTGAATCTGCAGACTGCAAAATATTTCATTTTTTCCCCTGAATTAAAGTTGGAAGTGCTTTTCGTTCTTATAAACTGCAGATCTTAGTCTTTGAATAGACAGGCTGAATATATGAATTTTTGGCTCCTGTTAGATGATCCCAAATACAGTCCATTGGCTGTACTCTGCCTAATGTAGTGCTAGTCTTCAACCCCAATTGGAAATTCCATTGCTAAGCGAGGCAGTTGTTAAGTGAATCATGCCATATTTTATTACCTTTTTTGTAATGGCTGTTAAGCAAATCATGAGGTCGCTAAGTGAATCCAGCTTCCCCCATTGACTTTGCTTGTTGAAATACAACTGGGAAGGTGCAAATGGTGGTTATGTGATCCTGGGATGCTGCTGCAAATACATACCATTTAGAGGTGGGTTTCAGCAGGTTCTGACCAGTTCTGGAGAACCAGTAGTGGAAATTTTGAGTAGTTCGGAGAACCGGTAGTAAAAATTCTGACTGGCCCCGCCCCCATCTATTCTCTGCCTCCCAAGTCCCAGCTGATCAGGAAGAAATGGGGATTTTGCAGTAACCTTCCCCTGGATAGGGGAGGGAATGGAGATTTTACAGTAACCTTTCCCTGCCACGCCCACCAAGCCACGCCCACCAAGCCATGCCACGCCCACCAAGCCACGCCCACAGAACTGGTAGTAAAGTTTTTGAAACCCACCACTGGTACCATTTGCCAAGTGCCTGAATTTTGCACATGGATTGCTGTGACAGTTGTAAGGGCAAGAACTGGTTGTAAGTCACTTTTTTCAGCACTGTAAAAAACTATGAGCAGTTGTTAAATAAATAATCTATCCGTATGAGGATTTTAGTCCAACAACATTTGCGTAATTCAGAATAAATATTAACAGGCTTGGGAGAGAATGCTTTTCTTTCTGAATTGTGTTTATTTATTTATTTATTTATTTGTCAACGAGTACAAGGAAACAAGTAATAGTATAGACATAGACAAAACATAGCCATAAACACATAGAATGATTACATATAAATGGGGACAGTAGGAAGGGACGGTAGGCATGCTGGTACGCTTATGCATGCCCCCTTAGGGATCTCTTAAGAAACATGAAAGGTCCCACGGTAGACAGTTTAAGGTAAAAGGTATGGGGATTAGTGAGACTAACAACAGGATCAGGTAGAGTGTTCCAGACATTTACTAATCTGTTGCAGAAGTCATACTTCCTACAATCAAGATTAGAACGAATTACATTGAGTTTGAATCTATTGATAGCCCCTGTGTTATTACGGTTGAAATTAAAGTACTCAACTCAAGAGTCAATGGGTTTTTATGATTCTTATCACTCTTTCATGCCAGGACTTGAATGGATCTAAAACCGCCCTTCGATGAAACATCAACATCCCTTTTGCTTAAAAATAACAACAACATAGTGCCTGGGAGCTATTCAGACTTATTTCTCATGAATGAAGGTGAATATACGTGTCCCAGGATAATGTTGCAGGATTCAATCCAGGTTGGTCACTGGGACCAGAAGCCATCTTCAGGGAAGGTCTCTATGTGCTTTGGGCTGAAGTGATTGAAGCCTGGGAAATGGGCCCCTCCTGTCAATTAACAGGAGTACTGATTGACCCCCAGCTTATCAAGTACTCAGAAGTACTCAGGGCTTGGCAGCACCAGGAAACAACAGCCAATGGCTTAATAGCCAGTCATCAACTCCCCAATCTGCATCTAAAAAGCTACACACAACAAGCACTATATAAATATCACACAGAGAACAGCCCAAAGCATACAGAGATGTTCCCTGAGGATGGGCTCCAGCGTGAGTCCGAAAGCTCAAAAGACAAAACCTCTGGTCCCAGTGATTGGATCCTACAGTCTTGTTTCTTCTGTGGTCAGAGAATATGAGTTCTGAAACCTGATTAGAAATGGATATGGACTAACTCAAAACTTTCTCTTCAATGAGAAAATAAGTGTTCCTCATTTACATCAGACTGTGTTGGAAATTTGTTTGAATCCATTTGGCTTGTGCCAGTAATGGAGGCGAAGAATAAAGAACCCATGTCCTCCAACTTTCACCATTGGTCATGGTATCTGGAGCTGTTTGATGTTGAAGTTAAGCACTGTCTGGGGTGCCACTTGTTTTCTATTTCTAATACAATGCATTGCAGCTGGCTCTTTTCCTAAAGTGTCTCCATCCATGCAACTTTTTAAATGTATTTGTTATCACAGAGTGACTCAGTGTCTCTCACATAATAGGAGATCTTATCCTATGAGATGAAATCATTCTTTTGTTATTAGGTGACATATGGAGTGCTGATTAATAGTCACTCTCCTGTAATAACAAAAACTGTACATAAATAGTAATCTACTTCTTTGAAACATTTGTCTCACTGATAGATTACTCCATCTGATTCTGAATACAGAACTATTTATTATCCATATTAACATGGTTTCGTCCCAGTTCATACATGGAATTCGGGAACTTCTTAGGATTCTAAGAAGCTACTAGGTGACCGTACTGTTGTCACGTGCCTATATGAACAAATGGTGAAAGTTTATAACATGAATTTAAAGTCTTGATTTTGTAAATTTACTGTGCTCAGGAAATTGGTTTTCTGAGCACTTAAACAGAACTAAAGGGAAGACTTATGTACTTTGGCTAGAAGAAAGCAAACTCCATACAATTACAAGATTTTCTTTCTATGACTCCCTAGAATCTTCCAGCCTATTGGATTTCCTATTTGCAGTGTTTGTCTGGAAAATCAATACCAATGATTCATCTCTAAGCAAATGCTGTCACGTGGCTTGCACCCCGCACTTCTTATTAAGATGGACAAGAATTCAATTTGAAAACACAATAGACAACATATAAGAAGCCTGTTTAGCTGTCTGATCTTCTTAGAGGACTAGAGAATGAAGATTACCAATTTGCGCCATGCTTCAGATGTATAATTAAAACTACACTTTTATCAGGGACAAGTACTAATTATTCCCAAATGGATCATATTCGCAGAGATTATGAAGGCATGGATAATCCACTCGATTCCTCATCTTTCTCCTTTTTCATCTTTCTAGGTGGGGAGTGCTGAACAAATTGATGCATGCAGGTTTTGTAAACATAAACGGATAGTTTATGTATAAATGTATTTTCTGTCTTGAAAAGCTTAAGAAATTGCTATTACCAGCAATAATGCCAGCAGCATACTGGATGAGGCTGTGCAGTTTGTGGATAGTGGTAGCTGAAAAAAAGCAATAGGTTAGTGATAGATTATATCTCCCATCAATGACCAATGAACATGTGAACCAAGCCTGATGAATATGAAAATGCAGCAATATTGAGGGAACATCACATATTTTCCTTGGTAGTTCAAAGCACAGAAGGAGAAAAAGTATCCTGCTTGAACTGTAAATCAATGCTGATTTTTACCTGAAGATAAGTGGACTGAATTTAGGGAATTAGAGAAACAGGCATCAATGGCTCCTCTATAAAACTTCGTAGATTTAACACAAAGATATGAAAAAAGTGTTCTCAAATGTTTTGAAGTCAGAATTCTTTGGAAGAAAGAACGTTTCTGAATGTGTGTAGGTCTAAGAAGACACTTGTATATACAGATATGATAAGAGCTTATAATGCAGATCTCTTCTGGGTTAGATCATATGTGGAACCACCTGAGAACTTTTGCCTATTTTCTTATATACAGTAGAATCTCTGGTCATGAATGCTTCTGACCACAACCAAATCAGCTTCTGACCAAAACATTAAAAAACATTTTTTTTCGCGGCCGATTTCCCCTTCTGTGCCGTTTTTTTGTAAGCAAGCGCCAAAATTCCAAAATTTGGTTCGGGTCACGACCAAATCGGGTTGCGACCAAAGTTATGGAATGAATTATAGTTGTGACCAGAGGTTCTACTGTAGTATGATTCTGGAGAATACTCCATATCCAATACCATATCCAATGGTATTGAATTATCACTTCTTAAATATCAGCAATATGGAATGCAAATAATTGGTTGCTTGTAAAGATGAAAAATAAAACAAAAATATTTATTAGTAAGAAAATCAATATTGCAGGCCTAATATTTACATTAGTTTCTAAAATAAAATGGTTTCCATTCTGAATGTCTCTAACGTGTTGTCACTATGAATAATTATGAATAGAGGAAAAAACTGAAACTTGAATTAATACAAATTGTATGCTATTTCAAAACAATTAAGACATAACCTGTTTCCCCCAAAATAAGACATCCCCTGATAATAAGCCCAATTGGGCTTTTGAGCGCATGGCAGTAAAGCCACACACTTATTTCAGGGTTCTAAAAAATATAAGACAGGGTCTTATTTTCGGGGAAGCACGGTAGAATGAAAAGATGAAATTAAGGACATGCTAAAACTGGAGAAATTATAAATGTCATTGTTGGTGAGAAATTCTGTGATGAGAAATGAATGTATTGCCTAGAATGATTATCTTTCAAACAATACCTTATTCAATAACTGATATACTATTTAAGCAATGGCAAAAAAACAACAACATCTAGGTTTATATGGCAAGGGAAAAGGCAAGGATTATATATAAAATCCTTCAAGATGCAAAAGAATGAGAAGGATTGGGACTGCTTCATTTTGCAGACTGCTACTTAGTCTAGATGAAAAAGTGAGTTTTGTTGAGAAATAAGAGAATTTCAGAACTAAAGGAGTATGACCTGAGATTTGGATGGCATGGCTTTCCATGGTATGATAAAGTTAAGATTAATGTGGCTTTTAAAAATCACTAAATTACAAGTGCCATATTGAGAACATGAAATAGATATAAACCCAGAGTTTGCCTACAAATGCCATTATAGGTCTCAGCACAAGAAGCATTTTATAGAAAAGAAACAGCAGGCAAAGAGAGATGGTTAACTTATCAAGAATAGTTATAACAAGAGCACAGAGAATATAAAATGAAATTAAGAAATCAATTGACTGTAGAAGGATTTAATTTTTCAAAGATTTTCGCATATACATTGGAGAAAAAGATTTAAGATAACAAGACATTTGGAAACGAACAGCACAAGACAGCATTTAAAATTGAACTATGTACAACTGGAGAACATACGAGTGCTAAAATGTATTAACGTTCTTGAAATTTGAAATGGAAGAAATGAAAAACATGATGAAATGAAAGAAATGATAAAACGGACTGACAACTTTGGACAAAGGATACTAATGGAACAATGGGAAAATATGTGGCTGAAAGGACTAAAATTATGTTGTATTAAAAGAAGTTTTAAAAATGATGTACTGTTGGTACATCATGCCTGGTGGAGTTGTAAATATCTTAGGATATCATCATCAGTGGCAACCTATGGAAAGGACAATGTCAGTTTGTCCTTTGTATAGAAGTTTACAGAAGCCTGCAGGGTCAATTGTCAATGCCTCTAGTATTGTAAAATGGAATCCAGATGGCCTTCCACCAGAAGGCAGAGGAAGCCGGCTGCACAACATTATTCAAAGTAGTGGCAATGACATCATCTGAGAGAATGCGAGGATAATGGGTAGTCCTTTACTTAGCCTGGTACCTCATTTTTCAAATTCCACCACTTTTTGTGTGGGAGTACACTGTAGAGGAAGTGTGGGCATAAAAAAAAATAGTCAAGGAGAGACTGGATAATTCCTTTATTTGATAGATTCTTTATTTCATGCTGGCAGCGTAGGTGGCCACACTTCTTTGAACTTGCATTTCCAAGAGATAGAACTGGGCATTTGGGAAAGTTTAGTATGTTTTATAAGTTACACCTATGCAGCAGTGGTGGGTTTCACTTACCTTTGCTACCAGTTTGCTCACGCAGGCTTGCTTCGCTCGTGTGCACACCACTTTTGCGCATGCGCAGAGCGTATTTGATGATGTCCAGGTAGGTGGAGCCTCCCGCCGCCACTGCTACCGATTCGCCCAAACCAGGACGAACCAGTAGCAACTCCCCACTGCTATGCAGCCTGAAAGAAACAGGTCTGAGAAAAACGGGACGCACGTAGCAATGCAAAGGACTGCAGACATGTTACCGGTTTTTATTTTTGGTTTGTTGAGTTGTTTTATATGTCTGGGTTGTGTTATGTGCTAGCTATCTTGACTATAAGTTATAGAAAAAAATATATAGAAAACATAAGAAATTGAGTTTCAGGACTAAGAGTTTTCCTTGGGGACATAACTAAAGGCGTTTCCACGATACTCACCTATATTTAAATATTTATTTTTACAGCTGTATCAATACAAATGTCACCAGGAAAAATGAAACAATGTCACAATCACAGTAGAACATACTTCTATTCAGGGGTGAAATGCTATCCGGTTTGGGCCAGTTCACCTGAACTGGTAGTAAAAAATGCTACTGGTTCGCCAAACTGGTAGTAAAAAAAGTAAAACAACAAAAAAAAATTTCCGAAGATCAGCTGAGTGATGCGCGATCATCAGAACTTTTTGTTTTTTACTTTTCAAAGCATTTTTAACTACTGGTTCCAGTAGTTCGGAACAAAAAGTTCTGACAATCGCGCGTAGCTCAGCTGATCTTTTTTTTTTTACTTTTTTTTTTTACTACCGTTCTCAGGAACCGGTAGTAAAAAATGCTTTAAAAAGGTAAAAAAAAAAAAAGGTTCCGATGATCACAGCTATGGCGCGCGAGCTTGGGAACCTTTTTTAAAAACTTTTTAAAAGCATTTTTTACTACTGGTTCTCTGGAACAGGAGAACCAGTAGTAAATAATGCTTTAAAAAAGTTTTTAAAAAGTTCCCAAGCTCGCGCACCACAGCTGATTCCCCCCCCTCGCTGTTCTACTTACCTTCCCAAGCCTCCTTTTGGTGCATAATGTGCATGCGCAGCCAGCAAACCAATGGCAAACCAGTTCAGATTTCACCACTGCTTCTATTGGCCCTGTAGATTAAAATTGGTCAAATCCTGACCAATGGAGGTGGCATCTGGCAGCTGTTTTACATTATTTATAGACCAACCAAGGCTTATCCTCCAAGCTCAATAAACTTTGCCAATATCCGTATCAAGCACACATCAAACCTACTGCATTACCAATAGCCGGTGTGTTTCTCTCTGTATCTGTGTGATTTAAAAATATTGGAAAATATCAGAGGATGTAGGAATGGAAGGGAGAAGACAATAGCAAGCTTAAGGCAGCAAAATTGTAGAGTGGAAACTTTTTCCAATTTTCCAGGTGCCCAGACATTTGCAACAATGGAACCAAGGGATATCAAATATTCTTCGGGGGATAAATTAATATTAAAAATTGTATCTGTTAGTTATGTTTATCAACTATGAAAAGATTAAATAATGTGCCAGTAAGAAAGAAGGAAAAAAGATATAAAGGTGTACTTTAAGCATTTAGAAGTAAAAGTCTAGAATTTTTATAGCCGAAATCTATAGGTTCAGTAACTTCATTGTTCATTTATTTCCTTACTTAAAATATTTGCAAATATTTAAAATATTTGCAAATATTTTAAATATTTGTAGGTGACACAGTGGCTCAGTGGTTGAGCTGGGCTTGTTGACTGGAAGCTGGCAGCCCAAGTTTGAGACCTGAGCACCATGTGATGGGGTGAGCTCCTGTCCTGACCCAGCTCCTGCCCATCTAGCAGTTCAAAAGCATGCAAATGCAAGTAGATAAATAGATACCATTTTGATGGGAACATAACAGCATTCCGTGTCATCATGCTGGCCACATGACCAAAGTAATATCTTCAGACAGCACTGACTTAATGGCCTTGAAATGAAGATGAGCACCGCCTCCTATCAACAACCAGTGGAGTAAAATTCACAAGGACTCCTTTATCTTGACTTTTACTTTTTAAAATATGTATAGACTCATCCAGTAAGAAAGACTTTCTACATTATCCAACAAAGTAAAAAAGAATCATTATAAACAAGTCCGCTAAAGGTAAATATAATGAGATGGTAGCAAGAATTGTGTAACAGAAAACAGTTTCAAGATTTTCCAAAATGTAATTGGAGCATGTTTGATCATCTGAGGCAGTGGTGGGTTTCTACCGGTTCACCCCGGTTCAGGCAAACCGGTAGCAGTGGTGGCGGGAGGCTCCGCCCACCCACCCGGATGTCATCACGGATGCTCTGCGCATGTGCCGAAGGTTCTGCGCATGCACAGAAGTGCCGCGCGTGAGGGAAGCGAGCATGCACATGCGCTCACAGTTCCAAACCAGTGGCGAAGGTAAGTGAAAACCACTACTGATCTGAGGGCTATCTCTGAGAAGCCATGCTTTCTAGCCTACAACTCTTTCACGTCTTAAATTGAAGGGATTTATCGCAGGCCCTGTATTGTTTTTTGGTTTTTTTTAATTCGATTTATATGCCGCCCTTCTCCGGAGACTCAGGGCGGCTTACAATGCGTTAAGCAATAGCCTTCATTCTTTTGTATATTTTATACAAAGTCAGCTTATTGCCCCCACAACTGGGTCCTCAATTTACCTACCTTAGAAAGGATGGAAGGCTGAGTCAACCTTGAGCCTTGGAGAGATTCGAACCAGCAGAAATTGCAGGCAGCTGTGTTAATAACAGGGTGCACTAAACCCCTGTACTATCAAGGCTCATTGTTATAACCAGATGAGCAGAATAGTCCTTGCTAAAGTAGTCCCTTAGCATGGCATCTGCAATTTTTTCATCCATCTCATTATATTTACATTTAGCAGACTCGTTGCTAATGAGTCTTTTCTTCAAAGAAAAAAAAACAAGTAAGTCCAGTTGCCTCCTAAAAACGCACCTTTGGGATAGTAGAAAAGTAGTTATTGTGTGAGTGGATCTTTGTTCCCCATAATAAGAGACAACTTATGTATGAAATGTATGAAAAGATAGACACCAAAGGATATACTGTGAATGTTGAACTATAGAGGGCTTCAGAAGTAGAGTTGGGTATGGTTTGTGTTTTGGGTTTCTTACATATCACCAGTAGTCATGTTGCAAAGTTTCTTCACCTGACCTGAGCAGGCTTTAAATAAAACATTAATATAAACAGTCACAGTTTAATCAATCTATCATGTCAAATATGTATGCACACACCTATATAATATGTACATGCTTTTGAGTAATATATCATACAGTTAGGGAAAGTTGTATGTGATTGTATGCTATATTCATTTTTTGTTTTCCTAGCTTTTTGTAGCACCATTCTATTAAGCTACAGATTCTTTTGTTTTGTTTTGAGCGTATAAACCCCCATGGAATGTTTCCATTACACTCATTTGATTTAATGACCTCTTTTCTTACCAAAGAGATAACAGGAAGGAAGGAAGGAAGGAAGGAAGGAAGGAAGGAAGGAAGGAAGGAAGGAAGGAAAGGAGGGAGGGAGGGAGGGAGGGAGGGAGAGAATGATAATTTTTTTTAGCTTTAATATTCACACTTGTGACATTTTTTTAATTATCTGGAGCATAATATCACTGATAAGTCAGTTGAGAGTTGTGGAAACATGCTCATACAATCTTGGGCCATAGCATTTCAATACACTTAGAATGATTATAACAATGCTCATATATAAAATGTATTTTAGATTTGCAGTGGCACAGTGGTTAGAATGCAGTACTGCAGGCTACTTCTGCTGACTGCCGGCTGCCTGCAATTTGGCAGTTTGAATCTCACCAGGCTCAAGGTTGACTCAGCCTTCCACCCTTCCGAAGTCAGTAAAATCAGGAGCCAGATTGTTGGGGGCAATAGGCTGACTCTGTAAACTGCTTAGAGAAGGCTATAAAGCACTGTGAAACAGTATATAAGCTATATACTTTATTTACTGTGCTATTGCTATTCACATTGGACATCGGTGTCCAATTTTTGTGCATGAACATGAAATGACCTTTGATGTTTGGGAATTTTACAGATAACCTCACAAACAGCAAATATGGAAATGTTTAATTCCAAATTCTGTGTAGTTAATCCCGTACAGAACTCTGATTTCTTTATAACCATTTGCTAAGGATAAGTCTAAGTGCTATTGCTATTTTAATAAGAATTGTACAATATATTTTACTGGTCCTGAAAGTCAAGGGCTTTGGGCATTTACTTGATTTCACATATAAAAAAAGTTACTTTGCAAGCTGCCTTAGCATAAATTTAACCAAATTTTATAAAGCTTCAGCTGCTAAGTAGAAATTTACTTTACTTTATAGCTGGGATTATAGAAGACAAATGCAAATACATTCAGGCACATGACCTGTGTGATGAAGAGTCAGTGACAGAGAAGAAATTTATTGTATGTATAATCTCCAAATTTCTGTCTTGCCTTCCTCCCCACCCCTGTACACATATGTTCCTAATCCTCCTTTTCTTCCACATCTCCATATTGTGCTGCTAAAATTGACCAGAAAAGCAAAATTATCTTTGGTGCTTTTTGTTAGAAATAAAAAGAAGCACATTAAACTTCCAGTAGTTTCAGCACACTTATTTCACTTGGAAAGGGAAACTCAAAAAAAAAAAAAAAGGATTGGAGCATTTCTGCATACTAGGACATCTTCTGTAGCTCCGAGAAGCTGATTTTTCTTAATGTTTTAATTATCCATTTGGAAAAAAATTCTCAGCCACATGACAAAGAAAAACACTCCATGTCCTGAAAGAAGGCAGCATTGTGCTAAATGCAGCAATGTTTTTACCAGGGACTTGGATAATATGTGGCCCTTCAGATGCTGTTGGATCATAAATCCCAGCATGAATGGATTCTGAATTAATTATCACATGGGTCATATATTTCTCCACCCTGCTGTAAGTCTTGGTATGTAGATTTATATCACACAATGTGCAGGAAAAGTTCTCAGGCATGTGCATTTTAGTTATTTTTTCGCCCTGAACATCCGGGTATCACAAAGACAAAGCTAGTAGTACACAATAGATAGGACTATTTCCATGTTACTTCCTTTTTTTTTTCCTTCATATAAGTAACATCTTATAACCCTTCCAAAAATGCTCCTCAACGTTTTTATTTCATCCAACCTAGTTGGTTGGATCAGTCCCAAAGAAGTTTGACAAAAGTACACTTATTTATTTATTAAATACTTACTTATCGGGAAACCTTCTATGGTTTTGCCCACCTGTCTGTCCAGATGTAGAGACTCTGTTAGACATGGCTCATCACATCTACTCAGTGAGTGCCAGGTCAAGGGTGCAGCTTAGTGGCTCTTCAGAAACTCAGCACAGCTGAAGGCCTGAGAGCACTTTCTATAATGTCAAAGCAAGGGCTGACCTGATGGAGAAGGGTCTGTATAAATTTGATAGGCAGAGGGGATCTCTATAGATAACTTCCACTTTAATTATGCAACAGACAGATATCTCAGCAAGTGGCAGATGGACACTCACATTGATGCTCCATCTGCTGTAATTGGGGAAGAAGGCTGTAGATTGATTGTGCAGGTGCGCTCGATGGCCTTCTTGATCAAAGAGAGTTCAGAAATTATGACATATGTGTGTCAAGGGGGGAGGGGACTTGTGGAAATTAATGAACTTTCTCCTCCTTTAAGAAGTTATTTAAGAGCTATGCCTTGCAAAGGCAGAAGAGGGATCTCTAAATTATTACTGCTCAAAATCTTATGATAAGTAAAGAGTTCCATGAGAGATTATTAGGTTTGCTAGTTTGGAGTCATTTAAATCTCAGTCTAGAAAACGGAAACTCTGCATTTGCATTGTGACAAAATTCTCCACAGAAAGTATAGAGTGTACCCCATATATGAAAGAGTTTTCGTAATTCTCAAGATCATAGAAGAGTTTGCACAAATGTCTAAGGAACAATTCCATAGACCTGGATGTCAATTTCTCATTATACCAATTTTAAGCTTGTTTCCTTTTGGGCATTACGTTGAAAATATATATATTTTTAAGCAAACAGCACATTTTGTTCATGTATTTCCTTATACATTTATTGGGTACAACATTTTGTATTGTATGCCTTATTCCAAGTAAGTCCTCCTAATACAGAGAATTCTGCTCATTATTTGCAATGCTCCCTCTGAGGCCATTTTCTCAATAGGCTTCCATTTTATTTTAGGGAATATGGAGAGAAGCACACGGGGAATATGAAAAGGTAAGCAGGGCTCTAAACATGGGCTTTGCATTTATTGGCATAAAGCCTGCTGGCATTGCAGCTCAAGCTTCTCCCAAAGTAGAGCTATATTTTTTATTTTACTTTATTGAAAAGATATTTTAGCGCACTTCCATCCAGCTTTCACAGGAAATGTAGAAAAACAAGGTGCAATGTCTATGCAGAATATCACACCCATGTCGTAAAAACAGAAAAGACTAGTAAATAAATAGTAATATTAGAAAAATTATATAGCTGGATGAGATCAAGGAACTAAGTCAAGGTTGGCTTTCGAAACACATCCGTAATTTAGATTAAAAAGTGTGTGTGGGAAGGGGGAGGCAGATTTTTGGAACATTCCAAGTCATTTTCAGATTTCTCTAGCATTTATCTGTGTATTATTGGAAACCTTCAAACATCATGGTTATGAGGTTTTTGATATTTCAAGCAAGCCTATGAGTAAATAATTGAGGAACACTCAGAAAAAAGCTAGGGGAGTCTTGAATAATACCATTGGATGTTCTTGAGGGAGAGCAGCATGATGCTTGTGATGAAGATGCTCGCCTCCCAATTGGAAGGGTGAGAGTTCAATCCTAGGTAGCGGCAGATGTTTCTCTCTCAGGGCACAAAGAAAGGAAATCTGCTGCAAACTCCATGTGGTGTCAGGAAAGACATCCAGTCAGTAAATGCTCAGCTCCATCCAGTCACCTGACTCTACCCCGAATTAAGGGATTACAGGATTGTAAAAAAAAAAAAAAGGGGGGGGAGTTAATGTTCTTGAGGGAGATGGGTGGCCTAGAAATATGAAAAATACAAATAATAAATAAATAGTTGTTGCTGGAACAAGCACCTACCCTAAAGCAGAGAGGAGGTCTTAGTTGTCTAAATGCCATTTTTCGTGGGGGCGAGGGGTGTCTACCTGAAAATTATCTTCTGCCATTGGTTTCCAGGTCCTACTATTCATTGGAAGTACCATATTTTTCGAAGTATAAAACTCACTGGAGTATAAAATACACCTTAGTTTTTGGGGAGTAAAATAAGAAAAAAGCTGATTGGTGGGTGGATTGGCCTCCCGGAATACCCCCAACACTTAGGGGTATTCTCTCCTTCTCTCCAACACTTAGCACAGTATCATGAACAAGTCAGATGAAACTCCAGAGCATCATTCATGCTCATTTACATCTTCAAATTCTTGCAGTGTTATCAATGTTTATTTTCCATCAGTTTTTCTTCCCTTAGGTAAACATTTCTAAGTTCTGGGCAAGGCTAGGTTCTTTCCTGTAAATGTCATTTAATCCATAAAAAGCGTTCCGATTTTGACAAGCTTAGGATGAGATACAGAACATGTAATACCTAAAGTGCCCGATGTCCCATATATATTTCTATGTGTCTAAATCATTTTATCATCCACTTAAGAGCAGAGCAAATTAGTCATACCCTCTGATTCGGTACACATTATGCTGAGACATGCCCACGCTAATATGCTTTCTGATAAAGTAAATGCTTACCCTGTTGGAGTACAAATCTTATTTGGGCTCTGGAAAAGTCAAGGGACAGAAAGCTGAGTCTGCAGCAGGATTGCTTACTCAAAGGGAATTGGAGATTTATTAGCAGATTTCATTAAATATATGGTTGCCCCGAGCAGTCAAGGTTGCAGAAATGGGATGCAACAGGAAAGAGGTTTGCTGGGCTGGAGAACAGCAACATGTAAAATGAACACTGCTGTGTAATAAAACACTGGTGGTCTTTCATTGAAATAACTTTTCTTCCACTGATACCCTCTAGGTGTTTTTGGGCTGTCATTCCCAGAATATCTGAATATGAATTCTGGGAGCTGCTCTCTTAATATTTCTAGAGGATCTAAGTTTGTGAAAAGGTGGGGTAATGGGAAGTGGAACAGCCAGAAAACTGGTTATTACTACATAATAATAACCCTAGTTTAGGCTGGACATTTGATAAACTACCGTATGTATGAAATGTAAAAATGTTTTTTTTTTTTGTTATGCCCACCTTTCGAGCATTAAGGCAGACATTTGCATATTTTAAAGGTTCGTTGCATCCTAGGTTTCATGCATTTGGGCAAGTATCAAAGTTTAGGTATTTTAGAAGCAGGCGGAAATCTATAGCAAATTATATACATAAAATAATACACATTCCATTAAAAAAAAACCTCTCAAACATCACAATCCTTTGGTCTATCCAGAGGGAAGTTGCTCTAAATTCAATCACTTTTGTCTCGAGATAAGAGTACATAATATTGCAGCCTAAAAACTGTAATTTAGATACTTCCCCAAAGATATGTTCAAAATATAAAGAAGTAAGTCTCTCTCTCTCTCCCTCTCTCTCTCTCTCTTTCTCTCCCTCCCTCCCTCCACATATATATATATATATATATATATATATATATATATATATATATATATATGTGTGTGTCTTCTTAAGTTTGCATATATATATGTGTATATATATATATATATATATATATATATATATATATATATTCTTAAGTTTGCATATATATATATATATATATATATATTCTTACTTCTTCGTAAGCTCGTTTGATGAAAGCAAACGAGCTGGAAATAGATCTATATAGGTCTCCCACCTAGCAGGAAGAGCTTGCTGGCTGCTAGCAAGGAAAAAAGCCCAGAATCGAGTGGATGTGATTCTACTGAGCTGGGGCTGCAGAAAAACCTTGGTTACGTAGGGAAAACCTGGCTAGAGGAAAAACACACACATATATATAGTCTCCCAATGGGCAGCAGGGAGCTTGCTGGCTGCTAGGAAAAAAAGCCTAGAAACTAATGGATTGGGATTTCACTGAACTAGGGCTGCATAAAAATCTTGTTTTACATAGGAAGAACCTGGCTAAAGAGAAATACACATAAAGGCCTACGAAAAGAAAAGAAAACATGTGTGTGTGTGTGTGTGTGTGTGTATCTATACAGACAGTCAGTGATATACATTCATGTATATGTATATGATGTATATATGAATGAAAGCTGTGATTGTAAGTGGAGGGCTACAGGTACTCCAATACTTCAATGGAATTAAAAATAGTGAAATTGCCGCAAATTCAGGGCATGCAAGATGGTAATTAGTTACAATTGTAAACTAAGCTTTATCACATTGGACAATTTTTTCAACTTTGTTTTCATTTATTTCCTTATGTTCTTTTTAAGGATTTTTTTTTTCCATCCCAGCAACAAGTATGAATGAAATTATTTAGAAGTAGCACATTTACATTTATTTTACTTATGCACATTGCATATGGTAAATATAGAATCCATCAACAATTTCTTTTCGTTTATTATGCAATAAAGGGAAATCATGAGATAAGGAAATGAAAGCCACAAGATAAGAAAAAGCAATACAAGTACAGATAGTCCTCAGTTTATGGCCACAACTAGAGCCCAGCATTTGTGCTGCAAAGTGAGACTTTTGTTAAGGGTGTTTTGCCCCATTTATGGCTTTTCTTGCCTCGGTTGTTAAGTGAACCACTGAAGTTGTTAAGTTAGTAAGATGATTGTTAAGTGAATCTGGCTTACCCATTGACTTTGCTTGTCAGAAGGTCGCAAAAGGGGATCACGTGACCCTGGTACACTGCAATTGTCATAACTATGCGTCAGTTGCTAAGCATCTGAATTTTGATCACGTGACCATGGGAAATGCTGCAATGGTGGTACGTGTGAAAAATAATCACTTTTTTCAGTGCTATTGTAACTTCAAACAATAGATGAACTGCTCTAAAGTCAAGAACTACCTGTAAAGCTATTTGTGTATTTAATCAATTTATAGGAACATCCAACTCATACCTTGTGACTCTGGATAGACAATCTAAGATTAAAACTAGTCCACCCCCCCCCTCAAAAAAACCCCATTATGCAGAACAAAGACACAACACAATCAAGGCCAGCTAAAATCATTCCATATTAACTAATTTCAGTCAGGCTCATCTACCAGTTTGGTCCAGCATCAAATGAAAAGGGGGAAAAAATCCTCTTTAAAACCTTAAAAAAGGCCTGCTGAATTATGAAGGTTCAGGAAATTTACAGCAGGTGGAATCAGACTTAAAACCAATCATATTATATTTTAAATTCTAGAATTGAGAAACGCAACGCAGGGACCTCCCTTTTTACCTTGCTATATGTACCCTCCTCTTAACAACATGCTGGCACAGGTTTTTACACATTTCTTGCACGTAAGTCAACCCTAAATCGGTAGGACGATGTAAACAAAAGTCAGGAAATCATAGAAACCACGATAGGCATAACATCCTGATGAGCTGTTCTGAAGTCAAGAGGTTGGTCTCTTAGCAATAATCAAGGAGAGGGCTCGGTGCAAGTGATCACAATACTTAGTGAGATATAGGCACCTCACAAAAAGCCTTGATGAATGAAATTGGAAGAATTTTAAGGGATGTCTACTCCTGGACAAAAGGGATGTGGTGGCTCAGTGGCTAAAACACTGAGTTTGTTGATCGAAAGGTTGGCAGTTCAGCAGTTTGAATCCCTAGTGCCGCGTAACGGGGTGAGCTCCTGTTACTTGTCCCAGCTTCTGCCAATCTACCAGTTCGAAAGCACGTAAAGAATGCAAGTAGAAAAATAGGGATCACCTTTGGTGGGAAGGTAACAGCATTCTGTGAGCCTTTGGCATTTAGTCATGCTGGCCACATGACCATGGAGATGGACAGCGCTGGCTCTTCGGCTTTGAAACGGAGATGAGCACCGCCTCCTAGAGTCGGGAACGACTAACACATGAGTAAGGTAAAGGTAAAGGTTCCCCTTGCAAGGGGAACCTTTACCTTTACCTTACTCATGGACAGGAAAAGGTTGATCTTAGCTGAGTCCACCTGAGATACTTAATCACTTTGGGGGGGCGGGGGAGGCCCAGCAATGTATTGGAATAACAATGGAAAAACAAGGAGGAAAATTCATGGGTCAAGGGAGAAGGGAGAAAATGTTGAGGTGGACTTGTCTTTTCCTAAAATTCAGGATGGCCATGAGTAAAGTGCTTTTTTCCCTTAAATTTATAAAGTAATGAAACATGATACAGAATTATAACATTTAAATAACAAATTGATTTTAATCTCTACAATTTTGTTCTTTAAACTTCATGGCCCTATCTGTTTGAGGATGCCTTTTATTCCATCCGGTCCCAATTTTCTTTAGACCTTCTTAGCGGCAACCTATTAACTGTTCCTTCATATATTTGTTTTGTGATTCAGACCTCTCTATGTAACCGGATATTCCAATGTACTTTCTGTTAAGTCATTTTTTCTATTCAATCCATATTCATTTAACATCTATTTATTCTTGGTCCTCCCTTTTCTTGTTCTTGCATAGACTTCTAGAGAAGCATCTGCAGGGTTAACAAAATAACAGAGTTTGAAGGGGCCTTGTAGGTCATCTAGTCCAACCCCCTGCTCAAGCAGGAGATCCTACACCATTTCTGATAAATGGCAGTCCAGTCTCTTCTTGAAAGCTTCCAGTGATGAAGCTCCCATAACTTCTGAAGGCAAGCTGTTCCAGTGGTTGATTGTTCTCACTGTCAGAAAACCTATTTCTATTTGAATCTCTCCTTGAGCAGTTTCCATCCATTAGTCCTTCAGGTGCTTTAGAAAATAGCTTGACCCCCTCCTCTCTGTGAGAGCCCCTCAAGAATTGGAACACTGCTATCATGTCACCCCTGGTCCTTCTGTTCACTAGACTAGCCATGCCCACTTCCTGCAACTGTTCTTCATATGTTTTAGCTTCCAGTCCCCTAATCATCTTGGTTGCTCTTCTCTGCATTTTTTCTAGAGCAGGGGTCTGCAACCTTAAACACTCAAAGAGCCATTTGGACCCGTTTCCCACAGAAAACACTGGGAGCCACAAAACCTGGTTGCTGGTTGCTTCCAAGGGAGCTGTGCTCAGGCTGCCCGGGCCCCCATCGTGGGGGAGGGGGGGTAGAGAGAGAGGTAGGAGGGGTCTCCACGACAGGATCCAGGTTGGAGTTGCCTTATTTTGTGTGAATCTCTGGCTTTGCCTACCAGCCTCCATTCGCCCTCCACAGCCCAAGTGGTTGGATTCACACGATACATGAAACTGGACAGGAGAGCATGGATAGATAGATGGATGGATGGAGAGAAAGAGAGAGAGAGGGATGGAGAGAGGAGACTGAGAGAGAGAGAGAGACAGATAAAGAGAGGGAGGGAGGGAAATAGAGAGAGAGAAACAGAGAGAGGCAGAGAGAAAGAGGGAGGGAAAGAGAGAGAAAGACAGAGAGAGGGAAAGACAGAGAAAGACAGAGGGGGAAAGAGAGAGAGAGGGAAGAAAGAGAAATGATATTACAAAAGTTTTTCCTTTTTATTGCTAAACGTAATATTTCAAAAGCAGGAAAAAAATGAAGGGGCATAAAAGTGCATTTATCACATTTTTCTTAGAACAATTAGCTGAACTCTGCGTTATCATTATTTTAGGTAGTAAAACCTCATTATTCAGGTTAAATTGCCGTGTTGGCTCTTTGCGATAAATAAGTGGATTTTGGGTTGCAGTTTGGGCACTCGGTCTCTAAAATATTCGTCATCACTGTCCTATAGCAACCAAGCTTCATCTCCATGTTTTATTTTTGAAAAACATTCTGTAATTCAAGCTAATTCACTTTATTACATGCTTTCAACTAAGCCATGAAATGTACAATAACGTTGCATTCGTATAGTGATTTCACCTGCTGACACAAATGCTATACACTTCATTTTTATACTCTTTCTCTTAGAGACAGCCATTTTGTAATAAATACAAATTATATATTCAGGATCACATCATCAGCATGTGAGATTGACTTATCGTGTACGCATGAATAGATTTCTTACCTCAATCCTTTGCCAACCGCAGAGCAAAATCTCTCTCTCTCTCTCTCTGGCCAACTTCATATGTTACTTTTGCTTTTCTTCCATATATTACAGAGCTATAGCTACCTTAGTGTTTCCAGTTTTGCTCTGCAAATGTCCATATGACCACTAGAGGGAGGCAAGTTGTCAAAATTGTCCCTCCTTCTTTGCTGCCATCTAGTGATCATGTGACGTTTGATGAACTAACTCTGGCAGTTCTGATTTATTCCAATATTGTCAATATTTATGGTAGCTGATTTTCAGGATTTCAAGGAGTTATTAATGAAACAGACACTAATGAGTGAAACAGTTCAGGATTCATCCACATAGCTCTGTGATGGCAAACCTATGGCACACGTACCCGAAGTGGCACGTGGAGCCATGTCGCCTGGCACGCTCGGCATCGCCCATTCCTCTTCCAGGTTTCTGGCACGCATGCGCACATGATTATCAGCTGGCCTTTGTGCGTTCAGCAGTGCTGGAAACCAGAAGAGTTGGTCTGTGAGCTGGGAATGGGGCTTCTCCAAACTTCAGAATTGGGAGTATCCAGAAAGAAGGAGGACCAATCGGAATTCTCCCTTCTGACGTGCTTCCTTTTCGGCACTTGGTGCCCCCCCCTGCACGCGCGTTCCCTTTTCGGCACTCAGTGCCGAAAAGGTTTGCCATCATGACATAGCTCTTAAACATTGCCATTTTTTAAAAAAACAACAATACAAAATAGAAGAAATTTTAGCTTGCCTCTCCTGGTTGTTGTTTTCCCTTCCTGACTGGCTTTCTCTGTCCCCACATTACAAGAAATAAACAGTGTTTGAGGGGTAGATGATTGCAAGTCAGCCAATTGATCATATGTGAGTGCTAGTCTTGTTACAAATGGAATTATCCCTTTATCTGGGCAGATGGCTTGTGAAACTTGTCAAGGGTGTCCTTTATTTCCTCTTATATTTAATTTGATCCTGGAACTGCTCTTATATTTAATTTGATCCTGGAACTGCTGGCCTATCTTCTCAGCCAAATGGAAAATATTTGAGGCAAAATACTATCTGGAGAAGCACAGTAACTGTTGTTATATGCCAACGATACCTAAATTCATTTTAATAATTATCTATTTCTATACGTCTGATAATTTATCAAGTAATTTGGTTACTTGGAATATGACTCAGACATTTTCTGTAGGCTGTAATGTATGCAAAGTGGTCATAATTGGGATTTAATTATTTGAATACTTTTAAATATCTGTGAATAACTACTGCAAGGAACTTTTCTTCATTTGTGGATTTAAATCTACCCAACTCTCTATCTCAGATAAAACTGATAGAGCTAGATCTTGGAAATCTCACTGAGTTTATGGAGAAAGTTAAGTGTTAAAGACTGGGCTTTCTTTCTTCTTTTTATGACCCTGTAATCCGGGCAGAGTCAGGATGATTGAATGGAGCTGAGCATTTACTGGCCAGATGCCCCTCCTGATGCCTATGTAGAATTCACAGCAGATATTTTCTCTTTGAAGAAAAGTGACAGAGAAACATCCGTCACTGCCTAGGATTGAACTCTCAACTTTCCGAGTAGGAGGCGAGCGTCTTCACCTCTAGGCCACTACACCACTAAGTGTCAGCCTAATATATTTACTTAAAGCTATTCCGGTACTATTATCTTTAAATTGTTTTAAACAGATTAATACAATATTATGTTTTTTAATGGAAAGGACAATCTCCCAGGCATTGTCTAAATTATAGCTACCATATGATTATGAGGCTAAAGGCATGTATTTTGACTTCAAATGTTTTTATAGAATGGAATAATCAGGTAAAACCATTATGGCACAATTAGTTATTATGTGGCACCTTTGACACTGTGTGGGGTTTTAGTTCCATTTCTAGCTCTAGTTCTATTGCTTGGACATAAGTATAATTTGTTCATTATTCACATAACAAACTTATAGTCTGGGACAGCCTGTTTGAAAATTGCTGATAATCCTTTTATTTGAAGTTAAAGGTAAGAAGTGGTTTTAATATTTTAAACCACCACTTGATTTCACAAGTTCATCCTCATGTAATAGCAGCAACTAAAACCCCTAAATAGTATTGAAATGTATTTTAGATCATTCTAAATCTACATTTAAAAATAAACAGTTTAACTGTATTTCTAACGTAGGTGTTAGCTACTTTAAAAAAAAATGTAACTGCATTTACAATTTACATTAAAGAAGTGGGATATCTCCTATTAACAAATCAATAACCAACTGTCTTAAGAACTACTAAATGTCTTTTTTATGATCTTAAAAATGAACAACTCAAGGGGGAAAATTGTTTTTATGTTTACCGGCTACCACAGGTCCAAAAAGGGTTGGATACTTGTGAAGAGTTGTTGCCAACCATACTTTCTTAAAAGTTTAAAATGGACAAGAAGTCACTCATTGTTATGATATTGTCCCATTTTGGTTTCATAGCCATGTGTTTTGTTGATTGGGTATTACAAAGTTCAGTACAGAATATTCTTTTGAATTATATATGAAAGGAGATGGTGAAAAGTAACCACATTTAGCATCAGTGAGATGTGTTCATTTTCAGCTTATGAATTAATTCTCTATCAATATAATGGAGGAGAGAAGTTACCTATCAATTAATCCAGGGGTGTCAAACTCAAGGCCCGTGGGCTGGGTCCTTAGATCTGGCCCACAGGGCCACCCTGGAAACAGCAAAAGGAGTGGCCCACTGTGCCTCTGCCAGCAAAAATGGAGCTCGGGAGGATTGTGTGCGCACCCGGGGCCCGTTTTTAGCTGCGATAGCCTCCTGCAGTCGTCTGCCAGGAAAAATGGGGCCTGGGGCGTGCCCCTGACATGAGTGACAACAAGATGGCCACACCTACCCCAATCATGCCCCCCCGCCCCCCCAAGGTCAAACACTATCCTGATGCGGCCCTCAATGAAATTGAGTTCGACACACTTGAATTAATCCATACAGTCAGGATATAATGAAACCAAAGCAATTGAAGGCAGATGCCATAAAAGTATATTTCTATAGCAAAAAGCTAAGTTGATCACTGGGCTCTTAGCTAACAGACTGTAAGAGAAAGATACCAAATGAATAATCTTTACAGATGTTATACATTTGGTTTCGTTACTTAACAAAAGCAAGGGAAAAGAAAGATTACAAATACAGTGTGACCCAAACACTGAAATACTTGGATAAATTATTGGGAGGCCTTCCATATTACTTTTTATACTGATGAAATCATTTCTGATAAGATCACCATGCCCAATAAACAATGTTGTTTATTGTGCCAGTATCCGTTCTATTCACAATCTGCAGGATGGACAGCTGCCTGATTTCTCTTATCTGTCTCCGTTTCAGGGTCACAACACTAAGCCCTGAGCTATTTAATTTAATGTATGCCTTTCTAAGGTATAAAAATAAGCATACGAATTTGACCTCCACAACGAGTATCATGTTTCTGTTGTCTCCTTGTCTTTTGTTAACTTTCTCTATTTGTTTGGAGGGGTGGAATGTTTCTCTTTTTTCTTATTTATATTTAAAGTAACAAAAGTTAGCAGAAAGTTAAAATACAATTGTAAAAAGGAGGTAGATTGAGCAATGATAAGAGAACACACATTAGGAAACGAAGAAGAGAAACTCTGATGGGGAACTCACCCAGAAAGAGGGGTGGGCTGCCCATAACTGGGACAGCACCAGGGACGGCATTAATGATATCATTTGCATGAATTCTACTATTGAGATAACTGACTCCTTCCTACATAATCCTTGAAGAGAATGTAAAGAGAGAGTAAGTGTAAAAAGAGGAGTAAGCAGAGGTGGGATTCACTTACCTTCCCTACCAATTCACAAATGTGAGTGCGAGGTTGCACGTGCCACCTTCTGCACATGCTCGGCCTTCCGTGCATGCTCTTTGCTCACGTGTACATCTTCCATGCATGCGCATGGCCTCCAAAATGTGGCTAAATAGGACGTCATTACATCCGGGTCGGTGGGCGGGGCCTACAGCAGTTGGCGCTACCAGTTCTCCTAAACTGGACAGAACTAGCTGAATCTCACCACTGGGAGTAAGTAAAATCGCTGGAGGCTTTCAAGAAGAGATTGGACAACCATTTGTCTGAAATGGAATAGACTCTCCTGCTCGAGCAGAGGGTTGGTGTAGAAGACCTCAAAGGTCCCTTGCAACTCTGTTATTCTATGTTCTATGTCCACTTGTTTTCTTTACTGTAGAGTCATCAGGGCATCTCTTCATCTATCGTCACGTGGAGCTTGGTGTGGTGAACACAAATTGTTTGCTGCCAGTAATGTCTGGGTGGGAGGGTCAAAACTTTAAATGGGTGGCCAAAGTCTTACTCTCTTTTTACTGCACAATGCACTCCAAAAAAACCAGGCAGGCTTCCATTGTTCAATATCCTTATATTGAAATAACATACCATATTAAAATTGAGAGATGGGCATTAGATGATTTAATAATACGTTGATTAAGTTAGTTCTATATTAACATTTTATGGCTCTATCTTTAGTTTCTTCAAATGTCACTCATTTCATTACTATTCTGTATATTCTGTTCTCATTATATTAGCACTGTTATATTTGGTTGCACTTTAGCATATCTTCTTGAGTTTATATTTCACCCATAAAAATATTTTAAAACAAAACAAAAAACGATCTTTAAAAAAAATTGGGTGGCTTCGAACATGGTCACCATCTTCATTTCCTGAATCCCTTCTGGGTATCATTTTGCTGCAGCATAGACCTTAGAAACCTCCCAAATTTGTTATCCCATTACAGTGTTTGAAGATGTGAATGGAAGGTTATCCCAGTGATCTTAAAATATTTAATTCCTCTAAAGGTATTTTTTTATTTTAAATGTATTTTTATCCTATAGGAGAAGAGCAGGCAGAGCTGGGGGGAGGGTTAAATGTGTCATTAGCTTAGAGTCCTTATGTTGCCATAAACAATCCAAGTCCAGCCCTCCTTGAATTTCTTTGAACCTTAAAGGTAAAGGTTCCCCTCGCACATATGTGCTAGTCGTTCCCGACTCTAGGGGGCAGTGCTCATCACCGTTTCAAAGCCGAAGAGCCAGTGCTGTCTGAAGAAGTCTCCGTGGTCATGTGGCCGGCATGACTAAATGCCAAAGGCGCACGGAACGCTGTTACCTTCCCACAAATGGTGGTCCCTATTTTTCTACTTGCATTTTTTATATGCTTTCGAACTGCTGGCAGAACCTGGGACAAGTAACGGGAGCTCACCTCAATACGCAATACTAAGAATTTGAACCGCTGAACTGCCAACCTTTTGATCAACAAGCTCAGCATCTTAGCCACTGAGCCACCGTGTCCCTTATCTTTGAACCTTATCTAGCGCCAATTTAATATTGACCATTAAATGATTAGATTCTTGTGTCTAAGCCTGAGTAAATCTTCTGTGCCACAACTTAATGTATGACCCTGATCCTTTGCACCTGATATTTCTCACCTTTATTATTTATACTTATATATTATTTATATTAAAAAAACCTCAAGGTGGCGAACATACCTAATACTCCTTCCTCCTCTTATTTTCTCCACAATAACCCTGTGAAGTATTTTGGGCTTAGAGAGAGTGATCAGCACAAAGTCTTTCTAAAGTCCAGCTCTCAGCATGCCATTCAAAGACCAAAGGAGGCCCTAAGCCCAGGGAAAACACCTTGCAATGAATTGTGGGGTGGATTCTACTTTCCTTTACTACCGGTTCGCAGCGGGACCTTATGCACTTCTGCGCATGCACAGATTGTCCATGATGACGTCCAGGCGGGTGGGTGGAGCCTCCCATTGCTTTTACTACCGGTTCGCAAGAACCGGACCAAACCAGGAGCAACCCACCACTGATTGTGAGCTTACACAAAGTGGAAAACTTTTGCTCATCCGGCAGCTGTAGCTTTATTTATTTATTTTTTTCCTGCTTGAGACATTAAAGCCAGAAACAGGCTAATATTTGACAACTTGACAACGGAAAAATTAAGCAGCCCATTTACCAGCCTTGACAACTGGCAAGATCAGATTGGTCTCTTCCATAACAGCTGATCGGCTCATTGCTATGGGAACCAGCAGGAAGCAAAGTATCACACAACAGGAGCTGTTGCTCGGAGGTACAGGTTAAAATTCTGGTGGCTAACAAAGAATTGCCTGCTTCTGAAACATTTTAATTTTTTTTTTTAAGGAAATAATCCACAGAGAAGGCCTCTTCACCCCACAAAAAAACTTTGATTAACACTTTGTTAAACGAAACTTGTAAATTAAGTGCAGAGGAAACTGCCATTGTCCATAAAGCTTTCCTGTGTGATCCTTTGTGTGTGCTTGGTGTGTATAGTATTTCACAATAGAATGGAGACTTAAAACATGACTCCAAGAGCTTTAAAAATGCAATAGGAGCACACACTCATACCCACAGTAAAATCAATAGAGTGAGGAATGACTCAAGCAGCTTGTATTTTCACAGTGGTAATCAAAAAGTAATTTTAGGTCCAATAATTTGTATTGATTGTTTGTGAAACTGTAACACCTTATGCCAGAAGCCTGGTTGTGTGGTTATAAATATGTGTACCATTTTGTTGTGCTTGTCCTTTACTTATTGAGTTTTATTTTCTCAAGAAGAATCTTATTTTATGCTGTTAATACACAGGAGCAGGGAGCAGCTTCATGAGCATTTTTTTTTAACAGACTTTCAAGTCTAGCAATCTTTGTGTCTGCCTTTGTAGAGTGTTGAAGAGACAGCCCCCTCTTAAGAATGCCTTTCGTTGAACAAAGTGGAAAACCTGGTTTTATCATCAGGAACAATTGCCGATCTTCTGAATCAAGGCTGTGGGATCTAATTGTCTTCCAGGAATTGCTGAATTACAACTTCCAGAAGCCTTGGCCAACATGGCCAATAGAGAGCAATGCTGGAAGTGGTTTTGAGTGATAGCTGAATGGTCATGCATTCCCAAAACTGTTTGAAAACAATTTCCCCCAATCTGTTCTCTACCATCTAAGATGGAATACAATGCCAGTATCTATAGCCAGCAGCAGTGGATTTCCAATATTCTTACCACTGATTTGGCCCGCGTGCCCACACTCGCTTTGCTCTCATGTGCACGCCTTCTGTCTATGTACCTGGCCTTTGGTGCATGCACTTTGCTCATGCGCGCACCTTTCACACATGCCACCAGCTTCAAAAATGTGGCTAAATAGGATGGCATTATGTCCGGGCAAGTGGGCGGGATGGGCCCACCCGCAGTCATCGCTACCGCCCGAACCAGGTGAATACCGCCTCTGCTAGCCAGTATGTGATCAGGTTGGGAAAGGCTGTGTTAAAATATACATTGGATGTTGCAGATTGTTGGATGATGGATGGCAGCAGTAATCCATAAAAGGGATCCTACTGATTTGACACATCAGGGCTATGAAATCTACTGGGGGGAATAGTATCCAGGCTGTGTGACCATATCAACAGTTTGTAGATCTTAAACTTAGATCTTAAACCCTTTATTGGATTCCATCTCAGGTTCAGGAACTACTGACCTAGTTTTGGCTGGGCTCAGGGGTGAAATCCAGCAGGTTCTGACAGGTTCTGGAGAACCAGTAGTGGAAATTTTGAGCAGTTCGGAGTACCAGTAGAGGAAATTTTAAGTAGTTGGGAGAACCGGCAAATACCACCTCTGACTTGTCCCAGACTGGGGTGGGAATGAAGATTTTGCAATATCCTTCCCCCAGGAGTGGGGAGGGAATGGAGATTTTGTAGTATCCTTCCCCTGCCATGCCCACCAAGCCACGCCAACAGAACCAGTAGTAAAAAAAAATTGGATTTCACCACTGGCTGGGCTGTAGTATTACAGGAATGGATGACCAAAATGCAATATTGCATCTAACAACTCAGCAATTAGTACATGTAACCGAAGTCTAAATTGTAGTCTAAAATCTGCATCCTTTTCATGAGGGTATCAAAAAAAGCTTCTTTCACATTACTCATCTGTGCTTGGCTATTTCTTCTTCATGTACCATACTCAGCCAAATAGCTAAAGTCTTCTTGTGATGTTGCTATTAATGATGTCCCTAAATCTATCTTCCAGTCTTTTCCTCTTTTATTAGTTTTTGCTGATTTAAAGCTTGTCTTATAATTGCAAGATGGCTAAATCTACTAAGGTGGAGGGTTATAACTTGGAACAGAGCAGAGCAAAGCAAAGCCATTCCTTCATCTTCACTTCAGCCTTAACTGACATGCAGGGATCATCTCCATGAAAGAAACAAGTACCATTCGCTTTACTCGGTTAATTATGATCCTTGCAACCCAGCCCAAGTGGAGTTGTATTTTTGAAAGGTAGTTTCTTTTCATTCAGAATTATTTAAAATAAATCAGAAGTGGGTGGAGGGAAAACCGTACTGGGTTTTCTTTCTTTTTAAGTGTTCTTAAAAAAAAAAAAAGTTTCCTTCCATTAGTTAATTGATATGTGTTGTGGGTGAGTAAATGGGTTTGTATTTCTAGTACAGTTAGATGATTTCATAAAAATGGCTAAAATTTCTGGCTTGTAGGATCTGTTCTTTTGTTCTTGGCCCATCAACCAGAATCTGATGGAGAAACCCAAGTAGTAAGAAAGAGGTTATCCCACCTCTTTGTGCTAAAGCCGGGAAACTGTGTTTAGTGTTTAGCAGATTGCTAATTCCTTTCATGTTAACTCCACTTCTTCTCCCAATGTCTTTTTTGCTGCTTTTTTAAATTAGGTCATCCAGAGAAATTGATGAAACAGAGCCTCTGGTCTGTCTTCTTACAACAGAAATTTAGGACTGATAAAGGAGCCAGGGAGTCCTTTTGGCACTTAACAGGTTCATCTATTTTATGTCTTGAGATTTACACAAGTTATGTAAGTTCAGGACAGCTACTGACAATATTATCCCGTTTCCCCCAAAATAAGACATCCCCTGATAATAAGCCCAATTGGGCTTTTGAGCACATGGCAATAAGGCCAAGCGCTTATTTCAGGGTTCAAAAAAAATATAAGACAGGAGTGAGGGACAGAGAGGAAACTTGTGGGGACCCTGCTTGAAAATTTGGAGCAAGGCCAAATTATTTATGTCTCCTATAAAACTGAATTTGGATATGCAGTTCTTTTGTTTATGATAAATCAGTTTTGGCCACAAATAACCAAGTGCAAGAATCTTTTGTCATTTATCTTAGATGTGAATACCTTTGGCATTAACATATACATGCCTTTATTGCAATAATAATAATAATAATAATAATAATAATAATAATAATAATAATAGTAATAATTTAACTTAGAGATGGGTATCTCTTATAATATTTGATAGAATGAGACACAAGACTCTAATTCATGCAATACCAAATTGAAAAATGTGCAATTATGCATCTCCTCCTTTAAAAATTATTTGATACATTT
The DNA here is from genome assembly GCF_059756535.1 of Pantherophis guttatus. NCBI lineage: Eukaryota > Metazoa > Chordata > Lepidosauria > Squamata > Colubridae > Pantherophis > Pantherophis guttatus. Next base: position 81,447,556 of record NC_142064.1, read on the forward strand.
AATACATAAACATTTTAACATGTTCAGCAGGATTGCTTTAAATTATTCATCCTTAATTTGTCTGAAGCTAAATTCAGGATGATGCAATTATTACAGATACCAAGATATCAGTAGTTTAATACATTTGACATCAACAATGAATTATCCAGTATTACCCATATTATAAAATAAATTACCACTAGAACTGAGGCAACTATGTTTGTTACAACTGAGAGAAGCTCAAAATCTAGTTACAGATGCTTCCCACATTTGGAAAGTCCTGATTCATCTTTATACAAATATCTCCATGAATCACAACAAACGTACATAGAAATGAGCATTACGAACATAATGTAAAATAGTACTGAATCCGTATCAATGGGACTTTCTATATTGGATAGAAAGTTGTACAACCTTGAAAGTTCCTTTATTTATTCAGGCCTTCAAATGATCTAATATTTCAACACTTACAATTCTAGTTGTTCCTGGTGTTTACATTGTATATGTAAAAAATGATGATTTGTTTTTATATCATTTTTATAAGCCATTAAAGGGATGGAGAGCATATCCATTTCCTAAGTGAAATTAAAAACGAAACAAAAACCCAAACACACTGAAAATGTTTATGTATCTCACCCCCCCCATATAATAAATATAAACTAAAACATAGGAGGAATAATAAATAACATGGGACTGTTTATTAGATGAATAAATCATGACAAATAAACACTTTATTGGATTTACCCTTTTGTGTTATATATAATCGTAATAGTAGCTGTCAGTCACATTTCAATATAACTGATTTTAAGAGTTCCCTGCATTATAGTTATTTAAGTCATCACACAGTTCATCATCCCTGCATTCTCTTGATGTGATCAATTGTGATGTCACCATATATAAATTCAGTGTGATTTAAGAGTTCATATTCTCTTAGTTGAGACAGGGGTGCTACAGCTGTTTCTGCAGAGGCGTCTGTTTATGTTAACTTGCCCTCTCTCTCTCTCTTTTTTTTTTTCTAATGTGGTCGTTATTGATGACCTTCTTGGCAACACTTTTAAGGTCAGATAAGCAAGTTAAAAGGACAGTAATTAGGAAATGGATTGCTTGACTAATAAAATTCTACAGCTTGGAAGATGGTGCCCTGATATTTCACTTACCTCTATTAGAAACAATTGTTACTGGCAACTTTCAGAGATTTGCCAGTAGTCACTTACAATTTGTAATTCTCTTCTTCTCCCTGACCCTGTTCCCCTTAACTGTATATACTGTTTTCTCTGAGAAATAGGTGAACACATTCTTTCACACTACCATGCACTGAGCCAATATAAGGCTTGCTGTTAAATATAGATATTGCCTATATAATCTTGGGCACATGTGAAAAACACCCTTACAAATGCAGATCGCAGCTAATTTTATTTTTCTTTCACCAGATTTATCTTCTTCAGGTCCTTCAGCAGCAGGTGAAGGTGGTATTCATCACACTACTGTTGTCTATCATGTTATTCCCACAATCATCTTGTGAGATAAGTAGAATTGACAGAACATGGCTGGCCAAGTCAACTTCCATGGATTTGAAATTTTTTGCTTCCTGACTCTATCAAAAACTCTGATCACTTCTTCACATTGAGCTTAAATATATTGGTATCTCTGGGGGTGCACCAATGGTGAAATCCAAATTCTTTTACTACTGGTTCTGTGGGCTTGGCTTGGTGGGTATGGTGTGGCTTGGTGGGTGTGGCAGGGAAAGGATACTGCAAAATCTCCATTCCCACCCTACTCTGGGGCCAGCCAGAGGTGGTATTTTGCCGGTTCTCAAAACCACTCAAAATTTCCGCTACTGGTTCTCCGAACTGCTCAAAATTTCTACTACCGGTTCTCCGAATTGCTCAAAATTTCTGCTACCGGTTCTCCAGAACCTGTAAGAACCTGCTGGATTTCACCCCTGGGGTGCACCTAAAACAAGAACTGTATCCCTGCATTGAAAATTCAAGATGGTTGAATTTTTGGACCATCTTTGGAACACAGGTTCCATAATTGTTTTTGAATGACTTTCAGAATGCTTTTAAAAAGCATATCCTTGTAATATAGCTTGTTTGTTTGTTTACACGACTCAGAAAAAAAGCTGCTTCCACTCATATGGACATCATCTGGGTGCTGCATCCAGACAATATGAAGCAAAAACTATTGAATATAGTTTTTAAAACATTCCAGAGAACAGAAAAAGAATAACAAAAACAAAAGCCCAGAGATTACAACAGTCATGTTGCTCAAATTACTGGAAGCAATCTATTAATAATTTCTGAAAAATGGGTAGTATGATCGATTGTTATAAAACTGCCTGGTCACAAATCCCCATGCTTAAAAAAAAAAAATGACCCAATTATGAGTTCATCTAGCTGAATCAAAATGTTAAACAGCTTCCTTGCTGTGAATTAATTACATATTTCTATGGCTCTTTCATCGATTTCCAGGACATTGAGGGTTTCGTCTGTTTTGAAACATCTTGGAAAATGGTTACAGGCCTCTTGGGGAAATGCTATTCCAAAATGTCAGAAAGTTCTGCAGCCCTCTCAAAAATAACACACAAGGTAGGTTTTTGAGGAAAAAGGGAAGCAGAGATGATGGCGTACAATGGCTAGCATGAGCAAACCCCAAATTAGGTTTGGCTTCTAAGGACCTTGGGGGAATTTCTACGTTAGCCATTATGAACCAGTGGTAGGTTCCTCCCGGTTCGGTCCGGTTCGGCCGAGCAGGTAGCGGTGATGATATGACGTCACCGAACCGGTTCTTCCCCCCACCCCCCACCCCCCCCACATAATTCTTACCTTTTATTTGGTCCCACCCCCAATCTATTGCTGCCTCCTGAGTCCCAGCTGATGACTAGAGGGAAAAAAACTGTTTAAACTCTTGCCGCAGGGCTTCAAAGGGCCGTCCTACAGCTGATCAGTGTTAAAAGCAAACAAATGAGTCAGGTTGTAAGTGCGAGGACTGGTTGTAAGTGCGAGGACCTTCCAGAAATGACTCTGACCAGCTAGCCACGCCCACCTAGTCACATGACCTCCAAGCCACACCCACAAAATAAGCCACGCCCACAGAACCGGTAGTAAAAAAATTTAGAACCCACCCCTGTTATGAACTCCCCATGTTCCAAATTTTGGTTCAGCTACAATGGCTAATCCCTTGTAATCATAGGTTGGATTGTTGTAGAACTGAGATGAGCCATCTTTTTCCGAGATCTCTAGGCTATTAAAGTAGGCTACTAAAGGCAAGCAAACTTAAGGTCATTCTGTGCCATTTAAAGAACCTCTTTTCTTTAACTTTCTGATCTTTTAGATTTTTTTCTTATAGAGGAGATTTCTATCCTGCAAGCTGAACAAAAAATTAAAACATGAAGTTGAACAAGTACTTAAACAGACATCTTCATAACCATTTTCTTTGGAACAAAGGAAACAATTCTTCTTGAAAATTAGAATCAGCCTGTATGCTTGTCTCAACGAGGGGATTGGGGGGGGGGGAATTCAGATAAAATAAACTCTGTAAGCCTCTGATTTTGCTTAAAGATAAAGAAAGTACAATAATGCATTTTCCCAGAATGACAGCTAGTGATATCTGCAAATGGCTTTCATCAGAAGAAAGCCAGTGTACAACTCCAATCAATACACTGATAGTCTGTAATGTAAAGATTAAGATCAGAATATTTAAAAATTTAATACGCTGCCTCTCCATATAGCACTTTGGAAGTCAATATCTTTGGGAATCCAGTCCATTTCCCTGGCCTGAAAGCATTATATATTTAAGGTTTTTAAATAATTCATCAAGTCCATGTGATTAAAATGAAAAATGTGAGTCCATCCATTATCTCCTGCAGCTGCTGCTTAGATATTAGTTTGCCAACTGCTCAGGATGCGATACTTAATTGAGACTTCAATAGATGCGCCACTGAAAAGAGGTTATAGGCCCGTGAAAGACTGAATACAACATAAAGGTTGATCTTTAAAAGGGATTTATATGCAAACGCAAGTTATTGTCCAATATTTACATTTATGGGCCATGCTTAAAATGCAATTACTTGGCCATAAAAATATGCAGATAGGACTGGATATATAATCCTTTGTTAATTTCATTTTTCAGTGCTACCAGTAAGAACTAAGAGATGCAGAACAATTAGCAAGGATTTTTTTTTTTTTCATGGCTGTAACTCATGTTCCTGATCACTGACATATTCACACCCTGCGTTTGTGGCCAATCTTTCTTTTTCCAGACCTCGTTCACAGATATACTGAATGTTCGGCCCAATGAGTGCAAAGCACACCTGTAGAAATGTATATATTAAAATTCTGTGCAATTCTCTTGCACAAACCATTGTTAATTGGTTGTAATGGAAGGGCTTGCCTTCAGAAGTTGTGGGTGCTTCATCGCTGGAAGCTTTCAAGAAGAGACTGGACAGCCATCTGTCAGAAACAGTATAGGGTCTCCTGCTTGAGTAGGGGGTTGGACTAGATGACCTACAAGGTCCCTTCCAACTCTGGTATTCTATTCTACTTCCATGCTATACTTGGAAATCCTTTATTGACAGACAAAACCTTGGGCAAAATATCCTTTGTGTCTTTGGAACTGATCCACAATCTGATTGTAGTATGAAGTATGAAAGCAAGAATCTTCCCGCAGGTTTTCCATATACAGGTAATCCTTGATTTATGACCACAATTGAGCCCAACATTTCTGTTAAGTGAGACACTTGTTAACTGGGTTTTGTCCCATTTCACCTCAGTTGTTAAGTGAATCGCTGCTGGTGATAAGTTAGCAACCCAATTGTTAAGTGAATCTGGTTTCTCCATTGACTTTGCTTGTCAGAAGGTTTAAAAGGAGATCACATGACACAGCCACGGTCATAAATACGAACCAGTTGCCCATCATCTGAATTTTGATCATGTGATCATGGGGGATGCCGCAAAAGTCGCAATTGTGAAAATCGGCCTTTTTTCAGCGCCGTTGTAACTTTGAACGGTCACTAAATGAATTGTTGTAAGTCGAGGACTACTTGTATGATAAGAGAAAAGCATAATTGTGAGTATCTGAACAATCAGCACCTCAAAAATAAGTGGGGGGGGAGGGCTAACAAAAGGCAAATGTGTTATCTGCTATTTAGGGTAGCAAATGAATTTGAGGCGATCACATTCTCCTCACAATCCCAAGCATTAAATGAGGCTAAATTCATTGAGTCTGTTATGTACTGTGAATGATTGGCTCAGCTCTAATACGCTGTACGCTAATCTATGCTGCTGTAGTCATTGTTCATTTTTTTCGGATTGGTCTTCCCCCACATACTTTATATCGTCTTCTCTCAGGAGTTACACCAGCTGCCCATGGGAATGGAGCTGGGGGCTCTGTAGAGGCACAAGTGAATTGCTGAAAAGCTGGAAATTCCCTTCTTCCCACTGCTGCCAGAGCTACAAATGCTTCTTCTTCTTTGTGTTCGCTAAATAGGCTTTATTTAATAACTAACCTCTACGGTAATGAGATGGAAATGCTAAATGCTAAACCAGTAGCTGGAATGCCAGGAAGAGAGCGAGAGAGAGACTGTTTTGTTTTCTTAGATTGGGAGGAAATGAAATCCTACAGCCATGTTATGCGTTTTGAACCAATTGCTGTGTTATTGAATTGTATTAAGAACTGGATATCTAGTTTTTAATCAATGCCAGAACATTGTTGAGCCTTGGTGGCGCAGCAGACTAAAGTGCAGTTAAGTAACACCAGCTGCCTGCAATTACTGCAAGTTCAAATCTCACCAGGCTCAAGATTGACTCAGCCTTCCATCCTTTCGAGGTAGGTAAAATGAGGACCCAGTTTGTGGGGGCAATAAGCTGACTTTGTATAAAAAAGAACACCGCTTAGGGGGGCCCCAAAAGCCCTACTAAGCAGGTATATACAAAAGTATGAAGGCTATTGCTTAACGCATTGTAAGCCACCCTGAGTCTCCGGAAAAGGGCGGCATATAAATCAAACCAATAAATAAATAAATAAATAAATTGTATTATGATCTTTGCGGATGAGAAGCTAGCATCACATACATCACAGCAGTCAGCTGTGAATTCCCCGATGTAAGTGTGTAGAAGCTGGACTGGATACCAACATTAATATTTAAGATCCTATAGAGAAAGCGTTTCTAAATCCCGCCTCAGACATTAGCAATAACAATAGCACTTAGACTTATATACCGCTCCACGGTGCTTTAGAGTATTGCCCAGCAGTTTACAAAGTCAGCCTCTTGCCCCCCCCCTCCCCCGCCCCAATCTGGGTCCTCATTTTACCAACCTCGGAAGGATGGAAGGCTGAGTCAACCTTGAGATGGTCAGGATCGAAAGAATCAAACTCCAGGCTATGGGCAGAGTTTGCCTGCAATACTGCATTCTAACCACTGCGCCGCCACAGCTCCTACCATGGTGGCACAATGATTAGCAGGTGATCACAGATATAGCAAACAAGGCTGCAAGCAGCACCTTGCACATCCATGAACGTCCTAAAATGTTGTTATATGCTGGCCAGAGTCATCTTCTGTGAAACAGGCTGCCATATAAATTTGATAGATAGATGATAGATAGATGGTTGGGAGCCTTCCAGAGTCACTTACATGACAGACAGAGATAAGATTAATAGATAGATGACAGATAGATTAGATTAACTGATAAGTGAGATGTAGATAGATGATAGATGATAGATGATAGATAGATAGATGGATGATAGATAGATGATAGATAGAAAGAGATGTGACAGAGAGAGAGAGAGAATATATATATATATATATATATATATATATATATATATATATATATATATACACACACACACACACACACATATATACATATACATATACATATACATATACATACACATACACATACACATACACATATACATATACATACACATACACATACACATATATATATACATATACATATATACAGTCAGGTCCAGAAATATTGGGACATCGACACAATTCTAACATCTTTGGCTCTATACACCACCACAATGGAGTTGGAATGAAACAAACACAATGTGCGTTAACTGCAGACTGTCAGCTTTAATTTGAGGGTATGTACATCCAACTCATGTGAACGGTGTAGGATTTACAGCAGTTTACATATGTGCCTCCCACTTGTTAAGGGACCAAAAGTAATGGGACAGAATAATAATCATAAATCAAACTTTCCCTTCTTAATACTTGGTTGCAATTCCTTTGCAGTCAATCACAGCCTGAAGCCTGGAACACATAGGCATCACCAGACGCTGGGTTTCATCCCTGGTGATGCTCTGCCAGGCCTCTACTGCAACTGTCTTCAGTTCCTGCTTGTTCTTGGGGCATTTTCCCTTCAGTTTTGTCTTCAGCAAGTGAAATGCATGCTCAATGGGATTCAGGTCAGGTGATTGACTTGGCCATTGCATAACATTCCACTTCTGTCCCTTCAAAAACTCTTTGGTTGCTTTTGCAGTATGCTTTGGTTCATTGTCCATCTGCACTGTGAAGCGCTGTCCAATGAGTTCTGCAGCATTTGGCTGAATGTGAGCAAATAATATTGCCCGAAACACTTCAGAATTCATCCTGCTGCTTTTGTCAGCAGTCACATCATCAATAAATACAAGAGAACCAGTTCCATTGGCAGCCATACATGCCCACACCATGACACTACTACCACCATGCTTCACTGATGAGGTGGTATGCTTAGGATCACGAGCAATTCCTTTCCTTCTCCATACTCTTCTCTTCCCATTACTCTGGTACAAGTTGATCTTGGTCTCATCTGTCCATATGATCTTGTTCCAGAACTGTGAAGGCTTTGTTAGATATTGTTGGGCAAACTTTAATCTGGCCTTCCTGTTTTTGAGGCTCACCAATGGTTTACATCTTGTGGTGAACCCTCTGTATTCACTCTGGTGAAGTCTTCTCTTGATTGTTGACTTTGACACACATACACCTACCTCCTGGAGAGTGTTCTTGATCTGGCCAACTGTTGTGAAGGGTGTTTTCTTCACCAGGGAAAGAATTCTTCGGTCATCCACCACACTTGTTTTCCGTGGTCTCCCAGGTCTTTTGGTGTTGCTGAGCTCACCGGTGCATTCCTTCTTTTTGAGAATGTTTCAAACAGTTGTTTTGACCACGCCTAATGTTCTTGCTATCTCTCTGATGGGTTTGTTTTGTTTTTTCAGCGTAATGATGGATTGCTTCACTAATAGTGACAGCTCTTTGGATCTCATCTTGAGAGTTGACAGCAACAGATTCCAAATGCAAATAGCACACTTGAAATGAACTCTGGGCCTTTTATCTGCACATTGTAATTGGGGTAATGAGGGAATATCACACACCTGGCCATGGAACAGTTGAGAAGCCAATTGTCCCATTACTTTTGGTCCCTTAACAAGTGGGAGGCACATATACAAACTGCTGTAAGTCCTACACCGTTCACCTGAGTTGGATGTACATACCCTCAAATTAAAGCTGACAGTCTGCAGTTAACGCACATTGTGTTTGTTTCATTCCAACTCCATTGTGGTGGTGTATAGAGCCAAATATGTTAGAATTGTGTCGATGTCCCAATATTTCTGGACCTGACTGTATGTGTGTGTGTATATATATATATATATATATGTTTTCTCAGGTTTTCGCGGGTGTTTGTATGTAGGTCTTTGGTTATTCGGGTCTTCTCCCACGTAAAATTGGAAGTGTCTTGGCGACGTTTCGATGAAGTCTCATTCGTCATCTTCAGGCTGGTGTTCTCGGCTTCGTGCTTCCAGGAGCACGAAGCCGAGAACACCAGCCTGAAGATGATGAATGAGACTTTGTCGAAACGTCGCCAAGACACTTCCAATTTTACGTGGGAGAAGACCCGAATAACCAAAGACCTACATATATATATATATACACATATACATATACATATACATATACATATATACATACATACATATATATATATGTTTTTCCTCTAGCCAGGTTTTCCCTACGTAACCAAGGTTTTTCTGCAGCCCCAGCTCAGTAGAATCACATCCACTCGATTCTGGGCTTTTTTTCTTTTCTAGCAGCCAGCAAGCTCATATATATGAGAGAGAGAGATACTTCAAGCATTCCAATTTAATTCAAAATATTTTTATCACTTTTATTCTTAATTTTGTTCGCTCTGCTGGTTTACCGATTTTAACTCACTTCCAAAACAAAGTAATATTTGTATCAAAATCAGTCTGCTTTTCTTTATCTCTTTTCCTTGTTCTTTTTTTACTATGGCTGTGCAGCTATTTTTCCTAAATATATCCATTACTCGATTTCTTTCTCTCATTTTTTGCAGCAATTAGTTTTTTTACATTATTTTTTTCTTATCCACAGCCCCTTTCATTTCATCAATCTACCAAGTGTTTTGTAGAATATTTCATATTAGTTTAACACCACTTCTATGCCATTTTGAAAAGCAATTAATATTTTTTCATACTGAATTTGTACTTTCTCTAACTGCAAATATTCTACTTCCATTTCTTTCACCTCTTTTATTTATTTATTTCCATGACTTTTTCTCCCTAGATCCATTATTGTCACTATTAATAATTGTTGTGCTTCACATTCAGAACCTCTTATCATTGTTGCAATTCTTTACAGATTTTCTAAAACTTCATCTTAAATAATAAAACTAATCATGCTTTTACATTCATATGAATTTCTTTGCCATGCTATTTACACATAAATCCATTTATACAATTTATTCTAAACAAAATATTCTTTTTCTAAGTGGATCTGCAGCAAACAATAACCATCCTCATTCATTTTTGGGACTTTAAATGGTCCAATCACATGTGTTTTTTGTCTTGTGCCTATCCTTCCTTCCATCCATGGTTTATATTCATACAAATTCTTGTCTAGACTTCCCCCCTGCCCTCCTCCCCAAAATTCTTGTTCTTTACCAGTATTCAGTGAAACACAACATCTCAAACTGCTGAATTCATAGACATCAAACCAATTCATAATTTTTGACACACATGTTAATCCTCTCATTCATAATTAAACCTACACTTTAATTCATATACTAGCAACTCCACTCCACAAAATCAGATTAAATGTCCTTCCCTTTGAAATGTTTCATAGACATGCAACATTTTTTTCTTTTTTTCACTTGACATAATCAGATCCTTACATTAAAGAATCTATCCCTACTGTCATATTAAGAGTTGCAATTTGGAGGCCATTTAGAGTGATCCATGTTCATACCATAAGCCTGCAGAGTAACAAGCTAGTTTAGTGAATCTCAGATTACATATACCCTTAATTGAGTTTTGATGCTGGCAGCATGGTTTTCAAACATTTCCTTCATGTGCTTGCTCCACAGAGCAGGATATTACGGCAATTTCGTGCAGTATTGTTCGTTTTGTGCTCAGAATCACTGGTACACAATACGTTGCATTGCTTTCAGGACAGTAAAATATAATAAGCATAGTGGCTGTTGGCATCCAGAGCTATTAAAAACTAACTTTCTGGCACACTAGAGTGTTTACAAAGTGAGGGGAGGAGAAAACATATGAAATACCAGAAGAGGAGAAAATAATTTTTTAAAAAATGTTTCTGAATGAATGCAATAACCAGAAATGAGATGACATCCTATTAAAAAGGTTGATTGCTTTGGAGGAAGGAAGGGAGGGAGGGAGGGAGGGAGGAAGGGAAAAAAGGATGGAGGGAGGGAGGAAGATAGGAAGGAAGGAAAAAGAGGGAGGGAGGGAGGGAGGGAGGAAGGAAGGTATCAGAATATATTCATTAACCGTAATAGGACATGGTAACAAAGTCAGCAAATGAGGGATATTTGGGAGCTGAGACAAACTGGAGCCAGGGCGTGTCTTAGTCTGCAGCTTCTGAGTCTGCGCAGAGAAAATGAAACTAGTCTCTCTGCTGTACTCTGTGTGTGAACTTGTCTGCTGATCTGATCTGAAATGAAACTGTTCTCAACTGTTGGTATTGTGTGTGTATATATATATATATATATATATATATATATATATATATATATGTGTGTGTGTGTGTGTGTGTGTGTGTGTGTGTGTGTGTGTGTGTGTGTTTCTTCTAGCCAGGTTTTCCCTACGTAGCCAAGGTTTTTTTTGTAGCCATGTAACCTTGGCTATGTAGGGAAAACCTGGCTAGAAGAAAAACACACATAAACCCTACGAAGAAGTAAGAAAATTGATATATATATATATATTCTTGTATATACAGAAGTTTCTTATTTAAATGAATCCTGCTGAATCGGTTTATCTGTGTGTGCTTCTGGATTTGAATTTTGCAAGAAACTCTGATAGAAGGGAGGGAGGGAGGGAGGGAGGGAGGAAGGAAGAAAGGAAGGAAGGAAGGAAGGAAGGAAGGAAGGAAGGAAGGAAGGAAGGAAGGGACAGTCCTTTGAAGTAGGCAGGGAAAGGCACCAGACAACCTAAGAACTACTGAAAATCTTTTGTTAATGGTATAATAACAGAATCTTGAAAGCCTGAACAGAGTTTCTATCTACTTTCCCAGAATGAAGGTGGAGCCATCTTGAGTTTCTTCCTCATCCAATCTAATCTTTTGGGGCTAAGCTGTTGTTTTCCTAATGGCTGTCACATTCTTCAATGTTATCTATTTCATCTCCACACCAAGAAAGGAAGAAAAAAAATTTATAAGAAAAAAAATGCATATTAAAAAGAAACTATGTGGCATATCACAATTGCCTACTATTAATGAGGTCACTGGGATCTTTCAATAGGATTCCAGAGATTTATGCTGCCATAGCATTTAAATTCTGCTTGATCAACATGCCAGCAACACTAACATTTTCATTTGAAAAAAAAAAAACTGCTGATTATAAAACTGGGCATTGGAAGGATAAAAAATTGGGACACCAAATTGAGAACAAGATGAGTACAGACCTACATAAGAGAATTCCAAATAGCCTTTATTCCCATACTGGGAGTAAAACCAAAAAGGTTTTAAGAGAAAGAGCCTCTTTTGAGTTTAAGTGTTGATGTCTTAGAAGAAATTCTCTGGCTACAATCTTCCAATATTAGGATTTTTTCCCCCTCCCCCTGAGAATCTGGGGGAGGAGGGGTACAGAATCTCAAAATAAGTGAATTTATGGGATTTGTTTTGCAAGTATTTAGGATGGCACAGTATTACTAGTGGCGAACATGCCCTGTTAATCATGACAATAGAACATTAACCTCTTTAAGATCTCCTTTGGGCTGCTCATGTCCATCTAGGGAACAAAAAGCAAAGTTGATTTTTTTTTTCCAGAGGCCTTGCTAATGGGAAAACTAATACAATTGCTTCCCTTTAGAATTAACTAAATGACACTTACTATTTCACACTGCCATTATGAAGAAACCCAAGAGATACTTTGTAGTTTCCTTTTTAAACAAAATATTTGGGAGAAGGATGTCAAGATTTAGAATTAAAAAATATTTTAAAAACACAAGATTTATGCAATCTGAAGAGGAACTAGAAACAAATTCCTTGTGTGTCTAATCACACTTGGTCAATAAAGAATTCTATTCTATTCTATTCTATTCTATTCTATTCTATTCTATTCTATTCTATTCTATTCTATTCTATTCTATTCTACTCTACTCTACTCTACTCTACTCTACTCTACTCTACTCTACTTTACTCTACACTACACTCTACTCTACTCTACTCTACTCTACTCTACTCTACTCTACTCTTTAAGATTCACTTTCATGAAGATTATTACTGGCTGTAACATTTATTTGAGGGCTTTACCAGGTTCTGAAAATCAAAAGCTCTTTCAAAAATTTAGGAGCACCAGCATTGTAAATTCTGGGCTGGTCCACTAAACAATGACGAAAAATGATTCCACACTTTGAGAATATATCTGAGAGTCATAAACTGAATGCAAATGATCAAATATTATAGTAACAATGCATGTCTCTCAGGGCACAGTCCAATTACAATAAAAATGAACAAAACTAAACAGTTAAAATTACATGAAACCAATATCAATATGCACAATCATGGTAGAGATGCATGATAGATAGATGATAGATAGATAGATAAGATAGATTTGATGATAGATGATAGAGAGAATAGATCCTCAAACCACTAGATCCATTAGAAATACTAGTCTACACTAGTAGACTACACTACACTAGTTAATTCCTTTATTCTTCTAATAGAGTTCTTTGAATCACAAACCCTTTTAATTGTCATTCTAAAATTGTTTTTACTTCCTTTGCCTATCAGAGAGGCATTCAAATATTTTGGCCTGCGGGGTTGCCCTTTGCCCTGGCTCCATAATAATTGAGAACAAAAAAGAAAAAAGTAGGACTGGTCGTGACATGATAGTAGTATTCCAGTATTTGAGGGGCTGCCACAAAGAAGGGGGGGTTCAACTTATTTTCCAAAGCACCAGAAGGCATGACAAGAAACAATGGATGGAAACTAATCCAGGAGAGAAGCAACCTGGAATTAAGGAGAAACTTCCTAATAGTGAGGACAATTAACCAGTGGAACAGCTTTCAGAAATTATGGGTGCTTCATCACTGGAGGCTTTCAAGAAAAGAGTGGACAGCCACCTATCTGAAATGGTGTAGGATCTCCTGCTTGAGCAAGGGATTGGACTACAAGACCTCCAAGTTCCCTTCCAGCTCTGTTCTGATTGATTGATTGATTGAAGTCAAGAGAGAGAGAGAGAGAGAAGTTGGGAAGGGGATGATGACATTTTCTGTGGAATGTATGCATACTGTACCTATTTACTTGTAATTCCCTTTTCTCTTAAAAATACTTCCTTGTTCTTGCATTTTATCCAACAACCATAATGACATTTGCACAAGTGCAGTTCAAAATATAATTGGAAACTGAAGATGAGGATGCCATCCTCATCGTCACTGCATGCCTTCAAAAGTATTACAATGAATATCAGAGTTGATCTTCTTCCATACTTCCATAGACCATGGTTAAGCATCTGCCCTTTCAAACTGGGCATGGCTAGTCTAGTGAAGAGAAGGACCAAGGGAGACATGATAGCAGTATTCCAATATTTGAAGGGCTGCCACAGAGAGGAGGGGGTCAAGCTATTTTCCAAAGTACTGGAGGCCAGACAAGGAATAATGGATGGAAACTGACCAAGGAGAGATTCAACCTAGAAACGAGGAGGAACTTTCTGACAGTGAAAACAATCAACCAATGGAACAGCTTGCCTTTGGACGTTGTGGGAGCTTCATAACGGGATGAAGAGAAGAGATTAGACTGCCATTTGTCAGAAATGGTGTAGGGTATCCTGCTTGAGCGGTGGGTTGGACTAGATGACCTATAAGGTCCCTTCCAACTTCATTAATCTGTTAATCTGAGGAGTGAAAACGGATCAAAGATATGATGACTTAGATTTTTAAAACATTGAACTGTTGACTATGTTCTTCCAGAGCAATCTGACATTCCAGCAACCCTCTCAAGAGTTGTCTTCCCTTAGCTAGGCCTCCTGCTAGTGCCACTAGAAATGTCAATCCACACAGATGTGACTGATTTATGCAGAAGAAGTGAACCATGAAAATCATTCCTTCAGTATTGTGGGCATTACCCACCATTACCAAAGTGCACACCAGATTAACAAAAACTGAAAATGCGTTCAACTATGCAATGCATGGATCCATATTTATTTGAAAGGACAACACTAGATTTAGGATGATCCAGTGGTGGGTTGGCCCCGGTTCGGACCAGTTCTCAAGAACCGGTAGTAAAACCGGCAGGAGGCCCTGCCCACTGCCCCAGATGTCGTCATCGGCGATCTCGCTTCGCTCACACACACACGCTATCTCGTTGCGAACCAGTAGTAAAGGTAAGTAGAACCCACCCCTGGGATGATCCTCAAAATAGAATATTGGGCAGGAAACAACTCATCTGCTGTTTTAAAGGTAAATTATTGAGGAAGAAGAAAATATAGTTTTCTCTCCAGGTATTATATGCCCTAACCCTTTGAGTAGAATTTTAGTGGCTGACTCTAAAAAGCAAAAGGACCAGGATAAAAAGGATAGAAGTACCGGGATCAAAACAAAACAAAGACTTGCTTTAATGAAATGTAATTCAAATTAAATGAAATGAATTACCTTATAATTAATCATTTTCTTCTTCCTTTTTTTTTTAAAAGGTGGAACCGATTTGAAGGGCACCAGGAGTCATGCTGAAGGCTGCCAGCTGTGAATCCATATTCAAAAAGTTAAAAGATGATTTCCATGTTTTCATTTATCGTATCGTATCAGCCACGGTAACAAATGTATTGGGTGCTCCTAATTCATTGTATATGATAAGAAATGTTTGATAGTTGCTTTGGTGAGTTAAACAGAGAGACATTTTGCATGATTATTAGGTGATATGTCATTTATAAGTAACTGAGATTTTTCGATATATTTATTTGTTTAACTACAGTCCAAGGCAAATAATTAAAAAGAAAATCAGCAGATGCAGTGATAAAAGGGGTGAAATGCTCCCGGTTCAGATCGGATCGCCCGATCCGGTAGCGATGGCGGCGGATGGTTGGGAGAACTGGTAGAAAAAAATACCTGTCCCCCCCCTCACCATGCCCAGCTGAGCCACATGATCATCAGAGGCTTTTTTTTTCACTTTTAAAAGCATTTTTTCTACAACTTCTTCCGCTGAAAAGATGCTTTTAAAAGTTAAAAAAAAAGCCTCTGATGATCGCGCGGCTCAACTGGGATCATCAGAGAGACTTTTAAAACATTTTTTTCTGCAACCTCTTCCAGGGAAGAGGTGGTTAAAAAAATGCCCATCAGGCAACACAGCTGGGATTGTCAGAGCCTTTTCAAAGCATTTTTTAAACCACCTCTTCTGCTGAAGAGGTTGCAGGAAAAATGCTTTATAAATCACTCTGACGATCAAGCAACTCAGCTCAGATCATCACAGATACTTTTAAAGCATTTTTTTCTGCAACCTCTTCAGCAGAAGAGGTGGTTAAAAAAATGCTTTGAAAAGGCTCTGACGATCCCAGCTGTGTTGCCTGATGGCAGAGCCTTTTCAAAGCATTTTTTTGCATTTGCAGAAAAAATGCTTTGAAAAGTTTTTTTTTTAAAGTTGGCCACGCCCACCCAGTCACATTACACTCCCCCCTCCCCCCCAAGCCATGCCCACAGAACCGGTAGTAACAAATTTTACATTTCACCCCTGGTGAGATTGCATGAAAATCCTGAAACAATACGTAGAAGAAGGTACCAAGTCATTTCTGAAAGCTACAGCTATGGATAGGAATTTTGCAACTTTTTTCGAGGTTTCTGACAATTGATCACACGCAGGAAAAGAAGCGATATCATAATCACAGGAGCAAATAGAATGATTGACAGGAGACACTATGAGTTTCAGTCATCATTGAGTATATAACAGACATTTTAGCAGCATATCTGATACTGATTCAACCTCCATATCCGAACAAAAGGGGGAGGGGGAGATGGTTAGTATACTGAATGATTAACCACTATGCTACTCTCGTTTCAGGACACGCTTTTCTGACCGGAGGGGGGGCAGCCTGTCAGGTCATATCTGAACAGTGACAAGTGGAGCGTTCATGGGGAAGGTTAATCTATGTTCTGATTTCATCCCAATGGGTAGCACCCCAGTTTGTATAACGATAAAAGTCTCATGTGGTTTCAGCACCTATGTCATGAAGTAAATTTGAGAGGGAGGACTCAGTTGGAGCTGATTTGCAAAGCTCAACAAAAACAAATTTTGTTCTAAAATACTCTGTAGGACAGAGTATTTTATATAAGCTGTTTCTTGCTTTCCCTAACTTCTTGGGAAAACTCCATAATCATGTGTTGAGATCAGAAATACCCTCCCATTCTGATGAAATTGTCTTCTATGGAGTCACTTAGGCAATGTTCAACACCTTCATGGAACATCATTTGCAATATGCTACTAGTAGATCAACGTGAAAACAGCTGCATATTGAAGATAGGCCTTGCATTAATAAGTTCTTCAGCTGGGAAGGAAATGACATTTTCTGAAATGTTTGACATAACTTATTTACATTTGGAAAACCGTGTTGGAAATATGACTAGGAGGATAATTGTGCATTAAGCCAATGGAGAAATAAAGAAAAGAAGGCTGAAAGTATGGCTCTTTATCACCCACTCAACTTTACTCAATTATGCAGAAAGTGCAGCGAGAACAAATTATTATTTTTTAAATGCTGCAAACACCATTTGTGAAAGACACACTTTTCCTAGAGATAGCTTTCAATTCTAAAAAGATTTTTCTTTCTTTCTTTCTTTCTTTTTTAAAAAAACCCCTATTTCTAGCTTGAGTGTTACTTTTTGGAACCTATTTTGATTCTCCTTTTATTCATTCCTTCAAATGCAGATAAAACCCCCATAGATTTCTGCCAGCTGCTTGACAGTAGATTGACACAGATGATCTCACTCAAGTTTAAATCTCAAAACATTCTGGCATATTTCTAGCACTCAAAATTGTCCCACTCCAAACTTCCTCAATCGTATTGATGTGCCATTATAAAGTACTATTACACCACGGAATTCTAATATAAAATAATATATTAGTTTATTCCTGAGGTGAAGAGCTGACACTCAAAGGGAACATGCATGGCAGAATGGATTCTTCCCCCTTGCCTCTCCTTGTTAAAAATATACCACAACACCCTTCACTCCTGGAAGGACAATGAAAACACTACAACTCATTAGTGTGTGAATACAGAAGAATGTTCACTCAAATATTCATGCTCATGTATTTTTGTTGAAGAGGTTGCAAGTATCCAGGCACAAAAAAAAAATCTAGTGGTAAATATGTTAGAGCTTATGATTAGCTTTTTTTTTCTTCCGCTCTTAGCATTTTGCTAGTTTTAAAATGTGCAAATAACTTCTTATTCTGAACATCTTGTAAGCTGCCTAGAGTTGCTTCTAGGTGAGATGGGCAGCATGTCGATTTATTAAAAAAATAAATCTTCAATATTGAGTGCTTATGTAAGCTAAATGAAGGTATTATTATTAAAAATCACAAAATACAAAAAGCTGCAAATAGAAACAGAACGACTATAGCAAAAGAAAGCAAAGATACAGTAGTACCAATGGTAATAGGCACCTTGGGTTCAATCCCAAAACATCTAGAGCAAAACTTGAACATCATCAGCATTGACAAAATCACTACTAGTCAAATTCAAAATCTTTACTTGGAAGAACTTACATCCTGCGACAATACCTTTAATATCACCAAACATCTGCTTATCCCAGATCCTTGGGAAAGACTTGATCGATGGACAAAAATTAGTATAGAGTAGAGTAGAGTAGAGTAGAGTAGAGTAGAGTAGAGTAGAGTAGAGTAGAGTAGAGTAGAATAGAATAGAATAGAATAGAATAGAATAGAATAGAATAGAATAGAATAGAATTCTTTATTGGACAAGTGTGATTGGACACACAAGGAACTTGTCTTTGGTTCATAAGCTCTCAGCGTACATAAAGATATAAGTGATAAATCATTATCACAGTCATCATAATACATTCATCGTGAATCATAAAATACAACACTTAATGATAGCCATAGGATACTAAAAAAGCAATCAACATAGGAAACTAAATAAAACAATATAAATCATAAAGATACAAGCAACAAAGTTATAGCCATAAGTAGAAAAGGAGATACATAATAGGGAGGATGAGAAAAATAATAGTAACATGGTCTTAGTAAATAATTTGACAGTGTTGTGGGAATTAGTTGTTTAGCAGAGTGATGGCATGTCCTTGTGTCTAGTTGTTGTGATGTGCAATGCTCTATAATGTTGTTTTGAGGGTAGAAGTTGAAACAATTTATGTCCAGGATGCTAGGGGTCTGTAGATATTTTCACAGCCCTCTTTGACTTGTGCAGTATACAGGTCCTCAATGGAAGGCAGGTTGCTAGCAATTGTTTTTTCTGCAGTTCTAATTATCCTCTGAAGTCTGTGTCTGTCTTGTTGGGTTGCAGAACCAAACCAGAGAGTTATAGAGGTGCAGATGACACACTCAATAATTCCTCTGTAGAACTGTATCAGCAGCTCCTTGGGCAGTTTGAGCTTTTTGAGTTGGTGCAAAAAGAACATTCTTTGTTGTGCTTTTTTGATGACATTTTTGATGTTAGGTGTCCATTTTAAGTCTTGAGATATTATAGATCCGAGAAACGTGAAGGTCTTTACTGTTGATGCCAAATCTATCTGGCTGACTATGCGACTAACCATAATAATAATAATGCAAACTTAAATTGAGGAAAATTGAGGAAACTCAGCATGATAGAAAATGTTGGTTATGCAAAGAACAGGAAGAAAAATCAAATAGCTGGAATGTGGATGTAAGACGTTTGTGCAGGCTAAGCATTTAGAACAGTGGTTCTCAACCTGTGGGTCGGGACCCCTTTGGGTGTCGAACGACCCTTTCACAGGGATCCCCTAAGACCATCCGAAAACACATATTTTCAATGGTTTTAGGAATAATTTTATGGTTGGGGGTCACCACAACATGAGGAACTGTATTAAAGGGTCGCGGCATTAGGAAGGTTGAGACCCACTGATTTAGAACAATACAATAAAGTGTCCGTTGTGATTCCCTGGCGCCTTAGTAAGAATTGCAATTTCCCAGCAACAAAAGCTGGTGGAACTGTAATCTGGAAAAATGAGTCAAGGACAAAAATTTTAAGATATTATGGGACTTCCAAATTAATAAGCATTTACCCCATTATTAGTCAGACATGACTCTATTCACAAAGAAACAAGTAAGAATAACTGACATTTGCAATAGCTGGAGATAGAAAGGTCAGTG
This sequence comes from Pantherophis guttatus, assembly GCF_059756535.1. NCBI lineage: Eukaryota > Metazoa > Chordata > Lepidosauria > Squamata > Colubridae > Pantherophis > Pantherophis guttatus. The sequence goes on from NC_142064.1 coordinate 81,467,357, forward strand.
AAAAAAAAGAACTTCAACAAGAATAAGGAAATATCTAAGCATGCTAAACAAGGACCATCTGGAACTCCACTGGGAGTTCGTAAGTTTGACAAGTTCAACCAAGTGGGATTGATAGCACAGAAAATTTACGTGCATTGGCTAGTGATTTCTCTTTAATTCTTGTTTGGAGAGAGTACTATCTTAAATTAAGGGCCCTTAAACTAAGAGCCATGGTGGCGCAGTAGTTAGAATGCAGAACTGCAAGCTACTTCTGCTGACTGCAATTTGGCAGTTCGAATCTCACCAGGCTCAAGGTTGACTCAACCTTCCATTCTTCCGAGGTCGATAAAATCTGGAGCCAGATTTTTGGGGGCAATACGCAGACTCTGTAAACCGCTTAGAGAGGGTTGTAAAAGCACTGTGAAGCGGTATATAAGTCTAAATGCTATTGCTATTTGCTTTCCTTGGAAATAAATACGATGATTGTGCAATGTAGGAATGTCTATATTTTATTCTGAATTTTTGCAACATTTTCAAAAATGCAAAAATTCAGAGATAATGTCTTTTTATTATAGAAAGTGAAAATTAGGTCAGTAGAGACTAACATGCCTGTATCTTCACAGCAATCCCAGATGATCGCATCTCAGAGTGTTAGATTCAGAAATGACGCTGCAAATTCTCTTCAGAAATACCCCAAATCTCCAGACGTATTTTGTCTTCCTCAAACAGCACATCTTATAGTTAATGTTCACTTACATCAACCCCGGAGCTGCTTACGATTCCATTCACTGCTTTCTGCACTTGTCCAGCAAGGGGTTTGGGACCAAATATGAACTTGACAGTGTTACCATTCTCTCCTCCTATGTTTAGGGGGGGTGTTTTGTTTTTTTTTAATTGTAAGAAAGAAACAAAGCAAGATGTGAACTAAACTCAGAAGGAGAACCTAAGTTTATATGTAATAACTTAAATAGATGGCCTCCATTTTTCATTTCTGCGTACAAAACAATTCAGTTCCAAAAATAATTGTTTTAGGTTTCTTGCAAAAGAGACTCTGAGGGAGTACTTTGCTTTCACAATGCTCAAATGAAGCATCCCCTCAAAGTTACTTTACAATGCAATGTAGTCCCCTCACTTCTGAGAAGACTGTAGAGCTTTGGCCTGTTCTGTTCCATAAATATGGACCACCTCCCACAGCGATGGCTGAAGTGGTTGGTCCTATTCAAAGTGACTCTGGCAAACATTGCAGGATTGCCTGTGGTGTATTCTAAAGGGGGCTTACTTTAGAGCATCCAGAACACATGTCAAAAGTATTGCAGGCCAGATAGCTTTGGCAAATGCTTCATTCATTCATTCATTCATTCATTCATTCATTCATTCATTCAGGATTTGTCTTTTTGGAGAGTGCCTTGTGTTAGGTTTATAAAAAGACATGGAGATCATGCAATGCAACTGAGACCCATTTATCAAAAGGAAATAGTTGAGAGGAAGCAAAAAGCATATCTGTAGCATGGTCAAAAGTCAGAATAAGGGTGACTTTAGCATTATACTGAGTAACTCTGACATATACTGAGATGAACCTTTTCCTGAAGCTCTGCCCTCAAATAGTTGGAGATTATGTGCAATGTTTCATCAGGACAAATCAGGTAGCCTTTTTACTTCAAGGAAACAAATCACATCATTGCACCTCCATGGCACAAATTTCTCCCTTGTCAATCCGTATTGCTTCACAGTGCCTTGCTGTAGTACACTCCACTAGTCTAAAACGTTATGAAGTTATCAGTCCAATTCAGCTTCTAGTGGAATTAGGTGTTCAATTTGGCCTTTTCTCACATCAGTCTCTACCACCTTTCCAACATGCTGCCATTCCTAAAAAAAAAAAAAAAAAAAAAAAAGTGGGGGGGGAGGGCAAAGGCTCAGCGGTTAAAGACACTGAGCTCATTATCTGGAAAGCTTGAGGCCTGAGCACCGTGCGGGGTGAGTTCCCATTACTTGCCTTAGCTACCGTCCTCCTAGGGTTTGAAAGCATGCAAATGAGAGTAGATTAATAGATGCCACTTCGGTGGGAAGAAGCAGCATTCCATGCACCTGTGATGTCTAGCCATACTGGCCACATGACCACGGAAAATGTCTTCAGACAACAGTGGCTCCCTTGGCCAAGAAAGTGAGATAAGCATTGTCTATTGATCTATCTATTGTGTCTAGAGTTAGACACAATTGGACAGGGAAACCTTTATCTTTACCTACCATCTTTAAATATACTCAGTCTTTTCTCATGGTTTGTAGGTACAGCAGAACATTGCTAGTAATGGCGAAATAGAGATACTTTCCCTCCTGCCTCTCTCCTCTTCAATGTAGTGATGAGGCAAAGTAAATGATGATAGATGTAGTCAGGGATGGGATTCAAATAATTTAACAACCAGTTCTCTGCCCTAATGACCGGCTGGGTGGGCGTGGCCATGGTGGGTGTGGTCAGGGGTGTGACAGGCACCACTTGGCCTCCTGCATCCCCCTGGGAGCAAAAATGGGCCATGGGGGGCCCAGGCTGCACCCCCTGTGCCCTGATTTGGGCCTAGTAGGCCTCCCTGCAGCCTCCTGGAAGCAAAAACTGGCCAAGGGGGGGGGGTGCATTGTACCCCCCGTGCCCCGTTTTGGGCCTAATAAGCCTCCCTGCACTTACCTGGGAGCCAAAATGGGGCACATGGGGACTCCTGGAAGGGGCGGGACAGGGCCAGCCAGCAATTTAACAACCAATTCTCCCAAACCAGCCCGAACTGGCTGAATCCCACCACTGGATGTAGTTCTACCCTGATCTCTACCCTTCTTTGGTGCCTGACATTCTGTTGTCCTGGATTCCTTAATAGTTGCAGGGAAAACCAAAATATATGTGTATCCTGAAACCACCTAAAATCTATATTATTATCCAAGATGTTTCCTTGTGTCCATATCATATTTTAGATATGATATTTATGTAGGAATGTGTGGCTATTTTCCAATGTTGTTTCACCTTTGTATCAACATTCAACATGTTGATACATTCCCCTTTCATGTTACCAAGAATTGTTTCTGACCTTCTGTTTTTAGGTTTAATTGTAAACGGACTAGTTTTCCTGGACTCTTGCCAAATTTCTACTGACAAGATCAGATACTTGACAATTAAAAGTTGGAGAGAAGGGACTGGCATTCAGTCGCAGGGACTTGTATGAATGCTGGGCATTCTGTGTTTGCTTGCTTTTGGAAAAGGGAATTAAACTGCTTCAAATCAGTTGAAGAATTGCTGTTAATGTATGATCTCTGAGCACAAAAACAGTGTGGATACTGGAGAGCTGGTGTATAATGAACATTACCACAAAATATACCTTAGCCGTGGCAATCGATTTGATTGAGGGAAATAAAGATGATCTCACCAAGAGAAACTATTGGCTGTAGTCCAACTTGCGCTTGCAAAGGAGAAAATTTGATATTTGTTATTATGCAATAATATTGTAGCTGCCTGCTCCAGCGGACTCTGGGTGGCTTAATACTAGATTAAAACAATTAAAAACATAAACAAAATGAAACAATAAAGCCCCTGACTAAAGCAATTATTAAAACAAAACATTTCAGCCCCTACCCACAACACATTAATCCTGAGCCTGGGACCAAAGCCAAGTTTTAAGGGCTTTCAGGGTTTGGTGTACTGGCGTAGCAGTTAACTTATTAGACTAATAGTAGCAGGCCATGGATTCTACTCTTGCCTTAGGTATGGAAGCTAAGTGAATGACTCTGCACCAATCCCTCTCAGCATCAGGAAGAAGGTATTTTTCCCTGCAGCCATGAAGAGTGAAGGTTGAGTTGATGGAGGAGAAAGAAAAGGTGTTACCATTGCCTACATCAGTGGTTCTCAACCTTTTCTACACCATCGACTCCCTTTAAATACCTTTTGTGGTCATGGACCATGGATATGGACCCCCAAGTTTTAACTCAAGATTTAAATCACAGCACTAATTCAAATCTTCAGACACCCCCTGGGACAAGGTTGCACACCCACCCAAGGGTCTGTAGATCTCATGTTGAGAACCACTTGATCTACACCCATGATGGTGAACCTAGGGCATATGTGCCAGAAGTGGCACACAGAGCCCTCTCACTGGGCATGCAAGCTGTCGCCCATTCATGCTTGTGAAGAAAGCACAGAAGAGGCTGTACTTCCTGAGAATACTCAGGAAGATAAATCTATCTCAGCACCTACTTCTGTCTTACTATCGCAGCACCATTGAGAGTGTCCTGACATACGGCATTCTTGCATGGTATGGGAGCAGCTCTGTAGTGGACGAAAAAGCTCTATGGAGAATCATTAAAACTGCCCAGAATATCATTGGGCTCCAGCTACCAGCCCTGGATGACATCTTCAAATCTCGCTGTTTGAGGAAGTTGCATAACATTCTCAGAGACTCTTCCCATCCTGCTTGCAATCTTTTTGGACTGTAGTCTTGTGGCAGAAGATACAGAACAATTAAAACTCGATCCACACATTTTCTGAATAGTTTTTATCCCAGAACTATAATTGCACTCAACAATGAACTAAAGGGCCACCATCAGTGAACTGTTCGACGGCATTACTTGGTCTGTTGTGTGGATGTTTGAGTGGTTTAGGGGTGGGGAATTTGTGGTGGGTGGTGGTGCGTTTGGGGATTGTTATGTGTGTTGGATCTAGTCTTTGGGTGTTAAGTGAATTTCTTTGTATGGGTATACTGTGTATACACGTACAATGACAATAAAGTTATTATTATTGCTCTTCCAGATTCTGGCGCACTGGCCAGCTGGTCTTTGCATGTGCATGCATGCTGGAAACCAGAAGACCATCTTCCCGGCGTGCACATGCACACCGGGCGGCTGCTCTTCCGGTTTCCAGCACGCTCCCGTTTCAGCACTCGGTGCCGAAAAGGTTCACCAACACTGATCTGCACCATCTGACATGTGACAGATGTCATGTATGACAAAGGCACATATATAGAGTTGCAATTCTGTTTTGTTGGTCTTGGAAATGAACTTGCCTTCTTGTGACTTCATGGACATATTTGTTCCCAGGAAGTTTCTCATCTGTTCTGTACACACTAATCTTAGCAACAGCAAAGAAATGGTTTGCCATCACTTTCTTCTGAAATGTTTCTAACTTCCCAGTTTTGGAAGGATCACAACACTGGAAGATAATATGTTTAACTTTACACACAGTCTACCCACTATACTTTCAAATTCTGTATTTTAAATATCCACTATGCTTTTGGGATTTCATTGACTAATGACTGTTCCTTACTTTCAGGAGGAAATAGAGGAATGGAATATCCAGCAATATTTAGTACTAAGGACAGTAAAAGGAAAGTATTATTAAATTATTCATCTTGTGCTTCAGGCTCCAGATAGAATTCAGAAGCGTAAATCTGCTAAAATCCATTCCATCAAAGAACTTCATTATTCTGCTTCAGTTTTACATATGATTTGTTCTTTTAAACAGATATGTTTATAATCTATCATATCTATCTATCATCTATCTGTCTGTCTGTCTGTCGGTATCTACCTACCTCCCTACCTATTAACTGTCTGTCTGTCTGTCTGTCTGTCTGTCTGTCTGTCTGTCTGTCTATCTATCTCTCTCTCTCTCTATCTATCATCTATCTATCTATCATCTATATCTCACTTATCTGTTAATCTCATCTATCTGTCATCTATCTATTAATCTTATCTATCTATTTGTCATTTAAGTGATGCTGGAAGACTCCCAACAAGTTACGAACAACTGTCCAACAAAAGCATATTTAAAAACTAATATATAAACACACACACACACACACACACACACACACACACACACACACACACACACATTACAAAGGCTAGATGTAACTGGGGAGAGGTAATCCCTCAAATAACCCAGTCCCATGCCATATAGGGCTTTAAATTGAACCCTGAAACTTCTTAGCAATCAATGCATCTTGCACTGTGCTGATTGAGAAGCACTCATCACTGTCCACACCTCAGTTGAACCAGCTGTAACTTCCAGATGGACTTTTAAGAGTTGTCTTCTAGGGCAAGAGTGGCTATGAGCAGAGCCTCCTGGTCAGGAACAGGCACAACTGCAGTGCAAAATTATGTTGTACAAAGACCTCCCTGACCACAGCTGCCAGCTTCTCTTTGAGCAGAAACCATATGTCCAAGAGAACTCCAAGATTGGGACAGTACCAGCCATCCAGAATCAAAGATGGTAAGTCCCTGGAATCTATACGCCCCCAAACTCAAAGCCACTAAGTTTTGCTAGAGTTCAGCTGAAATCTATGGTTCCCCATCAAGAGTGCTTTAGTCTCCAGGCACTTGGTCAGAACCTTGACAGCATTGCTATAATTGGACAGGGTTGGAGACATCCCAGGCAACTCCAAAAACATGTGTATAAGCTTGACATCCAACTGAGAGCAAATCCCAGGGATTTTATCTATCTGATGTCCTGCATATATCTCTATATTTGTGATAAGAACTGGGTTAGGGTTAGGGTTAGGCTAGATTGAGAAGTTAAAAAGCATTCTAAAAGAAGACAATTGGAAGCCATTTCCATATTCCTTCAAGAAAATTATAAAGATGTGTCCATAAAGTCACCTGGAACTGAGGACATTTCCAAGGAGAGTGGGATTTTACTGCCCAGATCAACCTCCTTCTACTGTCCATTGACCTTGTTCTAGGTTGATGCTAAGGCCTGTTTCCCCTAATAGGTCCTATGGTTCTAAGTACCTGCAAATAGTGCTACTGTTTCCAATCATGTACCTTCAGCTTTTATCTTTTATCTGGTCTTTTTTACCCTCTTCTTTCATTTTCATTCTTCTCCTTCTTCTCCTTCTCCTTCTCCTTCTCCTTCTCCTTCTCCTCCTCCTCCTCCTCCTCCTGATGCTGGAATTGGAAAAATGAACCTTAGAGTTTGTAAGTGTGTGGGAGGAAGTGGCTTCCAACTTCTGAAATTCAATCTCTCCCTCTAACTTTGGAGTGCCTGCATTTGCATTTCTTTGGATACTATAGGAAAACCACAGTAGCATGTAACTTTAAGAGAACTGGGGCAGGAGGTAAACATGGATAGGAAATAGAGAACAAATTCATTTCAGGGATAATAGTTTAATGTGAATGATGTGATGGAGGTGGTGTGGGCAAGGCAGAAATGGGTATTTATGCAAGCAGTTTGTGCTAAGAGATCAGAATAATTATTGTTATATCTGTGGCTTGAGTTTCTGGAATTTTACTTGCACATTGCAGAGAATGTTTGGTTATGAATAATAAAAAAGGCATCCATTCTTTGCCAAGCCATAATTTTCCACATGTGGGAAAGTTTTTCACTTGATTGTCTCCTTGTCATGGATATCACTATAACTATCTGTATATTAATCATCTTGTAGCAAACATAATTGAGTTTTATGAATAATGAAAGTCATAAACTAATGGATTTGGTAAGGTTTTTTTCCCCAGCCTTTTTCTTTCTGATGACAAACAAATCATAATATTTACTAGACCTATCCATTACGATTCTAAACTACTTAAGAAGTTCTTGACAATTCTTCATATTCTTCATATCATATCTGGTGAAACCAAGTAATCATTCTGTCAGCTCCAGCATTGCTTATGAAGCATACACATATATCAAAGAACATATATGGCTAAGCATGAAGTTTTTAAAAGAATTATTATGTCAGATTTATGTGAGCTGAATATAATATGTACAGATAGGCACAGATATTGATAACTTACTCACTAATGCTTCCATAGCAAAATCTCCCCATAGGAAATTTAGCTTCTTGTGTTTTAATTAAGGTTTTTAAAATTTAAATTTAGGAAAAAATGTATACAGAATATATACAAAACACCAAAATACACTAAAAGTGTATATAGTTAAACAGAATGCCTAAACATAAATGAAAAATAATAGGAATAAAAAAAATAAGAGAAAGTTTTTTGGGGGAAATTTATCTTTTTTGCTTTTGGTAGTTCTTTTGCATTTAGGCTCTGCAAAATACCTGCATCTTTCTATTCCCTTTATAAAAAGAAAATAAATTTGAGAGACACTTGGGGCAGAAAACGTCTCACAAAATTCAGAAGTCTCTAAAATTCCCTGCCCTGTAAGGTTCCTTCCTCCTTAATAATTTAGTAATTATCCAGAATTCATTATAGGGCACTGTATTAAGATCTCCAAGTATATGACAATCTTTCTCTTGCTGAATCCCTAGACCAGGAGTGTCAAACTGAATTTCTTCAAGGGCTGGATCAGCATTGTATTTCGCCTCCACAGGCCGGCCAGGAGGGTGGGAGAGACGAATGGACACCTCCTGCTGCACTCTCCCCCCCTCCCCAGGCCCCATTTTGACTGCCCTAGGCAACGCGGGCTGGTCCTTTGCTATTTCCAGGCTGGCCCCACAGGCCAGATTTAAGCACCCCGCAGGGCAGATTTGGCCTGCGGGCCTTTAGTTTGACACGCCTGCCCTAGACCTTCCATTCAGACTGTCTACTTTTATGGCCTTCTAAAAGTAATTTAAAAAAATAAACCAACAAAAGAAAAGAAACACCACCCTCTGTAGAATGAAACTGGCTTGCAGAATCAAAATGTCTCTCTTAGGGAGAGCGCAGTCTTCGACAAGCTAGAACAAATGCAGTATTCTGCTCAGAACAGGATTATGGTAAAATGCCATTTTTTGTGGGTCATTTATATATCTTCCTATGTCTGGCCATTCAAGCTACCCATGTGGCTTTCCATTGGGAATCGATGTTAAATCAGAATGATTATGCTGAACAAGGGAAGTGCTTGCCTAGATGGTTCTTTGTGGATGCACTGGGAAAAGCAAGGCCTCATTTCCATTATATCATTTGACCATTCTCCATCTACTAATGTTTCTATCTCAGGTAGCCTTCTGGCTGCATTTCATGTCCTCATTTAGACGTATCAACAGTGCCGTCTCTCATTTTCAATCTGTCCCTGCGTAATTAATAATCAATGGGTCAATTTGGAGTTTACACAATAGATTGGAATCTCAGAAAGGTCTGTTCACATTTGGGCGAAGTATTATAGACCCTCTTATTCATATTTTTCAATTGATTTCCTTTGCTGGAGTGGGTTGAGGCTTGTTTAGGGTTTGTACTGCAGCAACAGTCCCTGCCTGCATCTTTGATCAAGCCATATCCTCTTCTGACAGCAAGATTTATACCTCTAAACAGCGTTAAGAAGATTGGTTTTTAATTCTCATTTGGTACTGTCTTTTAAGATTTAATTCAGTTCTTTCCGAAAGGACTGTCATTTGCTGGAAAACCATTTGAATGTGTTAAAAAAAAAAAAGAATTATTTCTATCCTTTTCTATTAGAATTATTTCTATTGCACTTGATCAGTTCTAACCATTTCTAAGCTTCAATTTAAACATTTGCCCAAAATAGTTGTGGGGTGGATTTTTTTTTTGGTCTCTTCCTTTTTGATGGTGGATATTAATAACACCACAGAGTGGTTTCAGCAACTGCAGAAGATACAAAGAAGAGCTAAACAGGGAATTTATTGAAAGATCTTTAATGCAACTGGTATCTCTGGCAAACAGCACTGATTTAGAGCCAGAGTGAAAATTCTTTTATCCAGCATAAAGTGAGCAAAAATAGGGGGCAGGAATATAAAGCAACTTGGCTTTCTATTTCAAATGAGGAACTTCTCCTAGACCAGTAAACTCAGGGTGGAAATGCATTTGATTTGCAAACAAACAAACAAAAAAATGGTCTCAGATTCAGGACCTGACATTTCCAGGTCCTGGAATGGCTGCCTGAGGATTAGAACTAAAACCTTAGAAAGATCAACTTTGTCACTGTGGACAATGCTAAGGTAGATGAACCAATTACTTGCATATGGCTTATCTCTTTCACCAACATTTGCTTGTTGTTTGAATGAGAAGCAGCCCAAGCAAATGAAATAAAATGAGAGAGTGCCCATTTTGAGCCGAACAACAACAAGAAATCTTGGTATTTGGTATCTTGGTAGCCTTAATTGATATTTTCACTGTGAGTGAGATAGGCAGCATCTAAATTTGATAAGTAAACAAACAAATAAATAAATAACATATTTTTGCTTATCTTTTCTTTTCTTAGGCTGGTAACGTGATAAAGCTATGTCTTCTTCCTCCTACTCTTCCTCCTCTCCTCCTCCTCCTCCCGTCTTCTTCTTCCGTCTTCTCTGTCTTAGAATAACAGAGTTGGAAGGGACCTTGGAGATCTTCTAGTCCAACCTCCTGCTTAAGCAGAAAACCCTACACCACTTCAGACAAATGGTTATCCAACATCTTCTTAAAAACTTCCAGTGTTGGAGCATTCACAACTTCTGGAGGCAAGTTGTTCCACTGGTTTAATTGTTCTAACTGTCTAACTGTCTTCTCTTTCTCCTCCTCCTCCTCCTCTTTTTCACTATTCCTGCAGAGGTCAATGGTGTTCAGGAACTACCATCACCTGAGCAAATCCACCAATGGAGGAGCAGTTACATGAAGAGTTTCCCTTCTATCTGCCTTTCTCAGAATCCTTACTCTAAAGGACAGAGACAGAGAAGATGGCAGTAGCATCTCCCCTCATCTGCTCATTGCTAATCACACACAGGTATTTCACATACAAACACTCTTTGGTGATGGGCAAATCTCCAGAATTGGCTTCACAAATTCATAGAGTGAAGCAAATTGCCCTGCCCGTAGATTGACAAGTTGAGAAAAGTGACTTTTTTTTTTGCTTAAATATGCCTAAATTTCTCTTCTTTTCAAATGAAATTATATAAACATAAACAAGTCGTTAGAGAGCTTAATGGATAAAAAGAAATGTATCAGGTTCTCTGTTTGAGGATTCTGGATCACAGCACCTCTTAAGGAGATGGGCATGAACAAAAGACATTTTGCCCATTTTCAAATAGTGGCCCAGTTGTGGCATTTTTCGGGCAGGGTGTCTAGGAAACATTTATATACTGAACACTTTGGAATTGATTATTTCAATGAGATTATTTCAACGAGAGGGACCTTGGGTCCTAATGGACAATCACTTAAATAAGAGCCAGCAGTGTGCAGCAGCAGCCAAAAAAGCTAATATAATCTTCGGTTGTATAAACAGAGGCATAGAATCAAAATCACGTGAAGTATTAGTACCGCTTTACAAAGCCTTAGTAAGACCACACCTGGAATACTTCATCCAGTTTTGGTCGCCACATTACAAAAAAGATATTATGCGTGCCCGCACCCAGAATTCAATGCCTCCGCATGCATGCGCACACGACCCCCCCCGCTCCCCCTGCTTTTGGCACGCAATGGCAGAAAGGTTACTGGTGGGCCCAGTAGGCCCGTTTTTCGCCCTCCCCAGGCTCCAGGGGCTTTTTAGGAGCCTGGGGAGGGTGAAAATGGCTTTCCCCAACCCCCCGGAGGGCCTCCGGAGGCTGGAAACAGCTCATTTCCCGACTTCCGGTGGCCCAGAAGGCCCAAAAATCAGCTGGTTGGTGTGCGTATGCACGTTGGGACTGAGCTAGGGCAACGCTTGCGTGCCCACAGATATGGCTCCGTGTGCCACTGTGGCACATGTGCCATAGGTTCGCCATCACGGGTATAGGGTCTCCTGCTTGACTAGGGGCTGGACTAGAAGACCTGTAAGGTGCCTTCCAGCTCTATTCTGATTGATTGACCTTTCTTGGGGATACCTTTGAAGGAAACTTCTGCAGGCAAGCGTTGTTTCAGAAGGTTAACACCTGAGCTTTACAAGTACTGAATTAGTTGCCAATCTATTTCCAGAAACAATTGAAATTGGCTTTGGCTCTTGATATCTTGGGACAATCTTCTCTGAGCACAATCTACCAGTCCTGTGTGTGTAAATTGACAGGGAATTCTATACGTCCCCATCCTTGGGAAAAGAATGAGATGAAACACAGAAAGCTAAACTATCTGTCTATATGAAACAGCATGTTCTGTAACAAGAGGTTAAACTCCCTTTTTTATGATCTTTTATTAGGGTGGAGAAGACAGTGTTTCTCCACTGAACATAGGATGTCATTGGGTTTGGGGAGTTATCGGTTTAATTTTAATTTTAGACTACTTGTGAAAGAGCGAAAAAAAATATTATTGGATACAAACACATATGGTGACACAAAATAATTTTAAAGATCAGAAAACCAGAACTTTTAAAATTGAGACTTATTTTCTTATTAGAAAAGATTTAAGGAAGATTGGTTTTGTATATGTATGTGATAACTGCAGCAAGACTATTATATGCTCAACAAGAAATACTGAAATACTCACAATGGAGGATTGGATTCTGAAGATAGCTGAAGTTACAGAAATGGAAAAATTGACCTGTTTATCTGGGATAAAACAATAAATACTTTTACAAAAGACTGGAAACATTTTGTGAATGTTAGCTGAAAATGGGGAAAAAATGAAATGGTTATTTCTGGATTTGCTGATTACAAAGGATTGAATATGGGATAGGAAAGAACTATATAATGTAATTTTAAAGAAGAAGAAGAGATAATAAGGTTATTTGTAACTGCTGTAAAAATGGAAGTTGCTTTTTATTATCTTTATCTTTTTTCTCTTTCTGTCCTTTACTTTTATTTTTTTCTTAACTTTTCTTAACTTTTACGTCTATAAAATTTTCTCTTAAAAATTCTAATAAAACTCCAATTCTAATAAATAATTTGAATTAAAATATATAAAGAATTAGCTTAATGTTAGATTGATCTTAACTGAATTTAGAATCAATATAATTGTGTTTTTAAGGAAAGGGTGAGGATTTTTATGATTATGTGTGTCGTCCACAGCTTTTTGAATGGCGTTTATTTTTTTCAAATAAACAAACACACATCAAACATCTAGGAGATTTTTAAGCCTGTAGACCTCAAGAAAGTCCTTTGTCTATGGAGATTCTCAGTCATCCAGGTCATGATTGTCCCAAAGGTGCTTTTTCAAGAGGCAACTGGACATTCTGGTTTTTCTTTTGAAGACATTTCTCATTCTGAGAGGTGAAACATCTTCAAAGAAAAACCAGAAAGTCCAGTTGCCTCTTGAAAAAGGACCTTTGGGCGACAGGATCCTTTGTGATGTCAACAATTCCATGTGTAGGTTTCATGCTTGCTCCATTCAATTGGTCCAGTCTTCTAGGTAGGGAATAAGGAGTTGGATCCTGATCAATGCCTCTTTGCCAAAGTGGAAGCTCTCAGCTGTCTTAGAAGGTAACTGGTGGCATTCTGCAGAATAGACTACTCGGTAGAAGGCTTGTTTTCATTTAAACATCACTTTGCAGCATAAAGTGTACTATATATAAATGAACTATTTGAAAACATTGGATGGGCCTTTTTTCTTACATGTTGAGATGCTCTGTTGCCTAAAACATGGTAATACAATGCAACAGACACTAGATGAAGACAAGAAGACAGCAGTGGTGATAGATGTAGTATTGGCAAGTGATAGCAATATCAGGAAGAAGGAGAAACTGAGAAGCTGCAGAAATCCCAAGAGCTGATGGAGGAACTAGAGAGAATGTGGAAAGTAAAGGCCAACATGATCCCAGTGACAGTAGGGGCACTCAGGGATGTGCCACCTAACCAGGGAGACAGGCTCCAACAGATCCCAGGAACAATGTCAGAGCTCTTTGTCCAGATGAGTGCACTGTCAGGAACAGCTGTGCAGAATCATCTAACTCCCAGGCCTCTGGTAGAGGACCAAAGATTGATAAGACACCTACTGCCCATAGAGATATGTACTGCATGTATGTATATGGTAGGTACAGCACTGATAGGGTTTCATCTAAAAATGCAGAAGCACAAATTGCTGAGCCAGCCTTAGAACATTAATTTGTCTAGTCCAGAAGTTAAATGATAACACTACACATTCATCAGTGGAACAACTTGCCTCCAGAAGTTGTGAATGCTCCAGCACTGGAAGTTTTTAAGAAGAGATTGGATAACCATTTGTCTGAAACAGTATAGGATTTCCTGCCTAAGCAGAGGGTTGGATTAGAAGACCTCCAAGGTCCCTTCTAATTCTGTTATTCTGTTCTGTTCTGTTCTGTTCTGTTCCATTCCGTTCCATTCTGTTGTTCTGTTCTCCTCTCCTCTGCTCTGCTCTGCTATGCTGTGCTCCTATTCTATTCTATTCTATTCTATTCTATTCTATTCTATTCTATTCTATTCTATTCTATTCTATTCTATTCTATTCTATTCTATTCCATTCCATTCCATTCCATCCCATCCCATTCCATTCCATTCTATTCCACAGCCCTTTCCAGTTTTCCTGTGCAAAAAAGAGGAAGGGATGTTCTTCGAACTGAATCCCATTGGTGAAGAGATTCGACTGTTCAATTGTTGAAATGGCTTTAATCTGTTCAGATATAGAGACAATTTAATCCTAATGAAATTGTTTCCCAGTTCAAAATACATAATTAGAAAATAGGAGACCTGAAGAACTTCTTTTCATCTCCCTAACCCTCAAATCTGTTTTCAGCATATTTTAATCTTTGCTATGGTTTGTTCTTAAATAGCATTACTAAGGACCTGACAAAATAGGCTGTTCATTCATTGCCAATTTTCATTCGTAGCTGAAATGAATATTTTCTCCCAATCATATTTTTTAATCATTTTCAATCATTCTTCCCTATTCCATTTATATGAGAGAATATTAAGTCTTCAGAAAATTCCTGCTGAGTAATAAAAACTCAGATTGGATTAATAACACACAGCCTAATCAGCCTTTCGTTATTACCTCAGTCACTCTTAACTTTCTTTTATACAATGTCACAGATGTTGATTTACGAGTAATGAAAGAGACAAACTCCATTTTGAAGATATACTTCGGGGAGGATATTAGTATCATACAGGCTAGAACATGCAAATCTTTTTTGAAAGAACTCTCCTTGATTTCATTTTAAATGTATCTAGTAATGCGTATTTCACAAGGGAAGTTTTTCTTCTTATTTAAATCTGTTCTTAAATCAAGAATTATCTAGGGTTATATTTTCTACACCGGTTGAGAAAATGCTGAATGTTCAACATTCAAGCATCTGGACTCAGCTTCAGTTGTCCAAAGTTATCTGTCTTTGTCAAGCTGCATGGACTGTTGAAATTTTAACAGATTAACAGAGTTGGAAGGGACCTTATAGGTCATCTAGTCCAACCCCCCGCTCAAGCAGGAGACCCTACACCATTTCTGACAAATGGCAGTCCAATCTTTTCTTGAAAGTCTCAAGTGATAAAGCTCCCACCATTTCCGAAGGCAACTTCTGTTCCATCGGTTGATTGTTCTCACTGTCAGAAAGTTGCTCCTCATTTCTAGGTTGAATCTCTCCTTGATCAGTTTCCGTAAAGGTTCCCCTCGCACATATGTGCTAGTTGTTCCTGACTCTAGGGGGCAGTGCTCATTTCCATTTCTAAACTGAAGAGCCAATGCTGTCCGAAGACTTCTCCACGGTCATGTGGCCAGCATGACTAAACGCCAAAGGCGCATGGAACAGTGTTACTTTCCCACCAAATGTGGTCCCTATTTTTCTACTTGCATTTTTACATGCTTTCAAACTGCTAGGTTGGCAGAAGCTGGGACAAGTAACAGGAGCTTATTCTGTTATGCGGCGCTAGGGATTTGAACTGCTGAACTGCTGACCTTTCTGATCTACAAGCTCAGCATCTTAGCCCCTGAACCATCACGTCCCCACTGTAACATAGGTACGGTATGCCAAATTGGCTATGTTATACTAACAGTGTGGAAGCCAAGAAACCTGGACTACCCTGTTTTAAGCTGTCCTGTTTGTAATCAGACACTTGAACGAGTCAAAAATGAAGGTTTAACATGTCACTAGAACTCATTTAATTGATATAGCAGACTTGCTGTAAAGGAATTCATTTTAAAAAGATGTAGGCTTCCTTATTAAATCAAATCCTCATGATCAACTTACTTATTTACTGTCTTATTTATTGGACGGTTAATTGTTCCCTTCACTACCTCTTGCCAGGACAAGATTCTAGAAGGGCCCCATTAAAACAGGACATCTCTATGCATTCCATCTCTGTGATTATTTTTAATTTTTATTCTGTCTTCATACTCAATGGACAGTGGGGTGGAAGAGGGACAGAAATGGACAGATTCAGCCTCTATCCATGATTTTACATATTTCAATTGTCCTACCAGATTTCCCCACCCCCCACTCTAACCATCTGAATAATAATAAAAACATCTCCACAACATGGGAAAGGAAGTCTCATCTTACTTTAATTAAGTTTTCTAGATTGTTAGTTTGGGTGATATTTTAGACCAAAAGGGAAATGATTTCTGCAGTTCTGGCTAGGTCTCTTTTCATTTAATTGAAGACACACAATCTAGAAGAAGATTGCTATTGTTTAATGTTCCTCTCCGATTTATACCTATTCAGAATTGCAATGGAAATACTGTAACTTTCACCTAAGTGCATATAGCAAGTGTAAAACTCTCAGAGCAGTGTATTCAGATTTTTATAGCAGAGGTTGAGCCTTCTCCAGACAATCTACCAAGCCAAGGTGGCATGTAATCTTGCTAATTCTCTTGATCTTTTGAGTACCATCAAACCTGGTATCCTCCAGGACAGGGTGTCTGTCCTACAAATTCAGGGTAATATGGTGCTGAAATTTGATTTCATTTACTATACATGTAATGAAAATAAAGTAATCAAATATAATTAATGTAATTATTCCCAATATACTTAATCGTGTTACTCTTTTATTACAACCACAGTTAAATTCTTACATTAGCTTCCAAAGAGACTCAGTGACTCCACCCAACACTTAAGACATTTTAAGACAGCCTCGGTTATCTTCAGGTAGGGTCAGAAAAGTTCTCTCTGCAAATTTGCAGACAGCTATTGCCAAATGTGGCTGACAGTGACAAATTATATGAATCCCAGTGAGGTGGCTTAGTATGAAACAGAGTCCTTTATTCCTATAGTGCATTTGATGCATTTGATGTTACAATAACAATAATCCTCATGAAGTAAGCCCAGGGGGGCTATTCAGCAGGTTCTGACAGGTTCTGGAGAACCAGTAGTGAAAATTTTGAGTAGTTCAGAGAACCGGCAAATACCACTTCTGACTGGCCCCACAATGTGGTGGGAATGGAGGTTTTTCAATATTCTTCCCCCGGGAGTGGGGAGGGAATGGGGATTTTGCAATATCCTTCCCCTGCCATGCCCCCCAAGCCACACCCACAGAACCGGTAGTAAAAAAAATTGAATTCCACCACTGAGTAAGTGTAAACAATCTGATTACTTCCTGAAATGGTCAAATCTAACTTTTTAAGTGTTAGACAAAAATTTCTAAACTGTTCTTGTTTTTTTAAAGCACTGCTAGGAAATTAATTACTCAGAATTATGAATTTGGACCTTTACAGGGCAAAATAAATATTGATCCATGAACTCATTCCATTTTGTTTTTGTAAACAATGTGAGTTTATGTTAATTTTCTTTTTTAAAGGTGGATTTGAGAATGTACTCTGCAGAATTATCTCCTGGTGAAAGATTTTGCAGGTTAATACTTGAGCAGGTACCAATGGGAAGGATTATTGATAAGGGACTATTTTGTGCAAGATGCCAACAGAACCAATTAATCTTCTTACTGGATTGCTCAATTTCGCACATTTATCTTGTAATTCTTAATTCACATTAATTTCTGTTGCATATCCCAACAGATATGCAGGTTTTATTCTGATAGCCCCTTTCACAGAAGTAAACAAAACTATTCCCTATTCTCAATGAAGCAGTTTTGAGATTACCTGACATATGCCAAGAAAAGCTACACGCATGAGCTTTCTGCTTCTCAAACTGGCATTGTGTGTGTGTGTGTTTATTTCTGTGTTCAAGTGTACAATTCACATGAACCCTTATGCTACGAGCACCAGCAATGATGCTGATTCATCAGGTTTGTATTTTCTCAGTGGCAACATATTAGGGTTGCATGCCAATCATGAATGGGAAAGAGTCGGGCAAGGTGACTCTGGAAAATGTTAACATCCACCCACTGTGTGCTCTATTTAATAGATACATATTTATCAGTACAATTAAAACAGAGAGAGATCAAAGCCTTTCAAAATTCTGCTATGTTACCTACTGTAATAAATAAACGTTCAAACTTGTGCGTTCAAACAGTAGAGTCACGTAGCTTGGATTCCTATCAGAATGTTGAAGAGCAGATGAAAGGCAAATGACACAGTGCTTCAATGGTACATCGTATTTTCCATACGTCAGCAACATGCAAAATGCTACAGCATGCTACTTATCTCCATACTTTCTTGGCTTCTTCAGAGGTTTTGCTAAAAAAAAAAAAAAAGGCCATCATTGCTTATTCTAATATTGAAACTTAGATACACTTCGGTGTCAAATCAAAAATCAATCCTCTGCTGAAAACCTCTGGTATTTACCTCAGTTATCAGGTAGTCAAAAAATATGCGAGTGTCCAGTTTTTCCCTATGTAAGGATCACTCCAATAGTCTACTGGTGATTTCTCAACCTTAGCAGCTTTAAGATGTCTGGACTTCAACTCCCAGAATTAAATATGAGCTAACAGTGTGCGGTGGCAGCCAAAAAAGTCAATGCAATCCTAAATTGCATTAACAGAGGGATACAATCAAGATCAAGGGAGGTACTAATACAACTCTATAAAGCCTTAGTAAGACCATACCTAGAGTACTGCATCCAGTTTTGGTCACCACACTATAAAAAAGATGTTGAGACTCTAGAAAGAGTGCAGAGAAGAGCAACCAAGATGATTAGGAGGCTAAAACATGCGGTAAATGTTTGCAGGAACTGGGCATGGCTAGTCTAGTGAAAAGAAGGACCAGTCGAGATTTGATACCAGTATTCAAATGCTTGAGAGGCTGCGACAGGGAGGAGGGGGTCAAGCAATTTTCCAAAGTACCTGAAGGCATAGACAAGGAATAATGGATGGAAATTGAACAAGGAGAGATTCAACCTGGAAATAAGGAGAAATTTCCTGACAATGAGAATAATCAACCAATGGAACAGCTTGCCTTCAGAAGTCGTGGGAGCTTCATCACTGGAAGTTTCACAAAGAGACTCGACTGCCATCTTTCAAATATGGTGTAGGGTCTGCTTGGGTGGGGGTTTGGACTAGATGTCCTACAAGGTCCCTTCCAACTCTGTTAATCTGTATCTGTAATTACCCAAACAGCAAACAGTATCTGGCATGTCTTTTCAGAATAGAGAGCTACAAAAAGTATATGCTCCTGAATCATAGCTCGATGGGGAATTTTGGGATTTGAAGTCCAAACATCTTAAAGTTGCTAAGGTTAAAAAAACATTACTCTACAGCCTGCATGGCTTCTCACTTCTGAGTGAGAAATTTTCTCTCGCAGAAAATGCCATGGCATGAGATTATTCTTCCAATGAGATTCTTAGATCAAGAAATATTGGCATTTAGCAGGGGTGAAATGCTCCCGGTTTGGACTGGTTCAGGCGAGTAAGTAGCGATGGCGGGCAGTTCGGAGAACCGGTAGCAAAAATCCCTGCCCCCGCCCCCATGCTCAGCTGAGCCGCGCGATCATCAGAGGCTTTTTTTCTTTTAAATGGCTCTGACGAGCCAAGCTCTGACGATCCCAGCTGAGTTGCCTGATCGGCAGAGGGTTTTTTAAAAACCCTCTGACGATCAGGCAACTCAGCTGGGATCGTCAGAGCCTTTTGAAAGCATTTTTTTACATGGTTTTACATGTAAAAAATGGTTTTAAAAGTAAAAAAAAAAATTGGCCATGCCTACCCAGTCACATTACACCCCCCCCACCAAGCCACGCCCACAGATCCGGTAGTAACAAATTTTAGATTTCACCATTGGCACTTAGGAAATATATAGAACGTTGGGGATATTTTGGGAAACCAGTATCCCTTGCAAGAAAAAATAAGCTCAAAAATATCACCACAAAGGCAATGTTATTGAAATTCCCATGCAAATTAAGGTGGAAGTGGGAAAAAAAGAACTGGTTTTTTTAAGGGGACAAAAGCTTTTAGTAAGAAAAATTTGCAGCATAGCCTGTATCTTAACTCAGACGGAACTTTTCTTAATTGTAGGGGGGCAGTATTATTTTTGTTTGATCAGTTTAAATTGGCATCATGAGGAAAACCCTAGGCTGACCTTGGTAATGCAGAGTTTGTCAATAGCATCAAACATACCAATTTCATTACATAAAGTAATGGTTATTACAGAGCTTTAATATAAAATATACGGTTCGGAAAGCTAACGTCGTGTGGTGAGCTTATCAAGCCGAATCAATTATCAGTGTAATGCAAAGAGTGATAACCCCAAGGATCTTCTTTGTGATGAGGTCATAAAACGTGACAAAAAGGCATTGCCGTTTTTACTGCTCCCATTGATTTTACCTTTCTACTTTTCCATCCAAAGATGACTATAGGGTTTGATCTTGCTGCAGCTGCTAACTGAAAAACAGAGGAAAAAAGCTGGCTGCAGCTTGGCAGCTCATCCATCTTGTCCTTAGCTCTCTAGGTTATTCAGGAGAATCTGAATTCGTCTGGGTGAATTCTGAAGGTACAGATTACATTAGCTGCAGTAATTCACTGAGTTCCCAGTCTGCAGCTTAAAACAAAGGGTGGAAAGAAAGTAAGTGTGTGTGTGTGTGTGTGTGAGAGAGAGAGAGAGAGAGAGAGAGAGAGAGAGAGAGAGAGAGAGAGAGAGAGAGAGAGAGAAAAGGAAGGAAGGAAGGAAGGAAGGAGTGGTGGGTTTCAAATTTTTTTTACTATCGGTTCTGTGGATGTGGCTTGGTGGGCGTGGCATGGCTTGGTGGGCGTGGCAGGGGAAGGATACTGTAAAATCTCCATTCCCACCCAACTCCAGGGAAAGGATAGTGTAAAATCTCCATTCCCTCCCCAATCCAGGGGTAGGATACTTCAAAATCCCCATTTCCTCCTGATTAGCTGGAACTCGGGAGGCAGAGAATAGATGGGGGCAGGGCCAGTCAGAGGTGGTATTTACCGGTTCTCTGAACTACTCAAAATTTCCTCTACCGGTTCTCCAGAACTGGGCAGAACCTGCTAAAACCCACCTCTGGAAGGAAGGAAGGCTTCTTGAATGTGACTGTATTATTCGTTTATTACTTTTATTTATTAAATTTATTATGGTTACTCATTCCAGAAGTCTCTGTATGACTTACAATATCCTAGAATTAAAAATACTTAAACATGGAAGTAGGCATGGCAGCCTGGAACAAAACCAGCCATAAATAAATAAAACAATGAAAGCAATAAAAACTAAACCCGGGTTTCCTTGGGCACAGAATTCCTAGGCCTGGACACAGAGCCACTTTTCATTCAGCAGCCCACCCCTAGCCCTTCAACAACCCTTCTGTCTCCCATTTTTCCCCACAACAACCACAGTGCCAAAGTTGCCCAGTAAACTTCCACAGCTGATGGCAAACGGAAGCCTAGGCAGCATGTTCACTGCTATACAACACAGGCTCTTTGTGATTTGCATTCATTCTGTGCTTCCCGATGGAAGGAAACAGAAGTCCTGAAGCAGTGAAAGTGCTGTGAAGGTACCTTGGGAAGGATGGACCAATGTAACCTAAGATCTAAATCCATTTTCTCATCTTCCTGTTTCTGTTGGGCCTGCTTAGGCCAAGAGCTTCATAAGACAATCATATTCAGGAGCTTCATAAGACAACCTGGAACTACGCTGCCTAAGGTCTGACCTAAGCATGGTACACAAAATTGTCTGCTACAATGTCCTACCTGTCAATGACTACTTCAGCTTCAACCTCAATAATACTCAGGCAAACAATCGACACAAACTCAAAGTAAACCACTCCAAACTCAATTGCAGAAAATATGACTTCAGCAACAGAGTGGTCAACACCTGGAATGCTCTACCTGACTCCATTATTGCATCCCCAACCCCCCACTGTTTCAACCTTAAACTGTCTACTGTGGACCTCACCCCATTCCTAAGAGGTCCGTAAAGGAGGCATGCATAAGCGCACCAGCATGCCTGCCGTCCCTGTCCTACTGTCCCCATTTATTTGTACTCATTTCTTATGTTCATGTCCATGTTTATACTTATACCTGTTACCTTGTACATGTTTGAATGAATGGATGGATGGATGGATGAATGAATGAATGAATGTATGAATGAATGTGAATGAATGAATAAATAAATAAATAAATAAATAAATAAATAAATAGGTGTCAACCTTGAAGCTGGCTGGACGGTGACCATTTTCCTGTTCTACTGGGGGTTTTCTTTTCTCCAAAGCTTCAGTGCTGACACAGACTGGAGATGAGGGATAGGGATAGCTGGGGCACTATAACCAAAACAACATTCTTTTCCCTGGGAACCAAGGTCATGTGTGCAGGTGGTTGGGAGGTTGGAGACAGAGGCCATCCCTCGTTTCGACTGTATGCTTATTGGACCTCTGGGAACTGACACCTCTGGGGAAGTGATAAACGTGTACTTTTAATTGGGGGAAAAACAGTGGGAACTTAGATCCAGTTTTCACCAGCATTGTGCCAATATGACATGCCGTAATAAAATGTTCTTTGAGAAGACCTTGTCCCTCGGAGTTCTTTGGTTTGGGGTTGTGTTAGTTGGAACCTTGACACTAGGAAGTCCTCGATATGTCTACAACTGTTACCATTGCTAAGCAAGACAGTTCTGAAGTGAGTTTTGTTCCATTTTATGACCTTTCTTGCCACAGTCGTTAAGTGAATCACTGCAGTTGTTTAGTGACACGGTTGTTAAGTGATTCTGGCTTCCATATTGACTTTGCTTGTCAGAAGTAGGTTGCCAAGCGCCCACATTTTGATCATGTGATCACAGGGACGCTGCAACAGTTGTAACTGTGAAAAATGGTGAGAAGTCACTCTTTTCAGTGCAGTTGTAACTTCAAATGGTCACTAAACAAATGGGCGTAAATCAAGGACTACCTTTAACAGTTCCAGACAATTTTTTTAAAAAAGAAATCTTTGCATTTTCTGGTTAAATTCATTTGTTGCTATCAAAATGACTAGTTTCTAAATATGTAAAAAGTCTATAACTTTATTTTTATTCTACTGTGCATTTATCCCACACTACTCTTTTCCTTTCATTCTTTCCCTCTCCCCTTTCCCTATTATCCTTATTTTCATTTATATAATCTATTTTTTTTAAAAAAAAACAGCAGATCAGATGCTACCCAGCAGCCAGAGATTCTCATCTATTCCTAACTTTTTCAAAGCACTTACTATATTTTACATGATATAAAAGTAATTATGCATACAACTGTATTAATATTTACAGTATGTTTTTGAGTTCTGTTTTATAGTCTTATAATTAGTGAGTTATAATAATATAATAATTATAATATTAGTCTTATATTAGTTCTGTTTTATAGTCTTATGCTTTAGAAAGCTCTCGTTGTGATTGGTGGTTTACCTTCTTGAAGTTCCTGGTGGATGAATGTTTTAATCCCAAATGCATAACATGACACCTCAGGGGTATATGCATCTCCCTCTCAAGATCTTATAAAGATGATACCAGAGTGTTTTACTTAATGGGACAGAAAAAGGGAAATGTTAAATTCAGGATTAGAGATCAGGTTTATGCAGGGTGTCAGGGTTCCAATGTCTCGAGCCAAGCTTCAAAAGAAATCCAATTATTTATTAGGAGGTTCATGTCGGCATGTTCCCAAGTGAAGCCAGCTCTGACCCTACATAATTTACACTCCAATTATGACCCCACTCCCCCCAGGGTGTGTCATCAATCACATTCACCAAAGGAGCAATTTCGCAGGTTATGGAGGTCACTCCGCTCTGGCTGCTGTAGGTAACCCTGAGATACAGCCTTGAGAGAGATAAGCATGGAATGTGTCTTTGGCTGCTGTGCCATTTTGTCGGTTTCCCATCCCCCCTGGCCTATGGCAACTCGAGAGCAGGCCAGGGATGCTTTGTGAGTTGACACAGAGCTTCAGGCATGTGAACACAAAATCTACCCTAAAGCGGTTGCATCATTTTCCTGGATCAAGTGACCTGCTTCTTAAACCCAGGGAAAGGTGTGGTTGTCACTAGGTGCTAAAGACCCACCTAAAAGATATTTAAGATGTTGTCAATGGTGGCTATGTTCACACATCCCAAGGGATCTGTTAGAGACTGAATCCCTGTGGTCACATGATTAAAATTCAGATGCTTGACAACTGAATCATATTTACGACGTTGTAGTGTCCCGGGGGTCATGTGATCAACTTTTGTGACCTTTGACAAGCAAAGTTAATGGGGCTGCACTGTTCTGCTAGACAGCAACGATATTAATTATATTTTATAAGGCTACAAGTCAGGGGTGTTATTCAACAGGTTCTGATAGGTTCTGCAGAACCAGTAGTGGAAATTTTGAATAGTTCAGAGAACCAGCAAATACCACTTCTGGCTGGCCCCAGAGTGAAGTGGGAATGGAGATTTTGCAATATCCTTCCCGCAGGAGTGGGGAGAGAATGGGGATTTTGTGGTATCCGTCCCCTGGAGTGGGATGGGAATGGAAATTTTGCAGTATCCTTCCCCTGTCACGCCCACCAAGTCATGCCCACAGAACCGGTAGTAAAAAAAATTTGAATTCCACCACGGCTACAAATCAATTGAATAGAGTAAAATTGTGTTTTCATTTTGAGTCTGCCTTTTCAGTTCATCCTTAAGCATGCTGACTGGAGGATAAGGTGCAGCCATCAGTCTGGAAAAAGTTGTGCCTTTTTTTGTTTTACAACGATAAAAAAAAATATTGTGAAGGGAGAAAAGAAGGGGTAGCACAAGGACAAGAGCGAATAGACCCAAAATTCAGGGCAATTTCAAATTGTTCAGACTGTGTACAGAAATGTCTGAACTGGGTCACACCATCAGTAATTTTTTGATTTTTCCCCCCCTCCAATGCCCATTGAAATATCTAGAGGAAGAAAAAGGAGAAGATAATGGAGGTATTTTGACTTGAACAATTCAACTCAGTTTAATTGGATCTAACCTCTGGTTCCTAGGAAGATTACTCACCTGGTAAATTAAATTCAACCAGTCCAACGCCTTTCAACACCATTGAGAGGATCATCAAAGCTCTTTTACCATGAAAGGACTGAGGTTCCTAATGAAAAGGACTAGGCACTTTTTTTTTCGTTACTGAGCCAATGGCTCTTTAGCAGCAACCTGTGTTATGGAAATGGCTCTAATGTGCAGGAAGCTGAAATCTCATTTTGCATTAGAGAACTGGGTTTTTGACCCACTCTGTGGAACAGTAGTTCCTGTAAATTAGGACTTATAACTTATGCAGAAAAATGAAGAGAGTGATAATTACAGGCTTTTATCATTAAAAAAAAAGTTTTATTGAAATTATTAAAGGTCCCTATGGTAACTTTCATTTTTAATTTGATCTGTTTCATCCTCACTCTTTCCATCCAGAGGAACACCGAATGAGGAATGTTGACCCTGTCAAACCGATTCCTCCAAATCAAGAGTAAAATGAAACTGGAAGGATGGACATAAAATAAGGCACAGAACATAGAATAATAGAGTTGGAAGTCGCAGGGGTGAAATCAATTTTTTTTTTCCTACCGGTTCTGTGGACGTAGCTTGGTGGGCATGTCAGGGGAAGAATATTGCAAAATCTCCATTCCCACCCCAGTCTGGGGCCAGCTAGAGGTGTATTTGCCGGTTCTTTGAACTACTCGAAATTTCTGCTACCGGTTCTCCAGAACTGCTGGATTTCACCTCTGGTTGGAAGGGATCTTGGAGGTCTTCTAGTCCAACCCTCTGCTCAAGCAGGAGGCCCTATCTATATCATTTCAAACAAATGATTGTCCAGTCTCTTTTTGAAAGCCTTCAGTGATGGAGCAGCCACAACTTCTGAAGGCAAGCTGTTCCATTGGTTAATTGCTTTCACTGTTAGGAAATTTCTCCTTAATTCCAGGTTGCTTCTCTCCTTAGTTAGTTACCAACCATTGTTTCTTGTCTTGCCTATTGGTGCTTTGGAAAATAGTTTGACCCACTCTCCTTTGTAGGGGCCCTCAAATATTGGAACAGTGCTATCATGTCACCCCTATTCCTTGTTTTCATTAGACATTCCCGATTCCTGTAACTGTTCTTCATACATTTTAGCCAGTGGTGGGATCCTACCGATTTAACAAGCAGTTTGGTGGTCGCGTGCATGCGCAATTGAATGAAAAATCACCTTCCACATTAGTGCTAGGGAATTATAACAGCTGAGGTACAACAAGCCGGTCTGCCGCGCTAATCAGCTGCGAAGATATAGGTAAGTAAAGCACAGGGGTGGGTGGGCCCAGCTGATCGTTGGAGCTACCGGTTCACCCGAACTGGTCCAAACCAGTAGAATCCCACCCCTGATTTTAGCTTCCAAACCCCTAATCATTTTTGTTGCTGGTCTCTGACAGACTTTAAGTAATACGTGTATCTATGTATATGTATTTAGTGGGTGGTCCTGGACTTTCTGACCTCAATTTACCGTCTTTAAAATATATATAAATATGGACAATGACCTACAGAATGGCTATGATATGAAATCATTCAAAAGTAAAGAAAAGTTTAGAAATCAAAAGCAGATTTCCATTGTGATTAATAATAACAAAGTTCACTTCTTATTATACCTGTGTGACAGGAACTACATTTCAATCCACCACAGCACTTGTGATTTTTGACAGAGCTGCAACTGTTAGGCGAACAGATAATCCTTGTCTTATGACCTCAACTGGGACCTGAATTTCTGTTGCTAAGCAAGGTGGCTATTAAGTGAGTCACATCCAATTTTATATCCTTTTTTTTTTTTTTGCCATGGTTATCAAGTGAATCAGTTACGCGAATCATGCAGTTGTTAAATGAATCTGGCTTCCCTTATTGAATTTGCTTGACCTTCCCAGAGCCAGCTGAGAAGATCACAACTGGCGGTCATAAAACCCTGGGATCAGTGGTGGGATTCAAATAATTTAACAACTGGTTCTCTGCCCTAATGACTGGCTGGGTGGGCATGGCCATGGTGGGCATGGCCAGGGGATGTGACAGGCAGCACTCGGCCTCCTGCATCCCCCGGGAGCAAAAAGGACCGCAGGGGGCCACACCGTACTCCCCCATGCCCCGTTTTGGGCCTAGTAGGTCTCCCTGCACTTACCTGGGAGCCAAAATGGAGCGGGGACTCCTGGAAGGAGCAGGACAGGAAGGGGCGGGGCTAGCCAGCAATTTAACAACTGGTTCACCCAAACCCGCCCGAACAGGCTGAATCCCACCACTGCTTGGGATGCTGCAATGATTGTAAATATATCCCATTTGCCAAGTGCCCAAATTTTGATCATGTAACCATAGGGTTGCTGTGACAATTGTAAGTGCAATGATCCGTCATAAGTCACTTTTTTCAATGTTTTTGTAACTTTGAACTGTTGCTAAATGAATGTCGACTACCGATAGTTTTGGTCAGCCATTTTAGCTCTATATTCATAAAGAACAGTTGTGTTTGCCCCTGTGAGTTTTCACTGATTCACTCCATCACAACAGAACTTTATTAAGGAACAGGGCGTGGTTTGCTGAGAACTGAAGACCAGCAAGAAAGTCTCTATTATTCAAATGCTCTGATAAGTAATTGGAAATA
Organism: Pantherophis guttatus; assembly: GCF_059756535.1. Lineage (NCBI taxonomy): Eukaryota > Metazoa > Chordata > Lepidosauria > Squamata > Colubridae > Pantherophis > Pantherophis guttatus. The sequence continues at coordinate 81,494,965 of NC_142064.1, forward strand.
ATCTCAAATTGGAAACCTGAACACTAAGTCTGGACAGACTGGAGAGTTTGATATTGTGAAGTCAGCACAGTCAGAAGTCCGGGAACTCAAAGGCAGAGAGGTTTTCCTTTTATCTTCGAGCAATCAAAATAGCTCTGAACAAAATTGAGCTTTCCTATTGACTGTCTGTTGGGCCCAGGTATTGTTATAATGAGAGCACTCACTGCTGTTCATCAAAGTCGACAATGTTTTTTGATCAACTTATGAAATTATTGCAGGATCATTTCTTCCCTGGGCCATTTAAATTTCACAAGTGAGTTCAACAACTTGGAGCAGGCCTTACTGCTTATGGCATCTAATTTTTCAGAGTGTTAAAATTTTGGGGGGACTTTTGAAAAGATTTGTTAAGAGATCGCTTTGTATATGGGGTTGATGAAACTGAAATTCAATTCAGTTTGTAGAAATTGAACACATAAATAAATACAATGATAAAGAATTCCAACTGAGGTTGGAATTGGGTCAAGAAAGGACATTAGACAGTGAAACTCTACCATTATACATTGTAGAAATCAAGCACAATGTGAACATACATCAAGAAATAATGTGAATGGTGTCCAGAGCATTGAATATAGAATAATATGGTTGAAAGGAATCTCGGAGGCCATCTAGTCCAACTCTCTGTTCAAGAAATAGGCCCTACACCATTCCAGACAAATGATTGTCCAATATTTTTTTTTGAAAACCGCTAGTGATGGAGCACTCACAAATTCTGGAGTCAAGCTGTTTGACTCCAGAATCAAAAGGTGCTTTTTCAAAAGGCAACTGAACTTTGTTTTGCCTTGAAGATGTTTCACTTCTCTTTCAAGAAACTTCTGACTGGATGGTGGAGAATGGAAGGACTGCAGCCATCTTGTCATTAGCACTCTCTCTGAAAGTTGTTGAGGCCACTTGGAGTCTTATCTGGTCCCTCAGGGTCACCTGAATAGTATAAATGGATGTGGAATCTTTTTGAAACTACTAATAGTGTTTACAACACAGGAAAAACAAAGGAAAACAAAAGAAAAACAAAGTCCAGTTGCCTTTTGAAAAAGCGCCTTTGGGACAACCATGATGTGGATGACTGAGAATCTTCATAGATACTTATGTGTTCCATTGGTTAACCGTTCTCACTGACAGAAAATTTCTCCTTAGTGCTTATGTGCTATGTTGGCTCTCTCTTTATTGATCTTACACCCATTATACTTGTTCTGCCTTGTCTTGTAGTTCCCAAGTTATTCATCCAAAGTTTCATTTTCAAAACATTATGGATCTGAAAGCCTACCACACAGCTGAAGCATTGAAGAGTCAATTCAGGAGGACACTGATCATTGCCTTCCACAATTACAAGTCAAGGGCCAGAGACCATTCTGTCAAAACATTCTTCTTCCTCATTGGACTGTTTCAAGGAAATGGGGAAAGATGTTGTATTGCACTGCAGGTGCGCAATCATACCTTTTTGGGCAGCTTCTGTAGACATGAAAGGACTGTAGCTCTTGCGAGGAATTTTTGTCAGCAATCTTTAATAGCACCATCACCCTTATCTGGCTCCGTGAATTTCAGTTCTTTCCACTATGGCACAGTAATCACCTATTTGGAAGGACTGTGTGAAATCCTCTGGATTGTCCCATCCTCCTCAATAAAACATAACTTGCAGGAGTGTAAATAAATCTACATTCATTGCCTTAATATATATATATACACAGCCAAACAAAAAGGGGAAAAAAAGGAATCCAAGAAAAACTCAAGCTGACACTAAAGATAGCTGCCCAGCACGGAGGTCATCATCTAATTAGTTTTGCTACATTGCCACAATAATTTTGCCTGACAGGACACTGAATTGAGGCTCAGAAAGCAATCAGCAACTAACAAGCATGATGGGCATTAGTTACAGCTAGTGACAGAGTAATTAGCAACTGACTGCGCCACTTTACATGAAAGACCCTCAGTTTCCTATAGCTGAAAAACCACTGATTAGAATGCTCATGCTTACAATAACATAAGAATATTTGATTCGCCTCACTCCAGATGCGGAAATTTCAAATTCCACTCTTTGCATGTCACCCCAGGTCTTTTGAAAGACTTGCACAAACTCGCTAATCATAAATACAAGGGAGATGGGAGATGGCACAGTCAAGAGACTCCACTAGCTTTATTTTTACACAGGCTAAAAAAGGATAGAGTCACTTCCTGGCTCAAATGGCCTCAGGGCAGCTTACAGCATTCAAACAATTTAAAATACACATACACGCATTGCCGAAAAAAGTAACCTGAAATGTAATAGAGCTACAGTTTATGGAATGAAAAGCAAAGTAGGGAGCACAGAAACAGTCCTAAACTGTTAAACTACTGAAACAATTAAACTACTGAAGTTCGCAGATGACACAACAGTGATCGGTCTCATTTGAGACAATGATGAATCCGCATACAGATGGGATGTTGAACAACTAGCCTCGTGGTGTGACCAGAACAATCTGGAACTGAACACACTCAAAACCGTAGAAATGGTGCTAGACTTTAGGAGAAACCCTTCCATACTTCCACCTTTCACAATACTAGACAACACAGTATCAACAGTAGAGACCTTCAAATTTGTAGGTTCTACCATATCGCAATATCTAAAATGGACAGCTAACATCAAAAACGTCATCAAAAAAGGACAACAAAGAATGTTCTTTCTGCGCCAACTCAGAAAGCTCAAACTGCCCAAAGAGCTGCTAATACAGTTCTACAGAGGAATTATTGAGTATGTCATCTGCACCTCTATAACTGTCTGGTTTGGTTCTGCAACTCAACAAGACAGACACAGACTTTAGAAGATAATTAGAACTGCAGAATAAACAATTACTACCAACCTGCCTTCCATTGAGGACCTGTATACTGCACAAGTCAAAAAGAGGGCTGTGAAAATATTTACAGACCCCTTGCATCCTGGACATAAACTGTTTCAACTCCTACCCTTAAAACGATGCTATACAGCACTGCACACCAGAACAACTAGACACAAGAACAGTTTTTTATTGAACATCATCACTCTGCTAAACAAATAATTCCCTCAACACTGTCAAACTATTTACTAAGTCTGCACTACTATTAATCTTCTCATTGTTCCCATCACCCATCTCCTTCCACTTATGACTGTAGCTTTGTTGCTTGTATCTTTACAATTTATATTGATATTTTTTCCTGATTGCTTATTTGTTCCCTATGACTATCATTAAGTGTTGTACCTTTTCATTCTTGACGAATGTATCTTTTCTTTTATGTACACAGAGACCATATGCACCAAGACAAATTCCTTGTGTGTCCAATCACACTTGGCCAATAAAGAATTCTATTCTATTCTATTCTATTCTATTCTATTCTATTCTATTCTATTCTATTCTATTCTATTCTATTCTATTCTATTCTATTCTACTCTTTCCAGATATCACCAAAGCCAGACCAATAAACTTCAGCCAATAATAGTGAATAGGTCCTGGAATTCCAGCTTGAGGGAAAAATGCTCAGAGATTCAATGTCTAAAGAACATTTGGGTATTCATCATCCAGAAAGAATCTTTAGGTGGGTTTCCAAGTGGGCCGAGCAGAGGAACAGTTGGAGAATATACTGAATGGAACATACCATGTTTTTCCAAAAATAAGACTCAACCAGAAAACAAGCCCTAGCATGATTTTTTAGGATGCTCGTAATATAAGCCCTACCCCAAAATAAGCCCCAGTTAAAATCATTAGCCAGATGGACGCAATTAGTACCATATTTTCCCAAAAATAAGACCTAACCAGAAAATAAGCCCTAATGCATTGGAGCAAAAATTAATATAAGTCTTATTTTTGAGAAAACATGGTACTTCAACTCAACCCAACATCAAGTAGTTTGGTTGATAGCATCATGGAATGAGTTTGCTGCATGGATAGCAATAGGACTTAGACTTAGATACCGCTTCATAGTGCTTTACAGCCCTCTCTAAGTGGTTTGCAGAGTCAGCATATTACCCCCAACAATCTGGCTCCTCATTTTACCAACCTTAGAAGGATGGAAGGCTGAGTCAACGTTGAGCCTGGTGAGATTCAATCTGCCAAATTGCAGGCAGCTGGCGGTCAACAGAAGTAGCCTGCAGTACTTCATTCTAACCACTGCACCACCATGGCTCTTGATGTTGTATGATGCTCTTTGAAGACATTGAAGACCAAGCTCACAGAGCACCAAGGATCTCACTGTTCAACTCTGAGCTACAAATATTCCCTTCTGTTGAAATGCTGGTGTGTTGTAATGATCGAAGTGTTGATTGTGGAGAACTTGGTTCAGATCCACTCTCAGCTATGAAAGCTGACTCGGTGACTTTGACTTAGCTGCTGTCACACCATCTATCGGATCTCCCAGATTTCTTGCAATGGGGAAAAATTGGAGGAATTCCTGAAAGACAGACAACATTTATAAACATAAGTCACGCACACATACTATCTGAGAAATATTTTGCAATGGGATCTCACTAATGGAAGTTGCGTGAAAAATACACATTTATTTCTGAACAAGACCATAGAGATCTCTTCCAACTTTATACTTCAGCATTCTTCTTTGCTGCTAAGAAGTAACCTTACTCTGATTCACTCACTTGGGACTTCATAACTGCCTGACTGTATAGCACATTGCTATTATGGGACACTACCTTTACACTGGCAAAGTTTGCACATTGATTCCTCTGTGTCCATCTCTTTCTCTCAGGAGAAGGAAAAAAATTGCAACACTACAGCACAGCCTGAAGTCATACATTTTGTTTGGTATTTTTGCTATGGTAAATACTTTGTATTGTATTACACTTAACAGCTGTTCTATCATTGATTAAAATTAGGGCAAATAAATTACAGTGTGTTACATTTCAAAAATCCTAAATGCTATAATGGGATTAATTTGTTTCATACATTCAGCCTTAATTGGGTGTTTGAAGGTATAATTTCACTTTATTTTTTGCATTTCCTGCTGATACTAATTTTCTGTTTGAATTGCAGTGCAACCAAGTTTCTCAAGAACTAATAGTATTGAGCTAAGAGCTCTGATACCATCATTTACATACATATGACCCTTATGGCAGGTGTCCTGTAGTGATTGTATTAGTTACTGGTTCCAGTTGTTAACTTTATTGTGCAGAAAAGTCCCATCTACAACTTACTGGAGGTTTATGCTGCTATTTCTGAAACATGTCGGAATATCAGCAATTATGTTCTAGCAAATATCAAGTATTATAGCTTTTTAAAAAAGTCAGCATGTAGCCCATGGCAAATAGTCCAATAAAAATATTTTGGGCCTGACAACATGCCATACTCCTTCCTTCCTTCCTTCCTTCCTTCCTTCCTTCCTTCCTTCCTTCCTTCCTTCCTTCCTTCCCCCATCCCTCCCTTCAAATTACTTTAGGGAAGGAGTTATTTTATTTTTTTTGAAGAAATTACTCTATTTTTTTGAAAGCAAGTTTATTATACACAGCTCATTCACTTTGCTTACATCTGAGCTTCAGTGTCCTCTTGATATTCCTTCTAATAATGAAGAAATAATTTCACTGATATTTTTTTTCCAGGAGAAATTACAGTATAGTTTTTCAAGGCTGAGGCTCCCTATTAGCAATTGAAATAATTGATTGAAAGAATTGAAATAACATCTGCTATTTGATTTATTTTTTCACCCCAAAGTTTGTTTTCCTTGTTTCATGCTTCTTGCAAAGTCATCTGTTGGATGTTATCATTAGTGAACTCTCTCCTTGACCGGGCTGTACTAAGGGTTTATTTTAGTAACTACATAAAAACTTACAAAAATGCATCCAGAAATGTATAAACATTATTGAGAACCACAATTTTAATGTACTCTGGGAGGTTTTTAGCATTTTATATTTCTTGTTTTACAGATGAGTTTGTTATTTTTATTGTATCAATAAGTCACCCAGAGCTGTTAAATGATTAGCTTTTAGCTTAGATACACACTTAATATATTTAATAGCAATCTCCACACTATATTTATTTTTATGTAAAAGATGCATAAGCCAGTTTTCCAGGTGAAAAGTAAATTATTGACCGAACTTGCAGCTCTGAAAGTAAACTATTGATTGGACTTGCAGCTCCAGACTCTATAGCCCATGAAGAGGGCTTAGATATAGCTGTATAGCAACCTTTAGGAGTCTCGTCTGTGATTTAAGATGAGCCATGCATAAAGTTGGCTTGGTGATGGCGGTTTTATGTCAAAGTATGTTTGCTCTGAGAGACCAATTTTTGAACCAAGGGATAAAATAATTGGCTATATGAAAACTCTTATTTTTCATATGACATTGAGCAGCAGCAGAATTTCCTTAAATTTGATTCTAACCAGGACTTATTTCAGAACTTTCAAAGTCTAAGCTGCTAAATTATTCTTATGAATCGTGCAGTGGCCCAGACGTTACTGATGGGACTCTGCATATTGGAATTCATGAGGGTTAAATTAAATAAAAACTCTTCTTTGATTCTTTCACTATGGATAAATTCAAACCATACAAGGACTATAGAATTTTTGAGATGCTTATTAAACACTTGCATGTGCCTGGACTATTGTCCAAATAATAGACTCCTTTAATACCTTATTAATTGACTGATTGTGTGCCATAAACATTCTTAGCAACTAGTTAGTGTATTTTTCGGAGTATAAGACACACCTTCCCCCCCCCCAAAAGAGGCTGAAAATTTGGGTGTGTCTTATGCTCCAAATGTAGCTTTTTCGAAGCTTTTTTTCAGCCCCAACGAGGCGCTAACGAGGCACTAGTGAGTGAAGTGATCTTCCTAGGGTTGCCAGGTCTGCTTCCAAAAAATAGAGGACAAGCGGGGGGGGGGGGTTTAAATAGTAAAAAAATAAAAAAAAATTACAATTAAATTATATATTTTCTTACAAACATTTTAACATGTATTAAAATAATCACTTCAAAACTTTACTTAACATTCAAAACATCAAATATATGATAATAATATGTAAAATATTAAATTACATCTTACTTTGCTGTCGTGTGTATTTTTTATTTGATTGTGCAGCTTTGATCAATTCTTTGTGTTTAAGGAATAATTCTTTAATTTCAGTACAACATTGAGAAATATTAAAAAATATACAAAGTTCACTTCGAACTGATGGTACAAGCAGTCAGTTATGTTCGTCAGTCCACAAATTTCCCATGACGCTGAAAATTCGTTCAACGTTTGCATTTGATACTGGAATTGATGCACAATACTGGAACAGTTTCAGTAAACTCGGAGCTGGCTCTTTCTTGAAAAAGTATGTCCACTTATCAAGGGATGAATCGCCCTGCAGATGAACATAAACTTCTTCTAAGGCAGAAATTTTATCGAAGAGAGTGTTGGGTGGAAGTTCTTCTCGCCATGGTGATAATAACCAGATGTTCGTCATTTCTTCTAAAGTTGGAGGATTATTGCGATCAATTAGATTGAAACAATTTAGCGTCTCATATACTGAATCGGTGAAATTATACCACTTTTCTAGGTATGCAATGGCTCTTTGATACACGTTGGTGGCTTATTTCTTGAACTTTTGCACGGCATTCTCAGGCAAATGTTTTTTACGTAAGGCAAATAAAACTTTCATTCCAAAAAACTGCTCATCGTATTTTTTTTTGCAAAGAATCATGCAGCTTACACATGATAATGTGAAGATCACATGCAAGAATTTTCTTGCTTTCCAGCTTCAGTAGGGTGTCTTACATTATTGACATGAAGAAGTGCGTGAAATATAAATACAATTCTGAAATTGTTGGTTCATCGACCTTTGCGAGTTCATTTTCCTGATCCGAAATAAGGTTCCAGATAACCTTATGGCACTCATCAGATCCAAGAGAAATAAAATACGATTTTAGAGGTATCCAGTTTAAAAGAAGTCTTTTGACCGCTTTAAACAAACTTAACCAACGGGTTAGAACATGGCGCAAAACTTCATGGAATTCTGACTCACAAAACTCAAAAAATAATTTCAACTCTTCTCGTTTCTTCGCAGAATTTGAAAATTCGGCAAAAACCTTCAGCACTACATTTTCGATATCAAAAGATAACTGCTTTAATGCATTTTTTGCGCTGTTGTGTAAAATGTGATTATTGCAATGAGCAGCTACAATATTGTCATTTTCCAGCAATAATTTTTGGTAAACAGATTTGTTCACTCCATAATTGACCGATGCATTATCTGCTGAGTAAGCTGAAACATTATTATTTCCAATTCGTTATCACTAAGAACTTGACACAGCTGATTTTTTATTGATGTAGAATCTTCGAAAGAATCCTCATAAAAGTCTAAAATTTTCACACACAGTCCTTCTTCACAAGTAAAATATTGTGCAACAACGGGATACATTTTGTGATTTCTCTTGTTTGATGCGTCAGTGGAGAGAGAAAATGGAATTCCAGTTTTAAGATCATTGAGAACCAACTCAATAGAAAAACGATACAAAACCTCATTGACAATAGCTGATGATTTGGTTCTTCCACAAGACATCTTTTTTACAATTTCTGAATCATCAAAAATTTGCTTCATTAACTTAATACCGCAATCTTGAGCCAGGAAAGAAATATGGTGTTTGATCCCATGGTAAGTTTCAGCCATTTCAGCTACAGTCACTTTCTCACTGAAAGAGGAGTCTTTAACAATGAAAAACGATTTGATTCGCTTGTTGCTGGAAGCTATTTTCTCCTTATCTAAATGATCTTTTGTGCTTGCATGCTGTGTGACAGCTTTTATACCATTATATTCAATTGTGAACGATTTCTGACACAATTTACAGTAGGCCGTCGTATTTGTTCTGTTGGTTTCGTTGTTGGTAATCCATGCAAAAGTAGCTTCCCAGTCTTTGGTGTATTTGCACACTCCTCTCTTTCGTTTTAAAGAATTTGAAATCTCGCCGCTGTCACTCTCATCACTCGACGCCATTTTAGGTCAGTCGACACAAGCTACAATACATTTTAAAAATGTGAACTGTACATAATTTTATAATATATTTTTATTTTAATCTCATCATTAATTTTTTCAGAGAATCGAGTTCAATGGATATTTGATCTTTGTCTCATTCTAACTTATGAAAAAAAAGACAAAACGCGATTCTCCTATCCTTATTCTCTTAGACTGTACAGTTTTAGATTACGTACCATTTCATCATAAAGCTTTTGAATAAAAAAAATGTCCACTATTTTGTGAAAAAAATAGTGAACATAATGTGAAAAAAGTGGACTGTCCACTCAAATAGTGGACACCTGGCAAGGGTAGATCTTCCCAGCTTTGACTGCTCCCTCGAATCTCCGCTGTGCTTTAACGAGGCGCTAGCGAGTCAAGCTATCTCCATGCTTTGCTCCGACTCTCAGCTATTCTTTAGAAGCTTTTTTCAACCCTAACTAGGTGCTAGCTGAGTGAAGCGATCTCCCCCCGTGCTTTGCCTGCTTTTCTCATTGCTGCTTCCTCTCAGCTGTGCCTTAGAAGCTGTTTTTTATCCCCAAGCAGGGGATAAAAAAACCAGCAAACTAATGTGCTTAAGCTGACCAGACTAAGGACGCTAGCCAGATGAATACCTGGTAGGCAGATCCCCCCCCCTATTTTCCTTCCCCAAAAACTAAGCCGCGTCTTATACTCCGGTGTGTTTTATACTCTGAAAAATACGGTAGATTGATTTTCTCCATGACTATCTTCCCCTAAGCTGGTCTTTTCCAAAGGTAGACTCATCATCACTGCCTCTCTCCATCTTACTGTTGGTCTTCCTCTTCCTCTTTCCTTCTAAACCTTTCTCATCATTAGCCCCATCTCTGGGGACTAGGTTTTCAAATAATATGTCAAAACCTTATCAAACAAAGTGCAAATTATGTCTCTGCATGCTATGACAGTGTATTATGTTACACTGCTTTATTAACTAATGCTCATCAAAATGGCATGCAAAATCCAGTCAAGAATGGATCTGACATTTTTATATTTTGCAAATTGTGCACATTTGCACAATTTATTTGATTTTGCATAATGTGTGTGTGTGTTTGTGTGTGTGTGGGTGCTAAATAATTACACTTCCAACATTCCCTGACATTTGCATCCTCATGTCTACTGGTTTCATTCCTGATAAAAAGACAAAAAACATATCAAAAAAATGTTCAGGACTGTTAAAGTGGGGAAACGTTCAACTAGTATTTTTTTTCTCTCAATTTAAATATGGAAAAAAGTATTTGTGCCCCTCATACAAGCAAATAAAAAGCCAAAGGTTTTATACAGAGTAATCTAAACAGAAACAAAACACAACAGATGGTATATTCCTTGCCTTAAAATATATTAGGTAAAGGTTCCCTTCGCACATATGTGCTACTCATTCCTGACTCTAGGGGGCTGTGCTCATCTCCGTTTCAAAGCCGAAGAGCCAGCGCTGTCTGAAGATGTCTCTGTGGTCATGTGGCTGGCATGACTAAATGCCGAAGGCGCACAGAATGCTGTTACCTTCCCACCAAAGGTGGTCCCTATTTTCTCTACTTGCATTTTTTACGTGCTTTCGAACTACTAGGTTGGCAGAAGCTGTGACAAGTAACGGGAGCTCACCCCGTTATGCAGCACTAGTGATTCGAACCGCTGAACTGCTGACCTTTCGATCAACAAGCTCAGCATCTTAGCCACTGAGCCACTGCGCCCCTTAAAATAATAAAATATATTACAAAGCTACAAATAATTTCTTAGATCTTTAAGAAGAATTAAAAGTTTATGCTCAGTGCTGATAATATTAAAAATTTGTTAATTCCACCTCTAACCCTTTTTGAAATCAATTATAGAAATGTGAAAAAGATCTTCCCGTATATATTAGCAGTAAAACATCCCTCTTGTAAGGAGATAACTGTAGACAATGAAGGACAAAAGAGTACTGGATTAAAATGAGAGAGAAATCCAAAACCAAGAATATGTGGCGATTCTTCCAAGCTGAGTTGTTTATTGTTTCACACCTACAGACAGAATCTTGCCAGACTGAGCATTCTACTTTCTGCATCTAGGTTATACATTGCGAACTATTAAGGAGGAGCTGTCTGCTATCTCTTTCTCTCATAAGTAATATCTGGGCTGAGTTACCTCTTATTCCTCTGGAAAGCACCCCGTTCCTTCTGGGAACTCACCTCCTCACTACATTACTCTCACATTTTGGCAAGAATTTTTTCTTCCCTCAGAATAAAGAAAGCAAAGCTTTTCAGATCACAATCCTATCTGATTTAATTCATTATAAATATATTTCTTTTTGTCTTCTCAGTACAACGTTGAAGCTATTAAAAGGCAGTTTACTAAATGTGAATAATTAATTCAAAATATAATTAAGTCAGCCGAAGCAAAATTTAGACTACTTTGTGAATTAAAATCAGTTTGGAGAAATGATCTACGAACAGTGACTGAAAATGGAATAATATTTTTGAGTCTGCTGCCCATATTCTCATCCTCAGTTATAATTAGAGAAAATTGTTTCAAAACAATTTAGAATTGGTATATGACTTTGAGGAAACTGGGATCTAGAACTAAAAATAAAAATGTGCTTTGGAATAACTTCAATGAGAAAGAGAAATATGCTTATCTGAATATGCCCAAATCATCACTCACAAACTTAGAATAAAATCACAGTCAACTCTGTTGGGATTATGCATCTAATGGCAACTTAGAAATGACTTCGGCCGAAGCCATATTTACTTTCACTTTGTTTCTTAGTTGTCACTCTTTGGGAGGAGGGGGGAAGTTAGAAAAAACTGGAATACTGTGCCTGAATCCACTAGACAAAACATCCATCAGACCAGTGGTGAAATCCAATTTTTTTTACTACTGGTTCTGTGGCCATGGCTTGGTGGGCGTGGCAGGGGAAGGATACTGCAAAATCTCCATTCCCACCCCATTCCAGGGGAAGGATACTGCAAAATCCCCATTCCCATCACACTCTTGGGCCAGCCAGAGGTGGTATTTGCCGGTTCTCTAAACTACTCAAAATTTCCACTGCTGGTTCTCCAGAACCTGTTAGAACCTGCTAGATTTCACCCCTGCATCAGACGCAATATGTGAACTAAGGTCATGGCAATGAACATCTGCTGAGACCGAGGGGGAAGCTACCGCTGGACTGATTGGTTAACTTGACCCAGGACACCTGAGAGGGGTGGGAAGTTTCTATTCTTTTTATTACTCTGAAGCGTGGGAATTACCCAGAGCTAGCTTCAACTTTCTGAGTGCCAATACGATGTCCTCAATAAAAGGTCTTTCAAGCCTGAATGGAGCTTCTGAGTCCTGATTCAATTGGGCTCAGAACTACCGTGTTTCCCCAAAAATAAGACCCTGTCTTATATTTTTTTGAACCCTTAAATAAGCGCTTGGCCATATTGCCATGTGCTCAAAAGCCCGATTGAGCTTATTATCAGGGGATGTCTTATTTTGGGGAAAACAGAGTATGACATTGAAGACAATAAGAAAATGAAATATAAAGTGTTAATTTATAATAAAAAAATGGAAGGGTTTTAAATTTAAATTTCTAACAAACATAACTACTGCATTGCAGCAGCAGAAAATCAACCCATTTCTAACATCTTCCAACAGGACAACCCAAACCATATTCTTTTCTTGAGAGATGGCAAGGTTTGATATTTTTCACCAACCATAACAAAACTGTGGGAAAGAACTGCCAGCTTATTTACATTCAGACATGGAAAGGCATTAAAATTCTAAAATCTGGACATAACAGTTAGAGGTATTCATAATTCTAAGTAAGAGTTTGATATTAATGACATTCATAATGTATTAATGTTATGTCTCTGTATGCTATGAGACTGTTTTACGTTATACTATTTTATTAACTAAGAATCATTGAAATGGCATGCAAAATCCAAAGTCAAGAATGGATCTGACCTTCTTATGTTTTGCAAATTGTCCACATTTGCACAATTTATCTGATTTTGCATAATTTATGATATCATTTGGATTTTGCTTCCTTTTAGTTATTGGAAGAAAGCAAGTATAAGCAGGGAGATGCCTTCTGGCTTTAGTAAATCTTATTCATTAATTCATCAAACTTTGGGGATTTCAACATACTTTGCTCAAATACTTCTAGTCACTTCACATCCGTAATGGCTAACTATGACTAATTTCCCTTTAAAAAAAAAAAGTATGATTTTTTTAAAGTGGAACTTTAGCTGCTGTTTAAATCTTCTTTATTTTTGAGGTACTTCCACAGAATTGGGCCATGTAGTCAGCATTGTCAAAGGGTCACTTGCAATTATATTTCAGCAACAAGATGACCTTGTATTTTAGAGGCAGGATTAATGGCAGAACATTATCTGGGTATGTAACCCTTCCATATTAGTGTGGCCAAAGTGAAAAGAAAGCATTTCTCCCCTTTTTTTCCCTATCCACTGATTGATTAACATTCAATTCAGTGTTGGCATTCAGCCGGTTTGATCCGGTTTGGGTGAAGCGGTAGCGGCGGCTGCGGGAGGCTCCGCCAACCAACCTGGGCATCATCATGTCCCATTTATCCATGTTTTAGACACTCTGTGCATGTGCAGGAGGCATGCATGGGAGGAGGTGCATGCGAGCGAAGCAAACTTGCACATACATGCGCTCACATTTGCGGACCAGTAGCAAAGGTAAGTGAATACCATCCCCAGTCAATTATTATTCCAAGATGGCATCACATACAAAGTGGTACCCTCTACTCTGGAAAACCTTGGAGTGATTCTTTTTAGAATTTAGAATTAGGATTAGACTGCAATTTAGGACTAGAATTAGACTTCAGTTCACTTCTACTTCAGGCATTATAGACTTATGCCTATATTCTTTAAATTCATAAATAAAGAAGAACTTTATGTGTAGGACACCTAACAGACATATTCAGATGATGATTTAGATATAAACTTATGATCAACCTTTGTGTGGAGCAAATGGCTGTATGACAATAGGACTGCTGTACCCAACTGCTTTGGAAATAATAATATATACACCAATATTAAAAATAAATGGTAAGGTAATAAATTCCAGAATCCTGACTTACTTTCAAGATAGTTGCAATATATTCTCCCTCCCCTGGCAAACAAGATCCATCTTAGTAAGAAATTGTGTATTAGGTCCAGAAGTCCATCTGCCTTTCAATACTGAGCAAGGGTATTTTTTCCAGCCGCCATGGACGGTAAGGTACATTGACAGAAAGCAGTTATAAAGCCTTGTGCAATCTCTAATTCATCCTTTTTGCCCTTCTGTCTTTTGGAGTTCATGGGGGCGAGGACCTTTTAGTCTGAATCTGAGTGTCATCTATAGAACTGAAGGTTCCAAGAATCTTTTTAAAAAAAATTATGCATTTTCATGATGAATATCTCTCTCTAGTTGTGGAGATCCAGTTCATCTGAGCAATGAAAAAAGAAGCAAGACATAATTAAATGTCATTTCCAATTCTGAGAACATGCCAGGTTCTTCCAGGTCAACCTGAATAAAGTAGCACTCATAGGCAATCACTTATGGAGAAATTCATTGTCTTTTTAAATGTAGATCATGCTTAAATTCATGTGGCCATTAACAATATTTCTTAGGCATTCTTGGAGGCTGTAGTGATAACTCACATTTTTCTTAGTTGCGATACAGATACCAAAGAACTAACCGCTGCTATTTAAAAGGGAAGAATAAGTTGCTTATTGTCACAATGAAGTTCTCACTCTTTCCTGTTCTATGGACTCCTTCAAAATAGATATTTCTGATCGAAGTATTATCCATTTAACAAATATCTTCACTAATCTAAGAATTTCCTATATCTTTTTTTTAGGATATTGTGTTCTCTTTATTGCAACTTTTTATATTTTGAGTCTCTCTTCCCTTCTCATTTTTCCTTTTAAGAGAAAAAGAGGAACAAAATAGATGAAATCAATTGTATCCAGATTTTGCAGGTTACGAATGGAATGGAATGGAATGGAATGGAATGGAATAGAATAGAATAGAATAGAATAGAATAGAATAGAATAGAATAGAATAGAATAGAATAGAATTCTTTATTGGCCAGGTTTGATTGGACACACAAGGAATTTGTCTTTGGTGAATAAGCTCTCTGTGTACATGCAAGTGATAATCATGATTGTAATCATAAAATACAATCATCATAAATCATAAGATACAACACTCAGTGATAGTCATAGGATACTAAATAAAAGCAATCAACATACTCATAATAGGATACAAATAAAAGCAATAAACATGAATAATATGATACAAACAACGAAGTTATAGTCATGATGACAAATTGAATGAATATGAATCAATTCATATATAGATGAATTGATGGTGGACATTATAGTTCTGATTGTAGAAAAGAAAAGCTTTGCAGGAAGGCCTATGAAAATTCTCATCGAATTTCTCCCTGGATGCTGGCATTCTGAATTATTGGGAATGGTTTGGTAAAGCGGAATTGTAATTATCCATGACTCTTTTTTATTTCAGTACTTTGTACATAGCATGGCATCCATCCAGTTCACTGTATAGATCGCTTTCTTTCATTTCATCATGTCTTTTCCCTTTCACATGTTGCCAGACTTGCTTTTAGAAATTCTGTAGGTTGGCAATTTTTCTAGGAAGATATACATCTGGAATTTTGAGAGCATGCAATGGATTCACTCACAAATGGCTGCCATGCAAGATTTGCTACTTTGCAAATGGTTCCAATAATGGTCCTGGCTGGCACTAAATACTGATTTAATAGGAAGTGGTCTAGCTACCAGGAAGTTTTATGTTATTTTACTAGAACAGTTGTGAGGCGCAAAGACAGACATAAGGCAGATACACACAAACCTCTGTAATAGTGAATGGAGAGAGAGGCAGAGAGGAAGACAGAGAGGGAGAGAGACAGAATTGATATTGGAAGTGGAAGTGGAACTGGAACCAGGACCAGATTTAGAACTGGAACTAGAACTGGGACCGGAACCGGAACCGGAACTGGAACCAGAACCGGAACTGGAAGTAGAACCAGAACCGGAACAGGGACCAGGACCAGGAATAGGACTGGAACAGGAACTGAAACCGGGACCGGAACAGGAGGTAGAACTGGAACCAGGACCAGATCAGAACTGGAACTGGAACTGGAACTGGAACTGGAACCGGTACCAGAACCAGAACCAGAACCAGAACCAGAACCAGAACCGGAACTGGAAGTAGAACCAGAACTGGAACAGGAACCAGGACCAGGAATAGAACTGGAACAGGAACTGGAAGTGGAAGTGGAACCAAAATTAGATCCAGAACCAGGACTGGAACAGGAATTGAAACTGGGACCAGAACAGGAGGTAGAACTGGAACCGGTACCAGAACCAGAACCAGAACCAGGACCAGATTTAAATGCAATTCAAGAAAGATTGATACAAATAATAAAGGCTCAGATTCAGAAAAAACTTATTTTGTGGGATGGGCCAATAATACAAGTGTAGCATGACATCATTACACCTTACTTGCACCAAGACCCAAATATGAAAGTCAGGTCATTGCGTATCTGTTGTCATTCTGATGTATTTTTAATTTGATTTCTGTCAACTTTATAGCTTTCACATATTTGTGAGGAAGGAATTTTAGCCGAGATACTGTGTTGCTAGTCAATACAGAAATATTGAATGCGATATATCAATAATATCAATTATTTATATATGCCTTGTTTATCTCATATGTGTGAGGCCAGTTCAAGGCATCAGACATACCTAAACCGCCGCCCTTCCTATATTTCCCACAAGAAAAAGGCTGTGAGACGCATTGGACTGCAGATATTTTTTTCTTCTCTTGTCTATTGCCCTCCTTTGTCCTATACAATCCAGTCTCCTCTAATTTTTTAATTACTAGGGCTGTGGATATTTATTTATTTATTTATTTTATTATATTTCTATACCGCCCTTCTCCTGCGGGACTCAGGGCGGTGTACAGCCAGGATAAAACATATATACTGGAACCCAATTCAAATCACTGCTTCGATTCAGGAGATCAATCCCAGAGGATTATCCATATCAGTTTAGAAAATTGATTCAGTTTGGCTATTGGAATCATGGATTGGGTTTATCTAGAACCCTTCCTTGGGGGTCTTAAAGCTGATTCAGAGGCTTTAGCCCAGGCGTGAGCAATTAATTTTACCAAGAGGCCACATGAAAACTGGAATTATTGTGGAGGACCGAACCAATAGGGGCTTATAAGGTTCATAGGCATGCACACAAAAGTAAATTGGAAAAAAAAATAGCCATCATCTTAAAAATAAAAACAATCTACACAGAGACAGCCAAAGGGCTGGATGTGGCCTGGGGACCATAAAATGTCCAGGATTGCTTTAGCCCATTCTTTAGTTATCATGGCATATTGGAGCATGGTCCGTAGAAAAAAAGATTGCATGACCAAATATCCCTCAAGTAGTATGGAAATTAAGTTAGCTGTTTATTGAATTGCCAAGATCGTGCAAGTATTGAAATGCTAGTAAGTTCATGTACCCTGTAGGCTTTAAAAAAGAAAAGAAAAGACAGGAACCTCAAATATGTGAAATTGGTCATAATTTTCTCTCTTGGTGGAAAATTTAAATTTAAATTGCTTCACTTAATTATGTAAAAGCTTAGCCCCTGAATGATCATTCTATAAAATTTTAAGAGGCAAATTAGCTACATGTTCATTCAGGATTTCAATATTTACCTAATGCATTTGGTACAGCCTTTCTTTTCATAATATAATCATGGTTGTTGTTTTTTTTCATTCTTCCTTTTCTCATTTTCTTCCCATTCGTTCAACACTAGGGGACCCACACTGAGGAAAAGAACACAATGAGCCCTCAAATAATCTAATGTAATCCAGTTTAATTTCATAGATTTGTTATGGATGCCCACTCCAGATGACCATGGGCAGTTTATAAGATCCCATCAAAAAACCTAGTAGAAATAATTAAAACCATTAAACCCATGTAAACAGGTAGCCTGGACTAAAACAGGTAGAATAACAAATAGTACAAAACACATAATAATGGCCCTACCAATATATTTTTTGTTGTTGTTAGTTGCAAAGTCGTGTCCAACCCATCACGACCCCATGGACAACGTTCCTCCAGGCCTTCCTGTCCTCTACCATCCTCTGGAGTCCATTTAAGCTCACGCCTACTGCTTCAGTGACTCCATCCAGCCACCTTATTCTCTGTCGTCCCCTTCTTCAATCTTTCCCAGCATTAGTGTCTTCTCCAGGCATAACAATCACAAATAACCCCAAGGCTGAGAAAGAGGCAGATTTTACAGGATTTTTGGAACCTCAGAAGATTGGATGCTGTCTCTGTCCCTGGGGGAGGCTGTTCCAGAGCATTGGGACCATGACAGAGAAGGCACACTTCCTTTGACCCACAAGAGAGCACTGTGTAATTGAAGGGACTTGGAGCATACCCACTCTACCCGAACAAATTCAGGTGGGCGTGCCTCATTGAATAATAATAACTACCACTGTGCAAAGAACCATAGCAGGTTCGCACCACTTGAACACCATTGGAAGTGACAAAAATCACTATCAGTCAATTGCAAAAGGCAGCTTCCCTTGGAACAGTTTACATCCTGCGGCAATACTTTTCACACCGTCAAACAACATTTGTCTACCCCAGATCCCTGGGAAGGATTAGGTCGATTAAAAAAAGGCCAAATCCAGCCTAAGCATCTGGATGACTGTGTGACCACCACCACCACCATCATCTTCATCTGTAACACCAGCAAATATTACAAAGGATTACAATGCAAAAGCCAGTTTCAATAGGAAATTGGGAATACAATTGCAAATATAGGGATGCTGGCAAGCATTCCTTCAGTTTAATTTTGCTTCCTGCTCTGCTACAAGTTTAAGGCAAAACTATTTATTTGCAGTAATCACCATAAGCAATCAATCAAAACTGCAATTGGGTGCCATTGTCTTGTCCTGATCTCCAATCTGCTCCTCAATGCGATAAACAGAAATAGCAGTACAGCAACATTTTCCAAGTCATTCAGAAGAAACTGTTTTATTACCTAGGCTAAGGTCCATTTCACAAAGAAATAGCTATATATATAAAATAATGGTTGTAACAGAAAGTTAGATGCCAGCCGCTTTCTACTTTCTTCTATAAACTTTTCCCTATCTCACTCTCCTTTGGCTCCTTTAATAAACTTAACCACATTTTCAATAAAAGGTATTCTTACCAGTCTGGTCTAGCTTTGGGGAGGACGAGTTTCAATTACTGAACTAGAAACTAGAACTAGAACTTCTGATTCCAGATATGCCATCTGTCTCTCTTAAAGGAGACAAATATAAGGAAACAAGGAACTGGACAATTGAGGCAATTTGAGATTTTGATTTGGGATGGAGGCCTTTACAGGAAAGGCTTGGCATGCAAAATGCATCCGCTTCTGACAGCAAAATATTTGGATGACTTGGAATCTCCCAAAGCTTGGAAAGCTGAACAATATGAAACAATAGAGGTACAACAATGAAAGAAAACCTTTAATCCACTCAGATCTGTATCCCCCTCCACTTTTTTTAAAAAAAGAATATATCCCTGATGATACCTCATAGGAGAATTACTTATTTTAAACTGCATACATTCCTGTTGGAAGAACTGTTTGATCTTACGCCGGCGGTCATGTATGTAGCATGGCGATAGACTTAAGTGCCATCATTTTGGAGTTACGTTGTAAAGGGAAGCTATTGCTTCTGTCTCTCGCCTGTCTGCCTGCTTCCTAAGCAGCATCTGTTCCTCTTGTTCCCCAAGATCATCCATGCATTCCATCACAACATCCAAGGACTTACATACAGAGGTGGGCTGCTGGGGGTTTGCAGGGGTTTGGGAGAACCTCTAGCTAAGATTCCGTGCCGTTCAGAGAACCCCAAATCCCATTCCTGGCTGTCCCCTCCCACCCCGCCCCTCCCCTCCCAGGAATCCCCATACGACCCATTTTGGATGCAGATAAGTGCAGGCCCGTTTCTGTCCTCCAGAGGGCCTCTGGAGCCTGGTTGTTTTCGCCCTCCCGGAGGCTCAAAAAAAGCCTCCAGAGCCCGGAGAGGGCAAAAATGACCTCCCCCCCCACCGTGGTGTGGGAGGCCAACTAGACCACGCCTACCATGGCCACACTCACCCAGCAACTAGGCAGAGAACCCCTTGCTAAAATTTTTGAGGCCCACCCCTGCTTACATATAGACAAACACACACATAAACAGGTAGGGAGCCATGGAGATGATCTTGAAGATGGTTGCCAGAAGCCATTAGGAAAACTGGCTCATTCTGCCTTAGCTCCTTGGGATGAAAGCGTGAGAGAGACAAAAACATGCTGGTGGACTTGTAAGTTTCTATTCTCAATAGATTTTTTTTGTATCTTTCTCTGGTTTCTGGGTCTGATTCACCTCATAGGGATGACACCCTTGCAGCATAAAAGAAAAGCAGAAATCCCCTCCCACAGAAGCAACCTAGATACACCTATAAAGGAAAATATATGTAGCTCAGGGTTGAAACGAGAGGTCCTTGGTGTCCTCTGAGCTTGGCTGTTTTCTTGCAAACGTTTCATTACCCAAACTAGGTAACATCATCAGTGTTGAATGCTGAATGCTGAGTAAGTGCTGAGCAATGATGATGTTACCTAGTTTGGGTAAGGAAACATCTGCAACATCTGCAAGAAAACAAGCAAGCTCAGAGAGCACCAAGGACCCCTCATAGATACAACTTCACATACACATACTCACAGACAACACATGCCCTTATTAGTTCCTTGTCCAAAAGTGCACACACACACATAACTGTATGCAATTGCAACAGTGAAGAAGTAAATGCAGGGGTCTCTTACTACTAATAGTAGGACTGGAAGGAATTCCAGACGCCATGTTCTGCAGGCATTCCCAGACTTCTTATTCCTTCCAGTCGAATGGAATTTTTGGAGAAAGAGTTAAGAAACAGGCTCCGGTCTTCACCAATTCAGCACGGATGGTGAAGATGATGGAACTTGCTGAGATGGCTAAATTGACTGCTTTAATTAAAGACAGGACATTGTCTAAATTTCATGGTGGTTAGAAGCCCCTTATTGACATTTTGCAGAAAGCAAAGCAAAACAAAAGAAGTTTGAGAATTAGAATACAAATAATATTCTGCAGAAAAATGTGGACAATACTGTACTGTAACCATAGAGTAAGAGGTTAACTTATATTTATACTTATAATTACTGTAAAGGAAAATCAGAAATCACTTCTTTATAATCTCCCCCCCCCCTTTTCTTTGATTTCTGCATTTTTGTTTTTGCTCTTTTCTTCTTTCATTTTTTTCCTTCTTTCTTCATTCTAAATATTAGTTTTGGGTAATTTTTATTCTGTATCCAAAATTCTAATGAAGTTTATTTTTTAAAAAAACACTCAAAAGCTTAACAGTGGCAATCTTACTGTAGCAGTTCAACAGCAAAGTATGAACACACATATACACACACAAATAAGAGAAAAATACAACAGTCTCCTTACTAATTAGGACCAGTGACAACAGCAACAATAATCAATAATCAACCCATGTAGACATTAGAAAGCACTTCTTTTTTTGTGGGTGGATTAAACTTGGTGAGAAGAAAGCGGTTTGCTAGATTTGCCAGATCCCATGGCTATTACTTTCTTTAAAAATGTATGAATTTGGTTTTGAGTATAACGGAGCATTAAGCTTACTGAGTTTACTCTACTGGGTTCTTTTTTTTCAGTGTAGTTTCAAACCACCACACTTGAAAATAAAGATCTCCATATTTGCTACCGGCTTGTGGAAAAAAAATGGTGAGTTGACAGAGAAAAGGGAAGGTTTTATAGTGTGTTTCTGGCTAATGAGGAAAGTGAACCATGGGAGAAGGAGAATTATTTCCTATCTACGTTCGGAATGTAAACCGAATGCAACAACTGGAAGAATTTTCCTTACCGTTGCCTTCAAAAACAGGCATGAGCTGTAATTTCCCCAAACACACACTATCAGTTCGATGCAACAATGCTACAGAATAGAATAACGCTATGGCGAAAACAAATATTCCAATCCTTGATGCAAAATAAGAAATCTGTGATTAAATTCCTGATACCTGTTTACTCATTTAGTCAGAATCCTAGAAAGGGATTGTTGAGCAGTTTGCAGAGAGAGCTTCTATTTAAGGATTCAAACTTATTTTATTTATTTATTTATTTTTATTTTATTTATTTAGTTCGTCAAACATGTATAAGATAACAGGTATGAATATGAACATGGCCATGAACACAGGAAATGAGTACAAATAAATGGGGACAGTAGGTCAGGGATGGTAGGCATGCTGGTGCGCTTATGCATGCCCCCTTTATGGACCTTTTAGGAATGGGGTGAGGTCCACGGTAGACAGTTTAAGGTTGAGACCACTCTGTTGCTGAAGTCATATTTTCTGTAATCGAGTTTGCAGCGGTTTACCTTGAGTCTGTATCTATTGTTTGCCTGTGCATTATTGAAGCTGAACTAGTCGTTGACAGGTAGGACGTTGTAGCAGACAATTGTGTGTACTATGCTTAGGTCAGACTGTAGGCGGCATAGTTCCAGGTTGTCCAAGCTGGTGGCATAATTCTGGTGATGGGGACCACACCATACCTTACTCTGTCACTCAGCTCTAGCTTGGGTTGAAGAAACTCCCTGTTGGTATGAAGGATGAAAGCTTTTTTTCTTTTTGCTAGAATTGTATGAATGTTGGTGAAATTTTCACTTTGCAACTCCTTCATTTTCAAATTTACCAGGACAAACCTTGATGTGGAATGTTCTCTGAATATTCTGAATATTGGATTCCCTGGTTGAGATATTTTTTTGTTAATGTATCAGTTGTTCTCTGGAAACAAGGTGGTTAAATTTGGCGCTCAACCATTGACTGTGGTATTTGATACTTTTTACTGAACTGTTGTATGACATATGAAGAATAATGCCTTTGCCTTTCTTTGGTCCTCCAATTGAATAATTGCAGATACCTCGAGGTACACTAATTTTAATCCATTTCCCTTGATGGGTTTTCTTTTTAATGGATTTCATGCAATTTAATTTATCTTCTTTTTTTTAAAAAAAAATCTAGTCGCATTTATTTTTATTTATTTTGTGCTTATTACAGTAAACTGCCTTGGGCGACAGGATTGTGTGGCTGGAACAGAGATGTTCGGGTTTTTTGTTTTTTTTTTAAAGGAGAAACGTAAACAAATGACAGTCTTATTGAATGGTATGGGCCTTTTACGGTAATACCACCGTCTTCTGCATTAAGCACTGAGCAACCATGGAAACTGACACAGTTGCTCATTTCAAACAGATTGTCCAACGTCTGCTCTTCCATCACAGCAAGAGGAGATGATCAGACATATTCATTTCACATGGGAAGTGCACTTCTGTCCTCCTTCTGTTCATATAATGGGATGGTTAAGGGAAGAAGAGAAAAGCAATCTGTAAGCCGTGACGTTCCCAGTTAAAAGTCTTTGTGTCAATATGAACTTCCTGGTTGAATATCAGCAAAACTTTTCTTTTCTCTCTCTTTAATTAGAGAATGTTTATCACTCTTCACTCCTGGCCCCAAATGCCACAAAAGAAATAATGATATCGGGTTCTTATGAAGTATTTTCATCAGAATTTGTTCGTTATTGGTTCCTTGTCTCACCTGATGTGATTATTTTGAAGCATTTTTTTAATGAAATGATATTAAATTGATGTTGGTTTATTACAAATGAAGGTTCTGCCCTCAAATATCAACCTTATTTATAAGAATAACTATAGATCCAACTTTAATTATTCTTCACCATAAAAATACTGACAATATATTATCCAGAAGGTGATTTTCCAAAAGTCAACTTGCCTTTCTTCATTTTTTTTTCCCCTTGAAAACATTTTGTTTCTCATCTAAAAAGCTTCTTCAGTTCTTCACTGAAGAAAAGCCCCTTTGGGACAACCATTACCTGGTTGATTGAGAATCTCCATACTGTCCAGAACTTTATAAAGAAGTGCCTATCTGCCCAGAAAAAAGAGAACATTGGTAAAATGTATCTAGACAAGGTCAGTGATAGGGAATAATCAAAATAGTCAAATGGGCTGGATTTTTTTTTAATCACATCCAATATGGAAGACATCATGTGACTTAGGAAACCTTTTCTTAGCAACTGTAAACATACTTTCAGAATTCCAAAGGGCCAACTTTCTAGTCTAGAAAGATACTCCTACTGAATTTAAGGAATCATTAAAACTACAAGGACATCCGTGACTTCTGTGAATCTACCTTGTAAAGTAACAATGAGATGATGGTACATAACAAAATTAGAAATAAGTATTTATGCAAGGTAAGAGATGAGAAGTTGGAGAAACTGCCGAGGTTGCTAGTTTTTATATGAAAACTAAGAGGGGATTATGTTCTACCTAAGAAAGTTCACAAGCTATTTCTTAAAGCTCAAATTAGCAGATAAAAATTAAAATGCAAGATCATTATAATGATTAGTAATTATATTATAGTATGGATCCAGAAGTAATTCATTTTTACACTGCAAGATCAACCATGATTATAAAAAATTTCACTTTCTGTACAACCTTGAGAACAAATTCAATCATTTAATTATAATTTATTTATTAAACAGATTTGGGCATATACCGGTACATTATCTATCCACTTGGAATCAGCCTACTTTTCATGAAACCTTATCCTTATCAGAAGTCATTTTACAAAAACAGAGCTTCGAACTTTTTTTTCCGTTGAAACAGAGATGATAGGGGAAAAATGTGATTGTTGTTGTAATTACTCCTTTGTAACCATGATCAGACTCCATGAAATCTGATTAGAACCACTTCAAGAATGTAAAAAGAATCAAGCCAGAATAGTTTTTATAGCAGTTACATTGTGCGTCCATTATCCAGTCAGTAAATATTCCATTTTAATCTTCACCTGTAGTCCACTTAGCAGAAGGTATGTGAATCTATGACACATTTTCATCGCCAGGTCTGCTTGGGAATTCTCTGAATATTGTTCTACATCACCTCTTTTGACTATATCTCTTGGCACTGGCTACATTTAGTATTAGAACCATCGAAGCGTCACTTTTCAATAAACAGCTAGTGATGAAATTAAAATAAGGGTTCCACGAAGCCCTTTATATAATGTCATGTTAACTGTGAACTTCTTTCCCAAGGCCAGATATCTTATTATCTCTCTGAGATATAGCCAAGAGTTCCCTGTTCCCATGTGTTTAGGTACTCATAGGTGCAATGGAATATTTTCACAAAAGTCTGACACACAAAACAGCAGATTTATGTTTTGGTGCACCACTAATTGGGAGCCACTATTTCTGATGAACCAATAGCCATTAATTCAAATCCAGCATTCCAATTTACCAACTGGAGAGGATTTTTGTCAAACAAGAATTTCCACCTACATCCAGTGCACATAATCTAAAAGACCACTTAAATTCGAAAAGCTTTATTAGTTTATTTTAAACAGAGTTTCACATAATTACACATTACTTCTAGGCGCAGGAAGTACCATTCACATATGTCTATGGCAGGGATGAAATGCTCCCGGTTCGGACCGGATCGCCTGATCCGGTAGCGATGGAGGCGGGTGATTTGGAGAACCAGTAGCAAAAATCCCTGCCCCCCCCCCATGCCCAGCTGAGCCACACAATCATCAGAGGCTTTTTTTTACTTTTAAAAGCATTTTTTCTACAATCTCTTCGGCCGAAAAAATGCATTTAAAAGTAAAAAAAAAAAAAGCCTCTGATGATCGCGCGGCTCAGCTGGGATCGTCAGAGGCATTTAAAAGAAAAAAACCCTTTTTTTCTTTTAAATGCCTCTGATGATCCCAGCTGAGTTGCCTGATCGGCAGAGGCTTTTTAAAAAACTCAGCTTGGATCATCAGAGGCATTTAAAAGAAAAAAACCCTTTTTTTCTTTTAAATGCCTCTGATGATCCCAGCTGAGTTGCCTGATCGGCAGAGGCTTTTTAAAAAACTCAGCTTGGATCATCAGAGGCATTTAAAAGAAAAAAACCCTTTTTTTTCTTTTAAATGCCTCTGATGATCCCAGCTGAGTTGCCTGATCGGCAGAGGCTTTTTAAAAAAGCCTCTGCTGATCAGGCAATTCAGCAGGAATCATTAGAGCCTTTTGAAAGCATTTTTTAGAAAAAATGGTTTTAAAAGTATTTTTTAAAAAAATTGGCCACGCCCACCCAGTCACATTACCCTCCACCACCAAGCCATGCCCACAGAACTGGTAGTAACAAATTTTAGATTTCACCACTGGGTATGGAGATTCTCAGTCATCCAGGTCATGATTGTCCTAAAGATGCTTTTTTCAAAAGGCAACTTGGCTTTGTGTTTCCTTGAAGAAGTTTTGCTTCTTATCCAAGAAATGTCTTCAGTTCTGGACAAACTGTACAAACAAAGTCCAGTTTGCCTTTTGAAAAAAACACCTTTGTGATAACAGTCTCATACATGTTCATTCCTAAGAGAACCATCAACATTATATTTTTCACTTATCTTGGAATTGTGGAAAAAGAAAATGTATATCAGGTAAGAAGTAGATTAATTTATTAGAAAACTATCACGTTGGGAAGCTAAGAGGATTAGGGGAAATGCTGCTTGTGGAAGTAGGAATAAAATTGGAAGAATTAAAGAAGAAATGTAGAAGGAAAAAGTAAGTATTTAAAATGG
Source organism: Pantherophis guttatus (assembly GCF_059756535.1). NCBI lineage: Eukaryota > Metazoa > Chordata > Lepidosauria > Squamata > Colubridae > Pantherophis > Pantherophis guttatus. Next base: position 81,521,655 of record NC_142064.1, read on the forward strand.
GTTGTCCTAGGGAAGATGGAACACAAAACATCTACTTTTGAGTTGATTATCAGGGAATTGATGATTTTCCTTTCTTTTCTTTTACATAATATTGTTGTTGAAAGCATTAGACTCATGTTAATACTTCTTTAGTTCTTTAATTTTTCAATGTGATATGGATGTAGATTTGTAGTCTGGGAAAGAAATCAGCAATTAGTAAGAATAGAGCTCCTAGACTAGACTTATAAATTTCTAGATCTATAAAAATCAGAAATATAGGTAAATTCAGACATGGCACTGCTTCAAAATAACAACTTATTAAAGTTCTTAAACATGTTTTTAAAAGTGTTTACAGATCAGCTGGGAATTTCAACAATGCTGAAATCAAACTGATGAGAATTCATAAAATGACCAATGCCACAAGAACTGAATCTGATGCAAAAAGATTATAAAATGTATTACAAGAATAATTCACAAAATTGTATGTATAGTTGATTTAGCCATCTCATAATGCATGGTGTTCTCTTTTTGAGTTATTACTTTAGTAAAATCTAATGCAGATAATATATTTTAGAAGCCTGCAGAGCGTTGGTCAAGTGGTCAGGTTTGACAATTAACCCTTACGAAGGATGGACAGTCTGCTAGATAAACTAGATTGAACCATTATATTTATCCATATTTACCCATCCTAGATTTGATGCAAAGATATTTACAAATACCTCTCTAAGGAAGGAAGAGTTCAAAGGTTCCTTCAGTTTACCAAATGCTTTCCAGTTTAAATTTAGCCCTGGAAACTTTTCAGAGGATATAACTTGTTGTAGAGGGCAGAACAGCATGGTGGCCTAGTGGTGAAGATGCCTACTTCCCACCCAGAAGGTTGAGAGTTCAATTCTAGATAATGGCAGACGTGTCACTCCTAGAGCGCATATATATATATATATATATATACATATATATATATATATATATATATATATATATATATATATATATATATATATATATATATATATTTGCTGCAAACTCCTTGTAGACATCAGGAAGGGTATCTGGCCAGTAAACGCTGAGCTCCATCCAGTTGCCTTGACTCTACACTGAATTGAGGGGTTATGGGCTCATAAAAAGGAAATTTTTAAACTGGTTATAGAAGGCAGTATGAAGTGCTATAATAGTCTCTAGTGCTATTCGAGAGGAACACTTAGAACATCTACACAAAGTAGTAGCTATTTGAAGGACATGGTCTTTGTATAAATCCAGTGAAATACCACTCAGCATTTCAAGAATTCAAGTATTTGAATCAGGCAGTGAAAGTTGAAAGGGATAAAGTGGACATGATTCAAGATTTAGCTCTCCAAGTACAAAGAAAGAAGTGATATCATTCTTAGAGTTTGCAGAAGTATAGCATGGTAATTTTGTTCATAACAGTTTTTCAATCAGAGTGCAACTTCTTACATGCAACGAAAAAGTTTGAGCTAAATAGGATAAGATAAACAAAGCAGTCTCTGGAGGCATTTGAGAAATAAAAGAAATGGGGGAAAAAGCTATTTGCAAGAGCCAATCCTGAGAAGACCTGATTTTAGTCAACACGTTAGCTTCCCAGATGGATGCCTCTGATGTAAGTCTAGGGGCAATGTTCTTACAGGAGTCTAGTGAGAGAAACGATCCAAAAAAGCTTAAGTATTATACAATTGGGAAGAAGGCCTATTCTCTAAAATGAGCAGTAGGATGTATTTATGGGGAAGAAAATGTACAGTAATTTTCTGTCAACCACATGAACCATAACTGTTAATGTGATTAGAAAGAATAAAACATACCAACTGTCATCTCTTCCAATTGTATCACTCACTGCAAATTACATAAGGTTCCAATTGTACACAAGCTAGGATAGCAACACATTTTTTTTTATCAAGACCTGGTAAAGATTCTGCAGTAGTCACCACAGATAGATAGACATATGAGATAAAGAAGCAGAATCTTCTAAAGAAGAAGAAAATGCTTTGTTTTGTTTTTAAGGGAAGAAAGCTCTACATATGCATAGAGAGAAGCATGGGTCTAGTGCAGGGGCTCTAACCTTGGCAACTTTAAGACTTGTGGACTTCAGCTCCCAGAATTCCCCAGCTAGCATGGTTGACTGGGGAATTCTGGGAGTTGATGTCCATAAGTCTTAAAGTTGATAAAGTTGGAGACCTCTGGTATAGCAGACTGGTGCCTACAACACCTGGTTGTAGAATCATAGAGTCATAGGGTTGGAAGGGAACTTGGAGTTCTTCTAGTCCAACTCTCTGCCCAAGGAGTAAAGGAAGCTTTTGGAAATACAAATTCTTCTCTATGACAGTTGATTTAGAACTGCTCTAGAATAACTACTCTACATTCTCTGCCTACTTGCCAGCTGCTAATTGATCAATTGAATTCAGATAGAAGAAAGGGTGGACTGAATTCCTAGCTACTGAGAGATTGGAAGGTACCACAAGAGGATAGAATGTGTTGGAAAAAGGGACAGTGTATTTGAGCCTAAAAGATGAAACAGGTTATCTAAATAAAATCTAAAGAAATTTAAGAAGAGAACAATATTGGACAGCCAGGAAAAAAAACTGAATTGTTGTTGGTCTTAACACACACACACAAAAAGAAGTAGAATCAGCTGAGAGTTGAAAGTTACCTGCAAGCAATAATAGTCAACAATCTGAGATAAAAGATTAAATTTACTTCAAAGTGACTCATCATTTTGAATCTCCAAGAGAGGGAAAAAACAGAACTCCTACAGTGTGAGTGATAGGCTAACAAAACACTGTGAAAATGGAAGAATGTTAGAAAGGAAGATGGAGAAATAGTTTTATGACACTTAAAGGAGGAGAGCCAGAAATAAAAATAAAGATTGTATGTTACTTGAATTCAGTGCATAAAGCTACTTCTCTAAGAACACAGAAAACTCTGTAATAGGCTTAGAGGAAGCTACCCAGGGTTCATGTGGTTACAGAAAGAATAGGATTAAGACTTTACATTCATAAAACGTCAGCATTACTCATGAACCAATAATAGAATCTATACCTCTTTGTCTATCATACCTGGGAATCATCCTAAATGAATCAGCCACAGTACTGAAGTTTGAAGCTTTGCATTTGTAACTATCAAACTCTTCTGCCTGATCCTAAATATATTCCTACATTTTTCATTTTCAAAAAGACTGGCTTCACTTTTTCATATTGAAAATATTACTTGCCATGAAAAGATACATGCTCGGCATTACAAGACAAGACAGAAAGACCTGCAGAGGGATTAGAGAACAAATGAAAGTATAGGATATCATCATGAGAGTAAAAGAATTGAAATGGAAATGGTCACTTAGCAAGAAGAACTGATGGCAGTTGGACCAAGGCAGTCATAAAATGGATCCCACTTGATAAAAAGCGTCCACGAAAGAGATAAAAACAAAATGGATTGATGACAACAGCAAGTATTGCTGGCCCAACTGGCAAAAGAAAGCTCAGGGCCATATTGGCTGGAAACAGGTGGAAGAGGCCTTCATTCTGCAGTGGATAGACAGTGGCTAAAACAATATTCAGAACCATCAAGATAAAGTTTATTTTGGGAGATTCTTATTTCAAACAAAAAACAAAGAATGCCGGACAATATACGGTAATCTGTGAATATAACCATTTAGCTGAATGAAGAAGCTGAAATGAAGTTTTATATCATCAGTATATTAAGATTGCTTTATATATTGACACTGTATGTGGCATATTGAAGGAAGGTTACAATTTAATAATGAATAAAAATGTTGTTAGAAGTAAAAACTATATTTTACTGTTTCACTTGGCACTCCCTGAAATAATAACAGAATAAGAAATATAATAGCCACCTAAGTAAACCTGCTCTTGATTTAGACTTTCACTGATTAAAAAAAAAGACTCAAAACCACAAATGTTGGTTTACACAAATCAATCAACAAATTTGACTCTGTTAAACTACTGATTAAACTGAAAGAAGTTAGCTGTACTACAAACTTGCCTAAAATGAAATTCATGGTGATGCCAGCTAATATTAGTAATAAATAATTAATAATAAAATGTTTGTTCAAAATTGGTTATACTGGGATGAAGCTCACTTTGAATTCACTCAGCATATGTTTCAGATGAAATGGATCCCATTTGCCTCATGATTTACCACATGATGTTCCTGTGTATCTGACTATTTTGTCTGTTGTAAATATAAATGTTAAATATATTTATTTATATAAAACTGCAAGTTGGTGTCAGCCCCTCCCACTTTGCTGCACAATTCCCTGACAGTAAGAGAGGGATTTATCTTGTATCACTCCCAAACTATGAAATAAATGTCCTTAAAGTAGCTTTAATCTGCCAGCCTTTCTATTTCTCGAAAGAAGTTTAGATTTTCCTTTTTTTTAGTCAGATTTATATCTGCTGGATTTTAAAGATTATATTATTTATTTAAGACAGCTGCCTTCTGGGTAGAAATATCTGGATAAATTAAAATAAAAACAATGAATAGCCTTGTGATATGTTTTAGAGAACCCTGTCATGTTTACACTTTTACCCTGAAACTTTCTGTATCAGTAATTTTTTATATGCGCAGAAGAGTTATAACATAGCTTTCAGTGCAAATATACACTTTTTAAAAAGTTAATCTTCCTAGCCAGGAGCAATAAACATGGCAGACTCCATTCACTACATTTGTTTATGATGTCCTGGAATTGTTTTTTTTTTAAGGAGCATGCCATTTTGAGGGCAAATATATCCCAGACAGATTTTTTTTAAAAGATTCATAATGACAAACACACACACAGAGAAAAAGAAAACCCTCTTAAGCACATGGGTTAAAACTACTGATAGAAACTCAACACTTCATTTATTTAAACAAACTTGGGGACTTAGGAAGTGTATAATGTCAGATGGTGAGCTTTACCCTTTGGGGAAACTGCCTTTGAAATGCCATCTGTTTGGCTCACAAGTTTTTCGAAGGCATGAAGTCATCAAGGTCAAACATGGGCATTTCTACTCAGATCACAAGTGGGATTGATAAAAAAAGAAAGAGTGATATTAAAAGTTGTATTTCTTTTAATAATGGTTCTTAAAACTTCACCCTATGCCATATGAGGCTCATTTGATTTAAGTGGCTAGGGACATTACCTGTGGATAGGCCTGCAGTCAGTTAACTTGATTAAAATCTTTGATGCATGCTGGGTCAAAAACATACCTGAGAAATGTTACAATAATGTCCTTGACAATTATGTTTCATCTTTTTATTTATACAGATTTGAACCGTTTTGCACACGGTAACGTGCTAAGAAATGAAACCGGTTTGGTTAAGAATGTCATACGCATTTCACATAGGGTTAAAGGTAATGGTAAAGGTTTTCTCCGTTCAGTCCAGAGGTGGTATTCAGCAGGTTCTGACCAGTTCTGGAGAACCAGTAGCGGAAATTTTGAGTAGCTCGGAGAACTGGTAAATACTACATCTGACTGGCCTCTGCCTCCCGAGTCCCAGCTGATCGGGAGGAAATGGGGATTTTGCAGTAACCTTCCCCTGGAGTGGGAAATGGAGATTTTACAGTATCCTTCCCCTGTCACACCCACCAAGCCACACCCACCAAGCCACACCCACCAACCCACGCCCACAGAACCGGTAGTAAAAAATTTTAAATCCCACCACTGATCCAGTCATATCGACTCTAGAGAGTGGTGCTCATCTGAGAAAGTCAGCATTGTCTGAGGACATTTCTGTGGTCATGTGGCCAACATGATTATATGCTGAGGAGATGGAATGTTGTTACCTTCCCACCAAAGTAGTACCTATTTATCTACTCGCATTTGCATGCTTTCGAACTGCTAGGTGGGCAGGAGCTGGGGCAAGTAACAGGAGCTCAACCCATCGCATAGTGCTCAAGTCTCGAACCTTTCCAGCTGACAAGCTCAGCATCTTTTAACCACTGAACCATTGCTCCTTTCCTGTAGGGTTATGAAGGGATATTTGTTGCAATCAAAATGCTTCTTGGCAAAAGTTCCACTTCTGCAGATCTGAGTAGCAAAAGCCATTTCCCTTCCATTAGAAGCATCAGAGTGACTTGATGTTCCGCCTTCTGCCACTGATAGCCTCCCACTGACCAGTACGCTCCCACAGAGAGGGACTCCTCAGGGTGCTGTCAGCCAGGCAATGTCAGCTGGCGACCCCCAGGGGGAGGGCCTTCTCTGTGGCAGCTCCTGCCCTCTGGAACGATTTGCCCCCGGAGATACGAAGGATATCGGATCTCCGGGTCTTTCGCCGTGCCCTGAAAACTTTTCTTTTCCATCAAGCAGGGCTGGCGTGAACCCCCCCCCCTTTTTAGTCTTTTTTAGTTTTTTAGCTTTTAATTTGTCAATGGGTTTTAATTCGAATTGTTTTAAATTTGGGGCAAAGTATGTAATTCTTTTAATAATTTTAAATTTTTATTGGTATGTGTTTTAGTTCTGGCTGTGCACCGCCCTGAGTCCACTAGGAGAAGGGCAGTATACAAATTGAATAAAATAAATAAAATAAAAATAAATAAATAATGTTACAAGGCAAAACACAATGTTGAGGCAGATCTCAGCTGATCCATGCAACCTGAAGTTCATATATACCGACACACTGACCAGAGTCACACATATTATTTTGTGTGCTACAGTATATGTTGAGTGCTGGTTTTGCTTTAAACTCATAGTAACATACCAAATTGCAACATGAATTTAAATAATTCCTGGTTCCAAACTTACCTTTTTGAACATGTTTGATTTAATTCTTTCTTAAATTGTTATTGGCTTTTAACTAAATTATTTTTTTCTTCCTCATTTTTAATGGAATTATATTCCACTTTGGGATTGTTTTTAAATATGGAAATTTGGGATATAAATTTGGTAAATAAATAGTTAAAAGGATGTAGTTGGAGACTTAACAGGATTGTGTAAACTCATCAGACTGACTTGTTTTATAATCCATGATAAAAAAAAAAAAATGGTTAAATGTAAAGCTTGAGCCTAGCCATTAATTGCATTCAGATTCTTGATGGGTAAATTGAAACCATTTCCAACCATATGATCTGCTTTTAGATGCATATTTTTTTTTACTTCCTCTATACAGCCTTCCTTCCCCTCCCCCCCCATATCTAGCCCAGTTTCATTTGAGTTTCTGATTACTAGGGATATGGATACCTTGCAAAACCCAATTCAAATTATTGATTCAATTCAGGAAATCAATCCCATCCAATAATTGAAATCAGTTGAGAAAATTGACTCAAATTAGACCTTTGAATGATCAATTTAGATTGGATCAATTTTGATTTCCAAACTGACTTGGAAGAAACTGTGTATGTGCAGAATCATCCAACATGCTCAATTTGATGATCTGAATCCATTTTTCAATTCCATTAAGAAAGTTGATTTAATTTGGAGACTGAATCAAATTGTCTCCGAATCAAATCTCCAAGCTGTGAATTTACAAATTAATGCAGGCAATAGTGTTCCCTATTACATCCCATGGATGTGAAAGTTGGACTTTCAAGAAGCAGGGCAGAAAAAAGTATCGGAAGTTTTGAACTTTAGTGTTGGAGGAGACTTCTGATAATTCCAAGGATAGCTAAGAAAACAAGCAAATGGTTCATAGAACAAATCAATCCAGAATTCTCACTTGAGACCCAAATGCCCAGGCTCAAATTATGTTATTTTGGATAGTTTCACGTTCATATGTAATAACGCAGTTCTCTTGAGAAATCAATAATGTTGGGAAAGCTAAAAGGAAAGAGAAGATAGGGATGACCAATAGTAAAATGGACGGATTTAACTGTAGTTGTAATGGGTATGCCATTAAACTGAAGACCAAGGTTGGGGATAGATAATTGACACTGACTTGAGATCACATTGTCATTCAATTGGATAAGAACTGAGGAAAAGCTAAAAATCTTGTTTTTTTTTAGTCTTGCAATATCACTTAAATGGTAAAATAAAAGTTATAAAACAACTTCATGGCATTATTTATTATTGTGAGAACTAGGTTTTACATGTTTTCTCCCTTCCTTCCTCTCTGGTGAGGTTGAAATGATGAAATTCAGTTTATGATTAACCACAGTTTATTCTCTAATCTGTGACACATTTAATTGTGGCCTTTGAAACAAGCCTTCTTTTTAAACCAAGCTCTATGGTTGGCATATTTTAGTAATCCAGGTTTAATGACATTTTTCCTGAATCTGGGTGTAATATGACTGAAATACAGACTTTCCCCTTCCCTCCCGCTCTCTCCCTCCCTCCCTCCCTCCCTCCCTTCCTTCCTGAGTTGTATGAAGACCTTCCAATCTCTCATTATAATTCTACAAAATGTATCTCCATGGATTCATAGACTTAGAACAATATTGTTATTTATTTTTATAATGAATTTCATATATATTTTATTGGAATTGCAGGAAAATTTAACATGACAATAATAAAAATCAAGGCTAATAATGATCATTTTATTTCCTGCCTACCTGGAAATATAGCAATACACATAGAATTCTCAGAAAAGCCTGGTAACTCAATCATGGTGCTACCTTCTAGGTGTTCTCCCAATCTATTTATGTCTTCAATTTGCAAGAGCTTTCAGTACAAGTAAAGTGAAAAGTCATTTTGGGCGATCTGGATTTTGAAAATAATTATCTTTTAGGGGTTCCTCTCCCCATGAAAACAGAAACAGACTGTCCCAAAGTTAGCTCTTCATCTGCTGATAAGATGAATGTACTGATTAACACCTTTTTCAAGTTGGACTGGAGGTGAAAGCAATCTCATTTGGCAAAACCTCATCCCATTTGCTGACATCTTCATTAACCTCACTGATAAGGAAACCATTTCACAATTTTTTTTGTTCAAGGCTGGAGATGGTATCTTCATACTTTCACCTAACAATGCTAATTCTCTGTGTGAAACATGCAGGTTGAATTGCCTTGATAATTTCATAGAGCTCTATACCTTTTTGTGTTTCTCCCTTTAGTTTAAAAGGTTGACACAGAAAGAAACCAATTATTTCAAGCTCACAGAAGAAGGCTGGTTATCAGAGGGACATTTTATTTTTTTCATCAAAACAAAATGCACAAGAATAAAGATCCAGAAACATAGCTGAAAGGGGTCATCAGATCATATTGGTTAGACACATATACAGGAGTGAAATGCTACCAGTTCAGGCAGGTTCGCCTGAACCTGTAGTAACAATTGCTATTGGTTCACCGAACCGGTAGTAAAAAATGCTATTGGTTCACCGAACCGGTAGTAAAAAAACTTTAAAAAAAAGTTCAAAAGATCAGCTGAGCTATGCGCAATTGTCGGAACTTTTTTTTTACTTTTTAAAGCATTTTAAACTACCAGTTCCAGAGAACCAGTAGTAAAAAAAATACTTAAAAAGTAAAAAAAAAAAAAGGTTTCGACGATCACACGTCGCTCAGCTCATCTTCGGAACTTTTTTTTTTACTTTTTAAGCATTTTTTACTACCGGTTCTCCAGAACCAGTAGTAAAAAATGCTTTTAAAAAGTAAAAAAAAAAAAGTTCTGACAATCAGCTGAGCAACGCGCAATCATCGGAACCTCTTTTTTTACCTTTTAAAAGCATTTTTTTACTACTGGTTCCAGAAAAATGTAGTAGTAAAAAATGCTTTTAAAAAGCTTTAAAAAAGGTCCCCAAGCTTGCGCATCACAGCTGATTCTCCCCCAGCTGTTCTACTTACCTTCCCAAGCCTCCTTTTGCAGCCAATGAACTGGTAGCAAACCGGTTCAGATATTACCACTGCTCATATATCACACAAACATATGGTTTGTTTTAACCATGAATAAGGCACAGTGTCTTGCTTTGTAAAATATATAAAGCTGTAGACCATACATTACAATCTACAATGACTATTCTTCTTAATACTACTCTGGGAAGCCTAACAAGTGGCTTTTTTTTTTTTTTTTTGGATAAAGAAGCAGCTAAGAAATGAGATGATTAAGAAGCATGCATAGCTTTTATCTTTGGTTTCTCCTAAAAATGATCAGATAGATTGGTTTTAAAAATCTAAGGAACCACTGTCAGCCCTATGGAAAAACTTGGGTTAGTACATGCTGACTTCAACACCACGCCCTAATTTTCATAATGGCATGGGTACTTTGAAACATTCAATCTACAGTTTGAATCTTACTTGGTACCATCTTAATTAGGTTGATCTTGATGATTGAGGTAAAATAATCTTACCAGCTTGGTCAAAATGCACAGAACGTTCACATCACCAATATCCAGAATGCTTGTGAGATCTACCAAAAAGAAATTGGTTTAATGGAATACATAGTTTAATATGTAATTAATAGAACACTAAGACAAGGAATCTCCTTGTCTGGTGAAAATCTATTTTAACTCCCTGTAAGAATAATTTATTTATACATTGTGAATATGAGAATATGACTATTTTCATTTTTCTTCAATAGATATAGTGGATGTCCGGATATTGTAAACATGAAATATTGGGTACACTAAATAGAGTTGCTTATAGTTTCAGAAGATATCTTGGTACGAAATGAGAGACCTGGTTTGGTCTACTGGGTAAGGCACCAGACTAGAAACTAGGAGACAGTGAGTTACAGACCCACCTCAGACATGAAACCTGGATGGGTAACCCATCACCACTAATCAATCAACACTTGGTTGATCCAAAAACAAATAAACCAAAAAAGCACAACCTGAACTTGTGGGGAAAATGCTAGGAAGGAAAAAAAATATCTTGTTATTAAATTAAATTATTTTAGTCTATGAAGAAAAATGTAGAATAAAATGAGGTGAAATAAAGAAAACTTTCTACATGTCAGGTTTTATTTTTTTGGGGGGGGGAAGGATCTCTCCCAGAATTATTCTCAGGGTATGATTTTTATTTTTTTTTTAGAAAAAGTCAACATGACAGCTACAAGATTGCAATCAAAGTTCTGCCTGGTTTTTTTTTTAATCAATCACATCATGGTGGCCAACATCTTGACTTTTTTGACCATAGCCTGAGGATTTCCCTGTTGAATCAAATAACAGTTCATGGGTGCAATGATGCAGAAAAAGAATTATTTCTGAAAATGATATCAAGATAAAAGAGGAAATAATAGAACAGAGTCTGGAGGCCTACAAATATGAGAAAATAAAACTTCTTTGATGGCACATCCTAAATTCATTAATCATGAATATTTGTTATAAAAAAGTGGGGGTCAAGCTACCATAAAAATCGGTGAAAGTATTGACAGCCTTGAATTGTATGGTTGTCTCCACTGTGATCTCTTGTCTTTCCCTGTTGAACTTCCATTCAGGCATATCTGGGCCTAATTTTGTTTTTCTCTAGCCTTCAAATTTTGCAAGGCAATTCTCCAACCTCAAAGAAACAAATAAACAAACAAAAATATAAAGAATGCACATGACAGTACCCAGAGAAAGATATCTGTGGAAGGGATGAATTCATTAAAATAATATATATCCCAATGTTTATGTTAGAAAAAACTCACAATAAAATATATATATTTGCTAAAACTGAATTCTTATATGGAAGTGGGAAAATGGTGAAGCAATCTATAATTTAGAAAAGGATGAAGGAAAAGAAAAAAGAAAAGTTTGGGATGATTTCCGATCAGTCCCCATTCGAGAGCTGAGTGCTGTACAATGGGGTGAGCTCCTGGTTCAGCTCCTGCCAATCTAGCAGTTCGAAAGCATGCAAATGAGAGTAGATAAATAGGTACCACTTTGGTGGGAAGGTAACAGTGTTTCCATGCACCTCGGCATAGCAGTCACATGGCCACAGAAGCGGCCAGTCACATGGCCATGTAAGCGTCTTCAGACAATCTGGCTCCCTGTTTTGGCTAGGTTTAGTTTAGGATTGGATCAGACTGCCGCAAGCGCCATTTCGACTTTTTTGAACCCCCTTGCCCCTTGCATCTCCGAGGTTGCTGCTGATCTGGCTCATGAAGCAGATCAATTGATCTGTATAATACTCAGAAATATTAAAATTATGTTATATGCTTTGATCCAAATTACTGTATTATGAACTGGGGAAGGAACATAACTCTAACTCACACCTAAAAAGAATTTAATTCAGCAATTCCAATGTGACAAATGTTTTATTTATTAGTCCAATTTATATGCCGCCCTTCTCCGTAGACTCAGGGCAGCTTACAATGCATTATAGCAATAGCCTGCATACTTTTATGTATATACCTGCTTATTAGGGCTTTTGCCCCCCCCTCCCAAGCGGTGTTGTTCTATACAAAGCTGGCTTATTGCCCCCTCAATCCGGGTCCTCAATTTGCCTACCTCGAAAGGATGGAAAGCTGAGTCAACCTTGAGCCTGGTGAGATTTGAACTTGCACTAATTGCAGGCAGCTGGCAGCTAAGTGCTAGCACTTAACAGCACTTAGTCCGCTGCACCACCGAGGCTCATCAGAAAGTTTAACACATCATTTCCCCTTCTTTTTTGGGTATGTGTGTGTGGAGTACAGCCTCAGTAAATCTTAATAAATGAATCTCAGCTAAACACATAAAAGGGCTTGATGACCTAAAACACTCACAAGTTAATTCTCTCTTCCTCTCTGTATGCAGAGCTAATTTTCCTGAAATACAACTTGCCAACTTTGAAACGTGCAACTTAGAGGAATACAAAAAAAAAGGTTCGGAGCCAAGAACGGCATGAGGATTCAGAGTGATTGGTGTCAGTTATTTCTCTAAGCCTTTGAGTGATTTAATTTGTGGAAGTAATTCCAAGAGTAATATCCCATTTGAAGTTAATGGTAGCTGTGCACTTAAGCACATTGACTGATAGCTACTTTACAGTTTGAGCTTGTTAGCAGATCAGGAAATCACTACAGCTCATCAAGTGAGGGATCACCTAAAAAGAATACAGACAGAACAGCTCATTCTTAGAGGAAATGGTAGCTTTCAGTAAAATTACAGGCTTTGGCTATAGCTTTATATTATTACTAATATTATTACTGGTAATCTACAATTACTAGACTAGACTAGACTAGACTAGACTAGACTAGACTAGACTAGACTAGACTAGAATAGACTAGAATAGACTAGAATAGACTAGAATAGCAGAGTTGGAAGGAGCCTTGGGCTTGGAGGTATTCTAGTCCAACTCCCTGCTTAGGCAGGAAACCCTGTACCATTTCAGACAAATGGTTGTTCACTCTCTTCTTAAAAACTTCCAGGGTTGGAGCATTTACAACTTCTGGAGGCAAGTTGTTCCACTGATTAATTGTTCTAACTGTCAGGAAGTTTCTCCTTAGTTCTAGGTTGCTTCTCTCCTTGATTAGTTTCCACCCATTGCTTCTTCCAAGCAGGAGCTCCTCCTTTTAGGCAGGAGCCTAAAAATTTGAGTCCTAATCAAGAATTATTAAGATAACGACTGAGAACATGGGAAATTCCTAGCAGGATGGTTTGTTTTTTTCTTTTCTTTTGTAAAATTAGCCTGTTCAGTTGTGATAAATTTAAAAATGTCCAAGTATTGAAGAAGTCCCTAAGGTATTTCTCCAAGGGCTCCAATCATGGTTGGCATCACATCAAACTCATGTCAGAAGCACCGAGATGCTTCTGGGATGAAAGGATTAGACAGTGATATCACCATTGCCGGGGGATGCCCAGTTGGGGGCTCTTTTTATGTCTCTGGCAGGATGGGAGCTCACCCTGCTTGCCCCACAGCAGCACTCAGGTCTTGAAAGTGGGCTTGCTAACCTCCAACCTGGCATCCTAACTACACAAACCATAAACAGCAGCAGCAGCAGTAATAATAGTACTGTGTTTCTCCGAAAATAAGACCCTGTCTTATATTTTTTTGAACCCAGGAATAAGCGCGTGGCCTTATTTTCTGGGATCTCTTATTATTTTGGGGCGCGTGGAGCAAGGCAGGGCTTCTCTTGCCATCTTACCTGATTTCCAGCTCTGCGTTTAAATATTTTCGGGAGGGCTTATTTTCGGGGGGAGGCTTATTTTAGCACATGCGCTCAAAAGCCTGATTGAGTTTATTATCAGGGGATATCTTATTTTCAGGGAAACAGGATAGTTGTCAACAACCACTCATTCAGTGACTGTGGAAGCAAAGCCTGACTAGGCTAAAACATTATTTTTTCACTTTTAAAATGGGCTCTTAAAATCCTCCAAATGAAGAAAAAAAGTGGGTTTTTTTGGCTTTACACCCACATGAGCCAGTCTATTGAAGGAACATTGGCAGGCAACACATGGCCTTTTGCTCTTTTTTAGTTCTGTACAGGCAGCACAATAGGCTGGTTGCCATGCTGTACCATATAGGCTGCTCTCTTCTTTCTCCCATTTGATTAAACAGCAAGCAAGCAAGTACACCCTACCCCAAAAGTGTCATCCGTTCATGTATAACCACCTTATTAATCTCTTAATGTTGTCTGATGAGTCATGAGTTTTATTCTCTTCCCTTTATCTAAGGAAGCCTGGAGCACTATCTCTGCCAGAAACTTCAGCTGTAATCTATACACCCTACGATACACACTATATTACAGTGTAAAATTACATCTTCTTCTTGGAGGAAAGGGAGAGGCTGGCACATTCCTGTGTTTGCTGTCTCTCTTCATCAACAAAAGCTCTTTACTAATCTGAAGCAATATTGCTTCCTTGAAACTGCACCTTCAGAACGCTTCCTATTAGCAAACAGCATGTAACATCACTTTTACAAGCTACCCTACGGTACTATAAAGCCATGATCTGCTCTACAGTGACTTCATTTTAGCACCTACTCACCCAAAGCCAATAAAGAATGACTAAGCCAGCTATCAATAGAAATGAGAAACCACTGCAGCAGCCTTCAGACCAGCTAGTCAGCAGGGGGGAGGTTTTGCAATGGTGCTGTTCCCAAAAATGATCTCAGCTATGTGTGACTAGAAAGGCTCAATGCAATGGGCACGAATGAGAAGACTACATTTATGCAAGGAATAGAGCCATTGTTGTGAGTTTGAGCCTGTTGTTATCATGTCTCATTGGTCCCCAATAGCAAAGTTGTCCTCTATAATAGCAGTCCCCTTTTTGCCTCTGCCATGAGGCATCGTTGGTGGCGTTAGGGAGGGGATGGTTTTGCACATACAACCTAATCCCACACATGTGCAAATAAAGCTTCACATGCTTGCCCACTGCTTAAGCTGCTCAATTCCAAACAGGGTGTGGACCAGTATCGGTCTGTAGCCCAGAGGTTGGGGACCCCTGCTCTATATCATAGTAGACCTCTCACCCTTGTTGATATCTTTATAGCACCAAGTTGAGTTATTTTTCCTTTCCTGGGCATGTATAATACTCTTCATGTGCCTATATTATACTTAAATAATAGTTCTTCTACCGGTAATAGAATGTAATAGATTTTGCTATTGTATTGACTTCACTGCTTTAATATTATATTAGTTTTTACTATTGTATTGACTTCACTGCTTTAATATTCTGAATAATGTTATAATCTGTCCAGAGAATTTTAAATATTGGATGGAATGATGACGACGACGATGACCTCTTTTATTCATTAAACATGAAACTTAGTCAACTAAACATTTAAAAATGTATCATAAATATCATTGACTGGTGCTGATGGTTGATAGTGGATGCTGCCAGCATCCTAGGTCCATGAGGCGAACCTATGGCACACGTGCCACAGGTGGCATGCAGAGCCATATCTGCGGGCATGTGAGCCGTTGCCCTAGCTCAGCTCCAGAGCACATGCGCGTACCGCTCACACCACCCCTCCCCTCCCAGGAGTCTCCACGCAGCCTGTTTTGGATGCCAGGTAAATACAGGGCTTGCGTGGAGGCTCTGGGAGGGCATTTTTGGTTTCCGGAGAGCCTCCGGGGGGGCAGGGGGGCGTTTTCATCCTCCCCAGGCTTCATGGGCCTACCGGGCCCATTGGAAGTCAGGAAACAGGCCATTTCCAGCCTCCAGAGGCTTCAGGGAGGCCTAATAGGCCCAAAATGGGGTACGGGGGGTCGTGCGTGCATGCACGGGGGAGCGCGGGGGTGTGCGCTTGCGTAGGGGGGCAAGGCTCAGGGGGGCATTGAATTATGGGTGTGGGCATACACTTTTGGCACCCGAGAAAAAAAAGGTTTGCCATTACTGCCCTAGGTGATGATGATGATGATGATGATGATGATGATGATGATGATGATTTCATATTCGGAGATCTTCTAGGTTTGGCCAATATTGATGCTGCTACATCTATATTTGACCTTGGATGGAGTTCCACTTCTTCATTCAAGGATACTATACAATTTGAGGGTGTTTATGGACTCACAGCTCTTGCTCAGTGAATAGGTGGCAGCTTTGGCCAGGAAGGTTTTTTTCCAGCTTCATCTGGTTCACCAGTTCCACTCTTTCCTAGATCAGGGGGCCCTTCAGACCAATCACTCATGCTCTGGACACCTCATGGCTTGATTACTGCAATATGTTTACATGGAGCTGCTCCTGAAGTCCACCTAAAAACTTCAGCTGCTCTGTAATGGAGAAGCAATGATGTGCAGCAACATACTTGGTACGCCCATGTAACAATTCAGCTTCCTGAGTTTCACTACTTGCCAATTTCCTTTTAGTTGCAATTCAAGGTGCTAGTTGCTACCTATAGAGCCCTCTATGGCATAAAGCCTGGTTATTTGAGTGACCGCCTGTCTCCCACAGTATCTGCTCAGCTGGTTTAATCAGCTGGTTTAATCTGGTAGGGTTGGTGCACTCCAGATTCTATCAATTAGGCAATGCCATCTGTCTGCACCCCGGAAGCATACTTTTTTGGATGCAGTCCATCTCACTTTCCAAACATTTAATTGCATTTTTTTTTCTGTAGGGGAAGTTAAAGAGGTTAAGACTTAAGGGGGGGGGAAAGACAATGAAGAAAGAAGGAGACACAAAAACTACATAAACTTGTAATGAATAGACTAGATCTACTTTGATGTGTTTTACGCAGAAGTACTTGAAAAAAAAATCAAAGGTACAATATGATGACTGTTATTGTCTATTAAGCCCAGGAAATATCAGACTAATGGCTTACATGTAGTTATTTTGCATTACATGTAGTTATTTCTATGAAAACAGATGCACCCATAATTTATTGCTCTTCCTAAAAATATATCTTGCTATTGAGGACCAGCAAGATAAGATAATATCAGGCTCAAATCCAGAACAATGGTCCCATTTGTTGCATAAATTTAGTCTACTCGTGGGAAGAAGACTCATGTCCATTGTAGGGAGCTACTTACCATGTCTGTCTGTTTGTAAAAATCATCTGATTTTTAAACATATGTATTAATAGTATATCCCTCCAAAAAAGTCAGTATTTACATAAAAATTGGGAGGGGTGGGTTGAAGGTTTCAAATAAAGCATTTCTTTCTTTCTTTCTTTTTAAAGAAAAGCCCACTATTAAGTAAACAAACTTTTGCTCATGCAGTGGGACTTCACATCCCTTTCCTCTCTGTCTCTGCTCTGTTTTGGTTCTGGCCATGGACAGAACCAAAACTGCTCTGCTCTTAACCCGCTTAAGAGTTAAGGATGATACAATCTTGGGATAAGGCAACCTTTGAATCATTTCCATCTTGTTAAGTATTTAAGGAATATTTTTATTGTTTAGTTTTTGTACACTCTTCTGTTCCCCTTTGGGGGGGTGAGTAGAAGAGGAACAATTAGGCCATGAGCCCTGATTAGTATGCTAATTCCTGAAACCAGCCCAAATTGGATTAGGCAATTCGACATTTGCTTCTAAAATAGTATATATTGACAATTTTGGGACAACCCCCCCCCCAAGAATCAAATGTAAAAGCAAAAATGGCAAAACCAAAACACTATTTAGACATAAAACATCCACCACATAGTTTCCCAGAAACTTCTGTTGTGTTATCATCACTTGAATTATATTAGCCATCAGATGTAAAGCAGCATTTACATGTGTGAGTGTACATGTGTTGATTTCCAAGAAAATAAGAAATAGAAACATAATTTTAGCCAGATAAGAAGCCTCTTTCTTTTCTGATTTATGCTCAAATACTCTCTCTTTCTCTCTCTCCCTCTCTCCCTCCCCCTCTTTCTCCCTCCCTGTCTTTCTTTTTTTCTTCCTCCCGCTCTGTCATTGCTATCTGATTTATGCTCAAATAGTCTCTCTCGTTCCTTCCTTCCCTCCTTCCCTCCCTCTCTCTTTTTTCTTTCTCTCTCCCCCCCTCTTTTATTATTATTATTATTATTATTATTATTATTATTATTATTATTATTATTATTATTATTATTATTATTAGACTTCTATACCGCCCTTCTCCCGAAGGACTCAGGGCGGTGTACAGCCATATTAAAACACATAGAATTACAGAGTTTAAAACCAATTAAAATCAAATATACAAAATGGCTCAAAAATTTAAAACATTTAAAACATACACACACCCCTTAAAAATTTATATTAGGCCAATCCGGCTTGCTGGAACAGAAGGGTCTTCAGGGCGCGGTGAAAGGTGCGGAGGTCGGGGCTAAGACGAAGCTCTAGGGGGAACTCATTCCAGAGAGCCGGTGTCCCCACCGAAAAGGCTCTCCCCCTGGGTGTCGCCAGTCGACATTGTTTGGCCGATGGCACCCTGAGGAGCCCCTCTCTGTGGGAGCGTATTGGCCGGTGGGAGGCTATTGGTGGCAGAAGGCGGTCTCATATATACCCCGGTCCTAAGCCATGGAGTGCTTTAAAGGTGGTCACCAACACCTTGAATCGCACTCGGAAGACCACCAGGAGCCAGTGCAGCTCATGCAGGAGGGGTGTTACATCTCTCTGTCATTACTTTCTGATTTATGCTCAAATAGTCTCTCTCCTTCTGTCCCTCCCTCCCACTCCCTCTCGCCCTCTCTCCCTCCCTCCCTCCCTCTGTTATTCCTCTATTATTCCTCCTCACCCCTGACATCCATGTATGCATAGCCTGAATAGTAGTAAAAGGTGGATGCAGAGAAAAGGAGTGGAATTATTTTCACAGTTGACTCAGGGAACTAAATTTCCTTCATCTTTGGAGGCCTGGGAGAAGGCCAGGAAATAATTAAAATTACAAGGAAAAAAGGTTCAGGTTAGATGTCAGGTGGAACCTCCTGGCCTATGAGTTTATAGCAAGGCTATCGAGTTAAGTGATCCTCAGACAGAGGCGGTCATCTGTCAGAGATGCTACCCTGAGCAAAGTGTTGGGCTAGATCAGTGTATCACAATAATGACAACTCTGAGAAGCTGAACTCTCAGAACTCCCTACCCAGCATACTTGAAAAACATTGTTCTAGATCAGGGATCTCCGAGCTTTGCAAGACTTATGGTCTTCAACGTCCCATGCTGGCTAGGGAATTCTGGAAGCTGAAGTCCAGTAGTCTTAAAGTTGCTAAGTTTGGAGACCCCTGTTCTAGATGACTTTCAAGAGCCGTTCCAATCCTACAAGTTTATGAAGCCATTTCAGTTCCATTGAAGAGGAAGCAAGGCTTGTCAAGCTTTCTGAACAGCACAGGTAATTCTCTGATATTTATTTTTTTTAAAAAAGGCCCTCATTCTGCCCTGGAAGTAAATATGACACATTCTATCTAAAGGTTCTAAAAAAAGAAGACCTAATTCATTAATGCAATCAAGACAGTAAAGAACATTATTACTATGGTCAAAATGTATCTCTTTCTCTGTACCTAAAAATAAAAAAAGGGAAGCTGTGATGGAGATGCTTTATTATTTGTATGAATTCTGATGGGGCAGTCTAAATTCAGCAGGATTAGATTCCTCTCGTTTTCTGTCCCTCCCCCGTCTAGGCTTTGTACCTGCCAACTTCATAAACAGACATTATAATCTTGTCACTCACCCAGATATGCAGCCTGGAGCTGTCATATCCCCTCAAACACATCACCCTCCCTTCTAATGTCATCATAATGAAAAGTAAAGAAAACTTAAGCAGGCAGCAATATTACTTTTCTCTTTTTAGAATCAAAGTAATTTGGGTGGTGGTATTGTGTATAAAAAAAAGAGAAATACTGTTTTCGCCCCATTGAAGATGCGTATAAAATTGGTTTTAAAACAAGAAAGAATGTAAGTGTATTGAGATCTGTCAGGAACAATGCAAATCATTTCTCTAGGAGGAGGGAAGAATTTTTTCTGGGCAGACACGGCAGCATTTGCAATCTCTCCTGTTTTTACTATTGATTACTATTGTAATTACAACTACAATAATTCCTCTCATCATGTACTATGCAAGAAATACGTTTAGAACAACTTTTCTAGTGGTCTAAATTTCCTTGACCTTTAGAGGCCTGGGAGAAGGCCAAGAAGAAATGATTAGGATTCAACTGAAACTCCTGAAAGATGGGAAAGTCAAAATTAGGCGTATCTTTCTTTTGCTGTCAGACCGTAAAGAGCCTTCTCTGGGCCAATCCCATATTTCCATTGACTCTGAACTGCTGACTTAATCATAAAATGAGATGGAGTTCAAACTTCAAGGTGGAGTTTATGTAAAGTTATATAATAACTTCTAAAAGTTTGTAGGTGGGGTAACTCTCACAGTTCTTCCCAGTGGAGGGATTCAAGTAATTTAACAACTGGTTCTCTGCCCTAATGATTTCTTCCAACAACCAGTTTGACAAACTGCTCAGAAAATTAACAACCGGTTCTCCCGAAGTGGTACGAACTGGCTGAATCCCACCACTGGTTCTTCCCCAAAATGCCAACTAATTATAGCTTTTAATGTGATCAAATAAGGAAATGAAATTTTCAGAGTCTAGATTTTCTTAAAAAGTAAATTTAAATGTCATAAATCACTTAGGTTTTTAATCCTGGTCTCATCCATTTCTCTGGGTTTAGTCTTTGGGACGTTCTCACAGAACAAAGACAGCCCTTAAGCCTGACAGCCCTCAAAAGTAGTTGACATGTCTCCTAAAGTCTTAATTCATTATTTCCTGAGTAGCAAATATTTTTATTTGGTCATTAGTTTGATTAGTATTTAGTATGAGATTTACATCCTATCTTTCTATTGTATAATCACTGAAGGCAGCTTACAGCAATATTTTAAAAATATTGTAAACTTTAACTGTAATTAAATTCAAAACTGAAGATTATTAATCATTCATTTGCAAACTCACTCCTTTTTTTGAAAGAAAGAAAGAAGGAAAGGAAAGGAAAGGAAAGGAAGGAAAGGAAAGGAAAGGAAAGGAAAGGAAAGGAAAGGAGGCATAATTTCCATCATATGGTTGCAGCCACCATCTTAACTTTTCTTAAGTATGGGAAGAGTGGGAGCAGAGCACATCTTGGGAAATACATGTTGTTACCTGAGAACTCTACAGTGGAAGACTCTTTTGTAGACCATATAGCTAAGTTTCCAACATGGATAGGTGGGTGAGTAATGGTCTTAAAAAAACTTCTTCAGATGATCAAAGTTACTAGGAAGTTCATAGCAGCAGAGGTGCTCCTTCAGATAATCAGGCCTTAAGCTATTTGGAACTTTAACTGTCAACATTAGTAGTGTAAATTGTGCCTGGCAGGCAACTAGCAGCTAATAACACTTTTCAGTACAGGCAACACATGATTAATGTCTCTTCTAGCAGTTAACGCCCTGTTAAGTGACAATGAATCTTATTGCTTTTTTACAAGCTTAAAAAAAGATATTTGTATGATGCAGAATCTATAGTTAGGATTCAAATGTGAATCATATCTGAAGATATTGATTGACTACATGCCTTTCAGTTAGTGCTGAGTCTTAGCAACCAGATGTATAGATGTTCTCCAGGATGATATATCTCCAACCTGGCTCTCTGGGTCTCTCAGTGGTGTACCCATTGCTGCTGTAACTAAGTCCATCCACCTTGCTGTTGTTTCCTTTTCTTCTCTTTCTTTCCATTTTTCTTGGCATTAGAACCTTTTCCAGAGAGCCGTCTTTGCATAATGTGTAAGGTAAAGGTAAAGATTCCCCGCACATGCGTGCTAGTCATTTCTGGCTCTAGGGGCAGTGCTCATCTCCGTTTCTAAGCCGAAGAGTCAGTGCTGTCCGAAGACATCTCCGTGGTCATGTGGCTGGCATGACTAAATGCCAAAAGCGCTGGTACCTTACCACCAAAGTGCTCCCCATTTTTCTGCTTGCATTTTTATGTGCTTTCAAACTTCTAGGTTGGCAGAAGCTGGGACAAGTAAGGGGAACTCACTCCATTACGCGACACTGGGGATTTGAACCACTGAACTGCCGACCTTTTGATTGACAAGCTCAGCGTCTTAGCCACTGAGGCACCGTGGCATAATGTGTGCAAAATACAAAAAAAATTGAACCTGATCATTTGTGCCTCGTGAAAATTGTGGATTGGTTTGTTCTATGATCCATTGCTTGTTTTCTTTATTGACCATGGTATTCTATGCTTTAAGACTAAAGTTCAGAAACTTCAACCCTCTTCCTGTCCTGCTTCTTCAAAATCGAACATTCGCATCTATCAAATAGCACTGGAAAAAACGCTGCCTGCACCCTTCTGCTCACCACTGTAGCATCTGAATATCTAAGTCCACTGGGGTTGGCAGCAAAAACATTTAACAGCATAGTTTTTGACTTCTGGTTGCTTTACTGTTGATCGCTTATCTTAAAAGGAAGCAGCTATCCACCAAATCTTCATTCTCAATTCTAATGCTGATTGGTGGACTTGTTGTCATTCTGCCCTGTCTTTTCAGTCTCATTTTTTTTCACTGTACTTTCATTGGTAGAGCTTCCAAATAATTTGCAATTGCAGCTATCAGAGTAGTGTCAGTATAATACATTACCCACTGTACGTTATTTAAGTTTTCTCCTCCAGTTTTAAAACCATGTTCATCTTCTCCCTCAGTACATATTCAACATATAGGTGAAATAAATTAATAACTCTAATACATCTCTATCTCTGTATCAATTTCTATTCACATCTCTATCGCCTTATGTAGCTATCTCTTTATAGTCAAATCTCTCTCTCTCTCTCTCATACACACACACAGACACACACTCATGAATATTAATTGAACAGTCCTCACTTAACAATGATAACTGGAAATGGCAGCTCTATTGTTAATCAATAGGATTGTAAAGTGTGACATCATGTGACCAGCTGACTTAAGATGGAACTTGTGGCAGTCTTAGCTATTGTTGTTTTTTTATAATTTATTTATATATTTTCTCTTAACATACAATAAGTACTTAGTGAACAGCGTACTGTCTGAGTTAGTTTGTTTACATAACAGTATTAAGCTCCTAGTTTCTACCTCTATTCTCCAACCATTGATAAAACAAATCCCAAGTTTGAAAATATTCTGTGTCTTCTTTTTTCTTTTATCTTCAGTGTTAGTCTATCCATTTCTGCACAGTCTAATATTTTTTTAATTATTTCTTCTTCTGTAGGAGTTTCCTCATTTTTCCAGTATTGTGCAAATACAATTCTTGCTGCTGTCAAAACATGTAATATTAAATATACATTTCCTTTATCATATTTTTCTGTATTACGCCAGCAAAAACAATTCTGGCTTATAGTCTATATGCTGCCTTAACATTTTTTCTAATCACGTATGCACTTTTGTCCAATTTTTTTTCCTTTTGGACGTGTCCACCACATATGATAATATGTGCCCGGAGTTTGATTACATTTCCAACATTTGGCGGACATGTTTTTAAGGTGGTAAGTGCTACCTATAGAACATTTTTTACAAATTTTCCTTATACATAGTTGCCATCGTTAATTTATAGTTTCTTTCCCAAAGCTTTTGCCAAGCACCCTGCAATCAAGCGGTCACCATTTGTAATTTCCCACTGGCTTCCCCATTTACTTTGCTTGTTGGAGCCAGAAGCTCACAAATGACGACCTTGTGGCTACAGGATGTTGTGACATCAAAATTGTGATTCAATTGCCAAGCACCAGAATTGCAGTCACATAATGGCAGGCATGCTGCAATAGCCACAAATTGAAGACCCATCAAAAGTCTCCCTCATTGTAATTTAGAACAGTCACTGAATGAATGGACATTAAACAAGGATTACCTGTATATTTAAACATATCATATTTAACCCCTCCCAATTTATCATTTTCAAATGATAGGTTCTAGATTTCAGTTAAAGTGGTCTCCATTCTTTTCCCAAACATGTTTGAAATTTAACGAATAAATGCGAATATACATGTCCCAAGGATAATGTTACAGGATCCAATCTGGGTCAGTCACCGGGGTCCAGAGCTTTTCTCTTCCAAGCTTTCAGACTCATGCTGGAGCCCATCTTCATGGAAATTCTCTCTAGCCTTCTCTCTATGTTTGAAAGTTTTCTCCTTTTTCAATATTTTGGCACTCTGAGAAAATGCTTCCAGAATTGTTTACCGTCGCTCTGAATTACCTTCATTCACTGCATCAAGCAGCCCTTCTGATTGACTATAATGCCACGTGACTTCCTTTGCTTCACCCATAATCCCTAATTGGATAAACTGACCAATAGAATTAATCCAGGAAGAAAAACAAGTTAGGTAAAATATCTCTGAAGCTGTTGTGGATATTGGCGCCCTAAGCTAGTGCCTGGAATTTTAAAGTTGTCACGTTGCATGCTGCTTTCCATCTTGTGTCTTTTACAGCAAGGAAATACAGTAATAGTGCAGAGGAGATATTGTGGTAACATAGCAACAGCCCCAATAACTCTTCACCCACACTCTACTGCCCCCACCCCCAAAATAATGGGATGTAGTAGCTAAGAATTCATAATGGAGTATTCAAAAAGGAAAGATATTTTTTAATGACTAACCGGAAGATGACTTTTTACGTAATGTAAACACCATGAAAATGAAAACAGAGGAATATTCAACAGAGTTCTACTTAATCTAAAAAGGAAAATTAATTATTAAAAATAAGTTTTTTTTCCAGCTGTATATACTTAGGATATTTCTCTTTAAAAAAAAAATAATTCTGAATTTTAGCATGCTGAAATTCAAGCAACACCAACTGGAAAAATTAAGTGAATTTATTACAGAGAAAAAAGTGCCTATATTTCAAGGAAATAAGTATCTATAAGATAAATATTGTCATTAGTGTAAACCTTGTTAGTGATTTCCAGCATCCAAATAATGGGCTTTCTGATGCAATTTCAGGCATTCCTATTCTAAAATAAGTTTCACTGGGATCATTTAGTTTTTCTTCTAGGAAAGAGCAGCCTCGTAATACCTTTCAAGGGCATTATTTGTACGGTGGTAAGGAATTACTTGAAGGGTTTTCTTTTCAAAAACGAATGAAAGAAGACAAATTTTGGAAGGTAAACACTTGATCTCAGTAATAAGTGTTTAGCACATCCTTAACTGCAGATGTTGCCTACAAAAGCACACCACGGTAGGAGAAAATTTGAAATGCCACAGCACAAATTATGATGTTTTATGTGTGAAGATGAGAGAACAAAATTAGAATGCGCCAGGTTGCTTTGGGGAAAAAAAATAAGAGAGGGATTTTTTTTTTTTTTGAATCAGGAATCCTACCTTCATAGGATGCTAAAATAGGTTTGCTTTAATGTCATTGTGGAATTACAATATCTGCAAATCTCCCAGTTAAGAGCTCTTGTTGAAAATAATGGCCCTTCTTCCGAGGTTGCTATTTAAAACAGTTAAGTGGGTTGGTGGAAGGCTATAAAAATAGGCCTATTTTTCATTGCCACCTTGACATGATATAATTTGAGGAGGGGGCTGATTCAGGGGGAACGCTGCTTAGTGCTGAGACAACATTAATTTGGCACTAATATAAAATAATGCTGCCTCCATTTCCTTTCTCATGAAATCCTGATTCTCACAGAAAAATAGAGCCATTTCTTGTTTACGAGCGGTGGGAAGTTGCTGGGCCTTACGAGCTCAGTGATTCTACCAGTAGAACTATTTTGTCAGCAAGCTCCCTGATATGACAGCAATTTCTTTTTAATAAGAAAGAAATAGGCCCTATAGTCCATTGTGATTTATACATTATTACACAGTCATACGCAGGCTTAAATGCATCACCGTGGTGCTGAATGAAATGAGCGGAATTATAAAAAGAACATTCTTACGCTGTCAGGAAAACAGAAGCAAAATGCCCTTTGTGAAATGCAAACCTGAAAAAAGACTTTTTATACAACTTCACTCAGAAGTTGCTACTGTGATCGGGAGAAGGTGCAAGTTTATATATAGTCCCGTAATTAAAAATAAATAAATAAAATAAAACACCACTAAGGTGTTTTTTTTTCCTAAAGAAAGAAATCAATCTCCTGAATTTCCTGCGCTAAATAATATTAGATTAGGTAGCTTGGAAAGGCCATGCCAGTTCTTAATTCTAAGACATTAATTATTTTTAGCAGGGTTTTAAAGAATTATTTTAGGTCTCTGTTGCATTCAGAAAGATCTTTTAAGCTGAACCTTGCAGAATCACTGAAAAATTAAGATCCACATATTAGCCCTCAGCTTTAACAATAACCCTTTTCCTTGCAATGTGGGTATGGAGACTGTATTTCATTTTATTTCCTTAAAGCAATAATGGTGAACCAGGGGTGAAATCCAGCAGGTTCTGACAGGTTTTGGAGAACCGGTAGCAGAAATTTTGAGCAGTTCGGAGATCCAGCAAATACCACCTCTGGCTGGCCCCAAAGTGGGGAGGGAATGAAGATTTTGCAGTATCCTTCCCCTGGAGTGGGGTGGGAATGGAGATTTTGCAGTATACTTCTCTTGCCATGCCCACCAAGCCACACCACGCCCACCAAGCCACGCCCACACCTTGCAAACAACCACTCCATGGGGCGGTTGGAAGACAACGGTGCAGCTGCCATGTTCCTAATGCATTTTGCAAGTTGCTCTCGCTTTCATGTCACTGTCCATCACAATTCTGGATGCAACCAGACGCGCTGATATAGATCGTAAGAATTCATTTTAAGCCTCTGGTGGTTCAAGGTCACACATTTCTTGTATTTGTATACATTCAGCTTCTTTGATAAAACAGGGAGAATAGTTGTTTGTGACTGCTGACGTGTCACCCAAAACATTTTAGTGTGTCACCTTTGTTATAGGTTTGTCATCACTGCATCAAAGAGTGTTCAAGGAAAGGACTATTAGTGTTTGAGATATTGTCTAGCTTTTGCTATAGAAAGATCACTCACGTCTGGAATCTTTTCATTAGAACATGAGCTATGAAGTTATGGTGAGAACTTATATATGTAGAAGTTTGAATAGTGGAAGAGGCTGAGTCAGTACATTTTATTGACAATTCCTTCAGGGAATGAGTAACTTTCTGACTAATCAACTTCCATTCCTTTCCCATAAAAAGAGTTCTTTAGTATAGTCTTATCATAGCAAAGGATTTTTAGCAAAAGATAAATCTGATTCATAATTAACTTTAAAAAATGAAATAGCATAACTGGTGCTGAAGATAGACAAAACATGAAACTTCACAAGGCCAAATATTTAAGAATTCATAAAATATGAATCGATAAAGTGAAGCATGTTTAAGCTTCTTTTAAATATATGTCATCTTTCTATTGGAAGAAAAGGACACTTCAAGCATATCTTCTCTCAAAACTTTAAAATTCTGGTTGCAATGCCAGATGTTCTTTGGAAGGCATTATTTAAATCTTTCATTTTGAAAGTAGAGACAAGTTCACTCAAAAGTTGCTTAGGAAACAGATTTTCAGATCATCATTACCAAATTTCATTTCAGTGTTTCTACTTAGATTATGAAAAGCCATTTTAGTATAGTGGTTAGAAACTGGGAGATTATGAATTCTACAGGAGTTCCCCTTAGGCACAGTCTCTAAACTATGAGGCTATGAATTATTGTCCCCCTTAGCCAGTGACTAAGACTAAACCAGATGGGTAACTTTGGGCTAGTCATTCCTCTCAGACCTAGGAAGGTAAGGGCAAACCATTTATGAAAAACCTTGTCAAGGAAACTTCAGGGACTTGTCCAGGCAGTGTCCAAAATCGGACATTTATTTATTTATTTATTTATTTATTTATTTAGTTAGTTAGTTAGTTAGTTAGTTAGTTAGTTAGTTAGTTATTCATTCAATTTGTATGCCGCCCCTCTCCAAAGACTCAGGGCGGACATGATTGAATGTGGGGGAGGAAGCATATAATAATCTTAGAATTATTCATTTAAAAAACCTTGAGAATGAGTTTTCTTACCTGTTACTTCATATAAGGAGACAAAAGATGAAGGAACATGGTTGAGTGTTGGTTCAAGTGATTTAATTTGCTCTAAACCAGTTCAGAGTTTTCCTAATCTGATTTTTAGCATCTTAATCCAAATGCTAGTTCAGAAATCCAGACCTTTGAATCACAAGCCATAGAGCTGGAACTCTTTATCCCATTGAGTTCAGGATAGAAATCTAAATTAAAATGCCTCCCAACCAAGGTCTGTGGAGCTTCTGCTTGAAGGCAACCATCAAAGGAATGTACCTTTCAAACAGTTCCACTTTTGAATTGTTGCTATCATTAGAATCTGCTTTCTTGGGTTCTTTTGTGTGAAAGCCTTTCAAATACTTCAACAATGCAATCATGTCACCCTTGCAATAGCTCTTGTCGGAAATCAACCCATGGATGTAACTTTTTGTAAGCCATAATTTACAGATATAGGAAAGTATGAGCAAATTTCACACATTATTTTGTGCCAGAATCTTTGAAAAGGAATAACCTGTCCCTTTTACATATTGTGGCATCTGCAGCCATTTTTTTTTCCTTTATAAGAACAGGGACAGAGGGTTTTCTGAAAAGCTGCCTTTTTAAAAAAGGCATAAACGCTCAAATCAATCAAAAGATAGGAAATTTATGTTCTCCTATGTCATTCTTCCCTTAAGTTCTATAGCAAGAATGGATTCTTCCTATGGATTTGTTATGAAAATAATATGTATAGAGTGATGTTGCTAGCTTAGAAACCTACATTTCAAAGATATAAATAAGTGCAAACCGTAATATGCACATTCATGAAAATAACATTCACAGTAGCATATTAAAGGAAATTGCTCCCCAAAAATATGTAAATTATTCAAAATGCCTGAAAAGTCATATCTATTGAATAGGTAAAATTCACATGGAAATGAATGCTTCTTTTCTGTAAACATTTTAAAAATACATGCAATCAAATTGATGCTCAAATAGAAAAAAGAGTCTTATGACTAGAAAAAGAAAGAGTTGAGAAAAAACTAGAATTGACTGATTCATCATTATGTCTTAACTAGGCCATTCCATTGTTTTCAAACATGCATACCAACTGACTTTCGTAAGCACTATTTGAGGCTCGGTTTTAATAGGGTTAGGAAGAGAAAAGCTCCTAAATTTTTGGGGGGAGATTTTCAAGAAGCTAATCAAGGGCAGCCTTAGTTAATACTTGAAAGAGGCCTCCAGGACACAACAAAGTTGTAGAGTAGCCCACAAGACAAAAACAAAACACTACTAGGAAAACTACTCAAAGGTTTCAGTGTTGATACTAAGAGACAATATTACTGTTTTAAACAGTGGTGAAATCCAAATTTTTTTACTACTGGTTCTGTGAGCATGGCTCGCTGGGCATGGTGTGGCTTGCTGGGCATAGCAGGGGAAGGATACTGCAAAATCTTCATTCCCAACCCACTCCAGGGGAAGGATACTGCAAAATCCCCATTCCCTCCCCACTCCTGGGGGAAGGATACTGCAAAATCTCCATTCCCACCCCACTCCAGGGGAAGGATACTGCAAAATCCCCATTCCCACCCTGCTCTGGGGCCAGCCAGAGGTGGTATTTGCCGGTTCTCCAAACTACTCAAAATTTCTACTACCAGTTCTCCAGAACCTGTCAGAACCTGCTGGATTTCATCCCTGGTTTTAAAGTGATATTCGAGTCCTTTTACACATCTATTAATGTCCATGTTTTCTTGAACTTCTTTAGCGTTTATAATCTCATTGTGCACATAATATACTTGTTGCATATTGCGTCAAGTACTTCTTTGGAAGCAAGGCAATCTTGACATTTTAAATATCAAGACATACCCTATTAAACCTTGGCCTTGGAAGGGGTAAAAAATAGAAGGAAATATTACAAGCATGAAAGGTACACTTGAGCCAACTAATGGCACAAATTAGATATGCTGATTAATTTATCACTGCGAGTTTCAAGCTTATTTTGTCTGGTGAGGCATCCTTTGACTTCTGCATCCCACACAAACAAACAACCCCCCCCCAAAAAAATAACAATATGTACTATAAAATTTGGACCATAATCTAAGATGTAGCCTCAGATTATGCAGGATGCTGTTTGTTTGTTTGTTTGTTTGTTTGTTTGTTTGTTTGTTAATGTTTCAAATAACACATTTTCCAAGTCACTGACATGAATATAAACACGAATAATATCACAAAGCACAAATGCCTGCAAGAAACAGCAGGAAAGGCAGGGCCAATGTAGGTGTGAAAAACTTGCCAATTTTAGAATTGTTTTAAAGGATAAACAGGTCTTCACCTGGTTTTGAGACCTGGAAATGACACCCCGTAATCAAAAATGTCACTTCCAAGATTCCCTCTTGCTTTTTCTGTTCTGTCAGGGGACTCAAAGAAGAACATTCAGAGATCAACACAGTGCACGTGAAGATTGTGCAGAGAACAAAAATGAATCATTGTGGGCCTCATAATGTCTATTAGAACAGATGCAACAACCTAAAAAATGAAGGAAGCCAATATTACTGTGTTGGATAACTGAAGCAGTATATTGAAATCGGTTGCATTTAAAGAATTCATGGGTAATTGGTTCCCCCTACTTGCCATGAGCCTATTCAAGGTAGGATTATATCTGGATCCAATACACAATTGTTATCTGTTTATAGAAAATAACCAGGAGGCTCTGGCACTTTGCATATTGAGAGAGAGATGGGTCTCTGCTCTGAGGAACTTGTTAAAATAGTTGCAAATTTGGTGAAGTCTGGTCTGCTGCTACTATTATCCTCTTGAGGAACTGAGAAGCCCCTGATAAGTTTCCAAGGAAACCCAACAGTCTTTGGAACATACTGTGAAAATAACAGATTTCTTGAAAAGCAGCTGGTGCATTCTGCCCTGCCTACTCACATTCGTTATTTAAGGGATGTTAGACTGTTTGGCACATGTCTCTCTTGTTAAAAATATAACATGAGGATCCTGTTGGACCTGAGCAAAGTCTAGACTAATCTAGAATCTTGTTCTCAAGTTGCCAATAAAATTATCCTGGAAAGCCCATGAACAGAACAAGGATGCAGTGACGCCCTCCCACTCCAGCAATCTGGTATAAGGAGAGGTAGGAGTCAGTTAAAAATATGGAAAATGACATGGTTTTGGTGTCTATGGAGCCTTGAATTGTGTTCCAAAAAGATCTACTCCATGGATACACAATTATTTTCGGACTAAGGTCAAAATAAGTTTTATGGAAGGTATTGATGACCATTCACAGATAGACAAGGGAAAGAATGGAGTGATCACAGCTGAAGTGTAGCCAAAGTAAAAATCACATATTCTTAATTCCCTTCTAATATTTGCTCCTACATTTATCCACCCCTTTTGAATCTGTCCCACCTAATGAAGTTTTATAATCACTAGGTATATATTTGTGTGTGTGTGTGTGCTCCAAATAGTACCCCTGTCGACTGCCTGGACAATGACCTGCAGGTATTTTGGCAAGCTTTTTTGGAGAGAGAGAGGGGGACTGGATGAAGATCACCCAGATGGCTTCATACCACAGGTGGGTTCTATTTACCTTTACTACTGGGATCGCGCTCAGGTGCTCACTTCGCCGATGACGACATCCGGGGCAGTGGACGGGGCCTCCCGCCAGTTTTACTACCGGTTCTTGCGAACCAGTCCGAACTGGGGGCAACCCACCACTGCTTCATACCCAAAGTGGGATTAGAACTACGGTCTCCTGGTTTCTGGCCTGATGCTTTAACCACTAGACCAAACTGGCTCTTAAATAATCAAAAATTAGCATCAGTTGGCAGCAGCACAAAAAGCCTGAGAGATAGAGAGTAGAAGTGACAACTGCAGCTTATGTCACCCCCATTTGTTTAGTAGCTTAATAGTTTATTAGGGGTGGAACAGGATGATGAAAGCCACACCACCTCTGATACCGGAAGAAATGCCACTCTGACTCAGAGCATTAATATTTTAAACCCCAATGAAAAAGCAAGCGTGAGAATAGTAATTCTTGATAGAGGCAAACTGCAGCAGGTTTCAGCAAAGAGAAGGTGGCAAGAATTCTGTGAATCTCCATATATTCTGGAGTAAGAAATATATCCACATCCCCAAGAAATGTGAGCTTTGGTTTGAACGTTGGCGTGCCACTGGCATTGATGAAGTTGCTGTCCTCTGGCACTCATTGACCTAAGCAGCCTGCATGAGCCTGAGCAATTGGCAGCTGACAGGTCCATCTATTCCGACCCTGTAAAAACTGAAGAGAAAGGATGGAGGCCAGAAGGAGTGCCATCTACAACTGATTCAAAATGCAGCAGAAAGCGGAATGAAATGGGTCACTTTTTCCTAAAAGAATATGAGATTTATTGAGAACACTGTGTGTGTGTGGATGGATGGATGGATGGATCCCAGTCATCTATTTTATATGTGAAGGCGTGGTTTTGGATTTCTGGGCAGAGAGAGAGGGGTACTATAAGTCGTAATAGCAAACTATTGAGAATGAATATTGTATGTAAAATTAAGTACACAAAATACAGAGAAAATATTGGTTGTCATCATTTTATAGTATTTAACATTACTACAATTAATAATATCTCTTCAAAACCTCAAAGTGCCCCATGGCATTCCCTCCTTCCATCCACCCCCCAACAACAATTCTGTTGTTGTTAGATTGAGAATGATGTAGAGAGGCTCAAAGTCATCTATAGCCATTTAGTGAGGATCCATGGTTAAGGGTGGCCTCTCCCTGGTGCTGATTCAAAAATGCTCTATATTAGATATACTCTCATACTTACATCTGAAACATTATCATCTTTATTCCTGTTCTGCATCCTAGGAATAGGGAACCCATGCTTCTCCTAGCTACAGCTCAGTATCCTTAACTCACATTGCTTGAAGGATGGACTACTGGATGGAAGTTATGAAGAACTGTTGCAGGAACTGGGTAGGGCTTGTCTAGAGAAAAGAAGGACTGGGGTGACATGATAGCAGTATTCCAGTATTTGAGGGGCTGCCACAGAATAGAGGGGGTCAACTTATTTTCCAAAG
Source organism: Pantherophis guttatus (assembly GCF_059756535.1). Taxonomy (NCBI): domain Eukaryota; kingdom Metazoa; phylum Chordata; class Lepidosauria; order Squamata; family Colubridae; genus Pantherophis; species Pantherophis guttatus. The sequence continues at coordinate 81,554,803 of NC_142064.1, forward strand.
CATCTGAAGGCAGAAGAAGAAGCAATGGGTGGAAACTAATCAAGGAGAGAAATAACCTGGAATTAAGGAGAAATTTCCTAACAGTGAGAACAATTAACAATTGGAACAGTTTGCCTTCAGAAGTTCTGGGTGTTCCATCATTGGAGGTTTTTAAGAAAAGATTGGAAAGCCACCTGTCAGAAATGCTGTAGGGCCTCCTGCTTGAGCAGGGGGTTGTCTTAGAATATCTCCAAGGTCCCTTCCATCTCTATTTTGATTAAAGTTATATGTTAGCAATGTCTTTGCTGCATGCTTTCGGAAGGCATCTATCTGGCTATAATGTAGGATATAATGCAGTGGTGAAATCTAAAATTTGTTACTACCGGTTCTGTGGGCATGGCTTAGTTGGGGGGGGGTGTTAATGTGACTGGGTGGGCGTGGTCAATTTTTTTTTTACTTTTAAAACCATTTTTACATGTAAAACCATGTAAAAAAATGCTTTCAAAAGGCTCTGACGAGCCCAGCTGAGTCGCCTGATCGTCAGAGGGTTTTTAAAAAACCCTCTGCCGATCAAGCAACTCAGCTGGGATTGTCAGAGCCATTTAAAAGAAAAAAAGCCTCTGATGATTGCGCGGCTCAGCTGGGCATGGGAGGCGGGGGCAGGGATTTTTGCTACCGGTTCTCCAAACTGCCAGCCACCATCGCTACCTACTCACCCGAGCAGATCTGAACCAGGAGCATTTCACCCCTGATATAATGGATCAGAGATGGACTCCTAATTTGATCCAGTAATTTGATCCTTACTCTTCTTAAGTAATAGCAATAATAATACATTGATACCGAAAAATTGAGAAGGAGCTTTGTGTAATAGTTTGTTGGCGTGTATCCTCAAACATAAGTTCCAAGTATGATTTACCCTTACTATATAGCTTGTAGAGAAAAACCCAATAAGGAGAATTTAGAATATAGGCATTCCAAATTTTGCAATGTTTCCGAATTCCAGTTCAGACTTTCAGCAGGAATAATGTTATGGAGGAGTTGTACCAGGCTAGCCAAAGAGATCCCGCTTTCCCTTGGAACTGCCTACATCCCCCATCTTTCTTTCGAGGAAAAAAAAAAATTCAACATCAAAGAGAGTGAGAAGAAAACTGAATCCAAAACCTGTCTTACAGAGTGGGCAGTAAGATGATTCACATATTCTGTCTGGCAGGAGAATAGAATTGTAGACCTTTTCATCCTACATTACTGTATGAAGTCCTCTTATGACTTTTCTGCCAACATGGGGGACTCAGGAACCAAAGTTTCATAAGCACAAAAAGGTAAAGGGTGGGACAAGTGTCCAAAACCCCATTCTTTGTATGTGTTCCAGGCCTTGTAAAGAAATATATATGGTGGGTGACATTCAAAACATATTTGAAGGGAGAGGGAGAAAATCTGCAAATAGCCTGTGATTATGGGAGTAGAAGAACTATGCGAGTGAGACTTTCCTAGTCAACTTATTGTCCATATGCGTTTAGTACGTCCTCTGTGCTTTCATGCAAATTTCATCACTGTGTTTTTCCCCCCTCTAACCAATTCTCTTCCCTTTTGTCAGTCCATTACAGTTATGCTTCCCCCTGGAATAGCAGCACATACCCCTTGAATGGTGGCAAACTCACAAAGCCACTCAGCATATGTACAATAAATATTCCTACCCTAATGCGAAACCACAATGGCTTGCCGTTAAGTTCCCGGACCTGCTTACTTTATTGGATTATTCCTACAAACCCATTATGCAGTAGCCCTCTGTATTAGAATGATGGACCATGACAATCTAAACATAGTTTGCCAGAATGATTTAGACTATAATCCCAAGCTTTGTATCCATACAGCACGGCAGCAATCTCTCTGGCTATTTTGTTTTTAAAAAGCAAATATAACTCCAAGTAAAGGGAAATGAAAGACGCTTTGAGAGACATACATTATTTAACATAGTTTCTTTAAAGTCAAAAACACCCTGACCTTGCTTATAGATATCTGCAGTGAAATAAAATAAGAGAATGTTGATTTAAACTAATTTGAAATCTAACCTTGTTGAAGTGACTACTGAATGAATAATGAATAACTTGAATAAAAATGAGTAAATGGCTAGAATAAAGCTATGTATAATAGACGGCAATTATATTATTTAAAAAAGAGGAATAAGTTAGTTTGCCATTCTTGGCCAGTCCCAAACAGATGTCTCAAATGCTACTCAACTCCTTCTATAACAGCTTGCAAATCAACCAACTTTTGAATAATCTGTTCTGCATAATCATGAATGCTTTGATCTCAGTCTCCCTTTGAGTTTGGCTACACTTTGGGAATACCCAATGTCATGTATCGGATCGACTACTGCAATGCTCTCTACATGGGGCTGCCCTTGAAGACCACCCGGAGGCTTGTGCAGGTGCAGAATGCGGCCGCGCGGGTAGTGATGGGAGTGTCCCAACACTCTCATGTTACACCCCTCCTGCAGGACCTGCATTGGCTACCGCTTGCCCTCCGGGTGAGATTCAAGGTGCTGGTAATCACTATAAAGCCCTACATGGCTTAGGCCCGGGTACCTGGCGGACCATCTGCAGCCAGCGACAGCTCCCCATCGCCCGGTGCACTCTCACAGGGAGGGCCTCCTCGGGGTCCCGTTGGCCAGACAGTGTCGACTGGTGACTCCCAGGGAGCGGGCCTTCTCTGTGGGCGTGCCCACTTTGTGGAATCAGTTCCCCCTGGAGCTCCGGATGGCCCCTGACCTTCGCTCTTTCCGCCGTGACCTCAAAACATGGTTGTTTGGCCTGGCCGGATTGGACTGATGGGGTTTTTTAAAGGGATTTTATTGATTTTATATTTGTATATGGAATTTTATGTGTTTTTATTGTTGTGAGCTACCCTGAGTCCTTTGGGAGAGAGGGCGGCATACAAGTTTAATAAAATAAAATAAAATAAATAAATGTACATGATACCACCTATTGTTACACAATAGCCACAACATGCTGTGAAGTACTTCCCTGCTTTCCACCTCACCTGTGATATTCCCATATTTCTCTGAATCTGATAATTCTAGGTAAGTGCTATTTACAGCATGAGAATATAACGCAGATCGAGCAGGTTACAGTGTGGCAGAAGTCTTCATTTTGTGCAAACCAGCAGGGTGGTGGATAAGACAAAACAAAATCAGTTCAGCACTTGGCCACTGCACTGATCTGACACGTTCAGTCCAGAAAGGTAGAAAGGAAGTTGAGAAGTTGCCAAACTGTGGAGCAAGTTGAGCGAATGGAGGAGACACATACTTCATTGGAACTCATGGAACAGAATGATTATTCTTGAGGAAGGGAGAAAAGTATTTGGAGATATCTGAATCTTTGAAGAATCCTTCAGATATGCTGTTTGATGGGAAGGAAGGGGTGTTTTTTTCAAGTATAAAAAAACCCTATGATAAATATACTGTAGATAAATTTGTCCATGGCTTAAGCATGGGTTGGGAGCTGAATTGGACAGATAGCATGCAAATTTGAGGTTGAGAAAGAGCTCCAGTGCCATTGTATGCCATATCATAATAACTGTACGATTTGATTTTAATGTATTTATTATGTGCCTATTAACTATACACTGCAGTATTTCTCAACCTTGGCCACTTTAAGACTTGCAGACTTCAACTCCCAGAATTCCCCAGCCAGCATGCTGGCTAGGAAATTCTGGGAGTTGAAGTTCCCACACCTTTAAAGCAGTGTGTAGATGTGGAATTACAACTATAATGTTTGCTGTTTGCTGTAATCCTCGGGCCACAGGTTTCCAGTCAAGCATACTCATGTAGATGCGGTATTAAAAATGGAGGAATATAGTCTTATTTTGTTCTCATCAGTCCTATCCTTCTGCTTTTAATATAAATACTTGTTGTGGTCCGCCAGCAGCCTGCGGAGCTGGCAACGGAGTCAGACAGCAATGAGGCTGAGGAAGAACATGGGCCAGTCCTGGAGGCTGGGGAAGGCTCTGCGTCGGAGGCAGAGATGGGGCCAGGGCCATTGGGGAGTGATGCATGGACTTCTGAGCCTCCAGAGCTGACAGTAGAGAGGCAGAGGAACAGGAGGAGCCTGTTCCTATTGCATGTATGAGAAGAGCTGCCAGAAGGCAGGAGCAGCTAAAGCAGAGAGGACGACTTGGGAGTAGGGCCAAGAGATGATTGGCCCCTCCCATAAGGCTTAAAAGACCAGCAACAGCTCTTGGCCTCTTTGCCGGAAAACAACAGTTGAGAGATTTACTTCGTGTTTGGATGTATTTCTTTCTTGTCAGCATCTTCTGTTCCTGAACTGTTGCCAAGAAAAGCCTTTGGCAGTTTGCCTAATTATCCCAAGGTCAGAGATAAACTGAAGAATGGTGTTTTGAGGACTTCGCTTTCATTTAATTTGGAATACGCTGAGAATGAGTTAATTCTCAGCTGTTTTAATAAAATCTGTTTGTTTTTTGGAACTGTTTTGCATTTAATATTAACGACGTGGGCCTGGGTCACAACAATACTCTTCAGAGGGTGTTTTTTCAGCTGGATATACTTGCTACCACCTTAACATCCAGTGCAAGACCTTTACGGACAATTATATCCTTATACAATTGCCCTTATCCTTTCCATACACCGCTACATAATTTTATTTTTATTTGCTTATATCCCACCTTTATTATTTTTACAAATAACTCAAGGCAGTGAAGATATCCATCATACCTTCCTCTTCCTATTTTCCCCAGAAATGCAACCTGTGAGGGGAGTTGGGCCAAGAGTGACTGACCCAAGGTCACCCACTTGTTTTTCAAGGTCAAGAAAGGACTTGAACTCATAATCTCTTGTTTTCTAGCCCAGTGCCTTAACCACTAGACCAGTGGTGGGTTTCAAAAAATTTTACTACCAGTTTTGTGGGTGTGGCTTGGTGGTCATGGCATGGCTTGGTGGGCATGGCAGGGGAAGGATACTGTAAAATCTCCATTTCCTCCTGATCAGCTGGGACTCGGGAGGCAGAGAATAGTTGGGGGCGGGGCCAGTCAGAATTTTCTACCAGTTCTCCGAATTACTCAAAATTTCTGCTACTGGTTCTCCAGAACTGGTCAGAACCTGCTGAAACCCACCTCTGCACTAGACCAAACTGGCTCTCAAATGCTATTTCATAGGTACCTATTTCACCCAAAGGTGGATTCTCTTTGAATTGTAGCTTTAAAAGAAATGTTGCAGTTTTATAGGAGCTTTAGGAACTGAAAGCAATCTTGGATAGATGTTTCTCTATGGAAGAAGAAAAAAATATACAGTGACAATATGAGGCTGTTTTTCCAAACTAAAGAACGTAGTGTCAGTTCCTGACTGGTATATAGTTAATATTAGAAGAGCAACACAGAATATTGTGTCACTCTTCTGCTTTTAAGATTTCCCCTTTCTCCTTGCTTTTAATGACTATAGCACAGACCTTATTCCTAACAAAGATCTAAGAAGGTAATAATTCTGCTCACGGAGCAGTGTGGAGTTCAAGAAAGAAGTGTATTGTCCATTGAGTGTAACAATGTTCTGGTTATTGAGCAGATTTATTTGATTTGGTTTTATTTCATTAGACTTATTTTATTGCTGACTTCCAAATCTTTCAGTATTTTGCAATCCTTGCCCTAAAAGCTACCCGTTAGAAGCAGATTTGTCTCTTTAACTGCAAAGGCTCACAAAGTGATAAACACAGAATAGAATGCTTTTAAGTATATAGAATACAATTCCTTCACCTTTGAATAACCCCGGCACTCCACACATATCTGAAATAAGAGGAAAGGACTTCCTAGTCAAAGAACAATCTCTAGACTGACTGAGCTTAGACAGCCCCTCATTTTAGACTTTGATCACTGAAGTTGAGTTAACACTACATCTCATTTAATTTCTCCCCTTCTTTCAGCCTACTTGTGTTGACTATGATCTTTGGCTTCTGTGATAATGCCTATAATCCAGTATTGATTTTTGCCACTGGAAGAACTTGACACTGCAGCGGGTCACACAAACAAAGAATTCAAACATTTTTCTTTGGATTCAAAATCAGAAACATTTGCTGTGTAGCTCAAGAGTGACTTGACACATGTAACTTTGGTAAATACTTTTTGCTAGTGGGAAAAGCCTCACATTACGGGCTGTGTAAGAATAATCTATACTCAATAAAAGGTAAAGGTTCCCCTCGCACATATGTGCTAGTCGTTCCCGACTCTAGGGGGCGGTGCTCATCTCCGTTTCAAAGCCAAAGAGGCAGCGCTGTCCAAAGACATCTCCGTGGTCATGTGGCCGGCATGACTAAACGCCCAAGGTGCACGGAACACTGTTACCTTCCCACCAAAGGTGGTCCCTATTTTTCTACTTGCATTTTTTACATGCTTTCAAATTGGGATAAGTTTTAATCCTGCCTTAGGCTGGGTGGCTTTTTCTCAGGCCTAGGAAGCAGACCATGGCAAGTCACTTCTGAAATCTTGGCAGGAAATTTAGTCTAGCTTAGGGGTGTCAAACTGGTGGCCTGTGGGCCGGATTCTTCACATGCAGGCCACGCCCACCCCAGCTCCGCGAAGGGAAAAAAACATCATCATCACGTGACGGCAACGTGATGCAGCAAGTTTGGCACCCATGGTCTAGGTAGTCAGCAAGAGTCAATATTCTCTCAAAAGCACAAAATAAGAAGAAAAGAAAAAGAAGCAAGCACAACGATTAAATGTTAAATGCTACAAAACAGCATTTTCTAAACGTATAAATATAATATTGTAGGTATTTAAGCAAGAACATATAAATAAAGAAGGAAAAGAAATTAAGAAAAATAAACAGATTTTGAACTACTTTTGGAAATTGGATGATTTTTTTCTGAAGCATCCTCTTTCTCTCCTCTCTAGAAAAAAGCAAGTTCAAACACTGACAAACAACACTTACCAACAAAATAGATTTGCTTTACCTAGTAAAGCAAGGCTGAATAATAATGCATGGTTTGTGATTGCCTTGTTTATATACAGCCAGATTAAATGATGCCTGGAAAACAACTTTATTAATTGACAGATGCATATATGCATAATTGACAGATGCAATTTGCCAAGACCTAAAGTTTTTTTTCCCAGTGAAAATGCTGATCCTTGTAATTTTGATCCTGGTCACCTTTTCAGGTTCAGACAACAAAGGGGTGATTTCCTTAAGTTATGCAATTTGTGCAATCTCCTAGACAAAATGGCAAATTAATCAGTCATTGAATCCTTAGGGTTTTTTCCTCTTTTTTTAAATTTTTTTTTAAGACTCGAGCATTTTTAAAGAAGATGGAGTAATTGTTTAGTGACTTGGTGCCATTGATTTTCATTATGGATGGTTTTGGCTGGGTCTATGTCAGGTCATTGGGGAGAGATAGCCTTTGCATAGCTAAATAAAAGAAATTTGTTCCATATTCACAAAGAAAACTTCCAAGCCCTTGAAAAAAAAAAAGTTTTACATGACCTTCCCAGTAGATAAATTTTCCTTGCTGAATCATTGGATCAATAAATGAAATAGTGGAAGTTTTGACTTTTTTTTTTTTTTACTACCAGAGGAAAAGCCACAATGCAAGATTGTGAAAAGAAATTGTTTTCAACATTCCATAGAGCCACACAGTAGTTTTTTTCTTCTTAGCAAGTGTCAGAGTTAGAATGAAGCAATTTAATGAAATTAATTCTATCTGTACAAGAGAAGAGGGGGAAGGGGAGTAGTTAATAAAATCCATGGTTCACAGAAAATGGAGGTTTCGGAGAACAATTGTATTTTTTTGAATTACAGTATTTTTTTTTTCTTATTTGTAAGATGTATATATCGCTTCTGATTAACAGCTCTGCGCATTGTACTTTGCAGCAATAGGGACAAAATTACCAGTGGGAATCAATTTTTTTTTTTAAAAAAAGGTACATTAAATGTATAGGATATAAATGACAAGTGACTTTAAAAATACCCACATTCAACATCAAAGCAATCAGTTTCCAAAGGTATTCAAAAAACAGGCAGATCTTCCAAAAGCTTTGGAAAGTGTATGAGGTGGGGTTGACCTGGCATTTTGGGTGTGTGTGTGTCAAGGTGTTCTTCCACAGAGAAACACTTAACAAAGACTGAGACGTAGCTTTCAAGATGCTTGTTTTTATTTGGAACGAGGTCCATCATGACATGGATAGTTGATACAAAATCTTTAAAAAAAAATGTCAAAGAATCTGACTGTTTGATAACGATGTTATCCATTCAGTAGTGGGCCAGGTCCTTCCACATCTTCCAATCTTGTGCTACTTCAGTTGTTCTATGCTCTGGCTGGTGCCAGCTTTGATGGTGTCCAGCCACTGTATCCCTTTGGTGGCCCTGACTACTTAGTGTAAAATAAAATAACTGAATTTGCTTAAAGCAACAGATAGTATCTTGATCAGTTGTTGTTGTTTTTCTTTGAAAATATAGTTATATATCCAAAGGAAAAAACTTTTTTTCCCCATGGCCTTTTAGCTCATTTTGATTCTACCTAACCAAAAGTAAATTCAGAATTTCATACAAGGTTGCTCCAAAAGTACTGCTTCTGCCATTTTCCTTCCAAAATAGCAGAAGATATGATAGGGAGGGGGGGAAAAGTGATTGGTGGGCTTTTTTCCCTGTGGAACCTAAGAAAGGTGTCAAGCAATAAATATATGTAGAAATAAGAATCACGTCATTCTTTTAGCAAATGTTTTTTTTTATTAGCATATGCCATCCCAGCCAAAATCATTCAAATGCCTTATTAGAAATCTACAGCTCATCCCATCCAGTAATTTACTCTTTCACAAAGCTTCACTGGTCAGAAGCCTATACCTTCTTAAGGACAGTTGCCTCATATGAAACAGCTTACCCAGTGAACAATAGTGTCAACCCTGAAGCTGACCTGACCAAAGCTATCTTGGAGCTTCAGTGCTGCCACATTGGAGCTGAGGGATAGGGAGGGGGGAACTGAGACAGTTCAGACTTTTAGCCAAAACAGAATACTTTCTCTTGAGAACCAAGGACATTCTCACACCTGGTCCCTGGAAGGAGGAATATGTTACCGAAGGGAGCTCTGATTGGACCATGTGACTGATTGTTTTGAGAAAGTGAAAAACTGTTGCTTTTAATTAGGTGAAAACTGCGTGAACCCTCAGAGTCGGTTTTCACCAGATATGTGCCAATATGATACTTCCAATAAAGCTATCCTTTGAAGAATCCTGTCTTGGAGATTTGCTTGCAATGGATCCATTACTTGGAACCCTGACAAATAGATTAGATCCAGTGGTGGTATTCAGCCGGTTCTATCCGGCTCGGATGAACCGGTAGCGGCGGCTGCAGGAGGCTCCACCCACCTGCTCGGACGTCATCATGTCCCATCCCATTTTTTATGATCTGCGCATGTGCGGAAGGCCCTGCACATACGCAGCGATGGGCACGCTCACATTTGCGAACCGGTAGTGAAGATAAGTGAATACCACCCTGATATCCGGGTACCTCCGAGACCGTCTTCTGCCACCAATAGCCTCCCACCGACCAGTCCGTTCCCACAGAGAGGGTCTCCTCAGGGTGCCATCAGCCAAGTTATGTCAGCTGGCGACGCCCAGGGGGAGGGCCTTCTCTGTGGGAGCCCCAGCCCTGTGGAACGAACTGCCCCCGGAAATTCGTAAGATCTCCGACCTCCGGGTGTTTCGCTGCGCATTGAAGACCCTGTTGTTCCGCCAGGCCGGACTATCAACACAATAGTTTTAAATTGGGGTATTTAAATTTATTGGGGTTTTTAAATCTGAGCCAATTTATTTAATTATTTTAAATTTTGTATTGTTGTTTTGTCTGTGTTTTTAAATAGGCTGTACACCGCCCTGAGTCCTTCGGGAGAAGGGCGGTATAGAAATAAAATTATTATTATTATTATTATTATTATTATTATTATTATTATTATTATTATTATCATTATCATTATCATTATCATTATTATTATTATTATTATTATTATTATTATTATTATTATATCACATTGATATAGACAGGAATCAAACCCTGTTAGCTCCTTTGGATGAGCTACTGAATTTGTTAATACTTGTGATGAAGACTGAAAATCATTTCTTTTTATATTTATTTTCTTTTTCTTTATTTCATTCTTCGTTTTTCTTTCTTTTTTGATTTTTCCTTTGCACTTTTTCCTCTCTGTTCTCACTTTCTTTTCTCACTCTGAGTGTGGTTTGTATTGGTTTGTATTACTGTAATTAAAACCATCAATAAAAATTATATGATAATAATAAGCACACAGAAGAAGGTTAATCATGAATTTATCAGAAGAGCGAAGAAATTCTTAAAAGTCCAAATTCAGGGCATGCATATATTCTGTAAGCCGCCTTGAGTTGCCATGGGTGAATAGGCGGCAATATAAATTCCATAAATGAATGAATGAATGAATGAATGAATGAATGAATGAATGAATATCATCAAGACAATGAACACCTGGATAATTCCAGTCATTAGATACACAGCTGGAATAGTGGACTGAACTCAAGCTGAACTAGAAGCCCTGGATAAGATAACCAGAAAAACAATGACACTAAATCATGCTTTTAATCCATGCAGCAATGTTGACAGACTTTATTTACCAAGTAACATAGGTGGGCATGAAATGTTGCAGGAACACCAGACATCTAAAGAACAATAAAAGGCATTGAAAGAATATCTGAAGAACAGCGAAGAAGGTGCCCTGAAGTGTAGGAGATGACATGAAAGTAAACTGAATGAAGAACAGAAAAGAGATGTGGCAAGGCAAAGTATTACATGCCCAATACATTAAAGAAACAGCAGGCAAAGCTGATAATAACAGACCTGGCAATGGCTAAGAGCAGGAAAAATGAAGGAAAGGGCTAATTCTGGCTGCCCAAGAACAACCCTTAAGAACCAAACCAAAGTTAGAATTGAGAAAAGAGCAACAGACAACAAACGTCACCTTTGCAAAGAAGCTAAAGAAACAGTGGACCACCTACAGTAGTGGCCAAAATTGTGGAAACTTTTTGTGAAAAGTATATTTTCTAAAACTAGCTAATAATTTGCGGCTGCAAGAAAATTGCACTGACTTTCTGCAAACAAAACAGCAACAATGATGCATTGAAATGTCTTCAATAAATACCACTTGCCTGCAAGCAAGAACTGGTGGGAGCACATGCAGACAAAGTAATAGAAAATGAGACAGCAGAATAGAAGAGAAAGAACTGGAAAAAAATCACAAAACATAAAGACCTGCAAATAGAAGTAAAACCACGGTGGCAAAAGAAAGCAATAGTGCAGTAATAGGTTTCTTGCGTGCAATTCTAAAACATCCGACTACTTGAACACTTATTGGCATTGACAAACTCACCATTGATTAGTCAATTGCAAAAGTCAATTTTACTTGGAATAACTTACATTCTGTGACGATACCTTTAATATTATTAAACAACAACTATAGTAGACTCTTGGGAAGGATTCAATAGATGGACAAAAATGCCATATCCAGCCTAAACATCTGGCTCACATAATAATAAAAAAGATCTTGGGTCATTATCCACAACTTTAAGGAAACACACTTTTTCTCATTCTCAAATGTTGTAAGGAGCAATGATTCGCCATACTTCGTATTGAACAATGTAGTTTCAACCTGGTGCTGCAGAGATCTAGGTGACCATTAGAGGGCAGCAAAGAAACACAGAAGACTTTTTAGGGAGGCCAGGAGGATGGGAACTTTTATACCCTGTATCAGTAGTGGGTTTCACTTACCTTCGCTACCGGTTCAGAATTGTGAGCGCGTGCTCGCGTGCGGTGCTTCTGCACATGCACAGACCCTTCTGCACATGCACAGAGCTTCCATGATGACGTCCGGGCCAGTGGGCGGAGCCTCCCACCACCACTGCTACCAGTTCTCCCGAACTGGTGCAAACCGGTAGAAACCCACCACTGCCCTGTATGTGGTAGCCTAAAGCAATCTGGCCAGTTTCTGTACTAAAGAATAAATGAACTCAAATCTGAAATTAGAAATAGTATCCAAACAACAGCAAGGGAATGATTCAACTCTCCCTTTGACCTCTAGGTGGCAGTCCTTGAGAAAAAGAATTGGGATTTTTATCAGGAAATAGCCAGGGCAGAATTCATTAGGAGATTAACCCCATTGCACACAAATTAAATGAGGCCCAAGGTTTCTTATCACACTACACATGTTAATTAGCCATTCAGTATTACAGTGTCTTGGTCACAGCTAATTGCTACTTTATGCTTAGTCGCTTGTAGAGCAATTCTATCATTCACCTTTTCTTTCATCCTTCCTCTCTTTTCCTGCTCCAGAACAACAACTGTCTGTGGAGATATGACATTCTTCCTGCAGAACGATACTTCATGAATCTAAAGAAGTGAGCCATGATCCACAGAAGCTTTGCTAAGAGCAAACAGGTTTGTCATGGAGACTGTTTTAATGTTTCTGCAGCAAAATACTAGTCATGCCTATGCTCCCTGGAAATGAGAGAAACAGTGTTTTAAGTCTTGGGAGACAAGCTATCTTCTAATATGTGTGTTTTAATTTTAAAAATAACTCGAAAGCTATTCCATTGGCTAATCGTTCTGACTGTCAGAAAATTTCTTCTTACTTTTAGGTTGGATCTCTCTTTAACAAGCTTCCACCCATTACTTCTTGTTCTGCTTTCAGGTACTTTGGAGAATAGGTCACACACACACACCTTTATTTTTTCTCTGTGACAGCCCTCAAATATTGAAACACTGCTATCATGTCACCCCCAGTCCTCCTTTTCATAAAACTGTACATATCCAGCTCCTGCAACTCTTCTTCATATATTTAGCGTCAAGTCCAGGGATGAAATGCTACTGGTTCACTCCGGTTCAGGAGAACCAGTAGTGATAAAAACTACCAGTTCAGGTGAACCAGTAGGAAAAAAAAGCTACTGGTTCGGGCAAACTGGTAGTTAAAAAACGCTACCGGTTCCTCTGAACCGGTATTTCTGATCATCAGCTGTGCAGCGGGGTTTAGCTTTGCTAGAAAGCAGGAAATCCTGCTTTCTAGCAAAGCTAAACTGCGCTGCACAGCTGATTCCCCCCTCCCCGCTGTTCTACATACCTTTCCAAGCCTCCTTTTGGTGCACATGCGCAGTATGCATGTGTAAGCACATTTGGCACGCAGCGTGCCAAACGTGCACATGCATAGTGTGCACCAAATGCACACTCTGCGCGTGGGTGCACATGCGCAGTACGCACCAAAAGGAGGCTTGGGAAGGTAAGTAGAACAGTGGGGGGGATCAGCTGTGCAGCACAGTTTAGCTTTGCTAGAAAGCAGGAAATCCTCCTTTGTAGCGAAGCTAAATTGTGCGCCACAGCTGATCCACCCCCCCCACTTCTACTTACCTTCCCAAGCCTCTTTTTGGTATGTACTGCGCATGCACGTGCGCGCACAGAGTGTGCATTTGGTGCACACTATGCATGTGCACATTTAGCACGCTGCGCACATGCACGGCCAGCAAACCGGTAGCAAACTGGTTTGGATTTCACCACTGGTCCAGTCCCTTAATCAGCTTTGTTGCTGTTCTATGCATTCCTTCTAGAATCTCAGCATCATCTTTGGTAACCAAAATGGGACACAGTGTTCCAAGTGTGGATTCACCAGCATGTTGTGGCCCGTCAGCGGCCTGCGCGGATTGTAGCTGATCCTGACGACGAGGAGGCTGGTGTGTCGCACCAGCAGCCTGCGCAGCCGGCGCTCACGTCGGACAGCGAGGAGGCTCAAGAGGATGTGATGCCAGAGGCAGAGACTCAGCCAGGTCCTTCAGAACTTCCAGAGGCTCCTTCAAGTGGAGAAAGCGAAGTGGAGGAGCCTCTCCTCAATGCTCGGGCACGCAGGGCTGCCAATAGGAGGAGGAGGTCTACTCGAGAGTAAGGTTTGAGGATAATTGGCCACTCCCTTAGCCTATTTAAGTCACACGCCTTTAGTAAGTTTCTTGCTGGAAACAACTTGTAATTATCATCAGAGCATTTTTGGAAAAGTCTTATCATATCTTGTTTTCTGGGCTGGTTGCCAACCTTTGCTGGACTTTGGTTTATTCTTGCTACTTAATAAATTTGATAAGGACCATTGGTGTGTGTCAATATCCTCAGGAATCCAGAGCTGGGGCAGAACATAGAGTGATGTAAAGTGGTACTATCACTTCTCATTGTCTTGATCCTATTCTTCTGTTGATAGGATCAGAACACTGCTGGCTCATACTTAAGTTGTGGCCCACTAGGACACCTTAGATCCCTCTCATAGTTACTATTGTTGAGCCAGATACTGCCAATTCTATACCTGGGCATTTGATTTTTCTTTCCTAAGTGCTTTTATCCCTTACTTTTCTCACCACTGAACTGCATCTTGCTGAATAGGCTGACTCCCCCTTCTCTGGGACAGCCCCTTAAGTATTGGAAGACTACTACCATATCATTTCTGGTCCTTTTCTTTGTAACACCTAGTTCCTGGCACCGTTCATTTTACGGTTTAATCTCCAGATCTCTTATCAACTTTGTTGCTCTTTTCTGCACTCTTTCTAGATGTTTCCTTCCACTTCTTTGCTTGCTGTGACAGATGAACGTGGTCTTTCACAAGAATTGTTAAGCCGGGATGTTAGATTATCATTTGTCAGAATTGCAAATCCTAAAGTAGCTTCTTTAGTCACAGGAATCATTATTTTTGAGACGGGTCTTTGTTTCCACTGGCACACGACGTTTCAAATATTCTTTCTTTCTGCTCACTGTGCTTTCCCAATTCTGTTTCATTTTTACCCTCCCAACTTCCTATAAATGAGGTGTGTTTCTAGAGACCTCACTCCAGAGGAAATGAAGACTATAATTTTGTTGTTTTACAATAGCTGCTGTTTTAGGTGGAGGGAAATGGGAGAAATCGTGTATCTGTCATGCGGCGATGACTCCCTGAATTTCTCCTGAGGGTGGAAAAGGCACGACTTGAAAAAGCTTGTAGGCCAAGAGGTATTTTAGATATCTGCTCCTGCAAATTCCTTCTCATATAATGATAACTAAATGATGTGAGTCAGTGAGCCGTTACAGAGTTCAGGAAAGAGGCAAAAATGAGACTTTGCAGGAATGAGGCATTTGAGCCATTTTAGCCTGTGGGGCAATTTGCTGCTAAATATAGTTATCAGGGAGTACCGTTGACCCTCTCCAATAAATATGTCAATTAATGGTTTATAAAAACCATTTGCAGATAACAGAAAATGAGCATTGTTAGAAAGCTGTTACAGCATTTTAGAAAGCTTGGCAGGTAATTTGAGGCTACAGTGCTTTTTGATTCATTGACCAAACATTGCTTGCATGGAGGTTAATCAAGACCTGTTTAGAAAACTATTAAGCATCTTTCATACTTCCCAGTTTTGGGTGTTGTTTTAATAATAGCTTCAGGATGCATAATATTCACTTTTATTCCTATCAGTCAAGGTCAGAAATATGACAGAAAGAGCCTATGTGCAGTGATGGGATTCAAATAATTTAACAACTGGTTCTCTGCCCTAATGACCGGCTGGGTAGGCGGGGCTCGGTGGTCATGTGACCGTGTGGGCGTGGCCAACTCGATGTCACTCAAGTTAATGGGCGCTTCGCCTTAGCTGTTACAATGTAATAAGGGTTAGCCAGAGAGGCAGTTTTTGTAAGCAGGGCAATAAAGATTAGGTTAGAAATAACACCAGAATGTTTCCTTCCTGCCTTCCTTACAGGATTAGCCCTGTAAAGTGGAAAAAAACAAAATAAGATTTCTTCCAACAACCGGTTCTCCGAACTGCTTAGAAAGTTAACAACCGGTTCTCCCGAATAGGTGCGAACTGGCTGAATCCCACCACTGCCTATGTGTATGTGTATGTTTGTGTGCATACTTCTCATGAGCACAAATAACTAGTTTGAAATGTTGTTTGTTTGAAATGTTTAATGGAATGCAATGGTGGCTTTGAGAGCCAGTTTGGTGTAATAGTTAAGGTATGAGGCTAGAAACTGAGAGATCATGATTTACTGTCCCACCTTTAGACACAAAGGTAGTAGGATGATCTTGGGCTGATTTGTTCTGGTCCATTATTGCAAAGCCGAAGGCATGATGCAAGATCCACAGCTTGAGGACATAGGCAACATCCCCCCATCATAAAAAGTAACAGTAATAGTAACAGAGTTGGAAGGGACCTTGGAGGTCATTTAGTTCAACCCCCTGCTCACTCTAAGTGTTGTATCTTACAATTCTTGATGAATATATTTTATTTTTTCTTTATGTACACCAAAGCATATGCACCAAAGACAAATTCCTTGTGTGTCCAATCACATTTGGCCAATAAAAAATTCTAGGTTATGCTATGCTATGCTATGCTATATACTATGAACTTTTACTTTTTTTATATATTTGTGGCAAATGTGTGATTCCCTATCCAGATCACTGCAGATGAGTAAGATTGCTTTCAGAAATGGTTTAAAGGTCTTTCTCTCCCCAAATCATGCAAGGTGGCTCTGTTCCAGATCTGCATAGTTATACTAAAATAAAAAAAAATATTATTAAAGGTCAGCTACATACTTCCTATATAATTTCACCTGTAGTTTGACTCAACAACTTTAGGAAAAAAGAGCAATAAAATTTAATCCCAAAGGATAGTTCCGATTACTGCTGAACATTTATTGATGGCTAATGTGCCAGGCATGCACAAAGCATAGCATTGATGAGTTGAGATGATTTATCCTCTTCTATTTGAGGGATGAGCAACCTTCAGATTCAGGATCATATATCCCCCCCCCAATATAGTAATTTTTTTTATTTGCCCTTAAATATGCTGCCGAAGCTCAATTGCTGAAAATTGCTGAAAAGTTGTGTGTCATGGTTTGTTACCTTGCTGAAGTGGAAATTACTAAAATGCTGGGAAGCTTTAGAATAAGCTTAATACAGTTTCAAAAAACAAAGCCTCTTGCAAACCCATAAAATCTCAGTTCCAACTATATACACCAAGAAACCACATCGTTGTTCTGCAACTAAAGAAACTTTCAGGTTCCCTGAAACAGAGAGAGACAGACAGAGAGACAGACAGAGAGAGAGAGAGACAGAGAGACAGAGACAGAGAGACAGAGAGAGAGAGACAGAGAGAGAGACAGAGACAGAGAGACAGAGACAGAGAGACAGAAAGACAGAGACAGAGAGACAGAGAGAAACAGAGACAGAGAGAAACAGAGACAGAGAAAGAGAGACAGAGAGAGAGAAAGAATTGAATATTTATTTTGAACTACTGTTTCAATTATTTTGAAACTGAATCTACATTGCCTAAGGTTGCATTTAATTCTCCTTAATGTTAGTATGCAATAGATAAATAAATAAAATATTTAATCTCAATCACTGGTGCCCCATATCTATTCCCAGAGGTTGCTTCATTGCTCTTTTCCATGGCAGGGTTAGTCATGGATAATACCGGATCAGTGGGTGTGTCACATCCAGTTTCTGTACCATCACAACAGTTTTAACCCTTGACTGTAGAATTTGAGCATTTGACCATAGGCCTACTAGGGTTGAAAGGGTTCACTGAATTCTGAAGTGTGATCCGTGTCTCATACCGGCAAGAAACCCTGTACTAAATAGCTTAGAGGCAACATGCGCCGGAGATTAACTGCACAGTCTTAGTCAATGTGTCTTCTTCACACGTCAATGTTTCAGCAGGGTATCAAATCAGGATTTCAGATTCTCAATCAAAAAAGAAGCCCTGGATAGTATTATCCATACTTATGTATTAGTTACAGATGAAAGCTAGTAAAAATGTATGCAGAAAACTCTTTTCTAAGAAATAATTGATCTTCTGCATAAATATAAATACAATTACACACACGCACACATATAGACATATATAGACATGGATATTGAAGTCCATGTTCAATTTTGACATAAAGTTACCATTTGTTTTCTTCTGTTCAGTCATGTCCAATTCTTGGAGACTGCCTTTACCCTGCAGTTTTCTTGGCAAGATATATCAGAAATGGTTTGCCATTGCCTCCTTCCTAGGGCTGAGAGACAGGGACTGGCCTAAGATTATCTTACTATCTTTGTGTCTAAGGTGGGACTGTAAACCATGATGTCTCAGTTTCTAGCCTCATACCTTAACTATTTCACCAAACTGGCTCTCAAAGCCACTATTGCATTCCATTAAAAATACTGTTTTTTAAATAAAGAACCAAAAAAATTGAATAGTGAAAAGGAATGGGGAATTAAGAACACAATTTCACTGATGGAACCAAGAAGAATGGTGGTATGAATCCATGGTGAATTCTTCAGAGAAGCCATGCTTGCCCAAAGAGTTAATCCAGGTCTGTCAAAAGGCCAGCTTTCAACTAGAACACTGTGTTGGAGCAAACCACTTTTCTTCTCTCTGTATACAGGCCCAATATGGACCCTGGGACTAACACAGAAGGGTCTTTGCAAAAGCAACCAAATCCAGCCAGTGGTGTGTTGCCCCCTGTTCGGACCGGTTCACAAGAACCGGTAGTAAAACTGGTGGGAGGCCCCGCCCACCACCCCGGATATCGTCATCGGTGATCTGCGCATGCACGATCCCGTTGCAAACCGGTAGTAAAGGTAAATAGAACCCACCCCTGAATCCAGCATATATCACTGGTGTGATTTTTATCCAGTTTGGTGATTTGAATCAGTTTGGACACATTTGTCTAATTAGGCCAATTTGATTTGGATTTCCAAAGCAGTTCAGAAAATGCCATTTTGGCGCATGTACAGAAGCCTCTGAGTCATTTCAGAGGCATCCAATTCGACATGTCAGTTCAGGCCAATTTTTAAAGTCAGTTTTAACTGAGATATTCAGTCAAATTGTCAAATCAAATTGGATGCCTCCAGTTTGAATATTTGCAGAGCCCTACTACAAAATAAAGTATACCTATCTTTGCAGTCAGGCAAACAGCTAATATTAAAGGTGAGTGAGATGAGTTCAAGTTAATGCCCAATAATCCTTGTGTTCCTCTATTTTGTTGTGACAACCTAATTAAAGTCAATTGATAAAGGACATTCCTTCTTAACCTTCAAAGAGATTCAAAGGGCATAGCAGGGGAATGAAAAACCACTTTGGAAAAAGAGACTAGAGAAGAAAAAAAAAAATCCCCACTTGGAAATCTGGCACCACCACCTTGTATTGAATTAACAATGGGAGGAAAAATCCCGAACAGTCTCAGAAGTAAAAATAGGAGTTAGCTGTTAGAGCAGTGCTTCTCAACCTTAGCAATTTTAAGATATGTGGACTTCAACTCTCAGAATTCCACAACCAGCCAAGCTGACTGTGGAACTCTGGGAGTTGAAGTCCACACATCTGAAAAGTTGCCAAAGTTCTGAAACACTGAATTAGAGGTTAGAAAATCCTTCCTCTTCCCAAGACAGCAGACTGCCTACACTCTTGCTTTATTTGTTTGCAAATCTCAAGAGAGCACGTCTTAAAGTGATTTACCAATAAAAATGATTAAAGCGTAAGGAGAAAATTGTGAGGGGGGAAAATAAAACTCTGATTATTTTGATATATTTTGGTATTAGATTTCTATCCCACTTTTATTGCTTTCTAAGTAACTCAAGGTAGCGAACATACCCAATAACCTTCCTCCTCTAATTTTCCCTACAAGAACAACCTTGTGAGGTGGCAAGCTGAGAATGACTGACTCAAAGTCATCCAACTGCTTTTCATGTCTAAGGCAGGACTAGAACTCACAGTCTCCTGATTTCTAGGCCAGAACCTTAGCCATTACACTAAACCTATTAATTAATGTGTCATTAAGAGGAAAACACCATTATTCCAACCAATACACCTTCTTTCAAATTTTACAATGTAATTTTTACATACAATTTCAATATAGTTAACATCAGGGGTGAAATTTACTTACCTTGCCTACTGGTTCGCCAATGTGTGCTGTTGCGTGTGCTGTTTTCTGTGCATGCACAAAGCCTTCTATGCATGCACAGAGGCTTAAAATGTCACAAAAAAGTGACGTCATGACATCCGCGTGGATGGGCGGAGCCTCCCTCAGCTGCTGCAACCGGTTCGCCTGAGCTGGATAGAACCGGCTGGATTTCATCCCTGGTTAACATGTAATCAATCAATCAATCAATCAATCAATCAGAATAGAGCTGAAAGGGACCTTAGAGGTCTTCTAGTCCAGCCCTCTACTCAAGCAGGAGACCCTATACAATTTCAGACAAGTGACTGCCCAGTCTCTTAATTATACGATTATAAAAAATGTAATTATGATAACATCAAAATCATGTCAAAAAACATGTTTCTACTGCTCCTAGTAACCTGAAGAGATGGACCCCAAATTCAGAAGTCATTCATAGGACCAACAAATACTAAACTGCATTGTGGCTGAAAATGGAACCAAAAACACACGTAGGTACATAAACTCCCATAGTGTGCCTGCATTCTGAAGATTGTTTCTTGTCTTCCCCACTCCATCTTGAAGTGCTACCCCACCTTACAGCACAAATCCTAAGTCGATTTTAATTCGGAAAGAAGTAATTCCCCTCCTCCTATGCTTTTAATGGAGAGGGGGTACAGCCTCTCACTTCTAAGAATTAAAGTCATCTAGGAAATGATGACACACAGAAAATTGATCCTCCAATGATAATAGCGATAGCACTTAGACTTATATGCTGCTTCACAGCCCTCTCTAAGCTGACACTAACAAGTTCTAGCTTGTGCGTTAAGTACTAAACAAATGATGAATATCAGAACAAAATTTTCATGTCTAAATAGCAATAGCACTTAGATTTATATACCGCTTCACAGTGCTTTACAGCCCTCCCTAGGCGGTTTACAGAGTCAGCATATTGCCCCTAACAATCTGGGTCCTTATTTTATCCACCTCGGAAGGATGGAAGGCTGAGTCAACCTTGAGCCTGGTGAGTATCGAACTGCCAAATTGCAGTCAGCTGGCAGTCAGTAGAAGTAGCCTGCAGTACTGCACTCTACCACTGCGCCACCACAACTCTAATGTTGATGCTAGGGTTACCTCCAACCCCTTCCAACTGTAACTATTATAAAGAGAAAATCATGGGGACACTCTTCTAGTACAGTAAAGTTTGGGGTGGGGGGGCTGAGATGGGTTCAATATTGACATTAATTGCCTGATGCAAGTGTAAAGGAAAATTTGTAATCAGCATATGCATCTGATGAAATGGTAGCTGATATGGACACTGTAGTTCCCTATATGCCAAAATGAGGGGGGCTGAGGCTGTGGGAAAAGAGGAAATGTATGCTTAAAGTACATGTAGAAATAACCGACTTGTAACATTGAGATTAAAGGAATGGAAAACTGCCTCTGTTGCTAGGACAGAATGGACAGATCTTGAAAGTCACATGGTTTGTGGTTTTAAGGTATAAAAGACAATGGTGAATAATGGGAGGTTGCCAATTGGCCTCAAGCCGTCCCTTTTGACTGCTTGTCCAATTGAACCTCATTGCAATGTGGTTTATGTTTGCTATGCTTTAAATTCTAATAAACCTCTGAATTCTAAAGTGAGATATTTTGTGGTGTACTGTCTGTTCAATGGTTATTAAGTGCAGCTATGCTCATAGTCAGGTTTTTCCCCTGACATTATATATCTGACATTTTTTGGTGAAAGTACAACTCCCTTAGAGCAAGCAGATTTCCCAGTTCCTTTACCCAGAAATTCCTCACATATAAAGCCTCCAGATTGTCAGAGTTGGGTTCACTCTGTTTATTGTATAATCTGTATACATTCGGTATAATCATTCTTCTATCACTGCACCTAGACATCGATCAAGAACTCTGTCTCTCCTGAATTAGATATCATGGAGATATACTATCAGCATATTGATAATGTCTTGCCCTAAGTTTACTGATGACCTCAGTGCTTTGATATTGTATTAAAAACCATATTGTACTTTGTGGCACTCTAGAAGTGTAGAAGCACATTCATTCACTACTGTGTGAGCTAATCTCAGCAAGAAGGAGCTGGACACTTCAGCTTTCACCATCCTCAATACCTTTACATACCTCTACGACTTCAGCCCCAAGGCCAGACAACCGGTACTTTGCAAAGACATTTGCAGACCTTCAATTTTTAAAATATGCAGAACACTGCCCAATATTACACATTCAATCTCATGAATTTAAAACAAAAATTCTAAAAATATTTTTCATTGAGAGTTTATTTCCATGCCATAAAATATTTACCCCTCTTCTTTCCTTTCTCCAGCATTTTTTGCTAGCACAATTTCCAGCCTGAACAAAATCCTATATTATTTCATGTGTTTGATTAGTTTTGATAGTCCCAATGAATGACTTCAAAAATTCAAATGGAACGACACACCTTAAATTGCTTAATAGATAAATTTACAAGATTTTGGTAGGGAATATGCTTGGCATGCTTTAAAGAGAAAATGGCTCAAGAACCAATTTGGTTTTTGAGCTAAGGGAAACTATATTTGATATTTAAGAGGAATGTACAAAAGTATATGTGCATTCCTACACACAAACAACCAGGGGTGGGCTGCTGGGGTTCGCAGGGGTTCGGCAGAACCTCTAGCTGTGCAGTTCGGAGAACCCCCAAATCCCACTCCTGGCTGGCCCCGCGCACCCCATCTCTCCCAGGAGTCCCCACGTAACCTGTTTTGGATGCAGGTAAGTGCAGGGTGCACACGGAGGCTCAGGGAGTGTAAAAAATGGGCCTACCAGAAGTTCGGGAAGGCCAGAAATGGGCCCATTTCTGGCCTCCAGAGGGCCTCCAGAGCCTGGAGAGGCCATTTCTGCCCTCCCGGCGGCTTGAGGAAAGCCTATGGAGCCCGGGGAGGGCAAAAACAACCCCCACACACACTGTGGTGCAGGAGGCCCACCATGATCACACCCACCCAGCAACTGGGCAGAGAATCCCTTGCTAAAATTTTTGAAGCCCACTCCTGCAAACAACTACAATGTACTTTAGAGTACAACTATTTCTGGGCTGATTTTTGAGTGGCATGAGACAAGTTGTGAGGGGCCATGAATTATAAAGTAGTGGACGGGACCAAGATACAGAATTATCTGTAATTACAGTATTTTTCGGAGTATAAGACACACCTTTTTTCCCCCTAAAAGGGGTGAAAATTTAGGTGCGTCTTATACATCCAATGTATCCCTGCCCACAGACTGGCCCCCACCCTTTGGCCTCTGCCTCCCAGCAGTTTACCTCCTTGCAGCAAGCAGCAAGAAGAAACAGCTCCTTTCAGCTTCAGCACAGCCTAATTAGCACAAGTTGATTGGATCGGCCTCCCGACTCTCAGCTGTTTTACTCTCAGCTGTTTTTCACGGGCCTCTGCTGCTTGCTGCAAGGAGGTAAATTGCTGGGAGCAGATTTTTTTCTTCTTGTGCTAATCAAGCTATGCTGAAAACAAAAATGAAAGTAAAACAGGCTGTTTGCTGTTTGCTGCAATGAGGCAAAATTCCTGGGAGGCAGAGGCAGATTTCTTTTTCTTGTTTTCCTCACCAAAAAAGATAGGTGCATCTTATAGTCTGGAGCGTCTTATGCTCCAAAAAATACAGTAGGTTGATTTCATTTACATTTAATTGAAATGGAAAACAGTAAATATGATCACTAGGCAGTTATATATTCAACTATCTGTGCCCTAACTCTTTCTGTTACATGAGAAATTGGTACTACATTTTGAAGCAATCAGAATCTGTATCTGACCTTGAGGCCTCAGGAGAATCTTTCAGACTTTATTTCTTCTATTTCAGGAATAGTGCAAATGAGGGGGGAAAAAGATCTCAGCAATGCTTGAAGGAAAAATGCTTATTGAAAAATATACAGGCTCAGGGTGACCAATATGCTCTTTCCATAGCAACATATACAGATAGTCCTTGACTTAAAACACTGAAAAAAAAGTGACTTATGACCGTTTTTCATACTCAAGACCGTTCCAGCACCCCCATGCTCATGTGATCCCCTTTTCTGACAAGCAAAGTTAATGGGGAGAGCCAGATTCACTTAATAACCCTGTTATTAATTTAACTACTGCAGTGATTCACTTAACAACCGTGGCAAGAAAGTTCATCAAACAAAGGTAAACCAAAAGTAAAATTCACTTAACAAATGTCTCGCTTAGCAACAGAAATCTTGGCCTCAATTGTAAGTCATAAATCGAGGACTACCTGTACTAATGATTCAGGTGAGATAAATCCAAGTCACCAAATGTCAGGGGTTCAGAGGTGGGTTTCAGCAGGTTCTGACCAGTTCTGGAGAACCGGTAGTGGAAATTTTGAGTAGTTCAGAGAACTAGTAGTAAAAATTCTGACTGGCCCCGCCCCCATCTATTCTCTGCCTCCCAAGTCCCAGCTGATAGGGAGGAAATGGGGATTTTGCAGTATCCTTCCCCTACCACACCCACCAAGCCACACCCACAGAACCGGTAGTAAAAAAACTGCAGGGTTCCTTTCCTTTTTGCTGTCTAAGCAAAACATTATATCAGTAATATATTAAGAGGAGGCTGCCATGATACGTGGCTAACTTAATTCTCATTAAATAATTCAGTTTCCATCACATTCTCATGCAATCTGCCCCCCCCGCCCCTCAAAAAATGTGAACCGTGCATTCCCAAGGGTGCTCTTTATTACAAGAACCTCTGATATTTTGCCGCAGGGTGAATTTCAATTGATGAGAACATTTTGTCTTTGAGATGCATTTGTGTGTCTAATTGCACTGAAACAACCCAAAAGGCGCCTCTTGTTTGCCTTTAATGTAGGACAAAGAAGAACTCAATGGTATATCTGTGATGGAGCACCATGGTTACCCAACCTAAATTCATAGGCAATCCTTTTATCAAGTAATTCAGTCCTAGGGCAATGCAGCACAGGCTATATTCCTCTTTAACTATTTTGGGGAGGTTCCTGGGGATTTTTCTTCTCATGAATTCTTTTTTCCTGAACATTTTTTTTTTTTTACCTCAAAAGAGTCACTGATTTTTCTACAACATTTTCTGAATGCTTTAGAAGTTTCTTGGGTGTATTGTTTTCTGAGTTTTGTTACTGTAAAGTGAAAATAGATACCACTGCTCGCTGGTAAATACACTATCCTGTTTTCCTGACTGAAAAGAAAAGGAAACAAAACCCCACAGAGAGTGTCCTTCATAGCATCTTTTGCTGGGTTTTAACTCAAATGTGGAAAACCCGGGAGATAGTTGACTCCTGGAAAAACAAGTGTACTATAAAAGACTTATGAGTATTCTCCATGACTCTTTCCACCAGTCCTTCAGCTGTCAATGCTACAAACATTGTTGTTATTCCTATTAGCCATTTCTATTCTGCCAGAATAAGGAAGTTCACAAAAAGTCCCTACTGTTGCAAGATCTACTCTGGGTCAGTCTACCCAGGACCAGCAGTTTAGTCTTCCAAGCTTTCAGACTTGTGCTGAAATCCATCCTCAGAGAACTCAGAGAACAGAAGGACTGGCTAGGTGGCTCAGTGGCTAAGAAACTGAGTGTCAGCATCCCAGCACTGACATATATTAGGAGAGGAGAAGCTTGAACTTTTGCCTACTTAATCCCTTTGAAGATTCTGTCTCCTCGGAGATGGGAGGAGGGGAACATTCCTGTGATCTGAGGGAGGAGGGATGAGGAAAGTGGCTTGGAAGATAGCCAATGAGACGCAGAGAATTGGGAATCGGAAAGGGAGGGATTGGGGGGCAAAGGTCAGTACTGACCACGCAAGAGCCAGGGTCGGATCACTATGCTCAATAAAGAGAAAATTTCCTTAAAGATCAGCAGTTTGGAAATTCCTTTATTTTGAGAGAGCATCGAAACCTGACACTGAGCTTGTCGATCAGAAAGGCTGGCAGTTCAGCGGTTCAAATCCCTAGTATGGGTCTCCTGCGTGAGCAGGGGGTTGGACTAGATGACCTCCAAGGTGCCTTCCAACTCTGTTACTGATATTATTAACTTTCTCTACCAGGAATAAGTGCTTTGGGCTATTCTAATGCTTCATATTTTTGTAGTGCCTTTCTATTGATTGGTGTGTTGATGGTCCTTACTGTCCTTATTTAGCTATTGCAGGCCGAATTAAAGTAAGGAATTAGAAAATTCTCCTGTTTTTATTCTCCCTTCAAGCAACTATCACTGACTGTTGAGAAAACAACCATGAATCACTTTCCTAATGTGGAGCAGGACAGGCCAAGCCTGGGTAAATGTGGATGGCTATTTAAAATGCTACATTTAGCCACCGACGTTTCCCATCTAGAAGGTCGCAGAAAAAGACAGAGTATGTACATAGTGAAATGGAGTGTTTCCACTGTTGCTCGCCTCTCCTCTATGCTTGTGAACTGTCATTGGGACTATTTCCAAACAGGTGCCTAGCCCTCATCTAAAAAAGGAGCCCAGCCAACAAGTTGCAAGCATGGAGGAAGAGGAGTTGCATGGAGGTCAGCATCAAGAGAACCTTCAGATTCCATGCCATTCTTCTCCAGTTGTGATTGGTTGGCTAGGTTACCCTTGAATATGAATTTAAAACTCTTTCAACATAATATTAAACCTGCAACTCATATAGGCTAGTACTATGGAAAGCACTGGTTAGGAGTTATGTCCACAGATGCTTTTTTGCAGATGCTTGCTATCTGGTCTGTCCTGCAGCCCAAATTAAAATGGCTATGGAGGGCAGAGCCCAGGTAATTGGGTAAGGGGTATGCTCACCACAATCTGAAGTGGCCCACAGGAGCTAGGAGTCCCCAAATCCTGACTGTAGCAGTAATCAAATGAAGCATATCAAATTATATTTTGTATTTTTTATTTATTTTTTTGTATTTTATAAGCAGTATTCCAGTATTCAACTGCCTGCCAAAAGGGGAGAGGGTCAATTTATTTTGCAAAGCACCAGAGGGCACGACAAGAAACAACGGATGGAAACTAATCAAGGAG
Source organism: Pantherophis guttatus (assembly GCF_059756535.1). NCBI lineage: Eukaryota > Metazoa > Chordata > Lepidosauria > Squamata > Colubridae > Pantherophis > Pantherophis guttatus. The sequence continues at coordinate 81,581,734 of NC_142064.1, forward strand.
AGAAGCAACCTGGAATTAAGGAGACTCTCCCTAACAGTGAGAACAATTAACCAATGGAACAGCTGGCCTTCAGAAGTTGTGGGTGCTTCATCACTGGAGGTTTTTAAGAAGAGACTGGACAGTCACTTGTCTGAAATGGTATAGGATCTCCTGCTTGAGTAGGATCTGGACTAGAAGACTTCCAAGGTCTTTTCCAGCTTTATTCTGATTCTGATTGTGTAATGCCAACAAAAATTGTCTCAGGAGAAGTGGGAAAACACTAAAGACAGATAAGAATGGGATGGGATGAAAGCAACACCAGGAGGACATGTAAGAAAAAGTAGTTATCAAGACACATTTGTTCTCCTATCCGGGTTAAGTGAAGAAAAGGTCTCAGTCACTGTTTTAAGTAGCATTTGGAATTAAAAAAAAAACATGCAAAGAACAAAACCCATCCAAATCCATTCAGCAATAAGAATTTTATCGAACTGTCTTCTTTTTGCAAAACAAAGAAAACATCTTAAATGGTCAAAAAGAAGAAAATGTTGATGCAGTGCTAGCCAAAACCAATTTACAAAACAGATTAAAGCCCATTATAATTAACATTTCTTAAAAACATAGAAACAAAGCAGATATTCATGCATAAAATGGGAAAGGCTGCATAATTTGTACCCTTGGAATGTCTTACCCCAAACTCCAAACTCCAAACCAAAAATAAATAAATAAAACACCATTGCAAGGAAAGGTAGTTAAGACTCCAAAGGCACAGAGAATGGGCCTTATTCGCAACCTCATTCCCGTGTTTTGCCAATCTTCACGCGGTAAGGAGAGACATGGAAGAAAACCATTACACCCATTCTCAACCATAAATATAGCTGTTGGTGACAATCTGGAAACAGTTTTAATTTGACCTTGGATCCTACAGACAACTGTATTCAACTCAAGAGAATTTGACCATGGTAAATTTTCTTCTGCTTCAATACATAGATAACAGCTACTGTATACTTGTTCCTTTCTCATTGGACCTCCTGGTACAGTTTTGATTCCCCCTCTCCACTTGCAAAGCCAACATAAGAAAGTGCCCCCCAAAGGAGTTAAACCTACATGGACTAGCAACTGATGAGATCTGTGGACTTCTTGGCAAGGATTTTCAGAAGATATTTGTCATTACCGTCTTCCTAGGGCCGTGATGGCGAACCTATGGCACGCACTGTGCCCTCTCTGTGGGCACATGAACCGTTGCCCCAGTTCAGCTCCACCACGCATGTGCAGGCCAGCTGGTCTTTAGGTCTCTGCCATGCATGTATGGGGGGGCGTGCAGAGGTCCTGCGCATGCATGTGGGGAGGCAGGGCATGTGCGGGGGCCATGCACACATGCGCGGGGCCAAGAATGCATGCACAGGGGGCAGGGCACATGCAGGAGCAGTGCGCATGCGGGGCACATGCAGGTGGGTGAAGCCCACACACACACATGCAGGAGGTGGGGCGCATGTGCAGGGACCGCACACGCATTGCATTTTTGGGGGTTCAGGTGTGCATTCGTGTGCATACTTTGGGCACTTCATCCGGAAAAGGTTAGCCATTCACTGTCCTATGGCCTCTATACTAAGCTGGTTCTCATTAGAAGACTAGTGCTATGTTTTCCCCTCTTTCTCATGTGGGCTGAGAGTATAATGGCCTGCATAGATAATAACTGAACTCTGAGGTAAAATCCGTTTGTAGAATGGGCATGCAAGCACCCACCCTCTGGATTGGTGATTGCTGAAACTGATAACATGAAAGAAAATTATCTACAGCTAATAATGAGGTGACCAGAATCTAATGATTTTTTTTTTTTAGATGTGAATTGTACACTGCAGTACATCAGTGAGTGTAGGAAGAGAATTTGATAAGGAATGCTTATTTAACAACATATATGCATACTCTGCCATTATACAAATAATGAAGCTATATTAAACAATTTCTTGCTTATGCCACATCCTGTATTGATCTTAGTAATTATCTTAGCTCTTGCTTTTTGGGGACACCATCAATTCCACCCAGTCATAATTTTCTCACTCCTCTCCTTTCTTTCATCACTGTCAGTTGTCTATCATACATATGCTTTCAAATTCAATCTTAAACTGAATTAATCTTCTGGTCAGAATTTTGCAAAAAAAAAAAAAAAAAAGGAATGGGCTAAGTCAAATCCAATGCAACCCATTGTCACTAATGGCATTTCTTGCATTTTATTTCCTCAACTTATTATTCTGCCTCCTCCCTACACCCTCCCCAAATGAGGAGCATTTGTATTCTCCTCTTTCTGAATAATATTCTACTCAAACGTACTTCATGGGATGCTATATTTCTATAATGTTAGGCACAAACAACAAGATCCACATATGAAGAGTTCAAGTAGCCACTTTATTGCTCATGACTATTTCATAGAAACCTTCCCAGACTGGCAGTTTGCTCCTGGATCAGACTAGATAAGGTTCAACAGCATTCAAGCAGAGGTCAGACCTTGCCCTCTTGTGCTCACATAATGATTCCAGACTAATTTCCTGCTTAACTCCTCCCCCTGCCTCAGCCAGTCTCTCTTCAACATACATTAGACTTCAAGGTGCCACCATATTCTTCACAGATTTTTTAATGAATATTTTTCATACAGAAGCTGATGTCTATATGTTGACGTTAATAGATGCTTATATTAAGTGGGTTCATCTGGCCTACTCTGAGGCAGCCGTAAATCATCCGTATTTGTAGCCATTTCTTTCTTATAATTAGATCTGGATTAGAACTATTGGACATTGTTAATTCAGTCTATCAGAGTGGCAATGCTGTGATTCATCATATATGAAGCTCTGAAAATGTTAGGATTTAATTCATTTTGAAAATAAGTGGGACAAATATAAATCCATGGATCGTGAGTAAATATCCACATGATGGAGAAAATTCTAAAACAATCTATATCAGTTTATATAATAGTCATATTTTATTCTTTTAGATTAATGACAGCTGCACCAATATTTTTTGTAATTCTTCTATTTTCATATTTAGGATGAAAAATATATCCTTACAAACATTCATAGAAAAAAAAATATGTTATTGATTTTTCAGAAGAATTTACTCAAAACCAAATGTGCTTACCAGTGTTACCAAAATGAGATCAAAGTAATCGCATAACTAATGTCATTGCTAATGGGTTCACTTCACCATGTTTCTGAATCTTAAAATTCATTCAAAAAATTGTGGTAAATGCTGATACAAAATAAATGAAAACAGTACCCTTTAACAATTCACACTGATGAATAGACAGTGTTCATATACAGTAAAACCCAGAAATTTGAAAATATGGATATTTTGGTAAATGAAAAAAAAAAGCAATGGGAAATCACCATACAACATTTTCTAGGACAATCATCATTGGATAAAGACAAGTTTATATAGTAACAACAAAGAAAAGTAGTACTCATAACCATCCACTCTGATAGGAGACATCAGTAAAAGGAGAAGAAAAACTGAGTACTCATGCGAGATAAACCTTATGCCTTCTCAGCAGCTACTATGATACATCCTGCACAGATGTATTCAATATCCTCCATGTTTCTTTGCTAAATGAATTATTTTTATACAGTGCTTGTTAGTATTACAGTACATTGCCAAGTGTGGTACACGTTATATTCTATCCCAGTGATGGTGAACCTTTTAGGCACTGAGTTGCCAAACTGCATGCGCCCAAACCGCAAGGCGCAGGCGCATGAATGCTCATGTCCCACGCATGCGTGGATGCTATGCGTGTGCCCCCAGCACATGCATGGCAGAGACCTGGAGACCAACTGGCTGGTGGGAGGCGCGCACGCATGCGTGGCAGAGACCCAAAACAGTGCCCACAGAGAGGGCTCTGCGTGCTACCTCTGGCATGCATGCCATAGGTTCTGTCAGCCCTGGAGGCCATCTTTTCTTTTGGATCTTCAGGGTTGCCACACTAAGTCTGTGGGAAACTGGAAGGGGGGTTTGCATGGAGTTGGTAGAAGTATTTAGCCATAACAACATTCTTTTCTCTGAGAGTCAAGAACGCTCAGCCTACACCTGGAGTGGCATGACTGGGAGGCATCTCCAGTTGGGAGGGTGGATTGATTGGACCATGTGATGGACATGTGGGTGCAGGGGAAGGGACTTCTACTTTCCTTTGGGTGGGGAGACCCATGAGCTTTCAGATTCAGGTTTTCCCAGATGTGCCAATATGACATCTCTAATAAAATAGAACTTTGATTAACTGCTGACCTTGGAGTCTTCATTGGTTTGGGGTGTTACTTGGAACCCTGGCAGGTTTGCCACTTCTGGACTACCCCATCTAAAATCATTCTAGAGATAAATAATTTCCTATTGATAGGTACGGAATATATCATTTTGATTACTGTTGTTTTTCTTCTGTTGGTTAGTGTCAAATTGTTGACTTCTTGTAGATTTTGCATTTATTTGGCAGAACAACATTTCACAATTCACTGGATTTAAAAAGTTGGGCATATTCTCCTTCTTTTTGCACTTCTCGAATTGCCTAAAGTCATGTCTTCATAACATGTGGGAAACTATACAGCCCTGATAATTTCTTCCAGTTTTGTACAGCTCTACCTCAGGCCAACTGTGGGATATAGTGGAAGTTATGACCCAGTGCCTGAAAGCTGTCAGAACATGGATGGGAAGAAACAAATTCAAACTCAATCCTGGCCTGATAGGACTTTTAACATTCAGTGGGGTATTCCTCCCACAGGAAGGGGAAAATCACAGCCTGGGAAGCCTCCTGAGTTCATGGTTCCTGCAGTGGAGATGATAGCTAGAAGGGCCTTTGCCCAGTTTTGACTGGTGCCTAGTGAATAGGATAGGATAGGATAGGATAGGATAGGATAGGATAGGATAGAATACTTTATTGGCCAAGTGTGATTGGATACACAAGGAATTTGTCTTCAGTGCATAAGCTCTCAGTGTACATAAAAGCTATAAGCGATAAATCATGATCATACTTGAAGCCTTACCTGGAAAAAGATGCATTGAGGATAGTCACTCTCCCCTTGTCATCTCTCATTTGGATTACTGTAATTTTGCTCTACATGGAGATATCCTAGAAGACCACCTGAAAGCACCAGCTGGTACAAAATAACATGGAGTGATCATGTTATTGCCATGTAATACCCCGTCAGGATTTTTCCATATGCAATTCAAAATGCTGTTGATCACTTTTAGGATTTAGGATATCCTCAAGATCATTTTTTCCCAGGGAGATTTTTGCCTGCCCAAACCGGATGATCAAAGTGTTTGCTAATGGGTTTTTTTGCCTACTAACAAATACAGTTGGATCGAACATTTTGGTGGGTATTCTTTTTAAGGACTTTGTTCCTCTGAAATACCTTGCCCCTATAGGAAGAATGGGCCTTCCAAAGACTGGAAAAACAGCTGCCTCTTTTGTAGGGCTTTAGGCATTAATTAGTACCACCATTCTCCCCATACTGGATTTGTTCTTAGTGGTATATTATTCTATTATCAAATTATAGAGGTAGTCCTCAACTTACAACCATTCATTAATGACCGTTCAAAGTTACAACACCACTGAAAAAAGTGACTTATAACCAGTCCTCATAATTACAACCACTGCAACATACCCAATGTCATGTGATCAAAATTTAGGTGTTTGGCAACCGGCATGTATTTAAGGCAGTTGAAGTATTCGGGGATGATATGATCGCTATTTGCAAACCTTCTTTGATAGCTTCCAACAAGCAAAGTCAATGGTGGGATTCATTTAATGACTGGGTGATTCACTTAACAACTGTGGCAATTCACTTCACTGTGGCAGAAAAGGACATAAAATCAGATTGGACTCATTTAACAACTTCATTGCTTAGTGATGGAAGTTCCAGTCCCAACTGTGGTCATAAGTTGAGGAGTACCGGCAAAGTTAATTATATGTTATTATCTTTATTGTACTTTATATTACCTAAAGCCATGGGTTGAGTAATAAATACATTTTATACATAAATACATTTTAAACCATCCTCATTTTGATATGCATTAGAAAACTTTTTTTTCAATAAAACAAAAAATGGAAACTCTTATTTAAAATTCTGAAGTTGAATTTTATGTTATTTTATATATTAGTTACAAAGTGGGAAAAAATCTATGAAAGCATCCCTTTATTAAACAACCATCTCTCCTGTATTGGAACCATGGCTCCCTACACTTCCCACATGGAAATGAGAAAGGAAAGGAAAGGAAAGGAAAGGAAAGGAAAGGAAAGGAAAGGGAAGGAAAGGAAAGGAAAGGAAAGGAAAGGAAAGGAAAGGAAAGGAAAGGAAAGGAAAGGAAAGGAAAGGAAAGGGAAAAAAAATCCTCAATCACATGTTTAAAATTTTCACTAAAAGTAGATTAAAATAAATTCCTTGAGAATGTGGCAAAAACCAGAAGAAGAAAACTATAAAGAAACAGCAAATTTCAACATAATTTTACTTGGAAGATCAATAAATAGGAAGGACTTACTGTGATTAATTTTATCTGAGTGTCATTAAAAGCAATGTTATTTGTGCCTTATCCACAATCCATTAACATCATAACAAAGAAATATTATTTCTCTCTTTCTTTCTTTATCCTGAAAATTTGTAAGATTTTCCTCCCCCCTCCAATTCTAGCATCTGTTCTTTTCCCTCCTATTAGAAGTGAAACTATATCCTATTTCCATTCGTTATCAAGAAAACACAAAATTAAAACACAGTTTGTCTGAACTCCCTCCTACTAAAGGCCATTACAGAGTCTATACGGGAGCCAGTATGGATTTTACACAAATTGTGCCAGAGTAACCTGATTTCCTTCTTTGATGGACTTACTAGTTTAGTAATTAGGGGAATGGTGTGGACATACTAGTGTACCTAAATCTTAGCAAGCCATTTAATGAAATGCCATGAGATATAAAATAGTAAAATAGGGCCTATATAATACCACTGTATCTAGTTGAGTGCCACAGGGGTCCATTTTGGACCTAGGGCTGTTCAATACTTTTATTAAGGACTTGAGGGAAGACATAAAAAGTTTGCAGATGGCACAAAGGCGGGAGAGGTAGCTAATACTTTAGATGAAAGAGAGAAGATTCAAAGAATCTAAACAGGCCTGAGTGGCAGACTGAAATTAAAAGGATGGAATTTAACGTGAAGACATCTAAAGTTCTGTATCTAGGTAACAAAACTCTAAGGTAAAAATATAGGAGAACTGATTTGGCAGTAGCAGAGGATCATGGCTGTCCTTGCTGTCTATAAGTTAAACATGGGCCATCAATATGATTCAGCTGCTAAAAGGGTAAATGCCATCTAGGGATGCATTAACAGGAGTATAGAGTCCAGATCATGGTTATTAAGTGTTTGGTCTGGTCAGACCCTGTTAGGAGGACTGGGTCTAGTTTTGAGTTGAATTCAAAAAGGACAGTGGCAAAGGGAATAGGGCAGTGATGGCTAACCTTTTTGCTATCTCGTGCCAAAAGCGGGGGGAGCGAGGGGGAGTCGTGTGCATGTATGCCCACACCCATAATGCAATGCACCTCACCCCCTAAAAAGCCTCTGGAGCCTGGGGAGAGCGAAAAAAGGACCTTCCCCACCCCTACCCCCGGAGACCCTCCGGAGGCCAGAAACAGCTTGTTTCCCGACTTCCGGTGGGCCTGGAAGGCCCGAAAATCAGCTGGCCGGCATGCGCATGTGCACTGCAGCTGAACTAGGGCAATGCTCGCATGCCCACCGATATGGCTCTGCGTGCCACCTGTGGCACACGTGCCATAGGTTTGCCATTACGGGAATAGGGTCTGTAGCATCAGCTACTAAGATAATGAAGAGTCTGGAAAGCAAGATATTTGACAAACAATTAAAGAAACTATGTTTGGCCTAGAGAAAAGACAACAAATGGAAGATATTACAGTAGCATTTAAATAGTGTATGTTAAGATTTGTCACACAGAAGAAGGAATGGATTTATACTCAACCTGAAACAATGGGTTAAAATTACAAGGAAAGAGCTATCAGGAGGAACTCCCTTACCTTACAAGATGTGGAACAGGCTGTCTCATGAACTGGCAAGATTTCCTTCAGAAGTGGACTTCAAACACAAACTGGGTGAACATTTGTCAGAAATGCTGTAGCAGAACCTACACAGAGCAGGGGGCTGGATTAGATAACCTCTAATGCAATGATTCCATATATATACAGAGCAAAGTGGTATACAAAATGACATGATATATGTTCATAAGAACTTAATGGGCAAAAAATTTGGATAAGCAAAGAAAAAAACCTTTGATTCATCCATTCCTAAAGGATGTGAATTCCTGTGTTCTTGAATCTATGTACTATTAAAACTTCATTTGTGTTTAACTGTTTTTTCTGTTTTGTACCCTCATGTTAATCCAAATAATGCACACTGCATTATACTACACCAGGTTTTGAACCAAAATATCTAAAATTCACTAATTTAATATATATATATATATATATATATATATATATATACATATATATATATATATGTATATATATATGTATATATGTATATATATATATTAAATTAGTGAATTTTAGATATTTTGGTTCAAAACCTGGTGTAGTATAATGCAGTGTGCATTATTTGGATTATATACATACATACATACACACACACATTCATATACATATACATGTACACACACACACAACCTGACAGAGAACCGGTAGCGGAAATTTTGAGCAGTTCAGAGAACAGGCAAATACCACCTCTGGCTGGCCCCAGAGTGGGGTGGGAATGGAGATTCCCACTGCTTTTTTTGCCCACCATAGTCATTCTATTGAACTGGTAAGGTAAGTAAATATTGACATATTATTGAAGTTTATTTGTCACTACAATTATATTTCTATTTATGATACAGTAGTGGCCAAAATTGTGGAAACCTTTTGGGAAAAGTGTATTTTTGAGGTTTGATGGCTAATAACACCATTTTTTATTTTTGCAGTTTCAAGATAATCATATCCTGCTGGAATAACCTGGGAATAGCCCAGACCTTAAGCCAATTGAAAATCTATGGAGCCGACTAAAGAAACTTGTTAGTCAGAAGCACCCCAGCAATAAAACCCAGTTAACAGAAGCCATCATTCAATCTTGGTCTCACATTATAACAGCTGCAGAACTAAACGACTTGGTTCACTCCATGGGAAGACATTGAAAGGCCATAATTCATGCTAAAGGTTACCCAATGAAGTGTTAACTGACGTTATAATTTTTGTATATCTTGTTTTTTTCTACGTGTTTCACCTTTTGTCTTTATACTGTAACTGCTATTCTAATAGCAAATCCTTCATAAAAGTTATTGCATTACATTCTTAATTAAATTATTTTTCCATTGATATATAATCTTATGGTACTACTCCCCCCCCAAAAAAGTGGTGTTATTAGTTAGTTTTAGAAAATACACTTTTCCCAAAAGGTTTCCACAATTTTGGCAACTACTGTATATAGATTTATTAAATGATCACAAGACTGTCTAATGTTGGGGGGGAAATAATCAGCCTTAATGTTGGGGGGAAATAATTAACACTTAAATTCAGTGTTGGTTTTGGTCACATCAGGCTACACTATCTTTCTCTCAAAGGATGACTCAATGGGTCACAGGGTTCTCGTGTACTTTATATTTGCAAGCTCCTGATCCCACCAGCCCTGTTGACTTCAATAGGTTGTGATTGAATTCATTCATCCTCAGAGTAGCTAGAAGTTGCTATTCTTGCTTGCATCTCACAGATCCCCTGTTTGATGTAAGATTGACAAAATATGTTTAGAAATGGTTGAACTCAGAAGAAGAAGGGTACTATAGTTTAGAAATGATAATTCAGTCTCAGTGCATTGTTATCAAAGCTTGCATAGCTTCAGGTTATCCTGAAGGAAATGTTTTTAGTCCTTCGATTTTCATGAATATCAAATCTGCTATAGAATGTTTGTAATAGAAAGAGGGAAGAGGTGTGTATGTTTTAAAAAGAACAGCATAATAGTTCATGATTATTTCTAGGAAAGATAAAAAAAGCAATGTTATAATATTTGACTAACCCCTAGAAATGCATACTGTGAATCTCATATTGCTTTAGAGAACAAATGAGACCAAGAAGATGGAACATTTAATTTTAAGGGGTGAGGAATGATGTTCCAAAGAACCAAACAAAAAACTGTTAAAACATATGTGCATAAGAAAATAAAAGAGGACTGCTCCTAAAATCATGTGTTTGTGTGTATTCAAGGGAAGAAGAATGAGAATAAGATATAGATAGTGATGCAATGGAAAGTTCCTTCTGATCATTGGAGGGAATCCAAAGTTAGATTATATCCATTTAAATCAGTATAAATAAATTACATATAAGTCATAAGTTTATTTGTCAAGCATATATAAAGGTAAAAGTATAAACATAATTTGAATACATGAAAAAGGTAAGTAAAAAGGAATATTAGGACAGGGATGGTAGGCACGCTGGTGCACTTATGCACGCCCCTTACAGACCTCTTAGGAATGGGTTGAGGTCAACAGTAGACTAAATAGATTAAATAGATTAGATAGATAGATAGATAGATAGATAGATAGATAGATAGATAGATAGATAATTATATATAATAATTTATAATAGATTATAAATATGACTAAATAGATTATCCCAAAAGATTTATCTTAAATACAACAAAAAATCTACATCCAGCACAGTAATCAGCATTTCTATAAGATTTTATAAAGTATGTAAAATATTATATTTTCAGTTAAGTAACCTCCCATGAGGAATCCTTCGGAATCAGAAGTTTTAGAAACATAGAATAAATGCATTTTGATCAATTAACACCTGCTTTTGTGGTAACAAATGTTTACTGAGTGAACGTTTTGCTTTAACTCCTTCTAATCAATCTGCATCTTGGTGTATGAGCACAGAAATGGAGAAATTGACTAATGTTTCAGGATATTGTCCCACTTTTCTCCTGGCTAATAATATACAAGTCATGCAAAAGGATGTGGAAAAGTCAGCATTTTCCTCCTTTCTTTCTGTCAAGCCAAATCAAATGTATCAATAGACTTTTGTCCCATCCAGCCTGCAGATTTCATTGGAAGATAGATGCAATCAACATTATGCATTGTAATCAAGTCATGGGTCAATGCAAATTAAATATTGACAGGAATACCTTGACCATTACAAGGGCAGTAGAAACCCCTGAAATATTTAAAAACACTACTTTATGCCAAGAAATTTCTCTAGCGGGTTCACTGTGTAGGCCAGTCGTATAATGACGCCGGACTTTGAAGATCAGGTTTTGTACGTAAAGAAAAGATGCCTGTGGCTTATGCAATAAAAAAGAGATCCTGATATTGGATTAAGCAGCAACATTAGACAGTTTTTTTTATGAGCGGCCATTTTTAATGATCTTTGACCTGCCATAAAGTAAGAGAAATGGCAATGGGTTAAGATTATTTTGAGAATGCAATATATAGTCATAATGAAAACCATGGCATTTGGTTAACGATCAATTCATGCACTAGTTTTCTCAGTTATACCTCACAGTGTGCTCCTTATTCAGTATTTTACTGTGGGGTTTGGAAATATATAAATCCTGGTACAGAATCCAGTTTGAAAATCATGTGGCATGCACACCCCTGGTATTAAGAGTTGATACTGCTGGAAGTCCGGTGTTTAACCCCTTAAGATTTTTTCAGAAGTCCTACAAGGTCTTTTTTCATGTAATTTAATATCTATGAAACTGCTAAGGAATATCATAGGGAGAGTTAGAGTCAAGTTGCCATTAATATTTCTCCTTCTCTGCATGCTCAGAATTAAAAAAAAATATCTACAATATCTGCATTGATGCATACTCTAATAAGGGCACCAATATAAAGAATAAGCCAAAATGGAATTCGGATAATAAGGAACTGTTTGTGTTTCTATAAGATGGATTTCAGAATTAGGGTGATATGATGGTTCTGTATAAAGTCACACTCATTCCTAATGAACAGATTTTTAAATCTGTGGGATGCTGAATATCTACTCTGTGTAGTGGACACACCATCTGCACCCCTGCCTGGTAGAGAGTGACCTGATGTTGGAGACATATGTGCTAGTGACTTCGAATTTGCATGATCCCAAGATGCTTTCTTGTAGATCAGCTTTGAGGATGGTCTGAAAGTGCATAGGTAGCAGTTAGGCTTCACACTGATTGCCAGTAATTCTATAAGTATAATCCAAAGTGCTCACTTTAACTACAAAGACTTAAGCAGTTAGAATAACAGAGTTCGAAGGGATCTTGGTGATTATCTAGTCCAATCTCATGCTCAAGCAGGAGACCTTGTGCCATTTCAGACAAATGGTTGTCCAATCTCTTTTTGAAACTCTCCCATGATGGAGCACCCACAGTTTCTGAAGGCAAGCCATTCCACTGTTTGGTTTTCCTCACTGCTAGGAAGTTTCTCCCTAGTTCTAGGTTGCTTCTCTCTTTGATTAGTTTCTTGTTACTTGTCCTGCCTTCTGGTGCTTTGGAAAATAGTTTGACCCCCTCATCTTTGTGGGAGCCCCTCAAAAATTGAAACACTGCTATCATGTCTCCCCTAGTCCTTACATCCAAGTTATTTATAAGATTGCCTATTCTCATATAGTCTACTACACATCCTGTGGCAGAGCACTTTCTGAAGATTCTGCTATGGAAATGTGTAGCATCAATAGTAAATTCTATCATTACCAATCAAATTCTATCGAACAAATTGCCAGTGGGATTGAGATAAGCCTCTTCCTTATATCCATTTATGTAGCTATGTGCCTATATCCATATATAGACAATTTTGAGGTTTTTAAAAGGATTTTATGCTGCTAGTTCTTTTAAGGAATAAAGATGGAGGTAGACATACATAAAAACACAGACATACACAGTCAATTAGGAGTGGGTGGTATATAATTGTGTAAACTAAAAGAATAATCCTTTGTAGGAAGGAAAGGATTAATCCTTTGAATATATACATTTTAGTAATTCTGCTTAATCTCTCTCTTTTGGACAATGTCTGTAGTGTGAACATTCTTTCTACAAGTGAGGAGAGATCCATTTTGTCATTATGCCTTGAAAGTCTAGCTGTTGTGATGGACTATTGCAAGATACTATTTTCTTCTGGATCTCTTCAAACATTTAAGTAAGACTTAAGTATGGTCATGAGGGTTTTTAGATAAAGTATGATGAACAAAAGTAGTGCAAGAACAGAAGATGTGGAAAGACCATAGAATCGCCAAGAGTTGGACACAACTGAATAGATAACGTCATCATTGTCATCATCATTAGTGCCATGAGCAAACCTTGTCCTTTTTGTTCAACTGAGTTTGAACCATGAGAAGGAGTACATATTCAGAAGCAGAGTCTGCAGCCTGGAAGGTTGGATGGAAACCAGGAAACTCAAATTCAACCCAGAGAAGAAAAATACTCTATAGATAGGGTGATTTCTACAATAACTCTAATGGATGTGGGAGACATGGAGAAGGAACTCAACTGAGGGAACAGTCAGATAAAAAACAACTTAGCCAGCAGCAGGAATGTGGGTGGGAAAAGCAGCCCAAAAGGAAACCTTCCTACTTTCCTATGCTGTAAGGGGATGGGGAAAGAGATATATTATCATACTTGCAAGATTTTACTAATGTAAGCTTATAATAAAGGGAATTGACTCATCTGACCATGCTTCCTATCCGATTCACCTGACAAGAATGACAAGAACTAAGGGATTTATTTATTCTAAATTAAATTACACTACTTTCCAAATACTATATTGAGTCATTTTCCTAGAATTACTGTTGTCATTAAAGTCCAAGTAATTTCTGTCTTCAGGTCTGTGTAAGAGATGAGTTCAGATGAGCTGAGCCCAAGGGAGGGGTCAAATGGATCATCAGTCTTTAGTCCCTTCTCAGTGGTGCCTTTTTCAGAAGGCAACTGAACTGTTTTTCCCTTGAAGAAGATGATGTTTCACTTCTCATTGAAGAAGCTTCAACAGTTCTATTGAGTCCCTTGAGTCTTTCGTGCCCCCACGAAATCTAAGACCAACCCACCTTGAATTCCATTGACTTTTATTTACTACCAATTTGCTTTGACTGTTAGTAGTTCAAATTCTTGTAGAGAGCTTTAGCAAACAATAAACCTATATTTATTTGAACTCTCTGGTCTCCTGATTTCCTCAGCTTGACAGACTGTGATTATTACCCTCAGATAGTCTGTTACATATTCCATTTAATGAACAGATAGCCTGGCTACTGTAATCCATGAATCGGCAAACTCCCATTTGGATTACTAGAATATGCCTTATATGGTTGTTGTGCCTGCAGTTGATGAAGAATGTAGTGGCTCGGGTATTAAATGGGATACTTTGTTATGTATGTATTATTTCTGTGCTGAAGCAATTCATTCCATCGGGTACTTGATAGTAAGAAATTATACTCAAAGTTTGTAATTGAGGCATGTGTAATCGATCCACTAGTCACCCAGGACCATCCTAGATGCCCCTCTAAAGCAAGCAGGAGACTATATCAGGAATATAGAAAGGTTCTGGAGATAGACAAACATGTTAATGACAATAGCAAAGATATCATTTTATGGGGGAGAAGTAAATCATTCCTGTATTTTGCAAAAAGAACCTTACATGGATAGCAAAATGATTGATGATATAGTACGAATGATGGTCCACTCAGGATGGCAATGATCATGCTACTAAAGAAGAGACACAGATGTTTTGGAATACTAATGATGTTTATGACATGGTTGGATTAAAGCGTTCAGGACATCTAATTAGCGATTGTGCTGCGGAAGAAAAGAAAATCCGAAGCTACAAAGACAATTACAATGGAAACATGGAATGATAAGAAGCACGGACATGAGAAAACTCAAAACAGTGAATAATAAAATAAACTGACTACACACCAACATCCTAGGAATCGGTGTATTGAAATGGACTAGAATTAGATGATTTCACTCAGAAATCATACTGTTTACTATCCAGGATATTAAAAACCAATAAGGAACGGTTACTTTCATATCCAGGAAAGGTACAATGAAATCAATGACCAAATAATATCAACCAGATCAGGGGTGGGTTCTACTTACCTTTACTATCGGTTCGCAACGGGATCGTGCGCATGCACTTGCTTTGCTCGCACACGTGACTTGCTTCTGCGCACGCGCCTTGCTTCTGCGCATGCGCAGATCGCCAATGATGACATCCAGGACAGTGGTGGGGCCTCCCGCCGGTCTTACTACCGAACCAGGGGCAACCCACCACTGAACCAGACTTTTGACACTCCTTAAATATGACAGTTAAGTTTATGTTCCAATACTGATGCAGAAGAAGAGGAGGTTAATGGGTTTTACGGTCAAGTTCAATTTGAAATTAAGAGAATATGTAAGTCAGATATGCTGTTTATGGATGGAAACTAGAATGCTGAAGTTGAAAATATGAAGGGAAATGCAGTTTAGGCACATGGTTTAGGAAATTGAAATGAAACAGGAGAATGATGTATCGATTTATATCAATCCAATTATTTCTTCATTGCTAATACTACTTTCAAACTACCAAAACAATTGCTACATGCATATATAGCAATAGATGGAGTATCCAGAAATTAAACAAACATTCTAAAGGATGCAGAAAAGCTGACAGTAATATAAGGATCAAAAAAGATGGAAGGATTATTCTGAAATTCTGTACAGTAACATTCAAGCTAGTTAGAAGATTTTCCCTACTTAGAACCTTTAACATTGAAAGAACCTCTACTACTAGAAGATGGTCAGATGAGTATTACAATTTCTTATGCTGGTCTATGACTGAAATACAGTTTTGATTGATTGGCTGAATGTTTGATCAGTCAGAAGGATACAAGGATTGATAGAATAGCTATAGAAATACAACCCGCATCAGAAGAGGAATCAGGAAAAATTCTAACCAAACTATACCAGCAAATCTGGAGAAGAACACAGTGGCCAACAGATTGGAAGATGTCATATCAATACCAAATAGAGGAGAGTTAACAATGTGTGTGAATTATTGGACAGCATCCTTAATTTTGTGTGGTAGCGAAATAATGCTTACTGTCATCCAGTCCAGATTACAGTATCTGCATGTGTTTGATTAGCTGGCAGAATCGGTTTAGGAAACAGGATTGACAATTTATTCCCAAGATTACTTTCGTAGACTTTCTTCTCATCATACTGCCAAGTCCTGTCCAGTTTTGTTTTTGAAACAAAAACAAACAATTTGACCATGATGGCAGCAATGAAACACTGCTCTCTTTCCGTTTCATTCAGCCTCAGCTTCAGTCTGCACTGTAAAAGAAATTGCTGTGTTGATACTTAATGCTGAACTGAATGCCATTTCAAATTAACGTATTTCCCAACACTGAGTTGAGCCAATTAAATGCTGCTGTGGGGATCACATGACTAGCGTGAAGGCTGAAGCAGCCTACAGCTGACCTCTAATTACTCTCAGCACTTTCAAATAAGTTAAGGTAAATTTGAGAAAAAAAATAATAATTTCAGATTTCTCAGTTTCACAGTAATTGGAGAACGTCCTCATGTCACAACCAACATTCTCATCCTTTGGGGTTCAACCTCGCTGACATCCTGGCAAAGTTTTCACAGTAATTTTGTAATCTAATCATTCAGTTTTTATATTCTGCTGCACTTTAGCCCCCAAACATGTCAGAACAGCTAACATAATTTACTGTTCATTTGTAAACAATAAATCTACATCAGTTATCATACGCTTTCTGAAATGAATGTTGTATTTTTCCTCCACAGTTGAAGAATTGCTCGTGCTTCAGATCTCCTCCTCCCCCTTCTCCTCCTCCACCTCCTGTCAAATATCGTAAATGTTGTACAAGATCCTCTTTTCAAAACCTCTCATAGGTAAGTTTTTTTTCAATGAAGTCAGTTTGCTGAAAAGGATAAGTAGCAAAAAAAAAAAAAAAAGTGGTGGTGGGGGGGGGGGGGAGAAGGAAAAGTCTTCCAAACTTTGGACACAGTATCCCAATCTCTTCCAACCCAGTAATGGATAAGTTATCTTGAGCATTACTGAGTTGGAAGAGATTGGAATATGCACAAGAGGGATTTGCTTGAGCATTTGATTTATTAGAAAAGCCATGTGGATGCTCCGTGTTCCGGGAAAGAGAGTGTATTACGCGCATACATCTCTTTTGCCATTGCTGTTTGAAGTACCTACACAAACTCAAACTGCCTGATTGGTTAGTTTTGCAGCTGTTACCAATCTGGATATTGCGGAGGAAGGGAAGACAGAAGATAGGATGACTGAGGAGACAGGTATGGAGAGAGACTTCTCTGATGTGCCTCAACCTCCCAGATCAGAAAATATTTTGCCATAAGAGAGAGGCAATGTATTCTGAATGTAGGGACATTTTGCTAGATACAGCCAAAGACAGACACCAATGAAGACCAAAGGTGGAAGAGGATAAGACTGTCCAAGCATTCCTGTTGATACGATACCACAGGAAGCAGAGACGATTGTCCTGGAAACGGAGGGGAGGGCATTCCTTTTCCTGCCACTCTGAGTCAGAAGGAAGAAGAGGTGGTTCCTCATTTTTCCAATCACATGGATTGGGACAGTGGTGAAATCCAATTTTTTTTATTACTGGTTCTGTGGGTGTGGCTTGGTGGGCATGGTGGGCATGGTGGGCGTGGTTTGGTGGGTGTGGCAGGGGAAGGATACTGCAAAATCTCCATTCCCACCCCACTCTGGGGCCAGCCAGAGGTGGCGTTTGCCGGTTCTCCGAACTACTCAAAATTTCCACTACCAGTTCTCCAGAACCTGTCAGAATCTGCTGGATTTCACCCCTGGATTGGGAGGAATTGGTGAATGGAGAAGAGGATGGTATGGGAGTTACATTGGAAGCCAGAGATTCTGTCAACTCTCCTGGGTAAACCAGACTAGGGGAGGTAAATCTACTGTATTGTACAGCTACATTAACGGAATCTTGCAAGTCTGAAAGTACAAATTTCCCACCACCACATTTAATCATCTGCTCAATTAGGGCCAAGTCCTTCTATCCTAAGTTTCTTTCTCTGACATGTAAGTGTTGTGGGATGTCTTTTGTCTCATCTTCCCTACACAGCATCTCTTTCCCTTGTCCATCAAGGCCATCCACACTCTTCCATTGCCGTTTCTCACAACAGAAATGATACTTATGTCCAGTTCCAAGGCTACATAACTGTTATGTAAAAATTTTTTAAAAGAGGGTGGGTGGGGAGAGGAGTGAACACCGTAATTAATCTTTCCATGTAGTAATATTTGTATCTACACATTGACAGAGGGCATATTTAGGGCATGATATTTAAACATCAAGGATGTTTAAAATGGTTTCATCCTAATGTGTCATAAAGATTATAATTTAACTATACTGTGCTAAATGCCAGGATAGCTTCTGCCAGGTAATTATTTATTCAATGTATATGGCCGCCCACTCAAGATGGAGAACTGAGATATCATGGAATAGGACTGCCAGCATTTCTATCTATGCTTTCCTCGCACCACTCACATTCTTCCTTCCAAGATTCTTGTAGTTAACATTAAATAGGAATCCATGGCCCATCTTAGATTTTTCTTTTTTTAAGTAGGTTGATGGAGAACACTTGTTTAGAAGTGTTCTTATCTACCATGAAAAATTATTGAATAATATATGTCCTGCAGGGAAGGGCATTTGGAGGATGAAGATATGATGGCTACCAGCATATTATACAATATGGTAATAGATGTGTGATATACAGAAGGTATGATATTTATTGAGACAATTTCAGTGGTACCTTATCTTAGGCCAGTGATGTATAACCTTTTTGCCATCACGTGCCAGGAGGGGGGGCAGGGGAGGGTCACGTGCGCACATGGGCATGTGCATGTGCACGCACCCCCCCGCTCCTGGCACATGATTGCCTAGTAGGCCCGTTTTTCTTTCTTACCTGGTTCCAGATCCTCTCTATTTATCTGGGAAGGGCAAAAACAGCCTTTCTCACTCTCTCAGAGGCCTTCCAAAGGCCTGAAATGCCCCATGGCGGGTATTACGGAGACCTGGTTGGGCCTGGAGGGAGGGGTCCCTCTGGTAGAAATGTGCCCACCAGGCTTCCACGCATTCCATCAGCCGAGGCCTCAGGGAGGGGCGGGGGAGTAGCGGTTATTATTAGAGAAGGCCTTAGGCCGAGGGAGGCCACTGTTCCTCAGACGGCCGGTTGTGAGTCCCTCCTTGTGAAGTGGGGTCATGGGGTTCAGATGGGCTTGTTGATCACGTACCTGGCTCCCTGCCACGTGGCTGCAGCCCTGCCCGAGCTACTCAATGTTATCGCCGCGGTGGCGGTTGATACCCCCAGATTCATGGTTATGGGGGATTTCAACCTGCCGTCCGCGGGTGAGGCATCTGAGGTGGCTCGGGAGTTCCTGGCTTCCATGATGGCCATGGACCTGACCCAGCTAATTTCTGGCCCTACGCACAGGGGGGGAAACACACTGGACCTGGTTTTTGTCTCTGGACAGTGGTTGAGTGATCTTGAGATAGGGGACATAGTCACTAAGCCCTTGTCATGGTCGGATTACTCTCTCCTTCACCTTGACCTTCGAACCGCGGTACCCCGCCGCAGGGAGGCGGAACCGGTAAGATGGTACTGCCCCAGGCGCCTGATGGAACCTGATAGGTTCCAAAGGGAGCTTGGGCCAATCCCTGAGGATCTTGCACACGCCTCGACTGGAGACCTAGTGGCCGCTTGGGATAGAGCGGCCGCTGGAGCTCTGGATCGAGTCGTGCCTTTGCGGCCTCTGACCCGGCGCCGTACTCACCTGGCTCCTTGGTTTACTGAGGAGCTGAGGGAGATGAAGCACTGGAAAAGACGCCTAGAGAGTAGTTGGAGGGCTAGTCTTTCTGAATCAGACCGGACACTGGTAAGATCTCATATTAAGAATTACCTAGTGGCGATAAAAGCAGCAAAATGTACTCATTGTGCTGCTCTTATTGCATCATCAGATAATCGCCAGGCCGCCCTGTTTAGGGTGACCCGCTCCCTGCTCCACCAGGAAGCGCGGGAGGACCCCTTGGAGGGAAGAGCCGAGGATTTTGTACAATATCTGCATGACAAAATCACTCAGATTCGGGATGGTCTGGACTCTGACTGGGTAGGTCCAGCGAGAGTGACAGGGGCAGGTCTTGAGAAGGTTATCTGGGACGAGTTTGATCCTGTGACCCCAGATGACGTGGACAAGATTCTGGGTAGACTGAATGCAACCACATGTTTGTTGGACCCGTGTCCCTCCTGGTTAGTACTGGCTTCCCGGGAGGTGACGCGAGGCTGGCTCCAGGGGATTATAAATGCTTCGTTGGGTGAGGGTGCCTTCCCCGCCGCCTTGAAGGAGGCGGTGGTGAGGCCTCTCCTCAAGAAGCCTTCCCTGGGCCCGGCAGTATTGGCTAATTATCGTCCAGTCTCCAACCTTCGCTTCATTGCGAAGGTTGTCGAGAGTGTGGTTGCACGACAGTTTCCCCAGTACCTGGATGAAACGTCGTATCTAGATCCGTTCCAGTCGGGCTTCAGGCCTGGGTACAGCACGGAAACGGCATTGGTCGCGTTGGTTGATGATCTCTGGAGGGCTCGGGACAGGGGTTGCTCCTCTGTCTTGGTCCTGTTAGATCTCTCAGCGGCTTTTGATACCATCGACCATGGTATCTTGCTGCACCGGTTGGAAGAGTTGGGGGTGGGAGGCACCGTTTTACGGTGGTTCTCCTCCTTTCTCTCCGACCGGTTGCAGTCTGTGTTGACAGGGGGGCAGAGATCGACCCCGAGGCCCCTCATATGTGGGGTGCCGCAGGGATCGGTTCTCTCACCCCTTTTGTTCAACATTTATGTAAAGCCGCTGGGCGAGATCATCCGTGGTTTCGGGGTGAAGTACCACCAGTACGCTGATGACACTCAGCTGTACATCTCCACCCCGGACCACCCCAACGATGCCCTTGAAGTGACGTCCCAGTGCCTGGAGGCCGTACGGATCTGGATGGGGAGGAACAGGCTCAGGCTCAACCCATCCAAGACTGAGTGGCTGTGGTTTCCGACGTCCCGATATAGTCAGCTGGCACCATCGCTGACTATTGGGGGCGAATCATTGGCCCCCACGGAAAGGGCTCGCAACTTGGGCGTCCTCCTGGATTCACGGCTGTCTCTAGAAGAGCACTTGACGGCCGTGACCGGGAGGATTTTTCATCAGGTTCGCCTGATTCGCCAGTTGCGTCCCTTTCTAGATCGGGACTCCCTACACACGGTCACTCATGCCCTTGTCA
The DNA here is from genome assembly GCF_059756535.1 of Pantherophis guttatus. NCBI lineage: Eukaryota > Metazoa > Chordata > Lepidosauria > Squamata > Colubridae > Pantherophis > Pantherophis guttatus. Next base: position 81,603,047 of record NC_142064.1, read on the forward strand.
CCTCTCGTCTGGACTATTGTAACGCTCTCTACATGGGGCTCCCCTTGAGGTGCACTCGGAGGCTCCAACTGGCGCAGAGTGCGGCCGCGTGGGTGGTTATGGGAGCAACGTGGAGCTCCCATGTAACACCTCTCCTGTGCGAGCTGCACTGGCTCCCGGTGGTCTTCCGAGTGCGCTTCAAGGTTCTGGTTACCACCTTTAAAGCGCTCCATGGCTTAGGACCTGGTTATTTACGGGACCACCTGCTACCACCAATAGCCTCCCACCGACCAGTACGCTCCCATAGAGAGGGGCTCCTCCGGGTGCCGTCGGCCAAACAATGTCGACTGGCGGCCCCCAGGGGGAGAGCCTTCTCTGTGGGGGCACCTACAATCTGGAACGAGCTCCCCCTGGAGATACGGAGGATCCCGGATCTGCGCACCTTCCGCCGCGCGCTTAAAACGTTTTTATTTCATCAAGCTGGCCTGGCCTAAATCTTCTCCCTTTTAAAATTTTAAAATTTAAATTTTAAATACTAATTTTAATTTGTTTAATTATGGGATATTTTTAAAATTGAGCCAAATTGTTTCATCTGTTTTAATCTATTTTAAATTTTGTATTCCTGTGTTTTATCCTTTGGCTGTTCACTGCCCTGAGTCCTTCGGGAAAAGGGCGGTATAGAAATCTAATAAATAAATAAATAAATAAATAAATTTCCCAACTCCTGGTAGGACAGGAAGTGACATTTTTTGCTGTCCCCAGCCTCCAGAGCCTCTCTAGGAGTCCCTAGGAGCCTCTCTAGGAGTCTCTGGAGGCTGGGGACAGCAAAAAAGTCACTTACTGTCCTACTGGGAGTCAGGAAATGGGCCCTTTCAGCCTCCGTAGGGCCTCCAAGGGAGTGGGAAAGGCTGTTTTCGCCCTTCCCAGATAAATAGAGAGGATCTGGAGCCAGGTAAGAAAGAAAAACGGGCCTTCCCGACCCCCCGCCCAGGCCCACCAGAGGCAGGAAACAGCCTGTTTCCCTACTTCTGGTGGGCCCAGAAGGCCCAAAAATTAGCTGGCTGGTGCGCGCATGCGCCCCAGAGCTGAGCTAGTGTGTCCACTAATATGGCTCCACGTGCCACCTGTGGCATGCATGCCATAGGTTCGCCATCACGGTCTTAGGCCAACAGCAATAGATTGGGAAGGTGGAAATAGTTCTCCAATTGTAAAGGACAATATCTTTTTTGGGGGGAAAGGGAGTCATCAGGACAGCTTTAGAGGCCCTTTAGAGGATTTGTAATTCATCCAATAGCACCAATCTTATTTTGGTTAGTAGAATGAGATACACAAAATCAGGGTGGGCTTCAAAAATTTGAGCAAGTGATTCTCTGCCCGGGTGCTGGGTAGGTGTGGCCATGGTGGGCATGGCCAAGTCGGCCTCCTGCACCACGGTGTGTATGGGGGGGTGTTTTTGCCCTCCCCGGGCTCTGGAGGCTTTCCTCGAGCCTCTGGGGGGTGAAAATGGCCTCCCCATGCTCTGGAGGCCCTTCTGGAGGCCAGAAATGGATCCATTTCCTGCCTTCCTGAACTTCTCTTAGGCCCATTTTTTTGCCCTCCCTGAGCCTCCGTGTGTGCCCTGCACTTATCTGCATCGAAAACAGGCCATGTGGGGACACCTGAGAGGGGCGGGGTGGGCGGGGCCAGCCAGGAATGGGATTTTGGGTTTCTCCAAACTGCACAGAATCTTAGCTAGAGGTTCTCCCGAACCCGTGCGAACCCCCTGCAGCCCTCCCCTGCACAAAATGAAATTTGCCAAATAACTCTTGGGTCTGCTTAATCTGAATCCTCCTTGACTCTATCAGTCTCTGTATTTAGATCTTTATCCCTGCCAATCCAGGGAATACAATAGGAAAATTTCTCCTCTATTGAACAGTCACTTTATGCTATTAAAATAGCTGAAAAAAATGTGCATTGCTAAGGACTGTGAAAGGATATGTATCCATACTTTTGCTTCACTTGTCAACAATAATTCCATTAGGTTTACTACTGAGAGGTTATGAACTTCGAAGGAAAAATAATAATTTTACCATGTCTTGGGATAAATCTTAGCAAAAAAAAATTACATATTTAACCGAAACATTAATAATAATATTCTTAAATTCCTAAGGTTTTCCTCATGCTATCTTCCTATTGTGACTTTCTACCACTGTGCTGAAATTATCTTCTGAATTTTGTTTTCAATACCCTAATCTAACTCAACAAAAAATAATTCGCTGAAATCCTAATGGATATATGCACAGTCACCGCATTTATATTAGTTACAAGATAGCCAAGAGGCATGTGTAAGTGTATTTACCTTGTAAGTGTGTTTACCTTGCATTGTAGAATTATTTCTCATGTGGTTTACAGCTTCCCTGGATCCTGTTATTTCAATTAAATCCTCCAGGGCAGAGTAAACATCAGGTGTGTGATATACTCCCACAAAGTTTTTTTCATATTAGGAATCAAGGGCAGCTAGAGAGCCTGCAGAGTAATGTAAGGCAGAACAATTACCTTCATCACCTTTGCACAGTAATCTCATAAACATCACTTCCTGCTATAACCTCATCCCTATGAGGTTCCACCAGAGGTGAGAACTTTCCCCTCCCTTTTGACCTTCCAGAAGGGTATCAAAATCTGGCTTTGCTGGTTGCCCTGGGGCCCTGTGGGGAGGCACTCATTGCTGGAGATGACCGAACCACATAGATCTCATCTCCATTCCATCTATCTCTTGGCTCTTGTAGGTGTGGTTTTACGACAGTTTTTAATAATATTTTAATATTTGTTTGTTTTAATCTTTTAATTCAATGGTTCTGTAGGAAGTTAGCACCCACCCCTTTCCTGGAAGAGTGAAATATTTTGGGAAATATTAAAAAGGCAGAATATTATATTTCCCTGGATGAGAAATGGAGAAGCATATTTTAAAGCAGCTCCCACCTTCCTGCCCCCCCACCCTTTGTTAATGGGCCAGAGGCAGAAAGTCAATCCTTTGTCAAAGGACATTTGCAACACAATAGCAACAGAAACTAACACAATGGGCCCCATCTAGCAACCAAAACTCACCACGTGACCTGGGAAGCACATGTGACCATCAACCAGCAAGGCTAACTAAGACCCCCACCCCCTGGGAGTCTGACAACCAATCAGGATACTCTTTCGGGGGCCCAGGAAATGTAAAGCCAGAGAGAGCATAAAAACCCGAGGATTTACTGTATCTGCCCTTTTTCTGTTCAGGAACTCAAGCCATGTGATCCTGTCCACCATTAAACCATCTTTCCAAGCAGTCTCCATGTTTCCAGTGTCTGTTTCCCCACTTGGAGCAGAACCCAGAAGGATGTTTCTTCCAACAGTTCCCAACGTGGGACCCATGCCCCACAGGGGGCAGTTTGATTTTTAATAAGGGCAATTTGAACCTTGTTTAAACCAAGTTAATGGCCTTTTAGGCTTCCTCCACATGAGTAGAGTTCACTTTTTGAATAAAGTAAGAATTATATGTCAAGGGGGGGGGGCATCAGGATTTTAGAGATAGTTAGGTGGGGCATGACCCAAAATAGGTTGGGAACCACTGTTTTAATTCTTTTTTCACCTGCTTCAATCATTTGGAAGCTGCCGAGACTGACCTTGTAGGGGAGATGAGCAGAAATAGAAATTTAATAAATCACTAAAAGAAATTCTAAACCATCCTGGAAATGAAGTAGAAAATTCTATTTCAAACAAAGAAAAGTTTTGAAAAATTGAAGGGCAAATTTCATCCTGGCATTACTGTTGCTCTCATCAGGAGCAGAATTATCACAAAAAACAATAATAGAGCCCTTATCCATTGTTTTGCCCTGCAGTTACTTTGGTTATGCCCTTTTTTTGCATAAATAACCTTGATTTTCAGGCATACACACTTATGTACTAAACTTTAAGATGATTAGAATACTATATTATCATTGTATATATACAATGTATATATATATGCATATTATATATATAAGCATCACAAGGTTTATATGTGCAGCTGATGTAACCACTTTGTCAAGATTAAAGGGTTGATTGATTGGCTGGGTGTTTTGGGATTTTTTGAGAAAAAGTGGGGGAAAGGCTGAACTCCAAAGTCTTTTAACAAGGATTATTTTTTATGCTTGCCTCTTCCAAGTACTTAACAAACCATTCTTCTCAGTAAGTAAAGCCATACTGTAATTGGTTTTGAAAAGCACAGGAGTGGGTGTATGCATGGATTTATAACAAAAAATTAAGTACTAACCTTGTTAGGGTTTTGTTTTGTTTTTTGTTTTTTTTTTTTGTATCAGGCACAAAGTGAATTAGATACCCAGTATTGATAAGTTGGAGAAGAAAATGTATTTAGATAGCAACCAGATAGCACTCAAGTCAGAAAAAAGACATGGCAACAGGCTTGTTATTGGTAGTTTGTGATTGATTTTTGGAGGAGAAAAGACAGGTTGGCCTTCTACAGTGCTAAGGTTTTACTTGTTAAGGGGCTGGCACTCGGCCGAAACTAGACACAAATACAACAATTCCAGCACCAAGCCGTTTTTCTTTCCTTCCCCTCCCAAGCAGAAGTCATAGGTTGTGACTAATGAAAACTGAGCTGACTTCATTTGGCCTAATGGAGAATGGAACGTAATTGTCTCTGATACATTAGACTCCTTATCTCTATGAACCTCTCTCAACTCATATCATTATAATAAGACAATTACACTTACACCAGGCTGAATAATAGGCCAAGATGTCCAGCAATGAATAATTGTAATTGATTATAGCTCATTATATTCTGAAATAATTTCAAGCAGCTTTGTTAGTCTGGAGAAGAACTGAAGGAGCTTCAGCTTGTTGACTGAGACTCATTTGTTCATTAGATGAATGGCACTTAAGAGTACCTTTGCTTCCAGGAGTACCTTTGTTGCCTTGATCTAAATCTTCATAGTTTATTGCTTGTAAATGCCCAAACAGCTACAGGTGCTGACAATATGTAGTACCTTAGATATAAAACTAATTTGTGTGTGTGTGTGTGTATGTGTACAGCAAAAGGCTTTTTAGCCCAAATATCCTTTGAAACCCTATTATTCTATGTCAGGGGTCCTCAAACTTGCAGCTTTAAGACTTGTGGACTTCAACTCCCAATGCTGGAAGTTGAAGTCCACAAGTCTTAAAGCTGCCAAGTGTGAAGACCTCTGTTCTATGTTCTCTTTTTCTTCAGACCGTCTACTTAGGAAATCTTCTTTCTGCTTAACTGATGTTAACTTAAAGCTTAGTAAGAGTTCACCAGTCAAAGTACTTTTGCAACAAAGCTGAACCAAGAAGACTATAGAAGATAACAACAACAAAAATTGTCAAAAAGCCTTAGTTTTGCAAGATTACTTTAAAATGAGGTGCTGTTAAGCAAATAGTTATCATAAATTAGGGATACAAATAGATTTGCTATGAAGTTTGCTCAAGATGGATTTAAAAAAAATAAAATTGCAGGCCCATACCAGTATTATATGATCCAACACATTTCTTTGCTATGAAAAGAAATAAAAATTCAAACAGACAACAACTGGACGTTGTTTTCTAAAGTAGTTCCTCATACTTTGATCTCTAAATAAATATATTTTATTAAAATCTTATTTTAAAGATTTTAAATTTTATTAAAAATGGGTTAGGGAAGTCTGATCTAAAGATTTCCTAAACATCCACCTAAAATTGACAAGAATCAGTCAAAACCTACAAAGAAGGATGCACAACAATCAATAATTTTTAATATTATTTTAAGAGAGTACCTCTACTACTGCCATTATAGTATCAAAAGCAGAAGTGTCAAATTATTTAAAGAGTAAATAGAGAAGAACATTTTTAATACATGAATGGTAATTTTTAATGATTTTTTTCTACATTTTATTTAAGAACTCAAGGCAACATACATAGCACTCCCTATGTGAAGTAGATTGAACTTCAAGAGAGTGATAGGCCTGTTAGGTTCTATGGTTGAGACTGAACTAGAACCTGAGTCTTACTATTTGTAACTCCATACCATATATTTATATTGCATACATTTCATTCATGCACTTTCTTAATCCATCCTCAAGAACAGTGGTCCTCAACATTTTTAGATAGGTGGGTAGAATAGAATATAATTTTTTATTGGCCAAGTGTGATTGGACACACAAGGAATTTGTCTTAGTGCATATGCTCTCAGTGTACATGAAAGAAAAGATACGTTCATCAAGAATCATAAGGTACAACACTTAATGATAGTCATAGGCAGTGGTGGGATTCAGCCAGTTCGCACCACTTCGGGGAAAACCGGTTGTTAACTTTCTGAGCAGTTTGGCAAAGTGGTTGTTGGAAGAAATAATTAGGGCAGAGAACTGGTTGTTAAATTACTTGAATCCCACCACTGGTCATAGGTTACAAATAAGCAATCAGGAAACAATCAATATAAATATAAATCGTAAGGATACAAGCAACAAAGTTACAGTCATACAGTCGTAAGTAGAAGGAGATGGGTGATGGGAACTATGAGAAGATTAATAGTAGTAAAGACTTAGTAAATAGTTGGACAGTGTTGAGGGAATTATTTGTTTAGTAGAGTGATGGCGTTCCGGAAAAAACTGTTCTTATGTCTAGTTGTGTGCAGTGCTCTATAGCGTTGTTTTGAGAGTAGGAGTTGAAACAGTTTATGTCCAGGATGTGAGGGGTCTGTAAATATTTTCAAAGTACATTTGAAAGGTTGGATTTGTCATGGGCGCTTTTGCGATATGGCCTTCATAGGGAAGGATTGCCTTTTGCCCATTCATAAAATGTTGGTTGTAAAAGACCTAACTGGTTATATGTTGTTTTTAATATTTTGGGCCGAAATTATTTAATTGTTTTTTAAATTGTTTTTAAATTTTATATGCAATGTTTTATCTTGGCTGTACACCGCCCTGAGTCCCGCAGGAGAAGGGCGGTATAGAAATAAAATTATAA